>NC_134013.1:53587500-54279166 GCF_040712315.1 Castanea sativa | reverse complement strand
AAAATAATTGCCAAAATAATATTTGGACTTTATGAAATAATTGCCAAAATGATATTGGGCTTTTAGAAATTGTTGCCAAAATAATATTTGGGCTTTTATAAATAGTTGCCAAAATAATATTTGGACTTTATGAAATAGTACCAAAATGATATTGGACTTTTAGAAATAGTTGCCAAAATGATGCCAAAATGATATTGGGTTTTTAGAAATAGTTGCCAAAATAATATTTGGGCTTTATGAAATAGTGCCAAAATAATATTGGGCTTTATGAAATAGTGCCAAATTAATATTTGGACTTTATGAAATAGTGCCAAATTAGTATTTGGGCTTTGTTAAATAGTTTGCCAAATTAGTATTTGGGCTTTGTTAAAATAGGTGCCAAATTAATAGTTTGCCAAATTAGCATTTGGGCTTTGTTAAAATAGGTGTCAAATTAATATTTGGGCTTTGAAAAATAGTTGCCAAATTAGTTTTTGGGCTTTGTAAAATAGTTTGCCAAATTAATATTTGAGCTTTGTAAAATAGTTTGAGATTTTTGTAAAAATATTGTCGTGTAGCAACGGACTTATTAAGAGTGTCGTGTAGCAACGGACATAGTAAATGTGCCTTGTAGTAACGGGTTTAGTAAAGATGCTCTGTAGCAACGGGTTTTGTAAAGGTATCATGTAGCAACGGGCTTAGTAAGGTGCCGTGTAGTAACGAGCTTAGTAAAGGTGCCGTGTAGTAACGAGCTTAGTAAAGGTATCATGTAGCAACGGGCTTAGTAAGGTGTCGTGTAGTAACGGGCTTAGTAAAGGTGCCGTGTAGCAACGGGCTTAGTAAGGGGTTTTGTTGGGCTTTTCGGGTCTTGCCCACAAGTTAGATGATTTTGGGCTTCTTTTTGTGGAGGAAGTATAATTTTGTGGCCTAATTTTGGTAGTAATGTGATGGGTATTTTTTGTGAAAATTCAAGTTGGATAATATGTGGAATATGATAGGTAATATTTCTGAAAGGGTCCAAAGTAATTTGTGGGGCTTATATATAGGGAATATTTATGGGAGCCCAATAACATGGAGTAATATGTGGAAAATATTTATGTGGGAGCCTAATTACATGGAGAATATTTGAGTAATATGTGGGAATGTTTACGCCCCATTTTGCAACCCGTATTTAACCTCACATGGAGGGTAAAAGGGTAATTTTGCCTTGGAAACATGCATCTTGATTCTGGTCATTAGATCCTTAATCTCATTTCACCAAAATGATCTTGATGTTGTAACGATCAAATCGACTAGTCATAAGCTTTAATCGAACTATCAGATTGAAAGTTATCATCAAATCAAGTTTTAATGGCCGAGATGCATTATCACAAATTGAGTCTGACTATATGTAATTATGAACAATTGATTCCAATTGGTTATAATTATAATCAATTTGAGATTAATGATATGTCATAATTTGTTTGGTTAGGACTACATTTTATGGTAAGGTTACATACACCTAATTAACTAGATAATTAAACATTAATTATTCATTGAATAATTTGTGCAATTATCTTTTAATTAGAGTATATTTGGAATCAATTAAGTCTGAAATGAGAGTGATTGGAGCTATTTAATGTTAATTGGGAGCTAATTTGGGACCCATTAATGTTAATTGTGCTGAAATCATTTTCTAACAAATGACCTCTGCTCACCATTTCATCGATATCTCTTGGAATATTTTGAATCTGTGAATGAGGTTATTTTTTCTAGAAACTAGACATCCGGGGCTTCAATTTGAGCATAAGAACAAGACAATTCCGATCAGAATTGAGTCAGATATGATTTTTTGAAGTTGGCTCTGCAGACTGTTACAGCAGCTACAGGAAAACCGAAATTTGGCTTGCTCCTCACTCCCACCAATCTCTACATTTAATGCACCAGATTTTCCCAAAGGCTAAAATGAGGTCTAGGTTCATGATTCTTTGTCAACCCTCTCCTCCGTTCCAAGAAAAAAAAACCCCATATCTTCTCCTCTCTTGAGTTCTAGTGAAGTTCAGTGGTCTTGTCATATCTTGGTCTTCATGAGACTCAAGGCATTGAGTAAGACTTACTTTTCCTCTCCTAACTATTCTTTTCCTCCACTCTAGGACCTCCTTCAAGAGTCTCCTCAACCACTATATGGATCTTGCATGAAGGTATAACCCCTTTCCCTAATTGTTTTTTTTTTTTTTGTTGCCATGATGAGAGTTTAAGATTAAAGCATGATAATAATCATTTAAATTCCTTTGAATATGTTTGAATGTTCTTAATTGTTCTTATATGTTCTTCATATGTTCTTGGTTGTTCATCACATGTCCATCCATAACACTAGTTTCAGTCTTAAATCCACATCAAAAACATGAAAAATATATTTTTTTAATAATTCTTTTAAATTCTTAAATCTAGGATATCACCATCCATTCACATTCACTAGAAATTATTTTTCAATCCAAATGAAATGCTTAATAAATTGAATTAGCATTCATCACATGCACACACTT
This sequence comes from Castanea sativa, assembly GCF_040712315.1. Taxonomy (NCBI): domain Eukaryota; kingdom Viridiplantae; phylum Streptophyta; class Magnoliopsida; order Fagales; family Fagaceae; genus Castanea; species Castanea sativa. The sequence goes on along the minus strand of NC_134013.1, from coordinate 54,276,662 downwards.
TAAATTCAACATGCAAATTGATTGATAACATATTGGATGATGTGATATGAATGTTGGCCACCATAGTCTAGAAGACCGGTTTCACCGGGAAAGATGGGTGCCTAGCAGCTTCCCACCTTGTAACATAGCCTCCGAACTTAGATCAAGGGTTGATAAGACCAATGTTTATCCTTGTAATTTTCAATTTTTAGATTGTAACTAGGAAACAAAGTTATGTACTTTATCTTAGATTGTATCTAGAACCAAAGCCATGTAATTTTCTTTTGATCAATGTAAATTCAATTGAAAATTAATAAAATAAGGAATTTTTCAATTTTGGTTTTCTTATTTATCCCAATAATTAAATAAGTGGCGACTCCATTGTAAAACCCTTAATCTAAAAGGGAAAGTATAACTTGTTGAACTTCCATTTTGAGAGGCAATAACACGATTCCACCCATTCACGTAGGTTTGGCCCAACTTCCTATAAAAAGGGGGCCTGGGGGCGCGGTCTCTCACAGGGAAATATTTATGTGGGCTTCAAAATAATTCTTTGGCTTGTGTGGGTATTTTTGTGAGTAGGCTAAAGAAATTAGGACCCGAAAATTTGTATCTCAACAAATGGCGACGCACATGCCCATCCCCAAAGGGTGGTGCACGGCTCGGGTGCGGAACCTTGTGATTGACTAGTTGAGTCAGTTTTAGTTGGTTTTTACCAAAGGTTGTGAAGTCACCACCAATAATTGAGTTATTTTAGGTTGTGATTGGTCACCTAACTCTATTTGATTTTATTACCAATCCCAAGCTAAGAAAAATGTCATTTTTTCTAATCTAAATGGATGATAAAAAATCTTGATTCTTGGATTCAAAAATTTGGTTACATGAGGAGAAGGTGTTAGGCACCCCACAATGCCTATCGTGAGACAGTATTTTGTTTTGGTAAAGTCTTAATTTTCAGTCATTGGCATATAAAAACAAGTTGTGGGCATTAGCTTTTGAGGTTATAAAGAAATTGGGCTTTAAGGTTTGATTTGGGAAAGGTGTGTGGCCTTTATCAATATTTTTCTATCACATTAGAATTGTTACGAAATTTCTACGACGAAAATTCAGCAGCATTTCGGGTCAAATGCATCAAAGCACACAAAACACAATTCTCATCAAGCTTTCGCAGTGAGAATATGGTAAGAAAATGCCACATTTTCTCGGTGAAAATTTGGTAGAGTTTTGTGTTTGGTGCATTACGGCACACCAACAGGGTTTCATTCCTGTGTATACAGCATGCATCAATATGTTCAAACTCAGGCATGTCAAGGCTCACCAAAGTATTGAACACATGATGTGTGTCGCATACACGGAGAAACCAATGTCACTAGCTGACATAAATAGGGGCAATAGGTCATGCACCCAATGAAGCATGAATATGCATCTACAACATAAGCCTTGAATGCATACCCACACTCCAAGGTTAAGAGTATCCATGGTTAGGGAGGGGTTACCTTCCTAACCCCTCCCTAACCACGTATGTCTATCATACAAAGCACATTACTACCTTTACAATGTACACAACATGCACAATATATCAACACACAACGGAAATGTAGACATATCCACACCCAAAGGGTGTGGCCTAAGCAAGGTACAAGAAAGAAAAACCTAGTCTAAAAAAAGTATAGACATGGTTCTAAATGTAAAGGCTAGGAAAGAACGGACCTCATGGAGGGGCTAAACCCCCTAATCTATTGATTATTTCCCTTTTGCTTGCGTTTATAAGTTGTGCACATGATCCATCCATCACATGCAACAAATAAATAAAGAAGCCAACAAAGAAGCATAGGAGCAATAAACAAAGAAAGAAAGCACAAAACATGCATATAGAGCAAGCAAGCTAAGGAAGGAAACATGCCAACAAACAAACACACAAAGGGGGCAAGCACACTAACAAACACAAAAAGGGGAAAAGCATGCTAGTAGACATATAAAGACTACAAGCATGCTAACAAACAGAGAGAATATGTGAACAAACACAATGCGAAGGAAGCATGCTATCAACCAAACAAGCAAAGAGAAAATGTGTCATCAAGGGACAAATGTCGGTTTGGATTTGGTGTCCTTAGATCCATTAGATTGGATTACGGATGACACACATGTCAACGAGCAAAGCTCCTTAAAAGGGACTCAAAAATTTGGTGTATAAAGATGGGTGTGAACTTGCACAAAATCAATGATTGGAGAGATGCTTGATGACATGGACAAGCAAGCAAAGACACATGCATGAACAAGATAAGCAAATGTGCAGACATGCAACTAAAGCATGAAGACCACACAAGATGGCATAAAGCAAGGAAGGAAAAAAGATACAAAAGGGTAAGGCATGTTATCACATATACAAAGATAAAAGCTAATCATGTCATAATGCACATACAAGGATAACATAAGAAACTTTAACATGCAAAGCTAAGCAAGATAAAGAGGCAAGAATATAAGCATGCTAACATCATCAAGATAAGATCTCATACAGGTGGTTGCACCCACCCAAACAACAAAGGAGACAGGTGCAACCAAAAGGGAGAATAAATAGCATGTGAAGCGTGACAAAGATGCAAGAAGCTTGATCTAAGAATGCAAGTATAGATCTAAAGAGAAACATGGATCTAAGTATGGAGTATTCAAAAATAGCATCACAAGATCAGAGATCTATGAGAAAGAAACACAAAAGCATGTAAAAAGGCCAATCAAGCATAAACATGCAAATAAGACTCTAATCCAAAGCTTTTATTAAACTTGGGTGTTTGGATGTGAACATTGACCAATAGATCAAGATCTACATCCTACCCCAACACAAAACACAAGAAAAAGGCATAGACAAATTATTAAAAGCTATAAAGCATAACATCCAAACATGTAGATATGACAAAGCGCAAAAACAAGAATTTTTTAGGCATATTCTAAATTTATCTATGCCTTTTGGCGTGCACTAAGTATGCACCAGCCTAGCTCAGTGTGTACTTAGTGCACACCGAACCCATATGCTGACGTCAACAATTCTATTTTATTTGTCAGCTTTTCGAGTTCCAAATTTGATTGCTCCTTTTTAAGGTCTTTTTGAACTTTAATTGCCCCAATCTTGGCGTCATTGAAAAGGTATGGATATCTAGTTTTCAAATCATCTTAATTTTTGAAAATCGGACGAGCAGATAAAAAGTTATGGCCTCAAGAAGCAAGCAGATGCACCCAACACGGTGTTCAGGATTCTTCAACCATTTCAACTCTAATTTCAACCTGTGAGTAGTCATTTGAAAGGGAATTCAATATTCTTCACAATAGCTTTGGTTTCATACTGTTCTGACAGTAGAATCAAAATTAGGTTTTCGGTCATTTTCGGGAGTCAACTTTAGGTCAAAGTTAATAAAAAGCTCCAATAATCTTGGATTTAGTGGAGTTTTGACCAATTTTGACCTTCGGTCAACCCTGGGTTGACCAGGGACATTTTGGGTGCTTCGATGCCCGAATGGATTGAACCATGATGGTCTAGATGTTCCCCCCGTCCCTTAGTGAGGAAATGATATTTTTTGAAAATTTTGGGGTCTTGCACGCAAATCGAGAATGTATAAAATACGGTATCAACATGCTGTAGTTGTAACATCCCAGCCTAATTGCATGATTAATTTTATGGATTTATATGCTTGTTATTATCTTAATTAATTTAAGTGCATAAGACTTTGATACTTTGATGTTATAAAAGATATAGGTTTTTTTTATTTTTTTATTTTTTTTTTAAGTTATGGAAAGAAGTTTTATAAGTTAAGTGTGTATGTGTATAATTATTTTATTAATTGGGCCTTTCTAGAATATAAGTTTATGGGGGGTGGTAAGTGTAAATTTTGAAAAGTATATGGGTCAGTCATCAACTTATTTTTTTCCCTAGCATGACACGTGCCCCACTAGCACTTTCTTCCTAATCTTTTCTTTGCTGCATCAAAATGTATATCCCTTGTTCTTCTTTCTTTTTCCTCTTTCTTTGTTCTTGAATCGGTAACACCTCCTCTCACCAACAGCTCACATTTTCTCTCACCGAAACCATAGATATCTCTCTCTAAAGAAGAAATTAAAAGCTTAACACTAAGTTTCAGCCTTAAAGTTTGTGGGTAAGTAAATAAAACTATTTCTTGTTTTGGGTATTATGATGGTGTAATTGTTTGCTTTAGTTTCCATTCTATATTCTCTAATTTAATTGTTAGAAGCGGGAATTTGTGGTTTTGTGTTAGCAATTTGAAAGATTGAAGATATTATGGTCAACTGGATGCCTATTAATGTATTCTAACATGTATAGTATATGTATAAAAATGCCTACATGAAATGAAGGCCATTTGCAATTATTTGATGATTTCGTGAGAAAAGATGTTAAAGCTGTCATTGTGACAGATTTAGTGTTTACAATATGAAAAATCTGGATTAAATCATATTCTATGAATTTGGATGCTAGGAGTAGTTCTTATGAATTCTAAGACACACATGGTTGTAATGGAAGTGGCCTCACAGCAATTGGATCAATATAAAATAATGGTTTAATTTCTAAGTTGAATGAAATTCTGTTAGGATAGATTTGAGTATATTGTCTTGTATGATTTTTAGTAAGTCATGGTTTTATGATTTGGCTCTGAAAATGATATGGAATCTACCAGACATCTAAAGGAGTGGCTCTGTAAAATTGCATGAAAATTGGATGTGATTGGATAGCTCATTTGTATTTTATAAATGAGGTATATGTTGTTGAAATAAGCAATGAACAGTAAAAGATATACTTAACTTTGAGGGTTAATTCTAAAGTTAGGGTGAATGTTTTGAGCTATAAATTAGTATGCTCATCTTTTGGTATGTCTGGATCATAGATAAATTTTGTATGCCTTGGTTTCTCTATGGTTTAGTACATCCTATGTTTGATGAATGTATCTTGTATTTGGGGAACCTTTGTGTGATGGGAATTAAGATTTTCTTAAGTTTGAGAGTTAGGTTGTGATTCATGTATAAGTTTATATACTTAGGAAGATTTGTTAGTAATAAGTTTTGGTCATTCATTTAGGTAACAAGAATGAGAACGTGGATACTTGAGCTCCTCTTGTTCAAATCTCTCGCATCTTCTGCTTTCAGGTAAGAAATATGTGACATGTGCATTTGATAAGTATAAGGATTGTTTAAAAAATTTAGGCAGAAATTATATTTTCGTCCCTACATTTTCAGGCGATTCCTACTTTGGTCCCTAGATTTTATTTTCACCGCTTTTAGTCCCTATCCTGAAAAATACTTCTCGTTTTGGTCCCTGCCGTTATATCAGAGGCAGAAAATGCACACGTGGCAAACGGAGTGCACTGTTGGCACACTAAAAGCTGACGTGGCCATTAAAATAATAATAAAAAATGCCACGTCAGCATCTAAATTGAAAAAAAATTAATTTATTAATTCTAACTAAAAAAAATAAAAATAAAAATAAAGATAGAATTAAAAACTAAAAATTATATGAACTGAGATGTAAGTGTGTTTTGAACAAGAACACAAACACAGATCCATGAACACAAACCCAGAAATTTTAAATTAAAAAAAAAACCAGTAAATCTTTGTCCTGAGAAACTTTCAGATCTGAGGGATAGGAGAAAGTTTCGGAGAGGAATGGAGATGGGTTTGGGAGGTCTTGGCGTTCTAGTCGGGATGTTGAGGATCGATTTGATTATGGAAGGGATTTGTGTGATCGGAGTGGGTCGCAAGAGTTTGTTTCGAATGATGTTCTGGATCTTTTGCCTTCAGATCCGTTTGGTATGGATATAAGTACCACTTTTACGACCATCATGGGTTGGCTGGAGGATTTTCAAGTTGATTATGGTGGGAATGAGGTTGGGACAAGTGATAGGAGTTATTAGTTATTCATGGGGTTGAATTTTATTTGGAATAATGTTTTGAAGTACCAGAGTTTTTGTGGGAATATGGGGGTTGATTATAAGTTTGATGTAGCGGGTGGAATTGGGGGGCGTTCTGGGAAGATGGAAGTTGGTGATACATCTTGTCATGGCGGTTTTGGATCAGATTGTAACGTGGATGGTATTCTGGGTTTGGGCAATGAAACTCCGGGAGTTTCTGGCCAACAAAGGGAAGCTTGTCCTAAAGGTAATGGGATTTGTTCTGTTGGAGATAGCGGAGCTCCTCATGGGGCTTTGAATTTTCAGATTTGAGGGATAGGAGAAAGTTTCTCAGGGACAAAGATTTACTGGTTTTTTTTTTTTTTTTTTAATTTATGGGTTTGTGTTCTTATTCAAGATAGACTTAGATCTCAATTCATATAATTTTTAGTTTTTAATTTTTTTATTTAGTTAAAATTAATAAATTAATTTTTTTAATTTAGATGCTGACGTGGCATTTGTATTTTATTTTAATGGCCACGTCAGCTTTTAGTGTGCCAATAGTGCACTCCATTTGCCACGTGTGTATTTTTCGTCTCTGATGTAACGGCAGAGACCAAAATGAGAAGCGTTTCTCAGGATAGAGACTAAAAGAGGTGAAAATAAAATTTAGGGACCAAAGTGGGAATCGCCTGAAAATGTAGGGACGAATATGTGATTTCCGCCAAAAATTTATTATGCATTAAAACCTTTTAATTAGACATATTACATATAAGCATGATTTAAGTAAGATATATGTTCGTGAGTTATTAAATCCTGTATATATGATAATTTTTAGCATATTGATGCTATTACTTATATCACAAACATAATATTTAAGAATGAAGTGGATATGCTACTATTATAAAATATTTATGTAAAAACATAATTATCAGAAAAATATAGTTAACTGGTTATTCCATTGTTATGATTTGAACTCAGCCAGTAGGAGTTATAGTACTGGCATTTCCATGGAAATTTTGATTGGCCATTAAAAGTGGTGAGGACTTTGTTGTACCCGCCCTTGTCGAGAACGACCAACTTTTGAAGGATGCCAACCGACCCCCATGGTTGATGATCTGATCACACTAAAAGGGGTGTGATACTTTCTGATATGATCCTGGGATTTCCTAGCATTGTGGGAAATGTTGGATGTTTGGCACAATGTGCTGGAAGCCTCTCAAAATTGTGATAGACTTACAATTGGATGGACTAATATATTATGTTGGTGCAAACACAATGATAATGAAAATCACACAAAGAGAAACTAAATAATACTTCTGAATTTTATTAATTTAAAGAGAGAAATTACACAACAATATTTGGACTGAGGCACGACACTCACTCTCTTTAAGGAGATTCAAGCCCTTGGTTTGATTAAACTTTGTAACCGGAGCAGACCGACTCTGACTTGTCTCCCCCAGGATACAACAGCCGAACAAGTGTCGTATAGCTAGAACAACTTCTGCACAAAGTGTTCAAGCCCAAAACTCCACCAGAAAGAACACCCTTCCTTGCCAAGAACCTCTCTATTTTTTTAGTGTATATTGCAGTAATTTGGATTGGGTCTAAATGAGTCTATTGATAGGCTTAATGGGCCTCACGAAATTACTAACCACATTAATCTGATTGATTAGGTCCATTATTCTGATGTAGTGGGTGTTACAAGATTAATTGTTGGATATTAATGGTGAGATAAGGAGTTTCTGAAGAATGAAAGGGACCAAACGGATAGTCCATGAAAGGGCCCTAAACCTCCACCCTTCACCTCCCCCTTGCGCACGTATCTAGCACAATATCTGAGATAATTCATGTTAGCCCATTAATCACCACAATTAAAAAGAATAAAATAGTCTCTCTCCTTTTCAATGTGGGATTAAAAATTTTCACTAATTCCTCATTTTTCATTTTCACTCCCACATATTTACATTTATGTTGTAACATTGATTCATTTTAATTATTTAATATTAAAATGCTCCAACAATCCCCCACTCATTTTAATATTAAATTTTAGTTAAAGAGAGATTACTAGGTAAAGATGGGTCACTATGCATCATGAAGGTGTGCTCTGCATTGAACCTTCACTTAGTAAAACAACGATCTCAACTCCAAAGTCATAGTGGTCTCCGACTTGAACTAGGATTGCTTTAGGGAAATTAAGCGTCACTGCTTATACATAACAACCCAGGTGTTGACATGAGTTTTTATAGCTAGCACTTTACGGCCGTGTGCTAATCCCAGTTTCATGAGTGTATTTGAGATTAAGTCCAAATCTCATAAGAAGCGGCCCTACCCCTACACTCACATAGGTGAAATTTTGTCAATGATGCTCCTGTAATTTTGACATCCCACTCATACGAGCTACAAATTTCATTAAGAGTTTTTTTACTTAACCTCTCGACATTACAAGATAAATGCACTTACATTATAGGGATGAACAATTAAAAAATTATTTACAAAATAAATAAATAATAAAAATAAATTGTGCATTTCTTACGACCATCGTATGGTTTGTTTTTCCCATTGAACCCAATTCTCAGGATCTCTGGTCCTTGGGTTGGGTATCCTCATACATGGCTCATGATTCTATAGACTTTAGTCCCATCCCCCTCGATGTATTCTAAACTCTATCTTTTGCCAAGGCCTTGGTAAATGGATCTGCAAGATTATCATTAGATTTAATATAATCCACAATTATGATGCCACTACTCAAATAAGATCGCACAACACTGTGCTTTCTTCTTATAGATTTGGATTTACCATTGTAATAATGGTTTTTAACTTTACCAATTGCGGCAGTGCTATCACAATGAATTAATATAGGTGGAATTGGCTTTTCCCAAAGTGGAATTTCATATAACAAATCTCTAAGCCAATTTACCTCTTCACTAGCTGAAGCTAATACTACTAATTCAGCTTTCATTGTTGAATTAACAATTATTGTTTGCTTTTTAGATTTCCAACAAATAACATCACTACCTAAGATAAAAATATAACCAATGGTAGAGAGAGAATCACTTGACAAAGTATTCTAATAGGCATCACCAAAAGTTTCAATTACAACAGGGTACTTTTTATAAAATAAACCATAGTTTTTGGTACCAATTAAATATCTCATGACTTGCTCAATAGCTAGTCAATGATCTTTACTAGGCTTGCTAGTAAATCTGCTTAGCACTCCTACTGCATATGCAATGTCAGGTCTAGTACAATTAGTAGCATAACGTAAACTACTAATGATACTAGCATAATCCTTTTGATTAAAAATCTCATCATCATTATTCACAAGAAATAAGTGAACACTAGAATCAAAAGAAGTAGCTACACTTTTGTGATCATGAAAATTATATTTTCTCAACATAATGTGATTGATTAAGAAATATTCCATCACATGTTTTTGAAATTTTCATGCCCAAAATAAATTTAGCCTCACCAAGATCTTTCATATCAAAATGGCTTTTAAGCATATTTTTTGTCTCATTTATAACATGCATATTTGAGCCAAAAATCAACATATCATCCACATAAAGACTAATAATAATGCGTAAATTATTCCATGATTTAGAATAAATACATGTATCACATTCATTTGATTTATAACCATTCTCAATCATGCAGGAATTAAACTTTTCATGACACTGCTTAGGTGCTTGTTTTAAGCCATATAAGGATTTAGTTAGCTTACATACCTTGTTTTCTTATCCAGGCTCTACAAAGCCTTCAGGTTGATCCATATAAATCTCTTCCTCTTCCTCTAATAATAATATGTAAATTATTCCATGATTTAGAATAAATACATCTGTCACATTCATTTGATTTATAACCATTCTCAATCATGCAGGAATCAAACTTTTCATGCCACTGCTTAGGTGCTTGTTTTAAGCCATATAGGAATTTAGTTAGCTTACATACCTTGCTTTCTTGTCCAGGCTCTACAAAGCCTTCGGGTTGATCCCTATAAATCTCTTCCTATAGGTCCCCATTTAGAAAAGCAGTTTTTACATCCATTTGATTAATTTTCAAATCAAAGATTGCAGCAATAGCAATTAACAATCTAATAGATGTGATTCTTGTTACTGGAGAAAATGTATCAAAGAAATCAAGATCAACTTTTTGTTTAAAGCCTTTTGCAACAAGTCTAGCTTTAAACTTATCTATTGATCTATCTAGTTTCAACTATTTTCTAATGACCCATTTACAACCTATGGTCTTACAACTCGGTGGAAGATCTACTAATTTTCAAGTTTTATTAGAAATTAGAGATTCCATCTCATCATTTATAGTCTCTTTTCAAAATATAGCATCAGGTGATGTTAAGGCCTCTTTTAAATTTTGAGGATTTTCCTCAATGTTAAAAACATAATAATCATGACCAAAATCATTTTCAACTCTAGCTCTTTTACTCCTTCTAGGTTCCATTTTAAAATTTTTTTGATTTTGTAAATGTGAAGTAGAAGAACTACGTTGTGATAAAATATTTTCTTCACCCCCACTATATTTCAATTTAAAAGAAAATTTTTCTTCATAAAAAATTGCATCACCAGATTCAAAAATTATTTTGTTTTCAAGATCAAAAAATCTATAGGTTGCACTATTAATCGCATTACAAAGAAAAGCACAGGTAGTAACTCTTATGCGTAATTTAAGTATTTTAGGGTCAATAAGCCTTACATAAGCAAGACAACCCCATACTCTCAAATATCCCAAAGTTGGCTTATATCCTTTCAACATCTCAAAATGTGTGGTATGTGACTTTTTATGTGGCACCCTATTCAAAATATGACATGCAGTTAAAATAGTTTCACCCAAAAAATGTAAAGGTGCACCAAATTCAATTAACATGGCATTTGTTAACTCAATTAAAGTTCTATTTTTTTCTTTCAGCCACACCATTAGAAGCAGGTGAATATGGTGCAGTAGTTTCATGGATAATTCCTAAAGACTGAACAAATGAGTTGAATGCCCTTGATTCATACTCACGGCCTTTATCACTTCTTATTCTTTTTATTTTTCTACCGAATTGATTTTCAACTTCTTTTAAAAAATCTTGAAATTTTTCAAAAGCATCACTTTTATTTTTCAAAAGCATCACTTTTATTTTTCAACAAATAAATAGTTGTAAATTTTGAGAAATCATCAATAAAAGTGATAATATATCTATTTCCTCCACGAGTTAAAATTCTCTCAAATTCACATAAATCGGAGTGAATTAACTCAAGCAATTCGGTATTTCTTACAACACTTTTATGAGGCCTTTTTGTAATCTTAGCTTGACTACAAGTTTCACATTTTTCAAAATCTTTTGACAGTCTTGGAATTAATCCTAAACGACTCATGATTCTCACATATCTACTATTTATATGACACAAACAAGCATGCCAAAAATTAATAGAAGAAAACATATAAACTAAATTGGTAGATGCTTTATTATTCTCAACATTTAATTTAAACATTCCATCACAAGCATAACCCTTGCCCACAAATAATCCCTTTTTAGTGATTATATAATTATTAGATTCCATAGTTTGCTTGAAGTCAGCCTTGTTAAGCAAAAAACTTAACATCAAATTCTTCTTCATGGACGGAGTGTAAAGTACATCTTTCAATATTAGCACATGTCCAGAAGTGAATTTTAATTCAACCTCACCACTCCCAAGAACCTTGGTTTTGCTAGAGTCACCAAGCATAACAGTTTTTTCTTCTTCAAAAGGAGTGTACAATTTGAACCAATTTTTGTCATAGCAGACGTGCCTATTAGCACCAGAATTTGCCCACTACCCTTCAACATATTGCACCATATTGATGTCTGTAATCATAGTCACTAAAGGCTCTTTGGTTACGTTAGCCTGTGGGACAGATTCACGTTTCCGAAATTTGCAAAATCGAGCAATATGTCCACTCTTGCCACAGACAAAATAGGATCTATTAAATTGATCTTATGAAGGGGATACTTGGTTTTTATTGTAATTTTTATTCGGGTTTCCCCTTCCTTGAGGTTTATTATTATTTTTAAAGGCTCTTTTTTTAGGTTTCAATTGACCATTTCTTGGAAAATAATTTTTGAGCATATTATTATTGGCTGAAATAAGGTTTACCTTTGTGGTGGAATTACCATTACTCTCTTGTGTCATGAGTGCATCTTGTCCTCTAGCCTCCTCCTCCACATGGATGCGTATGATCAAAGTCTCCAAGGATGTCTCCTTTTGTTTGTGTCGCAAAATCTTTTGGAACTCCCTCCAAGATTGTGGTAGTTTGCCAATTATGCCAGTTACCACAAAATTGTCTCCAATCTTTATGCTTTCGGATCTCAATTCTACCACAATCATTTGGAAGTCTTGTGCTTGATCCACCACCAATTTTCCATCTACCATTTGGTAATGGGAAAATCTACTACAGCATACTTCTTTGCACCTGCCTCCTTGGTATCATACTTGCTTTGTAAAGCTTTCCAAATTTTTTTCACAGAATTGTAAGTTGTATCATAATAATCATAGAAATGATCGGCAAGACAATTCAATAGATAAGAGTGAAAATTATATTCATCTTTTGTATACTTATCTATCTTTTCTTGATGGAGAATATATTCTTCCTCACTCATCTCATCGGTAGAAACCTTTGATGAATTCTTGTTAGTGAGGATGTAGGCGACTTTAAGAAGACTCAAGTAGAAGAGGACCCTCCCTTTCCACCTCTTGAAGTGGGCTCTCTTAAAGCAAAAAGGCTTGTTAAGATCTCCACCAGGCTCATTTGGTTTCTCTTGTGTAGGCTCTATGTACTGAAGCTCCTTAAAATTGTTGGTACAAACACAATGATAATGGAAATAACACAAAGATTCTTGTTAGTGAGGATGTAGACGACTTTAAGAAGACTCAAGTAGAAGAGGACCTTCCTTTTCCATCTCTTGAAGTGGGCTCCCTTAAAGCAAAAAGGCTTGTTAAGATCTCCACCAGGCTCATTTGGTTTCTCTTGTGTAGGCTCTATGTACTGAATCTCCTTAAAATTGTTGGTACAAACACAATGATAATGGAAATAACACAAAGAGAAACTGAATAATACTTTTGAATTTTATTAATTTAAAGAGAGAAATTATACAATACTATTTGGACTAAGGCGTGACACTCGCTCTCTTTAAGGAGATTCCTTGGTTGGCTATATTTTGTAACCGGTGCAGATCGTCTCTAACTTATCTCCCCTAGGATACAACAGTCCAACAAGTATCGTATGGCTAGAACAACCTCTGCATACAATGTTCAAGCCCAAAACTCCACCAGAAAGAATACCCTTCCTTGCCAAGAACCTCTCTATTTTTCTAGTGTATATTGCAGTAACTTGAATTAGGTCTGAATGAGTCTATTTATAGGCTCAATGGGCCTCACGAAATTACTACCCAAATCAATCTAATTGATTAGATCCATTATTCTGATGTAGTGGGTGTTACAAGATTAATTTTTGGATATTAATGGTGAGATAAAGAGTTTTTGAAGAATGAAAGAGCCCAAACGGATAGTCCATTAAGTGGGTTAATGGCTCTTCATTTTTCATAATAAAAATGGAATATGAATTTGGGTCATTTACTCACCAACGGATACGGTAATAATTCTGAATGGGCTGTCAAGTAGGATATCCAAAAGGCTGATTCATTTTCATTTTTGATATCTCCACCCTTCACCTCCCCCTTGTGCACATATTTAGCCTAATATTTGAGACAATTCATATTAACCCATTAATCACCACAGTTAAAAAGAATAAAATAGTCTCTCTTATTTTCAATGTAGGATTAAACATTTTCACTAATTCTTCATCTTCCATATTCACTCCCACATCTTTACATTTATGTTGTAACATTTATTCATTTTAATTATTTAATATTAAAATGCTCCAACATATTATTAATGAGCTATTAAGCTATTTTGAATTTATAAGAAAAACATGATGATAAGAAAGGTACATTGAATGTGTTATAAATCTGATGGAAAGTTTATGATAAAGTAGTTTATAGTCTATTTAAAGATAAGGATACTGAATTATGTTAAACTTCCTTATTATGTCCTTTTATTATTATATGAAAGGAAAAATGATGCATCTTCGTATGAAAGTTCATAAGATGAAGACTATTTATCAAAGCTGACATATCCATAAAATATTTGATTTACATGCATTCTTATTAAATGCTCATGGAATTTAAAACCTTATTAAGCTTCGCAACTCACCCTATTATATTTCAGTGCATAAGTTCTTTCCTAGAAGTAGCGAGAGTATTAGAGGTGGCAAGGAATCTATGGCTCTCGTTTGATAGAATATTTAGTTCTTTTGTAATATAGATGTTTAGCTCTTTTGTTATATAGGAGAAATCAAGATGTACTTGATCATTTTGAGCACAAATGTATTTTGGAACCTTAGTTTGTTTTAAACCCCAGTTGTATGTCTTTGGGGTTAGGCTTATAAATAAGAGTTTTGCTAAACATTTAGCTATGTAATATTTACACGAACACCATAAGTTTCAGCCAGGTTGTAATCTTGCAAAGTTCGAAGCAATGAACTTTTCAAGTTTTTAAGAATTTTTTATATTATGGCTTTTATGCAAGGGAAAAAAAAAGGAATACGAAAAATGATCTTTGATAAGCACCTTTAGCTTTAGCTGGTTCATTTTCGTATTAAGTTAAACTTGATATTAACATGTCGGTCACGTTTTAAATTCTGAAGTACAAGTTTGGGTTGTGACAGTAGTGCAACATGATTCCAAGTTACTTTTACTTATTGAGTGTTAAGACTTTATTAATGTTTATCAATTTTTATAATTTAAAATTCTATTTGTGCTTTATGTTAATTTCTTAGTATGTGGAATTCCTCCCATATCCTTTTAGGTCATATAATATAAGGTTCTTGTGAACATTTTAACGATTGTATTTCTTTGAAAGTCTAACTAAATTCAATTTAGAATTCCTCCGATATCGTTTTAGATTATAGATAATATTTGGCTAAATTAGATCCATCGGTTCAAATTCTTATGTAAGTCTATCTTTACTTAACTTTTTTTTTTTTCATTTTATTTAAAGTTCAAAATTTTGGATTGTTTTTCATTAATGAATTGGGATTTTGGCTTAATTTTGTTTTCAAATGTTTTAATTATTAAATTTATTATTTTTTTCATGTGTAATATTAATATATGTGCTCTTAAATGCTAACGCACAATGTAATTAGAGATATTACTCAAGTTGTATAAGTTAGGATGTTAACCATTTGAATAAAATCAACACTAAAACAGATGATTTAAATATCAAAATAAGACTTAAAATGAAATTTCTTTTAGGTTTACAGATACAGTTTATTTTTTAATCTTAAATTTGGAATTAATTATTTTAGGATAACCTTATTTATGCACGTATTAGAAAAGATTTAACTACTTGACTTCAAATCACCCTATTCCTTAATAAATAAGAAATTATAAAAAAATAATTAGAAAAGTTTTTATTGATCATTTCAATTAGAGATATTATATATAAGGACAAATATACAAAGTTATCCATTTTATATAATAATGATGATTTATTTAGTTAGAAACGAGTTCTAAAATTATGTAATAATAACTCATTTAGTCATTATTTCTCAAAAATATATATAAAAAGAAAATTCATAACTAAAGTCGTACAACACACGAGACTTTAACTAGTATTAGAAATAAAGTTTACTTGGGCAATGTAAGGTGTACATGGGTGATGTATATTCAAAATCCACTCCCTATTAGACTGTTATTATGCATTACATATGTGTGTGTGTGTGTGTGTGTGTGTGGGTGTGTGGGTGGGTGTGAAAACATTGTTATAAGATATATAGAGCCAATATACATGGTTGTTAGAATCAGAAGTCGGATCATAGGATTCTACTAGGCTAAAACGACGAGGATCGTGTAGGATTGGTCTAGTCCTTCATGATCCTATTAAAAACCTAAATTTGGTTGGAGTTGGCTTAAAAAAACAGATGCCCAATCAACCCAATGGATAGAAGCGATCCAATAGGCCCTAGACAATGTTGAAGTGTAAAAAATGTGAACTAAAAATATAAAAAGAAAGGTCTCACGAAATATATGCGATGTTAGCTATGATGAGAATTTTGTAATGGAAGATTAAATCTTGACTCTGCCCCTATTTACATATTGCTTTTGGATTTTATATTATTGTTAGCTAGTTGCCATTTGCAAACTTATTTTAAATTTTGAATTTGGAACTTAGAACTTTAAAAACATTTTCCAACCGTGTTGATACTTGACAGTTATTTTTTGGCACTTGGTTACTAGTTTAACATTTGGTGAACTTTTTGGATATATTGTGTAAAATTTTAAGTATATTTTTTTTGTTAGCATATGCCAAAACAATTGATGGTATAGAAACGACATCATGTTGATGCAAATATTCATTTTTTAATAGGTGAATTCATAAGTTATGTGATTATTCAACATACCAAGTCATTACCAATGTGCTTTTGCTTTTTCCCAAGAAAAAATTAGGATCTTATAATCCACGATCCGCACCTACGATCTCATTGACCTTTCAAGATCCTACATATG
Organism: Castanea sativa; assembly: GCF_040712315.1. Classification (NCBI taxonomy): domain Eukaryota; kingdom Viridiplantae; phylum Streptophyta; class Magnoliopsida; order Fagales; family Fagaceae; genus Castanea; species Castanea sativa. The sequence continues at coordinate 54,260,192 of NC_134013.1, read as the reverse complement.
ATCTCAACTTTGACAACCTTGCTAATATATATCAAATATATTACATTGTATTTGGTATTAAGAGTTAAGATAATGGATGACCACTTGAATAATACAAGAGTTTATATATTTTCCTTGTTATTCATCTCACTCTATTTGATTTATTTTGTTTATTTTATAGTAGAAAAGAATGAATTATCTTAATACTTGGAACTTTCTCACCAAGTAAGCTTTATTGAGTGACTTCCAGCAGTTGAGAGACTTTTAGTTGTTTTTGGTTTCTCTATTTTCTCTTTGATCTGTTGGTTGTGTTATCATCTTTGGTTGTCATCATTGGTTTGGAAGATAAATTTAGAGTTGTGGAATAAAATAAACATACCTCCAGCCATAATTGTTTAAGTCTTTGAAAAAAAGAAGACTCACTATATGATGATAGTGTATATAAAAGGGTCTTCTAGTCTATGGCCTTTACCTCACACATATCCTTTTGATGGAAACACATGCTATATATATAGGCTAGACTAGGGACCCTTTTAGATGAAGATTTCCATAACTCTCCTTCCATCAAGGAGCTTAAAAATTGTAACTTCATGGTGTTTTATTAACCAAAGAGGTTATACCAATTGAGAGTTACTAAAGGATGTTACATCTAGCATGTAACTTTCAAAAATAGGAAACTTAAGACATGAAATAAGAAACTTAAGACATGAGTTTCATCTTCACTGAAATGTGGGCCACATAAAATTCTCTTTAAGGAGATATAATCCTACATGGCTTGTTGCCTTTTCTCCAGCCTCATCCATTCCTTTTATAACGGTGAGGGGTGAGTTCTTAGATCAACTGATTGTCCTTTAGACATAATGAGGTTTCGAAACTCTTCATAGAGTAGCCTAGATTAACCATGGGAAATGGGAATGTTATACCTCCCTTTCTTCTATTGTATTTCTTGATCAAACCTTTTAGATCAAATAAGATTTATAAGATATTATGATTTAGTTGGTCTTTGAGCTATCATCTTTGTATGTTTTAGAGATTTGAAACTTTAATAAGGTTTTAGACATCTGAAGCTTTGAACATGGTTTAATGCTTCAGGTGTTGACAGCAACCACACACCTTAGCACTATATACCTCAACCCACCTATTCCAAGCTCACAAGTTGTCATTGGGTAAGGGATGTTTGCCCTCTATAGTTGTGTTAATACCTATTTTTGACAAAAGGGCCCAACAATAGAAGAAGCCCAACAATAGACAAGGCAAGAAGGAAAAAACGGTGAAAAAATAAGAAAACAAGCCCAATGGGCTGAAATACTAGGATTGATGGCCATAGGTCTACAAGAATAAAAAGAGGTAAAAAAAGAAGTAAATGGGCTAGGGAAGCTTAAGGAATCAAGTAATAAGCCCATGAGAATAATAAGAGGTAAAGAAGAAGTAAATGGGCCGGGAGAAGCTTGAGAAATAACTTAGTAAACTCAATGGGTTGGCTTAAAGGGGAAGCCTGGGAGATAAATTTGTAAACTCAATGGGTTGGCTTAAATGTCAATAAGTCCGAAAAGTAAAAAGAGTTAAAGAAGTAGTAATTGAGCCGAGGAAGCCCAAAGAATTTAGCAAACAACCTATGGGAATAAAAGAGATAAAGGAGCAAATGGGCAAAGGAAGCCCAAGGAATAAAGTAATAAAAATGGGTTAGCACGGCATGAATGTTGGCCAACAAGCCCAAACAAGGTAAAGATGTGGAAAATGGGCCAAAGAAGCCTTGAGCAAAAGATTGATGAAGAAATAGGCTGACATGGCAGGAATATCAGCCCGCAAGCCCATGGGGTAATAAGAAATCATAAAAAAGAGGTAAATCTATAGTAGACACGATGTAGTGATGCGGCAAGATTAGTGGCCAAAAGGCCCACGATCATAGAGAATAAAAAGCACGGCTCAGCAGGAAGATGAAGGCTTATGCCCAAGCAATACACAGTCCAAGAAGGGATAAAAGGAAGAAAATATGAGTCCAAAAGCCCACACATACTTCATGCCACAAAAGATAAACATCAACTAGCACGTACAGCAAAATCAAACAAATGCAGAGGCAGCAGAAATGGTGTGAAGGCTAGAAACAAACAAGTACAGACAGAGTGGAGCATGCACAAAGGGCCAAAGCACCACCTACTTATACCTAGCCAATACATGGGAGGAGAGTCAAGGCTTTCAGAGGGTGTAGTTTGACGGTGGGGAGAAATTTCATACTGGGATGATTCTCACCTAAAAGAGATAAGTATAGGCTGGGACTACTTGATGCATGCCATAGAGGTAGGTGATGAGGTACTTAATCCTCATCCGGATGGGTGAAGTAAAAAACTAAGAGAGGTAAGAAATAAGACAAGTAATTTTGTCTGGGAATGAAGAGTGGTGCAACTAACACACTTTGAGTAGAGGTAATGGCTGGGTAGCTGGTAGGCTAGTGGGCAGTCTTGAAAGGATACGCATAAGGAGCCAAAAGCAATTGAGTGGCAAAAAGGGTAAATTCCACAATAGCAGATGGTATAAAAAGGGGTAACTATGAACAGTCAATGGGGGACGGAAGGAAAGATAGAAAGAAAGAAAAGAAAGAATAGAGAAAAAGAAAGAACACGTAGAAAAACCAGAGGGAGAAAGAAATATTAATAGGAATAAAGACATGCATCAATAGATCATTTTTTCTCTCCCTCTTGATAGACCCACTCTCCGAGGGATTGAGAATTGAAGCTTAAACTATTTAGGTCATTTTTTCAAAGTGTGTAACTTCTATGGTAGGAGCCTTTCTTGAGGTTACTCGCGTTGGAGATTGGATCCCTTCTTGGGTTCACTTTTGCTAAAAAGGTAAGCCTGTTGTCTGGCAGACAAGTTTTCCTTTTACTATTCATACTTATTGAGTGATTCGTCTACTATTCAATTATTAAGTTGTTTGTCTTTTCTGCCGTAGCGTTATTAGCTATCTTCCTTCTCGACGTTAGTTTTATTCATCATGTTTAGTATTGTAGTTATTCTGGTGTATTGTGTTTCTGTCATAGAACCAGTAATAGTTATTCCTGCCGTGGCCATACCTTACACTCAGCCCATGATGCCCATGCCAGAATGTGTTTATATTGGGATAGCTCAACTTGCGCGTAAGCTGACCTAAAGTGTAGTCTCATTTAGGCCAGTTTCAACTCTCTTACCTCAGACCTACGGGTCGCAGCACAGCAGGAGGGGCTGAGTCCTAATAAAACAAAAAATGCCCACAAGTTGTAAACCCATGGCTTGGATCATAGGTTCTGCTGCAGTGCTGCTAAACTAATTAGCTGAGACTTTATGGAAGAAGAAATTGTATCTCTCTCGTGTGCTACTAGAGATTTGGTCTACTTGGAAAGCAATTCTGCAATGAAAGAGAAATAGTGCTACCGAAGATATGAACTTGCTAATTTGCGTGATAATATCTTTGTGGTATATGAGCTTTTGTTGTGCAACGAAGAACGGGCTTACTTTACTTCCCTTTTTTGAGTGGGGCTTCAAAAATTAATTTGGTTAACCAAAATGGACCTCAACAATTCTTAAAATGTAAAATTACACGAATAGTTCACTAATTTAGAAACATTGGTTTAATATCAGAGAACAGTTAGATATCGATATGAGACTGTGATATAGCCATATAGGCACCCATCTTGTTAGACCTAAGTTAGTCTTCTAGGAATTAATGACCTTTTTTAGGTCATGCAACTCATCAAGACATGTCATGGCATACAAATCATTCAATATCATATCAAATGAATTGACAAATCTGGCATATTTCAAGCATAGAAAACCTCAATTTAGACACATGGCATAGCCTGGGTTTAAGCTTTTGCTGTAATTATATATGATTAGATTAGATTTACGAATTAAAATGTCTATAATAATAATAATAATAATAATAATAATAATAATAATAAATGCCAATAATTAGAAAGGGGAAAGATAATTTATCTGGATGAATTGAAAAGGTAAAATACGCATGCATGTGCAGCAAAAGATGCAAACGTGAAATTGTTCAATGAAAGGTATACCGTATACCATCAATATTCATCTAAAAAAAAGGTAATTAGATCTGTTCCTGGCAATCTAATCTTTTTTATTTTATGTAGCACGTTATGCATGAAATAGTTAAAAATAAAAGAATGGATCATATAGGTCCCATTTTTTGGATGTTTCCTAAGGATAGGATGAAACGTCTCAAATTCCAAGGCACAGACAAAACCCCACTGCTCACTTGACATTGACAAATCTCAAAAGGATTGAGATCAGTTGGGTACTGCACCAAACAAATCTCAAAAATGGTGATTTTTTTTTTCACTTTTCACCTTTTTTTTTTTTTTTTTTTTTTTACTTTCACTTTTTTTTTTCTAAACTTTTTTCTGATTGCAATTATTTATCTCAACTGTGCGTGCCCATAAGGAGCTCTTGGATCCAACTTCTATTTGAGTTCACAATCTATTTATTTTGTGAACTTTAGAATTTCCTACAATGGGTGGTTCTACGCTCAGCAACCCAAACACACTTGCTCTCTATACTCTCAAAATTATTCTTCCTCTCTATTCTAAAACGATTACCCTCTTTTCTCAGTGTTTTCTCTCTAAAACTGCCAACCTCGTCTCTTAAATTCTCATCTCTTATTTATAGCCTAAGGCTAGTAGTGGGGTCATGATTGTTTTCATAGTAAGTAGGAGGAGAGGTCCAATGCTATTACCCTTAAGTGCGTGTTTAGTTGGGAATGAGAGGTGGTGAGAGTGGCATTAGAACTGGTTCCACCGCTAGATGGACTGCTTGGCAGCGATACTCCCTAGGCTTCACCGAGCGCATTGGGACTCATCTCCTCGGAAAATTGCACTCCTCGATCAAGTAGGACATTCATCTTCATGGTTCATATTGTAACTGGCTTCGTAGTGCTTCCCGGCTTTTGGTGGGGAGACAAGGGTTTCCCAGAACATGTTCGTGGCCCGATATAGTGTGGATTCGCGCTTGGTGCCTTAGGATTTGAGGTCTAACTAGTTTTAGGCCCTGTGCTCATGGCATCATTGTGATGGGCTTCGTGAGTATTGGGCTTATAGAGTGGTAATGTCCCATGCATCAACCATTAAATGGAATTGACAAAATGATGATTTTTGCTGTTCAATCACCAATGCCCATATTTCTAATAAGAAAAAATTTTCTACAACCTCAATGAGAAGATCAGTTATTTATCTGTGAAAAATCAAAGTTTTAATTTATTTATAAATATAATCAACTTTAGTTAATATATCTAAGATTTATAGTCGATTTTAAAATTTTGGAATTAGGATTTTGTTATTGTTATTCATATTTTCAGTTTACTTTGGCGAAAGCACCATTCTGTTTTTTATATTTAAAGTTACAGTTAATTTAGTCCTTACATTTTGATAGTAGCGAATTTGATCTTATTATTTTTAATTTGCAGTCAATTTGTCCCTTCCTTTAACTAACTAACAGAAAATGTCTACGTGGCAAATAATGTGCAACAAAAATAATAATAACAAATTTTTATTTTTATTTAAAGAATCCAATGTCAGTATTTAATATTTATATTAAAAAATTAAATAAAAAATTAGAAACCAAAAGAAAAAAAAATCCGAAATATGAATTTTTTAAAAGATCACCTTTTCTTTTCTTTTCTTTTCTAAGGAAAAAAAACACATAAACAATGTTTGTGGAGAAAATCTGTAACATGTAATCAGCCAAACACATCTCTAGTAGACATTTGCTAGTTCATTTGAAAAAGCTCAAGAAATTAATAAACAAAATTCAAATAAAGAACCCAAATGGCGAAGGGAATTCCAAACAAAGAAAACCAAAATGTCAAAATGAACCCATCAACAGCAAGCTTCAAAATGGCCCCCGAGAAGAAAAAAAAAAAGAAAAATGAAAAGGAAAGACTACCCCATCGGAGAAAACATTAACCAGAATTTGCAACAATTCTAAAAAGTAAAAACAAGAAGTGGTCGGTTTTCTTGTCTTTGTGTCGTATCGAATCCGATGTGGCTGAGGCGAAGTTTCCACTGTTGAGACTGATCTGCAATTGCTGACGCCGATCATCAGCCATAAAAGTTGTAGCAAAAGAAATAAAAGTAGAGGACAACACTAATGGCTCTTTGGGAATCTTCGTGGGGTTATGACTAGGTTTGAGTGTGTTAGTGTAATAGTGTGAGAGGCTTATGGTGATTTGTTGATGTGTTTTGGTTCCCTAGAAAATAAGAGAAAGGCTAGAGTTTGGTTGGCTATCTGGATTGATTTGTGGGGTGGTATTATGGTGATTGGTAGGGCTGTCCACGGGTCGATCCGGGTTGATTTTGGCCTTAATTCGGACTAAACTCGCTTACGTCGGGTGGAACAAAAACGGACCTGCAACCGACTGCCAACCACCACGGGTCGAATCGGCTGGGCTCAAGGGAGCGAATGGTCGGGTTGGTCGAGTCCGATGATGAGCGACAGCGAGCAGAGGAGAAGATATTTCTTCGTCGATCTAAGTTGAAGGCCACCGGATCTAATGGATAATCACTGGATTTGAGTAGATCGGAGCCCAATCTAACCAAGAATAGTTGAATTTGTGTAGATCTAAGTTAGATCTAACCCAATATCGCCGGATTTGAGCAAATCTGAGCGAAGGAAGACCAAGGGTGGCCAGATCAGAGTTAATGAACACCGGATCTGAGTGAAGGAAGACCAAGGATGGCCAAATCGGAGCTGAGGAACAACAGATCTAAGCGAAGGAAGACCAAGGATGGCCGGATCAGAGCTAAGGAACACCAGAACGTCACCAGATCTCGGAAGGATCTCATCGGATTTGGTCTAAAATTCATATTATTTGCCAAAAAGGACGATTGTTTCGGTTCAGGTCGAGTGTCACGGGTTTTGAAACGTAAAATCGGCAATCGACCCGCGTGGGGTTGGGTTAGAGAGTTCAGACTCACGTCCGACTGCCGGAGATGTCGGATCGGGTGGTGGCAGGTTGAGCTCGGGTGGGTTGGGCGGGTGGCCGGATGGGTTGGACAGCCTTAGTGATTGGGTTCATGGCGAGGTTGATTTTGATTTAGAGTGATTTATGGGTTTGATTTTTGTGTTTTTAGACTTTGTCATTAGCCATAGAAGTTGTAGCAGAAGAAATAGAAGTAGAGGACAACGTTAATGACTCTTTGGGAATCTTCGTGGGGTTATGACTAGGTTTAAGTGTGTTAGTGTAATAGTGTGAGAGGTTGATGGTAATTTGTTGATGTGCTTGGTTCCCTAGAAAATAAGAGAAATGATGGAGTTTGGTTGGCTATCTGGATTGATCTGTGGGGTGGTATTATGGTGATTGGGTTCACGGTGGGGTTGATTTTGATTTGGAGTGATTGCTGGGTTTGATTTTTGTGTTTTTAGACTTTGTCATTAGCCATAGAAGTTGTAGCAGAAGAAATAGAAGTAGAGGACAACACTAATGGCTCTTTGGGAATCTTTGTAGGGTTATGATTAGGTTTGAGTGTGTTAGTGTAATAGTGTGAAAGGCTGATGGTGATTTGTTGATGTGTTTGGTTCCTTAGAAAATAAGAGAAAGGCTGGAGTTTGGTTGGCTATCTGGATTGATTTTTGGGGTGGTATTATGGTGATTAGGTTCACGGTGGGGTTGATTTTGATTTGGAGTGATTGCTGGGTTTGAGTTTTGTGTTTTTAGACTTTGTCATTAGCCATAGAAGTTGTTGTAGAAGAAATAGAAGCAGAGGACAATGCTAATGGCTCTTTGGGAATCTTCGTGGGGTTATGACTAGGTTTGAGTGTGTTAGTGTAATAGTGTGAGAGGTTGATGGTGGTTTGTTGATGTGTTTGGTTCCCTAGAAAATAAGAGAAAGACTGGAGTTTGGTTGGCTATCTGGATTGATTTATGGGGTGGTATTATGGTGCTTGGGTTCATAGTGGGGTTGATCTTGATTTGAAGTAATTGTTGGGTTTGTTTTTTTGTGTTTTTAGACTTTGTTTGGTTGCTAAGAAAGAGTAAGAAAAGTTGAGAAAATTTTTGTTAATTCACAATTTCAAAAATTTTATTTTAGTTTTCTGACATAGATAAATTTCTTTTAAACTTATTGACGTGGCTTTTTAAATTGCAACTAAACTTAAAAAAAAAAAAAATATTATTAGCTATTTGTGTGTCAATTGTGCATACCTTCTACCACGTAGGCATTTTCGTTAATAACTTAAGAGTAAGGACCAAATTGATTGCAAGTTAAAAATATAAAATATCAAATTAACTATTATCAAAATGTAGGGGATCAAATTAACAATGATCTCAAAATATAAAGGCAAAAATAGCATCTTCACATTTTTTGTTTCTAACATTAAAATTTCTATTTATATAATTTTTTTGATACGTTGAGGATGCACATATATGATTCTAAAATATTGAGATTATGACTTTGTAGGTGCTGTCATATCTATATCTAATGGCCTTGAGTATCCATCATTTCTTCTTTAATTACATATAGTGGCGGAGCCACATTGGGACCAAGGGGCCTTGGTCCCCCCAAAAGTGTTGGAAAAAAAATTAGCCTTAATTACATATAGTGGCGGAGCCACATTGGGACCAAGGGGCCTTGGTCCCCCCAAAAGTTTTGGGAAAAAATTAGTATGTATACAGGGGCGGAGCCAGAGGGGGGCAAGGGGGGGCACCTGCCCCCTCTGACTTGTCCCAAAAAGTCCATTATATATATATATATATATATATATATATATATATATAGATGCTTATGTAAGGTGAGTTAGCTCCTGACATAGAATAGAAAAACAAAGAAACAATTTTCCTAAACAAACTGTACGTGACATGTAATAAATAATAAAATAACAAAATTTTCAATTGAAAAAGTTTATAGACACAACAAAATCTCACAATATTTTCATATTACTCTTATTTTTGGTTGAGATGAATTTCAAAATAATTTATTTTATTTTATTCTGACCAATGATGTACTAGCACCTCAATTTTTTGTAAAAAATATTTTGAGATTTTGTGGTGTAACAAAAACAACTCCTTCCACTTTAAACAATTTGACATGAGATAAATGCGACCAAACTAAACTTGTTAAAGCTGTTTACACTTTTGACCAATATTTACTCTTTTTATCATTTTCTTTTTTCACTTACCTAAATTTCCTTCTTTTATTGTTTGAAGTTCTGCCCATGGAGCTCTAATTACACCTAATAATATCTTGTATGGTACTAAAGCATTAAAATGTCCATTACTTTTTCCTCCTCCATCTCTTGCATTTTGGTAGTTTCAAAATTTGAGTTTCTACCATAAATCCAAAATTTTAAATAATTAAAAGAATAGAGAAAAGTTGAAATTTATTTCCACAATTTATTTTGAGGAATCAAATTAGATCTCTAAACCTTATGTACATAGATTAATCTCTTACTTTGATGATTGATCATCAATAACTATGAATTAGATGTTTTACAATTGTTTATTTATTTTACAATTGTTTAATTTTGATAGGCTTTGTATGACAATTATTGTTTTTTTATAATTTTATTATTAATATCAATTAATAATGTTAGGTTATTTTTTTATTATTGTCTTTTGATCTTGCCCCCCCTAAACTAAAATTCTGACTCCGCCACTATATGTATATATAGTAGAGTTATTTTAATAGAGAAATTGTATATTCACAATATTTTTATAACATTTTGACAATATATTTACAACAAATTTTAAGTGACAGGTTATTGGTTGTTACAGGTGAGTAAAAAAGTTTTTTGCGTGTTAAAATTAGAACTAATAGCAACTTTTCACTTAAAATTTTTTTGTAAAATTATTGTTATAGATATATTTTGGATGTAGCACTTCTCTAGCAATTATTTCAACAAATAAAAGGGGAAAAAAAAAACACTTATAGGGCTAACTAGTGTCACAACAGCAGAAAGATTGAAGGAGCAAGGCTGCAAGAAGGCTTTGTTTTGGCACACCACAGGTTAATCTCTCTCTTGCTCTCTTTGCCTCCCTCTGGCATCTCAACTCTCATTCTCTCACTGCTCCATCTAATTTTTCGTCATTTACAATGTAATAAAACATGTGAATAAATAGTTGCAGACCTCAATCCTTATCGTCCTCCACTAGACAACCATGTGTGTGATTAAAATTCTTTCTACAAAAGCGTGTAGCCCTGTAGGCTACTCCCATTTTTCTAGGTACATTTAATTTATTTTTATTTTGTTTCTTTTGACTTTTCTCATATGTTTATTTATTTTTAAAATAATCAATATATCATAATATTATAAATGTATCCGATTAAATTATACTATTTCTTTACAGATAAAATAATATAACATGTATTTGGTTGTAGTTTATTAATTTTTTTATGTATTAAAATTTGAATGATTGTTTGTCTTTTGTTTAGCAATCTTTAAATTATTATTAGCACTTTTTAAAATTTAGTCATTATATTTAATGGTGATAATTTAATTTGAAAAATCTAGGTTCATGGACAAGTTTAAGACTATTATCTCGTTTATTTATTTAAAAAGACGGTAATTCGGAAATAATATACTTTTCTGATTATTAAATTGTATGTATATTATTATTAGTATAGATATAATTAATATACATATAAAAAAAAAATTAGTTGTCTAATTTTATGTTTGGCCCCCCAGATATAAATTTTTGGCTCCGCCGTTGATAACATATTTTTTTTATTTATATAAAATAGAATTTCTACTTCTAGCCTAAGTGTATACGTGTGTGAAACTCTCTTCTGGAGACTTGAATCCTGAATTTTGCCCCGTACACCTCACAAACACTTATACTTGTGAAGTGATCATCGCACCAAAAGTATGCGGCGGTAACAATATGTTGAATTTTACTAATATGTAAAGCATAGCATTACTTTCGGAGTTCTATTTATGTTACACTTACATGTGATTCACTCACCCAAGGGCTAACAGCTCATTTGATTGGCCTAGTTGGAATCTTTCCAACAAGTTCAAGCTAGAAACCTTCAAAGAGAAAGACTGACCTTTAGACGAAAAGATGAACTAGATTCCCATTTGCATAACAAATATATATATATATATATATATATATATATATAAATTAAGCAACTTTACATTATACGTATTCCATGATGGCTCCATGTGCCACTTTAGAAAGAAATAAGTGGAGTAATTAAATTTATCTTTGCTTTGAAGAAAGTAAATAATGTTTATTTTTAGTGTGCGTTTAGATATTATTTATTTTGTTGAAAACAATAAAAATTATTGTTCATGCTTAAAAGTACTGTGCATATGCCTAATGGGAGAATTCATAGAACATGAACATAGGATTAAAAAAAAATAAAATAAAAAAAAAGAAAAAAGAAAAAAGAAGGTGCAGTGGGAAAGTGGGAAGCGCGTCAAACGTGACTATTTCTCCTCATACTTTATTGAACTCCCTACGTCTTCCTCACCCCTTTCTTGCTTCTTCTTCCTCCTTCACATTTCTCATTCACACTTTTCTTTGTTTCTCTCTCTCTCTTCACCATGGTTCTCTCCAACACCTTTTCAAAGTCCGATGAATCCATTCACTCAACCTTCGCTTCTCGCTATGTTAGGACCGCCCTTCCCAGGTAATTAATCTCATTACTAAGCTTTCTGATCCATTAAATTGTTCATATTATATATATATATATATATATATTTTTTTTTCCCCTTTGATTGAATGAGATTTAGTAATTAAAAGCAGGTTTTTGTGATAACCTGGTGTTATGATTGTTTTGTTTCATATCATCGACGCTATGTTGTTTGAGAACTCTATCTCTAAGATGTTAGCATACCAGATCATATATACATATAAATAAAAATAGTGAAAAAATGCACTACTATATGCGTTTTAAGGTTTTGATTTTATGTATAATTAATCTTGAAACTAGATGATTCTCAAATTAAGAAGATAAAAGTGAATCAACACTATCTGGTTGGAAGTTTCCAAACACAGATTTTAATTTGTTTTCAAAGTACATAAAGATAACTTACAAAGTTGATATTGTCAACGGTTTGTTTTCTTTGAACTGAAAGCCAAAAAGTTTTAGAAAACATACTTTTGATATTAACTAAATAGTAAAAATTATGTACTATTTTAGCCTTTGAGATTTCTTTTTTTCAAATTCCTTTGACAATACATTTGGTAATTCATTTTTGCACTTGTCTAATTGTTTTATACATATATATATTTTTAAAAACAGTAACCAAACATGCTTTTTTTTTTTTAAATTTAAGGAAAAAAATTATTGAAATAATCATGTTGATATATATTTTTTTTAATTTGAAAAATTATTAAATTATTTTTTTGAAAACAAGATCTAACATACCCTAAAAATTGTGTAAAAATATAAAAATAACTTGAGCAAAGTTACGTCGTCAAGGAATCCTATTCTCTTTCTTTACCCAATACTCTGTTTATAAATTTATCTAAATAAAAAATATAGGTTTATGTCATGGTCATTGAGCTAGTCCAACCTGGCAACTCCCATACCATCTCTCTAGTAACCTCACCCAGCTTTCTTGGTGATTTTTCTTTTCCTTAGAGTCGGTTCAAAATTTTATGGCACCCGTCTTTAGTCTTTTGTACCCTGGTAAGAGTTGGGTTTAGTACTCATCTGCATTAAACTCATTGAAATTTAAAAACTCAACGGGTCTAGTGCATTAGTTCTTCAGTACCTAATAATTTGTGCACCATACTAGTTGAACCTTCCCAATTTCCTATAATTCATATTACAACTTTCTTTCACGCTATTAAACTATATTTAGTGGCATCTGATCTAATTTATGACATTTCGCCATCATCGATCTGCGGAATTAAATTTAGGCATCAAAACCTTCACCTAATTCCTAATAGTTTGTGCACCGGACTAGTTGAACCTTCCCAACTTCCTATAATTCATATTACAACATTCTTTCACGCTATTAAACTATATTTATGGCATCTGATCTAATGTAGACATTTCGCCATCATCGATCTGCGGAATTAAATTTAGGCATCAAAACCTTCACCTAACTCTTCACTAACATAAACAAAACTCTAAAATTGATAAAATGAAAAATCTATATCCAATAGAGAAAATGAATTTGGAATACATGTAAAACGTCATATCCCATGGATTTATAATCGGCAGGACGGAAGAAAACAAAACGAAATATGGTCTCTAATATTATGAGGTTTTTTATGTATTTATTTGTTAATTACTCATTCACAGTACACAGACAAAATTGCGTCATTATCCTTTGATGTCCTTAAAAAAATTGGAACATTATTGAAAATGCAGACAATTAAATCAATAACAAAAAATACAAGTGTTTCCTATGATTTTAACTTCATAGTTCATTCATAAGAATTAAGAAGCCCTAAGAGAATATTAATAAATAAATAAAAAGTACTAAGAGCCTTGTATGCATCTCCTAAGGAAATATATATATGATTTAAAATCTCTCATTCCTAACTTTTGAATTAAAAATAAAATAAAATTTAGAAGCATGCCGCGTACGGCAAATTAAAGAGAACTTGGGTGAGAAATGGGGGTCAAAGAAGAAAAGATGGAAAATGAAAGGCATTCATTAACACAAGACTTTGGCTTTATGCGTAGGTACACATGTCCAAAATAATTACGTATTGGACTAGTATTACATTCAATGGATGTATTAAAGTACTCAAAATGGTTGTGTTGTTGGTACTTTGGTTATTGGTTATATGGCCTAAAGTTAAAAGTTTGAAACTTTTGAGATTTTTTATTTTTTGGATATAGTATCGTTCTCTTGGGTGTGTGTTATTATAAGGACCAATTGCCTAGGTCTGAGATAGTGGTTAGAGATTTTCAACCCATGACTTTATGGATATTAAGAGGCTTGAGGAATCACTAAGTCAATTAATGGTGGTTATTACAATATTTAATTTAGTTTGAATAAAATTAAGTTAAATTTCAAGTAGTTTACTAATTATTTAGATAGTTTAAAAATATTCATTAAATATATATTGCTTACGTAATTTTTTTAAAATTAATCCATCTATTGCAGAAATACATAAAATCCAAAATATATGTAATTCCATCTTTTTTTTGGAGAAACTATGTAATTTCACTTTTAACATCACATGAATAAAAAAAGATGAGAAAAAACGCTATATTATAGAATGCTTGATGGTTTCTTGTTTGCTAACTTGTGCAATGCACAAGACAGTTTAACAAAAAAAATGATGTATGATATATATTTAATAAATATCAATAAATAAAAAATTTAGAGATTTTGTAGAAAAGAACTTGTTTAATTTAATTAAAATTTTTAATTTTTTAAGAGAAAATCTAACCTAATTTAATCATATTTAGTATTGGGTTGCCTTATTGAAAGGATTGTGAATTATACTTTTTTTTTTTGGAAAATCAATCATAAAAATAATTTAAAATAACATAGTTTAGCATTTCTCTTTTTATAACTCTTATAGCTAAATTTAATATATATATATATATATATATATATATATATATATATATATATATATATATATAGATAGAATTTGATAATTAAGTTAGTTATTGATAAACATTTATTTGGATTTAGTTTGTATGAATATATATATATATATTACCATTAAAAGAAATTACGAAACGGCGAGATTTTAATGAAAGGTTTAATTCTCATATTAAAAGGTTTAAATATAAAATAATGTCATTAAATACAAAACATATATTGAAATAAAGAAGTGTATAAAATTAGAAGCCATAAGACGTGGAATTCAAAGTTAGTCGGCTTCATCAATTCTATATTATTATAGATGGATATTTCTGTTTTGAACTACACGTAATTCACTCATCCAAACTAATGAACACTACACGCATCTGTTGATCACTGGTTGATGGGTTATTTAATGCAAACCCCACCACTCTTCTATAACTTTATTTTAAGTCCTTTAGTTTTTTCTTTAAAAAAAAAAAAAAAAGTCCTTTAGCTTTGCCCAATTCCTCAGTTCATCTCTCTCTCCCTCATACACTTTCTCCTTTGTGCACCATGGTTATCTCCAAAGCAACATCAAATTCTGATGATTTCACCATTCACTCAACCTTTGCATCTCGATATGTTCGGGCCTCATTCCCTAGGTGATAATTAATATCATATATTGCTTCTATGCCTTCTAATCCATTACATACTTCAATTCTCTCTTTTTTTTTCTTTTTATTTTTTTCATTTGATCGAACTATATTCAATTATGGATACTTCAATCACATTTATTTATATACTTAGATCTGTCTCATCTTAATTATAATCACACTTTGATTAGAAAAACATATATACACATATGATGGGCACGTAACATGTATTGTGATATGCATATGATTGTGGTTTAGATTCAAAATGCCGGAGAACTCGATCCCTAAGGAGGCAGCATTTCAGATCATTAACGATGAGTTGATGTTGGATGGGAATCCAAGGCTAAACTTAGCCTCATTCGTGACCACGTGGATGGAGCCGGAATGTGATAAGCTCATCATGGCTTCCATTAACAAGAATTACGTCGACATGGATGAGTATCCCGTCACTACTGAACTCCAGGCAAGTTTTTTTTTTTTTTTTTTTCAGGCAAGTTTTTTTTACTTTTTAAAATGGTTTATTAATAAATATATTGTTACAATAAAGTCTTTTTTATTTTTTAAATTGATTTACTACTGATTTTTTACATGCATTTAATTAATTTGTCATTTCTCTATTTCTGTTTTTATAAATTAGAAAGAGGTTAGGTAACTTGAAATTTGTGTTGACAAGATGCGAAATTCTAGAGTAGTTAGGATGTCGAGGTGAAGGTTTGTGATGAAAAATAGCACACGGTTTCGCTTTATTTTGAATTTGATAGTTTCAAACCCATTTGTTGTCGCTGGATGCGATCACTGACAGGGCACAAAAGTATATGTTTTTGCCGTATTGCTTACTATATTTAAAGATCTTGATCCATCACATTTAGGTCCCAATTGACTTAATAATTAGTAAAAGACTTTAAATATATATTCATCTGAAATAATTCTAGCCTTCAGATGAAGGGTTTTGATTAAATTAAACAATATGTTAACATCATTGAACTAAAATAATATTTGTCTGTTTCTTTTTGAATAACTATCTTCTAAAAAAACAGGTGCTGACATGTCGACTCTTCTATTTATGTGGTCTGTTTCTTTACTTACTATACTTACACTTCAGACAGAATGATTCTCAAAAAAAAAAAAAAAAAAACTTCAAATAGAATAAAATAGTTTTCTCAATATATATACATTTCTCAAAAAAATACAGAGAATAAAATAATATAAGCTTATTTTACGAAAGGATATATATGTTTTAGGTAAAAAGACAGAATTACGAAAGGATAATTAAAACATGCATGATGCATCATGATATACACAATAATTTATATGGTGTCTCATCATATAGTTCAAAGTTAAGAATCTGTGCTTCAAATATGTTTTAGATGTGTTAATTTAATTATTGATATATATCTTAGAATTTTTGTGAATAAATTTATGAGTAATGCTATGTACACAATAATTTCACAATAAATTTTATGTGGCAAATTATTGTTAGTACTAATTTTTTTGCTAGTTCTAATCTAGGGTTATCACTGGATTTACTTTTTTTTTTATTCACTAGTCTCTGTGCTAACACAAAGAAGCATAAGTTACAGTTTTGTAATCAATAGCCAATTGCCTTTGGTAGCATTATAGTTCACAAAATCCTCTTTTCCAGTTACACGGAAACAATTAGGTAATACCTTAGCATTATAGTTTATTACAATTAATTTAATTGATAAATTTTTTTTTTTAGAGAAATGAAAGATATAGAGTTGAAATTTCGTTTACATCAAATACTAATCGGAACAATAAAGAACCATCATAGTTAATAATTAAAAAAAAGGAAAAGGAAAAGAAAAAGAATTACAGTACTTATTGATTTCTAAATTGGAACCGACCCAATCCTTTATTCCTTTATAGGTCCTTAGGATAGACGCGTAGACATAAGCATGGGCGAGATTGACGCCACGAGGTGCAGTGATGAGTGGACCCTGCCTTGACTCAAACAAAGTTTTATTGTCATTTTTCATCACCGTCCGCCAATTTGTCGAGTTATTGGACTTTCCACCTACACTAATTGTAGGAACTTGGAAGTGGGTGAAACTGCTCGGCGGAATGTGGGCTGCCTTTATTTAGATAGACTAAGCGTCGGGCCCACTCTTTTTCTTGTGCCATACTTTCAAGTTTCAACTACAATTTATTTGACTTAACAATAGTGACGGCAAAATTCATCACCGCTAATGAACACAAGTTAGTGGTTGAAGTTTAATGAATTTATGTCACATTTAAGATAATACAATTTTCTCATTTAATAAATATCTTATGAATTAGGTTGGGTTGAATATTTTTTTAACTCACTATAGTAAATTGGGTTGAAAAAATCTAACCCAACTCATATACATCCTTAGAAGTAAGAGATTGAGTTTAATGTTTAGTTACACTAAACTCATCTGAATGATGACATGTGTATCATTTAAATGGATCTGATGCAATTATACGATGAACTCTAGATTTCATTTTTTTTTTAAGAAGAGATTATTTTCATTAAAGCTAATCAAAGCATACAGCCTTAAAAAAAAAGGAGGAAAGTTTGTCTTAAAAAAGGACTAAAAAAAAAAAATAATGTTTTTAAACCTTATGACTTGTTTACTTTTAGTTTAGTAGTTATACTTCGGGTGGAAACAAAAAAACGACAGTAAACAAAGTACAAACTACAAACTACAAACTACAAACAAAAGTGGCTTGCCGCTCACTCACGAGTCACGGGCAAGAATGATGGCCATTAAAAGCACGGTGCTCGTTTTCTGGCAGAGGGAGCTTCGGCCTTATCATGAGACATGAGTCACGGCCCACGGGCCCTGTATTCTCATTTTCTTTTTTGATCCACACACTGTTAATTACACGTAGATGTCTGGTCCCGAATTGATCATTCAAATCCAATAGTTATGTATTTGACAAAATAATCCCTCATCAATTATCATCATTTTGAAACTGCCTAGTACTGGCTACCGCCAATCTTTCACACTGACCTCTCAGTGGGATATTTGCATGATTTCCAAAGTTTGAAAATAAACAGCTTTTTTGGGACTTCTTGCAAGTTCCGACCATGTGATCTGTCTTCACCTTTGGAATTATGTTCTATTCACAATAATTTCTAAAACAGTTGAATTGATTAATTTTTATTGATAATTAAAAAATATATAAAAAAAAAATATATATATATATATATATATATTTAAAAATTGAAGTGTCTCTAGAGCTATTATTACTTCTATTTTTTTTTTGAAGTGATTTTGGATTACGATTTTAGAGCATTCTTATCAGTTTTTGCAAAAAATTTTGTCTATTTTAACATAAGAGCTTATTTTCTCTATTTTACATATTTATTTTTTTAAAAACTTAATCAAATTATTTATTTTACACTACATTTCACTAAAATATCAAATTTTCTTGATTTTTTAAAATTGTTTATTTTCCTTTTCGCATAACAACCACCATCTATTATCTTCTTTTATCCTCAAAATATATAAAGAAAGAATAAACAACTAAGAACAAAATGAATAGTGTTAATGTAAATTTACACGAGTTATTGTAGCAAACTTGTACATTTACACAATTATACATAGATTGATGTGGATCATTTTTAGATAAAACTGTATATATTTTACATTTTTTTTAATATATTATTATACACCAGATGCTCTATAATTAAGGAACCAGGACAAAAAGAATTTTGATATAATGTTTGAATTCAGTGAGTGCTAAGCCACATACAAGAGTTTCCACGTAGATACAAATTAGTAAGAGAAAACATAATGAGCAAAGGAATGATACGAGGGGTGCTCATAGGGCCCATAGGTCAATCTGACTTAGGTTTAGTGTCAACTTATCAATCGATCTAATTACAACAGGTTGAATATCAATCCAACCAATACTGATTAAGAAACCATGGCTTATCGACTGATCCACTGTGGTTATGTTAGAGGTCAGGTTGGTCCAAACAGTCGTTTTCTAGTTTAAGTGCTATTGTGGTCAAGTTTTATGGAGATTAAGATCGATGCAAATTTGATGGGTTTCTTGAGATATCTATCCAATCTGCTAGAGATCTTAAAGTCTCTGTTAAATCTCAGAATAGATCTTTGTTAAGGGACAAAAAGAAAAGGAAGAATAATGTTTGGGGTGGTGTTTAAACAATATGCGAACTCATCAATTGAGGTAGGTGCATCGGGTTCGGGTTTATAGGAATAGGAACTATGCTTTGATTGAAAATGGTCGGGTTTGACATTGTAAAACTTGTCTCTGATCGAACAAACTGAAAAAATTGTTTGATCCAATTCAGGTTGGTTTGGAATTTGGATTGGCCTCATGAGTCATGAGTTGGTTTTCTTAGGTGCTTGAGCACCCTTATAGTCTATTGATGACTTGTAAAGAGTAATTATTTAGTACTCTAAACTAGGAGTACATTCAGTATGATATAATATTGACACATTTGATGATGTTGGAGAAACTTGATTAATTATTACCAAAAGGGAGCTTATATAGAATCTCTTTTTGTAGGCTGGTGTTTATATTGATTTGAATCCTTTAATATTTAATTTTTCATATCAAAACTTAAATGTACTAATTTCTCAGAAAAAAAAAAAAAAACTTAAATGTATCAAGAAAGGAATCTATCAAAATTTTATCATCTTTGTTTGTAGAGTTAGCTTTAAAGTTGTTTAGATATGTAGACTTTGTGATTAGGCCGTGATGTGTTTTTCTTTCTATACATGTTTTTTTATTATAAATTTTTTTATAAATAAACTTATGAGAAAAAATGGCAAATGTGACACATAAATGAATGTTTGGCTTGCACATCCTCGAATTAGGAAAGGATCGTCTCCATTTGAAATGGTTCAATTTCTTGGTTTATTATATATTTTACAAATCTAAAAATGTAGTCTAATATGTTAATTAAAACTTAAATTACATATAGTTTATACACTATTATATCTTTAAAAAATAAAATTTTAACCGTGAAATGAATGAAATGGATGAACTGGAGAAGATCTTGTTCCCCGAAAATTCTATTCTCTATGAATTAAAAGCGTTTCATATGATTGGGACTTTGTCTTTTTGTTAAGCTTTGTTTCAGCTTTTGATGAATTTCGTAGCTTATCTCGGGTGTTGATATTTTGATATCTAGGATAAGAGGTTATTATCACAAAATTAAAAAAGAAAAAAGAGAAGTGAATTGATCTAGATGCCCTCCCCTCCTTGTCTCCTTAATTATGTATAACTCTTTTTTTTTTTTTCCCCCTTTTATATATATATATAAATATAAATTGATAGCTACATTAATTGGAGAGGAGAAATTGGATTCTAGCTCTCCTAATGAAAATTAGAGTTTTTTTTTTTTTAGAGAAGCTACTAGGCTCTTGGCAGTATAATACTTTTAAAACCTTGGATTACATACATTAAGCCATACAAAATAAAGGTGCCACTTTAATTTTTTGGTCCAACGAAATGAAATTTCATGAACATAGAAGAACATTAACCACAACCTGATAAATCTTAATGGTCCAATTCCAAAGACACCAAACATATACTTGGCTTAACATTTGACCCTATCTTTACTCAAGAAAACGATGGTAGTACCAAGTCACCAATGACCAACCTTGAGGCCTAAGACAAAATACGACGTAAATCAAACATAAAATCACTTTTATTCAAAGAAAAAAAGAATATAAGTATTTCCATACGATCTCTTTAAAATGCTTTCTTTTTTCATGTGTCTGTTTAAAAAAGAAAAAAAAAAATGTTAACTAATTTCTGTTGGATGAGTCTAACCTTCTTGGAAAATAGCATTCAGTATACATCAATAACAGTTCAGCTTTAAAGTATTCAGCAAAAGAAAGAAAGAAAGAAAGAAAGAAAAAATCTACTTTGTGATGGTTAATTAAAAACCGTATTCAGTAAAATATATAATGCTCAGTCACAAGCTCTATTTAAAGTTCTCACTGGCAGGCAAGCTGAGTTTTGTTTTTGTTTTTGTAGATCTTATTTGGACTACTCGCAATTAAAGCAACCTTTTAGGCACAATATCTTCACTTTATTAAACATAAAAATATCCATCAAATGGAATTAGAACTTAATCATGATTTATAAGAAATATGTAATCATGGGGAAGCAAGAAAAGAGTCTTATTCATTAAGCATGAACGATGGCTTATCATATGGCTCTAAATTTTCAAGATCTTCAAGATCCTTCTGCATTTGTATTGGGAAACAGCTTAGATTAGATTCCAGGGCTTCTTTAAGCCTATCAATTAAATAATAAAAGTGACAGAAAGATATGCTTAAAGCAAAAGCCAGCAACTTTGTGAAATGGACCTAACCTTTCGAATTTTATATGCATACATGCAGAATCGGTGTGTTAACATGATAGCGCATCTCTTTAATGCACCACTGGGAGAAGCAGAGGCTGCAGTTGGAGTAGGAACGGTGGGGTCATCTGAGGCCATAATGTTGGCTGGGTTAGCATTCAAAAGGAAGTGGCAGAACAAGAGGAAAGCAGAGGGAAAACCTTATGACAAACCCAACATTGTCACTGGGGCCAATGTCCAGGTATGAATAATGATCATTTTGAGCCAATGAGAGAGACTTTCAGTCTTTCTTGTGCACACTTCACCCAATGAAATGAGAGTATAATAATAAAATTTTATATTAAAAGAAACAGTAATGTTATCAATTTTAAAGAATAATTAAATTCAACTATATAATTCATTGATTAGTGCAGTCACGTGAATTTAAGACATAACAATTATGGAAGTACAGTAAGTTTTCTCTATTAAAACACTACATAAATCTTAGAAATTGATGTATATTATCAATCATATAAAAGGTATTTAACATTTTTTAATGATGTGATTAAAGTGATACCAATAGTTATCATATTAGTTTGCAAGCCTATTATAGTAAAATTTTTAGTACGTTTAACAATTTTCATCTATTTATTATGTTCATTGCCCTTTTGTAGTAAACTTGATATAAACTATAGAATTTTCCAATGAGAAAAGGGAAGGTGTACAGTATACGTAATTCTACTGTAATTATACCCTGAATGTCCTACTTTTTTAATGTATGGAGGTATGTTGGGAGAAATTTGCAAGATACTTTGAAGTAGAGTTGAAAGAGGTGAAGCTGAGAGAAGATTACCTTGTGATGGACCCTGTGAAGGCAGTAGAGATGGTAGATGAAAACACCATTTGTGTCGCTGCTATCCTCGGTTCCACTCTTAACGGAGAGTTTGAAGATGTAAAGCTCTTAAACGATCTCTTGGTTGAAAAGAACAAGCAAACTGGGTACTACAACCGTCGCTCTCTCTCTCTCTCTCTCCCTTTGAATGTATGTCAATGAATGCATGCGTTTGCATGCATTGCAGGCCTACAAAATGTTCAATTTATTGACTCTGATAAGTTGCATTTTAATTTGGCAGATGGGACACTCCAATCCATGTGGATGCTGCTAGTGGTGGATTCATTGCACCATTTCTTTACCCAGAGCTTGAGTGGGATTTCCGCTTACCATTGGTAAAGAGCATCAACGTTAGTGGCCATAAGTATGGGCTTGTCTATGCCGGGATTGGGTGGGTCATTTGGAGGAGCAAAGACGATTTGCCAGAAGAACTCATCTTCCATATCAATTATCTTGGAACTGACCAACCCACCTTTACCCTCAACTTCTCCAAAGGTAATTACACTTCCCTATCAATCTTAACTTTCTTTTCTAACCTAACCGTACAAGTTTTGAAACTCCCTCAAATACAATCACATTGGTCATTGCACTTTTTTTTTTTATCCTAACTTGTTGGTTTGTCGATAAGTCTAGACACACTAGTTACAATTGTTGTATAGTAAAAATAATGTTAACACTAGTCTTTTATATATACAAAAGTGATGTTTCAATAATTACAAAATATATTTTCAAATGTTGTGAAAACATCATGAAATTTATTGTTGTGCCTGTAGTGTTTAATACATTCATATAAGTTTTGTGACATGGAATTAATCACTTTTTTTTTTACTGTGGCTAGTTTTCCTATATATGTTCTTCTAAATTAAAGTCCGCTTTATGATGCAGGTTCTAGTCAAGTCATTGCTCAGTACTATCAATTAATTCGCTTGGGTTTTGAGGTTAGTCAACAGATATATTGTCTTCGACCTTTTGAAAATGGGAATATTTGAAAAAACTATATCCTACAAAATTGAAAAAGAAGGTAGTTTAAACTTTTTTTTTTGTCGAGAAAAAGGTAGTTTAAACTTTAAGTGGCACATATATGCTGTAATAATTAGCTTGCTAGCTAATACAATATGAATGGTTAAGTGTGTCATATTAATCATACTAATAGTTCTTGTTGTTAACCTGCAGGGATACAAGAATGTCATGGAAAATTGCCGAGAAAACATGCTGGTACTCAAAGCTGGATTGGAGAAGACAGGCCGATTTAACATAGTCTCAAAAGACAATGGGGTGCCATTGGTGGCCTTTTCTTTAAAGAACAATAGCTGCCATGATGAGTTTGAGGTGTCGGACTATTTGCGACGTTTTGGCTGGATTGTGCCTGCTTACACCATGCCACCTGATGCCCAAAATGTGACGGTTCTTCGTGTTGTCATAAGGGAAGACTTTTCGCGCACTCTTGCCGAACGCCTTGTGATTGATATCCAGAAAGTTTTGCATGAACTTGATACTCTTCCTTCTAAGATCACTGCTAAGATAGCACTTAATGGTGAAAATGCTGACAAGAATGTCACTGTGGTTACAAAGAAGAGTGCTATAGAGACTCAGAGGGAGATCACTACGGTTTGGAGGAAGTTCGTCATGGAGAAGAAGAAGATGAACGGTGTTTGTTAGAGCTTAAAGATGAGCATATGTATTGGAGCTGTGTGTGTGTGTATCTATGCTGCTTGAGTTATTAATTGTCTCTCGTATCTAATTAAGCAGAGAATTAATTCAGCATCCTTTTCATTTTGTGAGACAGCTTTATGTACTTGGTAATGCTTATTGAGCTTTCTTTATTATTCGGAGTGTAAAATCGAATGGGCTGCATTGCGTTGATGAATGCGCGCAATTTTTTTTAAATAAAAAAAAAAAATTTATTTAGAAGTTTTATTTTGTTTACAGACATGTTCATAACATTTGTAACCAGCACGTGTCTGAGTAGTAGCAAATTCTACTATTGGTTGGATAATCACATTACATATTTACATTCACGACTAGTAATCACACCTACGAGCTCTTTTTTTCATTTAGTAAAAAATAAATATCCATAACATTTTTCAGAAAGTAAGGTATGTTCTGAAGCCAAAATTTCTCCGCTCCCACCTTTGGGCATGTCTAGCCAACTTAAGAGCTGCACTATTCCCCATAGGCCACAAAGACAACTAATTATTTAGACAATAATATAAGAGAATAAGTTACGTCCGGAGCTGGCGTAAAAGACATCTTTTACACCAGCCAATCCTGGAGCAAAACGTCAACCAAAACATTTAGACTCAATACATCTTATGACACGCAATTATAACCCAATTAAAACCCCAAATATTCCTCAAACACATTCAAAGCTTCTTCTCCAAATGCCAAACCAAAGGCAGACTCTCCTCCTCCTCCTCACACTGGAGCTCCATTCCGCCACAGTCATCACCGGAGTTGTTTTTAGAGCCTGAAAAAAATGTTGAATCCGCCGATAGTCTAGTGTCACAATCTCAAGGTTTGTTTTCTCATGCTTTGGTTTAATTTCGAAATATCAATGGGATTGGTTTTTTTTTGGACGTCAATCACTTGATTTTGTATGGGTTTTGTTGATTTGGTTTGGGTTTTGCTGTTTTTCTTATTGGATTCTTAAATCTTAAGTGGTAGGTTCAATGGGAGGGAGATGGATTGAATATGAATGTGGTCAATTTTTCTTCATTTTTTCAGAAAAATTATAAATCTTAAGTAGTTTTTTATTGGATTCTTTATCTTAAGTGGTAGGTTCAAACCCATCTGATTGTGGTTCTTCAGTACTTTTCCAAGCTAGTCTGGGTTCTTATGAATCGTGTTTTGGTTCCAAATCATGATTTTTGTGTGCTTCCTTTTAAAGTTATGAAACTTTTTTTTTTGTTGAGGTTTCCTATGTATTTGGATCCCTAGTATTGCTATGCTGTTGCTCTTTTGAAAGGATTCATTTAATTAGTTGAATTGTTCTTTATGTTAATATTTACATACATACCATTCATTTACTTAAACCAAATTATGCCTTTGTATGGAAACCAAGAACAACAAGATTCAGTTATATCTTCTTTTGTGTGGCTACGCTTGTTCTAATCGGCTTTCTATATTAGATATGATTGAGCTACCCTGTTCTCTCCCTAATGAAGCTTTTGCTTTAATTTCAATTGGAGATGTGGAGTCGGTGTCATAGGTCCCAAATTGTTTTGATCAAGATATGGCCAATCCAATAATTTGGCAAGTTTGTTCTTTTGTTCTTCCCTAATAGGCTTTTTATTCATGAAAAACTGATTTGAAATGGCCAAGTTGTGAATTTCTGATGTCCATTAGTTAGCCATATAGGTTGATTAAGTGTATTAAGTACTGTATGAATTCTTATCATGCATCCAAATGGCAAGTTTTAGTTTTGAAGGTACTTATAAACAAAAAAAAGTTTTAGTTTTGAAGGCAGGTGACCTACCCTGCAGTTGTCATCCTGGATAATATATAATTATGTTATCTCATGTTCATACTAATAATATCTTTATGTGTCATAATGTTTTTAGCTCTAAACTCTATTTTTTTGGGTAAACTTTTTAGTCATAAACCTGCATTCGTTATACTAAGTAACACTGAAATTTACATGAGAATGAATGACTAAAAGGAAGCACAGATTAAAACAGAGTTTCTAATGCTCTTTTTGGGTTTTTTTTTTTTTTTTGGAGGGGAAGGGTGGGAAGTTTGGTAGTTGTGCCCTTTGCATTACATAGCCAATAGAGTTTTTGTTAATGGTTAGAATGAGTGTTCTCAAGATGTATATGACTTTTCATTCTTTTCTTTTTTTTTTAAATGACTTCTCAAGATTCAAGTGGGTTTCGAAGTGTTTTTATTGTCTGAATTTTTTTTTGCTAATGTTAGCTGCAACGTATTCTGTTTTTGTTTTTTTCCCAGCTATGATTTAGACAGATGGTTCTGAATATTTAAAGGAAAACTACCCTACTATCTTGATTGAAATCTTGGAGTATGTGGCTAGAGTTAGTGAACACTTTGTCATTCAAAACCAGCATGGAAATGAAGCCTAAAAATCCTATATTTTGGAGAACTGAATCAGCAAAAGTCACTTCCTAGATTTGGTTTTTTATTTATATAGATATAGATATAGAGGGGATAAAACCCTCAAATGAGGAAATTATATACTTTTTAACAATCTGTAGTTCTTGCTCTTTTCACAGCAAAACCTTGTATTTTGGAGAACAACTGAATTTAATTATAAATCATGCAAATGGCATGTTGCAAGTGGAAATTGGCTTATTACAGAAGTTGTGTAAATAATACCTATACCTTTAGCATCACAATCTAATCTTCTAGAGATCTTTCTAGTGGCAATTATTTCTCTATTGAATCTTAAGATACCACTAAGATAGATTTCCACTAATTAGAATGTTAATTTGTTGAAGGATCACCTAGTTTACAACAAGGTGAATAAAACTTGAAAATTTTATCAACGCATCTCAAAAAACTTTTACTCATTTCTCCATGTAATATAAAACCTGACACAATTCAGTTTTAAAGGAACATGGGATTTTTTTTATTTTTTTATTTTTATACCAAAGGAAAACATTCATTCATTAAGAGACATAAAACCAATACACAAAAAACAGGACATCAAGCAGTAGCAAAGTTTGGATTTAGCCTGCACTTATGAATAGGGAAACAAGTGGTGATATAGGCTAAATCAGATACATGGCTAAGTACGTAACTAGGAACAAAAAGGAAATCTATTTGCAATCCTTGATTTCGAAGTTGGTTTATATCTGCAAACATAGTCTTCTGCTGCCAACTTGGTTGTCTGTCATTTTTGCAAACCTGTGTGAGATCCTTACAACAATTCAAGATAAGCAATCTGTTATAACCCAGCTCCAAGGCCTTCAAGATTGATTCTCCAACAGCATCCTAAAGAGCAAGGCCATAAGTCTTCCTGCCACAGCTAGTACCACCTTTGAATAAGCTTCTTCCATCCATTATTGTTGCTTCAAATGCATAGCCACTCCTTTTGGATTTCCTATTGACAGAAGCTGCTACCTTAATGATGAGCTGCCAGTCTTGGTATGTGAATTGCTGCTGAATTTGTTGTCTGCAACCGGACCTCTGACTTTGGTTGTTGTTAAAAGCTTCCTGACTTTGGTTGTTGTTAAAAGCTTCCTGACTTTGGTTGCTGCTACCTTAATGGAAGTTCTGCTAGCCTCCCAATCTCTCTTATGCAGGTTTCAGGACATGAGATTTTTAAATACTCAATACAACAATTGAAAAGTTTTTAATTCCATTATTTAATCTGAAATAAAACCTGTCACATAGGTTTGGAAACATATTAGGAAAAAAAAACAAGTCACAATTCTATTTAAAGGTCTCTAATTCAGAATACATTCATTTGAAATAAAACCTGTCATGATATATTGTACAAAAAGAGGATCATAGGATTGGAAATACATTTAAAATAAAGCCTGTCATGGTTCGGTATACAAAAAGATGTAGGATTGGAAATACATTTAAGTAAAACCTATCACAATTCTTTCTAAAAGTTTCTAATTAACAATACATTCATATCAAAGTTTCTAGAAGTTTTAATGATTCAGTTGTTCCTCCAAAATACATGATGTTTAGGCTTCATATCCACATCGGCATAGGATGACAGATTGTTCACCAACTCTAGCCATATACTCCAAGAATTCAGTCAAGCCAGTAGGGAAGTTTTCTTTTAAGTATTCAAAACCATCTATCTGCAATTCTGCATCATAGCTGGGAAAAAAGAAAAATAATCAGAGCTGGGGAAAAAAATTGAGAATAAGCTGCAGCCAACATTAGCTGAAAAATCCAGACAATAAAAACACTTGAGTCTTGAGAAGTCAATACAAAACGAAGGGTACAACTACACAACAAAGCAATAGAAATATCAAACCTCATGGTGAACTTTAAGTCATAATGCTTGCTGTCATCTATCTAGTCTGATTTTTTTTTTTTACATCAATCCTAGTTTGAAATTCTCAGCAACAGATTTGGAACATCTATAAAGATTACCAGTTTTTTTTTTTTTAAGTAAACTCTGTCAAAGTGGTATCAAGTATGTCATTAGCATCTGCCAATGTACTTCAAATTCTGTTATGACTTTAGCTTGTAAAAATTGTAATTTTTTTATTAGCATATCTTTTGATTGAACTGAAATTTGAGCACAATGGGATTGACCATAAGTTTATTGCTTTGAAATTAAGAAAGAATCAGCAATTGGTTAATTTCTATAATTTTCCCCCACCTCATACGGAAAATTAGTAACATCATTTTAATCCTTATGCACTTCTACTATATACAACCCTCACTCTAATTGCTTCTTAAAAATAATACTCCAAACAAAAGTCTATTAAGTTCTCTTTGAATTTTCTAAATTAGTAGTATGAATAAGGAAGTAATTATTTAAATTTTTTATAAAAAGTAGAGAGAAGTCCTGAATCTTATTCTCATCATTCTAGTTCTTGTTCTTTTACTGTGAAAAATCCTATTCTCCTTCATATCACTGAAGAACCACAATCAGATGGGTTTGAACCTACCACTTAAGATTAAGAATCCAATCAAAACCTACTTAAGATTTATAATTTTCTGAAAAAATGAAGAAAAATTGACCACATTCATATTCAATCCATCTCCCTCCCATTGAACCTACCACTTAAGATTTAAGAATCCAATAAGAAAAACAGCAAAACCCATACCAAATCAACAAAACCCATACATTATCAAGTGATTGACGTCCAAAAAAAACCAATCCCATTGATATTTCGAAATTAAAAATAGGGGAAAACCACCAAATCATGAGAAAACAAACCTTGAGATTGTGACACTAGAATAACGGCGGATTCAACATCTTTTTGAGACTCTAAAAATAACTCTAGTGATGACTGTGGCGAAATGAAGCTCCGTTGTGGGGAGGAGGAGGAGAGTCTGCCCTTGGTTTGCCGTTTGAAGAAGAAGTTTTGAACGTGTTTGAGGAATATTTGGGGTTTTAATTGGGTTAGAATTGCATGTAATAAGGTGTATGGAGTTTAAATTGGTTGGCTGATGTGTCTTCTCATGATTGGTTGATTGGCTGGCGTAAAAGGTGTCTTTTACGCCAGCTCCGGACCTAACTTATTCTCATAATATAAAGCGACATCAATATATACATGCACAGGTCTGCAAACAACTGAAATCGTGAATTGAAAACACTATATCCTAATATAAATAGCTAAGCTTCACCTTATAAAACTAGTTTGGTATAATGAATACAAATTATGTGGCTCTTATTTGAGGTTCATATTTTTCTTCTTCAAGGTCGAGGATTATGTACCTTCTCATCCTCCCAATTAATGAATCAATCTCTATTTTTGAATCTATTCAAATTTCTTTTGCATCTTTTTGATATTAGAGTCCAAGCTTTGATCCTTCAACTGATTGCAAATAGATTTTTCTGTTGGACAACCAGATTCAGCCAACCAAAATTAAAAGAACTAATTTGGACTTGAGTAACTTTTTGCATTGAACTTGATCCAACTTATTGAGACAACATTATTTACAACTAAAATCAAGGCATTGGATGATAATCAATCACCACTACTAAAACCTCCAAAGCAATGAGATAGTAATATTTAGGAGTTCTCTTGCAATATAAATACCTTCAAAGCAATTTGATAGTACTTAAGAGTTCTCATGTAATCTAAGTACAACAGTATAGTTATTTATCTGGAAAACAAATATTTATCTAGTTATGTTTGAATATAATATAAATATAAAAGTAGCAGCTCCTAAAATATTTTCAAGGAAGCAAATTAAAACATAAACTCTTATTATTCTCTCTCTTTAGTATCAGAGCAACAACTCCTAGAATATTTTCAAGGAAGCAAATCAAAACACAAACTCTTATTATTCTCTCATTTTGGTATATTAGAGCAATAGACCCGCGTCAAACCATGTCATCTTCTTCTACTACTTCTTCTACAATTACTGATCCAATCAGCCATCCTCATCCCTTCCCCATTCTTACTCCCTCAAACCTAAATTAAGTTGTATAGATTTATTTATTTATCTATATATATATATATATATATATATATATATATATTTATTTATATATTCCACTTGTTGAGTCCCCTAGAAGGATTCTACTCAGGCCTAACATCTCAAGAAGAAAATTTTGATATGTTTCTTTGACATGTGTGGTTGGCCTTTTTTGTGTCTTGGGCTAGATCGCTCCTGTCGTACTACAGCCCTATGATTCTGGGGTAGGAGAGTCAGAAATAGCCTAAGTGAAACACACCTTAGGTCAGCTTGTGCACAAGTTAGAGCCCTAGCAGGAATCTTGAGTGTGTCACATGCTCAAGACAGGAGATATTGTTACAAAAAATGTTATAGTAGGAAAAACATAACATGGCAGGATAACTAAAATATTTTCTACTAACAATGATAATGCTTAAACAGTTCCACAAAGGCGAAATATGATAATGTGACTATAACATGAATAGATTAATAATAAGAAAATTGTGTTAGTCCTTAATCAACTATGACAAAAGAAGAGGAGATTAGTCTGCTAAAGGAACAAACTCAGCTCCTTGGCAGATTCAAGTCCAAGAAGGGAACCAATCTCTAATGTGGGTAACCTTAGAGGAGGATCCTGCTGTAGAAGATATTCACTTTGGAAAATGGATATAAGTGGCTTGATTTCAGATTCTTGACTTGCTAGAGAGTGGGCTATTGAAAGGGAGAGAAGTGGGTAGCTTATTGGTGCATGCTTTTCACTCCTATCACTCCTATTTTTCTTACTCACTTTCGGTTTCCTTGTTTTCTTTGTTTTTCTTTTCTTACTTGTTTTTCCTTGTTTTCTTTCTTTTTTTCTCCCTGTTTTCCGTGTTCTCTCTTGTTCCCCCTATTTATTATGCATGTCTTTGGCCTTTTATACTGCATGCCGTGACAAGATTTACCATTTTTACCCCTTAGCTACTTTTGGCCTATTGTGGGTGTCCTTTTTGGATTGCCCATTGGTCTGCTTGCTGCCCAGCTACCACCATTACACTGTGTTAGCCGTGCCATGCCTCACTTCCAGACAAAACTAGTTTTTGATTTGTTTCCTACTTCCCTTAGCATTCCCATCCGGATAAGGTCTGGGTTTCTTTCTTACTAACCCCTATAGTATGCACCTAGTGATTCCAACTCATGTTTACATCTTTTGGGTGAGATATCATCCTGGTAGGACATTTCCTCCAAAAGAGCTTGAGCAGGAACCCCAAAATAGGCTCCTTCTTCTCCCCACCGCTAGACCACACACTCTCTTACCTCAGACCTGTGACCCACCTCCCCTGTATTGTTTGGGTACAGGTAAGTGGTTCTTGAGCCTTGCATGCTCCACTTCCATATGAGTCCATTGTTTTTCTGGCATTCATGCGTTTGACATTGCCTACAGGTTTGTCTGACTCCGGTTCATGTTCTGGTGCTTGTTTAACTCTTGTGGCGTGGATGAGTACTTGGGTCTTCATTCTTTGCGTCTTATTTCTTCATTGGCCTGAGCATTGCTTGGGTGTGGGCTTTCTCTTCTTTAATTTGGCCTACGTCTCCTTTCACCTTTTGTCTGTGGGCTGGCTGGTGCTTCTACCACGCCACTGCATTGTTCTTGCTATGATGTCATTTACCCTTGCTTAATGTACTACATCTGGGCTTGTGGGCTAAAGTGCCTACATCTGGGCTTTGGCCTGAGCATTGCTTGGGTGTGGGCTTTCTCTTCTTTAATTCAGCTCATGTCTCCTTTCACCTCTTGTTTGTGGGCTGGTTGGTGCTTCTACCACGCCACCGCATTGTTCCCACTATGATATCATTTACCCTTTCTTAATGTACTACATATGGGCTTGTGGGCTAAAGTGCCTACCATGCTAGTTTCATAGGTTATTCCTTCTTTGGGTTTGCACTGCCCAGTATTCTTGCTAGGCTAGTTCATACAACATCTTGGGCTTCCCCGACCCATTTTATTCCTTGGGCATCCTTAGCTCATTTCATTCTTTAGGGCATCCTTGACCCATTTCATTATTTCTCACTTTCTATATTTCCATGGGCTTTTGCAAAATCTTTTGGGCTTCCCCGACCCAATTATCATATCATTTACCTTTGGGTTTATTGGCCTTCAAATCAATCCCATTTACTAATTCCTTCCTTTGGGCTCCTTCGGCCTGTTTTGCTTTCTTTCTACTTCTTACGATTTCCATGAGCTTACTACTTCATTCTTTGGAGCTCTCTTGGGCCCGTTCACTTTCTTTGAGGCTATTTTACTATTTTGTAGGCCTGTGGACCATTATTCCTGCTATACAGGCCCAAAGGTCTTTACTTTGCTATTTTCTTTCTCCATCTCTTTCATATTGTTGGGATTCTTCTGCCATTGAGCCATTTTGTTAAAAAAATGGGCATCAACATTTAGCCCCTTGAGCATATGAACTGGTTCTACGATTTATATGCAAACAAAAAAAAGTCTCTCTTTTCTTTTCTCTCTTTTTTTTTCGTGGGTTTTTTGAACAGTGGGCCCCTCCTTATTTTCTTTTTTTGCTGTGAACAATGTCGTCTCTTTGAATTTCCCAGTTTAGCAGTTATTTTGAAACATAGACTCTACTTCATTAATATGATGCTTCTTTTGACGGTTGACCCATTGCATCCCTTCACGTTATCTTTATTGTTATTAGTACTTAAACCATTCCTTTCCTATCATTTGCTCAAAATGTCTTTTCATTCCCTTTTCTTCATCGTGTATTATTTCTCAAAACCTTCTTACCAATCTTCTCCAGTCAAATAACCCATTATGACACCAGCGAAAGATGAGGGTTCTTCCCACCCTAAGGGAAAAGAAGTTGCCACTGATGATCCTTCTTCCAAAATCGTGGGCGAATAGGCTCCCCTCTCCAAATCAGAACACTCCGAGGAGGAGGAAGAGGGTCGCGACCCAAACAGTGAATGCCTTCCCTTCATCGATCTGTGGTCAACACCCACATCCATTTCCCTGTGGTGCTTGGTGACTACTTGCCTTCATCGCCGGGTCGCGTGTGGCTCTCCATTTGCCACTGTGATACGGAGGTGTCTTGGGCCTCTTTGGCTTCCACCATTCCCGATCTTGATATATGCCAAGGGACTTCGCTTCCAGTGCCCATCCTCTTCGAATTTGGGTCGGATACCTCTTTAGGTTGGAAGGAGTGGGTGGACGAAGAGTTGTCTGATACGGGGTTTCATGGTGGTGTTGTAGCAGGCCGATGTGTTAAAGGCCATCGTTTTATCCCATTGCTTGTCCAACTATAGGGACTTGTTCAATTTTCGCCATTTGGTCCGCCGATAGTGTAACACTACCCATACCTTCTTTCTTTCTTACGGCAAGATCACCGTGACCTTGGTGGATGTGGCGAACCAACTGTTGTTTCCCATTCTCGGCGATGTAGACCCGGGCAATTTTGAGCTTTCCACCAAGGAGGAGGCCGTGGAGGCCGAGTTGAAGAAAAGAATGAGTGGCAAAGCGAAATTGTCGCATTAGGTTAGGGCTTTCTCCAAGGCTTCCGATGTAGTCCATCATGCGGCCTTTGTTGCGTTTTGGCTCTATAAGTTCATCTTTGGCTCTCACCCTTATCATGCTGTAAAACCTCTTTATTTTCGATTAGCCATAAAGATTTCTGCGGGGGTAAGTCTGCCATTGGCCCCTATGTTTCTGGGTCATTTGTATGTATAGTTGGACATTTTGCAGAGTGATGAGAGGCAGGCAAGCTCTTGCCACATAGTTACTACTTCTGCCCACGGTACCATTTTGCAGCATCTGTTATGGGAGTGTTGCGCTAGGCACTTGGTAAAGTGCAAGTCTGTCTGTATTGCCAAGGAGAAGTACCGCTCCTATCCGAAGGTTATTACTAATTTTTGTGGCTGTTTTGTATCTGATTTTCCATCGGCTTACCGCTGGGTTAGGTTGAAGTCATTTGGGCATCTTGTCGTTGAGTTCTTTGATAAGGGAGTTGGCTTTTGTTGGAGAGCATACAGGAATTTGGGCACTAGCTTCACATGTGCTGATTCGGTTATGGGTCCTTTTACTGACACAGCTGGGACCATCACCCCGTTGATTGCCTTTAATGGAAGGGGGATTACGTATTTGGCAGCCACTAATGCCGAGTGGTTGCCTTATCTTACTAATGAAGGCATCAACTTTGTACACTATTCTGCCAATAGAGTAAGGAGGAACTTTGGGTTAGATCAGGACATATCCAATGACTTCACTACCATCCTAGAGTCCACTACTTCCGTCTGACCATTTCTGCGGCCTAGTGCTTTTGAGTTCTAGAGCAGGCATTTCACAGCAGTCACCATTCCAGGTTTACAGAGAGAGGGCCTTTACACCGTTGCGATGTATGGGTATTGGCAGACCGTGATGACTTCTTTTAGGCAAGAGTTGTTAGGTGGCCGTGGGTTTTCTCTCATTCCTCCTAAAGGTCTTTATGCCATCATTTCTACCAACTCGCAGTTATTGCTTCCTACCAAGTCCATGGTGGCATATGCTAGGAAACAGAGCAGGTCTGCCATATTTGAGTGGCAGGAGAAGGAGAAAGGGTGGTACCTATATGCTCGTGAGTATCCCGTGGACTGGGAGAAGAAAGTGAAGGTGGTGAACCTTCTTGTGCCAGTGAAGAAAGGCTTAGTGTCTCAGACCACTAAGCCTAAATCTGCCAAGAGAGAGGATGATTCTTCTGAGACTTGTTCTGATATCGTTTCTTATGAGGGTGGCCTTCCTCCTATTAGCAACATAGTTCTTAAGAGCTCTCCCCTTCCTTATACTTGTACCCGTTCCAGCAGACGCTCTACTGTAGGCAAGCCTAAGCCCTTGGCTCCTAGGCCCACTACAGACGCTCCTTTTTCCGGCGAAACCTAAGATAGCAAGAGGAAGACATCTCCACCACCCCTATTTGCCCCTGCCGAGAGAAGAGTATGTTATCTCTAAGCTTTACTTCTTCTCTATTTTACTTATTTATAGGGCTTTCCTATGGTTCACTCCACATGTATACTAATTCATCGCTTCTTGTCCCCCCCCCCTTTTTTTTTGCAGTCTAAGTACAAGGAGAACACTTCAACCAGCCGCCCCATATTACTTGATGAGCCCGAGTTGGAGGTACATTTCTTCCCTTTGTATGCATTTTTATTTCCACGTGTTGTCATATGCTTTCTCTCTTCTTTTGCATGTTTATTTATTTCTCTATCTTAACATTGTCCCTTTTTTCTTTCTCTTCCCTTCCATCTCCCCTTTTTTTTAGACTAATCCTAAGCCCCTTTCTGTTTATCACCCCACGAGTGAGGAGATTTTTGCCACTATGGGTATGCCTATGGGGGACTTCTTTGATAGAGCTGACATTGTGGCCGAGGTCATGGCCTTTGTTTCTGCTACTACACAGGGAACTCCTGCCGAGGCTCCTATTCCTCCACCCAAGACTGTACCTATTGAGGAGAGCATTCAGGCCAAGAGGGTTGGTGAGTTTGTTCCTACTTTTGCTAAGATTCCTACTCCTCGGAAAGAAGTCACTTCTACATGTGCATCACGGACTGGGAGTGCTTCTCTTGCTACCCCTCCTATTATCTTTGCCAACGATCCCTTTGTTGCCCTCTCCCAGGCCGTGAAGGATGGCTCCTCTTTGGTGGTCACACTTTCATCCATTCCTAGTTCTGTGTCTTCTGATGAGGGATCTGAGGAGGTGCTTGAGGATTCTGAGGATCAGCTTATTGAGAAGACAAGAGTTTCTGATTCCGATGCGGATGACGAAGGTAGTGAGTAAGAAACCGAGGCTATGGGTATGTATCTTTTGTCCTTGGCAATTCTTCTTCTTCTTTCCTTCCTGTCCTTTTCTTGATTCAACCCTTTGATTGCTTTGCATATTGTCCTTCGCAGCCACGAAGATTCCTGAGGATCCTAAGGCTACAGTAGGCATCGCGATACCTACAGCTCTTGCTTCTACCACACATGTAGCCCCCACTCCTATGGGTCCTGGTAATTTACCTTCTGTTGTACTTTCTTTTAAATTCATCTTTTCACTTCGTCTATTTCTTGTTGACTCACGCTCCATCTTTATACTTCTCCTCAGGTCCAATTCTTGCTGAAGTGGCTCCATCCCATCATTTTGAGGTTGGCAGCAATTCTGCCATAGTTCATGATCTAGCAAGTAAGGCTGCTGCCTTCTTTGTCCGGTTTGACCAACATGAGACTAATGATCTTGATGCTGCTGACTTTTAGGGGGCTGGAGCCCCTTACGTTGACTTTTACGGCTTTCGGGTTCTTGGGGAGTGCATTACCCATTTAGAGGCAATCTATAATAGCTGTGGGGGCTTTATGTAGGGATTTCTCTTTGGTTGATCCGCGAGGGAGAACTTCCTTAAGCTGTTAGGGAGCGTGATGAACGAAATTGAGCATAACTTCATCGACACTATGTCTGCTAAGAGGATCCTGCAGTGGAGGGCCATGGTTCAAGAGTTGGTCAGAGTTGGATTTGCCGTGGAGTATCTCCTGGACCACCTGCGAGAGATTGCTCAAGCCTTCTTCATGAGGAAGGTTCAGCTTGTTGTGGATGCCATAGATGCTTGCATCGAGACTTTGAAGAAAGAGGTGACAGACTTAGAGGCACGTCATGAGCATCTCCTTTCTGGTGTTGCTGGCCCTAACCGCTTTGGAGATCAGACCTTTATTTTAGGCATTTGATTACATTATGTAGGTTTGTGTTTCCTTTCCCTATGTTCTTTTTCTTTCCCTTTTCATCCTACTTGGTACACTTTCTTATTTCTCTAACACTTATTTGATAAGTATGATATGACTTATATATTTTGGGTCTGTAATCTACTATGCTACATGATTATGATACAATATGTTTTTCTAATACTCCATAATCTTCATTACCTTTTACAAATGAGAACACATTACAATATTTTTTAGTGACATCATCCCTTGCAAGGGTGGTCACTTGGAAGAAAGAAAGAAAAAATAAACAAGAGAAAGGAACAAGTACACAATGTTTTGTAGGCATAATAATGTTTTAACCATTTGCCATTAATGGGGTCCATTAAATCTTTTCCTTTCATCTAGGCTAAACCGTAATACCTACTTGTATGTGCTTCCCTTACTACGAAGTGTCCCTCCCATGTTGGTGAAAATTTAGATGGTTTTGCCATACCTTGCCTGACGTGGTCTGCCGTATTCAATACGAGTTGTCCCTCTGCAAACACCCTTTCTTTAGTCATTCTGCCATAAGCTTCGGTCATCTTTTGTCTTTATCTGCGACTGCGCTTTTAGGCCTCCTCCCTTTTCTTGTCTAATCCCTCCAGTCCTTGCATCTTTCTATTGCATAGACTTCCTTATCTTTTTCCTTCTTTCGTGCCTACATGACCCTTAAGGAAGGCACCATTACTTCCGCTGGGCTCATTACCTCCGTTCCGTAGACTAAAGAGAATGGAGAAAATCCCGTGGCAGACTTGGGTGAACTTCGGTAGGCCCAAAAGGCGTTTGGCAAATGCGTTTCCCATCCTCCAGTGTATTCTTGGCTCACCTTGTTGATAATCTTGATGAAGGTTTTGTTTGTTGCTTTTTCCTGTCCATCCCCTTGGGGGTAATAAGGCGATAACCGGTGGTGTTTGATCTGATAAAATTCCAGCATCTTTCTTACCTCATTGTTAACAAATGGAGTGCCATTGTCACTTAGGATCCTATTAGGTACTCCAAATCTGACAATTATGTTCTCCTTGATAAAATTTGTCACGGCTCCTCTTGTGGCTTTATAGAGTGGTATGGCTTCTACCCATTTGGTGAAGTATTTTGTAGCCACAAGGATCCATATATACCCATAAGAAGGTGGTTTAACTGGTCCCACTAAGTCAAGCCCCCAAGTATAGAAGGGTCATGGGGTGACCATGCTATGTAAATTTTGTGGGTAGGTGTGAATCAGGTTGGCCTACACTTGGCAACTATGGCATTTCTTCACAAATTCTGCCGTATCTTTCTTTATAGTAGGCCAATAATAACCCATCTGCAGAATACACTGATATAACTTTTTCTTCCCTTGATGCTCTCTGCATTCCTCTGCGTGCACCTCCTTTATCATTTCTCCAGCTTCTTCGGGACCCAAACATCATAATGGGTCCCCATCATATCCCTCATGTAAAAGTAGCGTGCTGCTAGCTTCTTGAGCTTATATCTTTCACTATGCTCCTGCGGCAGGACACCTTCTGCTAGGTATTGCATGAATGGGCTTCTCCAATCCTCACTACCAAACACAACATAATTTTCTTCTCTATTCGCAGCTAAATGGCATGCCTCACATTGGGTTTGGACTAGGTCTGCATCCTTACCCATGCTTGGCCAATAAAAACCCACTCTCTAAAGCCTGCGGTAAAGGCTAATTTTGCCACAGAACTCGTAGGTTCTGCCATGCACCTCCTTTAGTTTTCTTCGAGCCTCTTTGTTCCCTACACATCTTGAAAAAATCCCTCCTGTCATTCTGCGATACAATTCCCCTTTCATTAGGACATAGTCCTTCAACATTTTCAAATCTACTAGGTCTCCTTCTTTTAACAGGGCTTCCTTTATGGGAACCCTCCAATCCTCTTCGCGCTCTTGCTTTTCTTGAAACCTTTCCTGCAGTATTTCAACAATAGACTCTCCACTTGTTGACTTCAACTCTAGTACTACTTCCTTTGAAGGCTATCTGCGAGCCTAATGTGGCCAGCGCGTCTAAGTACCGATTCTTGCTTCTTTGAGTGTGCTCTATATCAAACGTAGAAAAAATTTCTTCCATTTTCTAGGCTAGCGTTCTGTATGGAGCCAAACTTGGTTCCTTTAAACCACCAGGTTGAAGTCGCCTATCACCTTCAAGTGTTTGATCCCCATTTCGAGGGTTGTGGCTAGCCCAGTAAGATAGGCCTCATATTCTGCAATATTGTTTGAACACAGAAACTCCAACTTGAATGAGAGTGCCACGATCTCTTTTGTGATAAAGGACCACTTTTGTACCCCCAAGTTTGCTGTAGAAGAGCCGTCAAATTTCATAACCCATTGCTCTTTGATCACTTTTGTCGTGGCCACTTCCCTTGGAACCTCATCGTCCAGTGAGAATTCCTCTTCTCCTGGAAATTGTGCTAGCAGGTTTGCTATGGCCTGACTTTTTACTGCCTTGGGTGTTTTCGCTTTCAAGTCATATTGTGACAATTGTAACAACCACTAAGATATCCTTCCAAAGAGAATTGGCTGTCGGAGGTGGGCTTTGATTGCGTGGGACTTTGTCATCAAGTGTATCTCGTAGGCCAAAAAGTAATGACGCAGCCTTTGCGATGCATAGATTATTGCTAGGCATGCCCTTTCCACTTTGAGGTAGCAGGCCTTCACATCCCTTAGAGCGCGACTTACATAATAAATTTGTGTTTTGATACTGCCTCTATCTTCTTGGGCTATCAAGGCACCTATAGCAGATGGGCTTAAGGCCAAATAAAGCAGCAGTGACTTTTTGCGAATTGGGGCTTGTACTGTAGGGAGGTTTGTCATGATCTGTTGTAGCCTTTGAAACGATGCCTGCTGCGCCTCTCCTTACTCAAAGCTTTGTCCCTTCTTGGGTAATTTGGTGAAGGCTGAAGTGATTAACACTAAGCCCAGGATGAACCTCTGGATGTAAGAAACCTTCCCTAGAAAACTCTCCAATTCCTTTACTGTGGCTAGTGGCTTCTTGGTTGCTATGGCTACAGCCTTGGCTGGGTCCATGACTATTCCCCTATTGTGGGCCAAGAATCCCAAAAAGCCCAGGATGAACCTTTGGATGTAAGAAACCTTCCCTAGAAAACTCTCCAATTCCTTTACTATGGCTAGTGGCTTCTTGGTTGCTATGGCTACAGCCTTGGCTGGGTCCATGACTATTCCCCTATTGTGGGCCAAGAATCCCAAAAATTTCCCGGCACACACTCTGAAAGCACATTTACTGGATTCATTCACAACTTGAAAAGTTTTCATCTTTTAAAAACCTTTCTTAACACTTTAACATGGTCTTCTTGCCTCTTCAACTTCACGACTATGTCATCCACAGTTTTCCAGCTTGTGCTGCATCATGTCATGGAATATGGTGGTCATCATGCGTTGGTAAGTTGTGCCTGCATTTTTCAACCCAAAAGGCATCACGGTGTAATAGAAATTACCTATGGTTGTTTTGAAAGCAGTCTTCTCTGCATCTTTTGGTACCATTAGAATCTAGTTATATCCACTAAACCCGTCCATAAAGGAAAACATGGCATTTCCTACCGCAGAATCTATCAACAGGTCCATGTTAGGCAGCGAGAATTCGTCCTTTAGGTAGACTCGATTGAGGTTTTTGAAGTCCTCGCATCATTTTATTTGCCCATTTTTCTTCTTTACCGGCATGATATTGGACAACCATCGTAGGTGCTGGATAAGTTTAATGAAACTAGATGCCAACAACTTTTGTACTTCCTTCACTATCTGCTTTTCTATTTCGGTGTGAAACACTTTGGCAGGCTGAGCCACGAGCTTAGCCTCGAGATCTACGTTGAGCGTGCGCACTACCAATCCTGGGCCTAGCCCAAGCATCTCGCTGTAGTCCCATGCAAAAACATCTCTGAACTCTTTCAGCAACAGGATCAACTATGCCTTTTCATTCTTTGACAACTTCGAACTTACTGATATGGGTCTTGGCTTTTATAGGTCTGTTCCCAAGTTAACTTCTTCCAAATTTTCCTCTGCCATTACCTGTGCATCATTTTCTACTGTAACCTCCTTTTCGCTTTCTTTTCCCAAGCTTTCTTGGGCCACACAGCACACTAAACTTGTATGCTATGACCTTTGTCCGGGACCCCCTTACTTACTGCAGGTGGGCCCCGCACACCTTTATAACTTGTAGATTATCCTGTCGTCAGGTGTTTGAACTCTGATGCATCGTGGCGTGTCACTTGACTCCGAAGTGGGTGCTTATTTCCTCTTCTTTCTCCGCATTAGCAGCTCTCTTAGGTCAGGCTCTGGGTCATCCTGAATATCCTCCCACCTATGGATGAAGGTGCCTTGTGATTTAGACATCGAACTTTCACCAAATGATGCCCATTCATCATAGAACATGGTTTCTACTAGATGGGTTTATGCTTGCTCAAAGGGTGATGGGTTTGCTGCTATCCATATCATCTTGTCATTCAATCTCCCTTTCACGCATTGATGATAGGTAGACGGGACCAGTTGGTGTTTGTGTAACCACGGTCTTCCCAATAATATGTGGTATGAAACTTCTGTTTCACTACATGAAAGCGAGCCAAGAAGGCTATTAGCCCTACTTTTAACCATAGCTGAATGTGGGCCTGTGGTGTACTCACCTCTTCCTCCAAATCTCGTCACTTTTATTGGACATCCCTGGATCTTACCTTCTGAAATGCCTGTTGCTTGTAGTGTGCTAAGTGGGATGAAATTCATTGAGGCACCTATATCTACTAAGGCTCTCTTAATGGAGATTTGGTTTATGGAGGCCGCCAAGTAGAGAGGTCTCCTCTGGTCTGAATAGCCTACTTCCATGTCTTCATCATTGAAAGTAATCTTATTAGTGTCTTGTAGGAAGGCTTTATCAACTCTAACTTCTGTTGCCAAGCATTCCACTCCTACCCCTGAGGCAATGCTTACTAGAGCCTCTATGGCAATTCTTTGTTCATTGGCTGTGTGTTTAAGCTAATCAAACAGGTTTTTAAACCTAGAACTTCTCTGTAAGGTCGTAATGGCTATGACAAGCAGGGATGGCCTTTCTTCTTCATCTTCTCCTAAATCTGCGCAAAGAACAACTGCTGCTACCCCTTTTCCCTTGTGGTACATGAGTGGATTTCTCTAAACTTCAAGCTGGGACAACTCGAGACTTCCCTATTTGATTCTGTAGTGCACTAATCTACGGAGTGCCCAACATTCTACGATAAGGTGTTGCACATAGTTGTGCAAACAACAAAATCGTGGGTCCCTTCGCTCTTCTTCAGTAGGTTCCCTGGAAACTTTATTGAGCTTGAAGACCCCATCCGCAATCCATTTATCCAAGAGCACATCTAGCTCATTTGGTGTACACAGTAATGGCAGGGGAGTCTCGCACAGCCACCCATCTGATTTCCTCTTCTTTTCACCAGTAGATACTACCATAGCCTGCGGCACAAATTTCAGCTCTTTGGGCCTGTCAGAACTTGTCCTTACTGATTGGGCGGTCTTCCTGGCTTTTTGTAATAGCTACGCAAATTGGGAGATTTCTCCATGATCATGTTACCCATACACATTTCCACCAAAGTCTTTTCTTCACAATGATCATAGTAGTCGAGGGCTATGTCCTTGAACCTTTTAATGTACTCCATCAGGTCTTCACCACTCTTTTGCTTGGTTGCTTGCAAAGTTTGCAAGCATTACTGTTTCTTCTCCATGAAAATACTTGGTGCAAAATACATCCACCATATCGTCCCACGTCGATATTGATCCAAGTTTCAAACCGATGTACCAGGTGTACACTCGGTCACATAGGGATTCAAAAAACTCTCAAAGATACAAATCCTCGTCTACTGCGTAGGGAATAAACTTACTCACGTGCTTGATAGCATTTCCCCTTTTGCCATCGTATTGTGTGAAGGTTCGCGATTCATATCTCTCAGGATATGGCTTGCTAAGTTTCCTCAGCGAATAAGGAGGCCTTCGTGCATAGAATCTCTCCTTGGGCACTTTGGTCCTCTCTTGCTCTAGAAGTGCCGCAACTTTAGCTATGGTAATGAAACGCTGCTCCGTATTCTGTAGGCCACCCCTTACAGGGGTTTTTTCTTTGTTAGCTGCATGCTTTGGGTCATGCTGGCTTCCTTTCTCTTTCGTCATGTCCGCTTTCATCTGGTGAATCTCCTACATCAGCTGTTGCTGAGAATGCTGCATGGACTACAGCATTTCAATAAAAAAAATATGGTATTGTCAACAGGAGTTCTTTGTTCCTACTGCGGCCCAGCCCCCACTCCATTAACATCTTCCACCTAGTTAGGGTGGTGCTGGTGGGGCGTGGCTGGCCTTGACTATACCTGCGAGGGCACAAAACTCATGTTTCGTGTCATTTTTGATCTTGGGGGCATAACTCGTGAGGGTTTTATCCGCTTCCCTGTTTTTTTCCCAACTCCCCAATGATGTCACCAATTTAAATGTGGTGGGATTTTTTTGTATTT
Source organism: Castanea sativa (assembly GCF_040712315.1). Lineage (NCBI taxonomy): Eukaryota > Viridiplantae > Streptophyta > Magnoliopsida > Fagales > Fagaceae > Castanea > Castanea sativa. The sequence goes on along the minus strand of NC_134013.1, from coordinate 54,216,631 downwards.
TGGGCTAGATCACTCCTACCGTATTGTGGCCCTTTGATTCTGGGGTAGGAGATTTGGGACTGGCCTAATTGAAACACACCTTAGGCTAGCTTGTGCGCAAGTTAAAGCCCTAGCAGGAATCTTGAGTATGTCACGTGCCTACGGTAGGAAATACTCTTACAAAAAAGTTATAGCAGGAAAAACATAACACAATAAGATAACTAAAATATTTTAACAAAAATATGATAGGCCAAAAACGTATTGACCCCTTGTAATAAATTAAGTTGATTAATTAGCCAAGTTATTAATTAATCAAATTAATATGCCAAGCGTGTGGTAGCATAAACAAATCACCAATTAAACTAAGTATGCAGCGGAAATTAAATTACACGGTGATTTGTTTACGAATGGGGAAAACCTACACGGCAAAATCCCACCGAGTGATTTTAAGGTCACCACTCCCAAAATTTCACTATTATCACAACAAGCGGTTACAAGTAAAAGAATCCCGAGTACCTTACCAACCTACAGTTGAACCCTTACCCCAATACCTAATTGGACTTGTTCTATAGTGACAATTTCTCCTTTCAATGCACGACTCCCAAGTACGTGACTAACCAATTGCGCGGATCCCAGTACGCGACTTTAATCACCAACTAGAGAAGATTGTTGGCTGCAAAGTTCTTCAATTCATCCACACGATGAAGATCAAGAAGATGCTTGGTTACAAAACCCTACGGTGCACATTACATAGAAACTTCTTCACAAGAGAGATGAACTAGGGAAAAACTTTGTCTCTAGTCACAACTTGCTTGAACAAGGATTTCTCAATGCTTGTGCAACTTGTGAATACTTTGACGGCCCTTAAAGTAATCCTTTTATATGTCTAGGGTTAAGAGAAAAGAAGGCACAAAGACACATCCATGGATTGGAATCAAAACAGAACTCAAAATCTGTTTTTCTTAAACCTCGACAGATAGAGGTGTTAAGATGTTGTCGAGCAGCTGTCGAGCCACGGGGCTGGAACAACTCTTTAAACCTCGACAAATGCTAGCTGTCGAGCTAGCTGTCAAGTTTTAATGAACTTGCACTTTTCAGCTTGTTTCTTGGACAGACTTGATGACTTCAACACTTAATCTTGAAACACAGTTTCTTGAAGCATTAAACACATCCTAAATCTACCCAAATACAAACAAAGTGCATTTTGTCAAAGGATTAACTAATTACATAAAAGAATAACATATGTTCTAAACAAGTGAAACACATGTCCTAACAAAATATTTTCTACTGACAATGATAATGCTTAAATAGTTCCACAAAGGAGAAATATGATAATGTGACTATAGTAAGAATAGATTAATAACAAGAAAATTGTGTTAGTCCTTAATCAACCATGACAAATGAATAGAAGATTAGTCTGCTAGAGGAACAAACTTGGCTTCTTGACAGATTCAAGTCCAAGAAGGGAACCAATCTCCAATCATAATTGTTTGATAGGGACTATCACCTTTGAGGTACATCCTATAACTCCCACTTCTCTTAGAAAACACGCTTGCAATTATATTTAAAGCATTTTTGTTCTTTTTGCTTTTATTTTCTTTGCATATTTTCTTTTTATTAAGCAAACCATGCATGAGTATATAAAGGAGAGAAAAGAAATACCTAATTATGTTAAGCTTTTGACATTGCACTTTTGCTATGCCGAAGCATACAGATGTCATTGACATTGCATTTTTTCTATGCCGAAGCATACAAATGTCATATCATGATTGGCGGGCAACAGCGGTGAGATGGTTATTTATGCCTTTTTCTTAGGATTTTCTAGTCATTCCCGTCAAAAAGAGTGATACGAGTGTTAAGTACAAGAGATCACTTAACCTTACTCATCACAAACAAAGAGCCACAAAGCTCACTTGCTTAGTTGTGCATAAGAATGCTCATCTAAGTTACAAGAGATACAAAGTTTAGAAAACTCTGTTTCAATGGCCATTATAAGGTTCACAAGAACCAATGTACACATACACACACTGTTTTTGTATTTTTCAATTTTTCATTTTTTTATTATCAAAAACACAATAAAACAAAACTGAAAGTAAGCAAACAAAAACATGTTAATCAAAGCAAAACAAATGCATAAAACTAGACTGACTCGACACAGTAAAGCAAAACACACAAGTAATGTAAAAACAAAAACAAGAAGGGGAGAGAGAGAAAAAGTGATTAAATCACTTGAAACCCTTTTCCTTCCACACCTTGGAAGAACTTTTCCTTTTTGCAAATCCTTGAACCGGTGATGAGGGGGAAGAATTGAAACTGTTCAAGTTCGAAAGGAACATGAGGGTTTTGAGAAGATTTCCAAGAGGAGCAAGAGAGGTTTGAAGTTGATTCTAGTTCCTAGATGCTATCATGCCATTGTTCTGTTGAGTGGCTAACCACTTATAGCAATTTGGTCGAGTATGACCGACAATACCACAATGATGACAGAGATGCTGCTTCTTCTATTTAAGCTTTTGAGAGTTAGCTTTTTTAGCCCTAGGGTTTTTAGTTTCCTTCTTCTTAAGCTTAGGGGGTGCTCCTAAGATGGATTTACCCTTGTCTAGGTTCCCACTGGCTAATTCAGTTTTAACATCATTGTTCTCAATTTTAATGTTATTAGCAGGAGGAACAAAAATAGTAGTACTAGCAGAAGCAATATTAGAAGGAGAGAAATCATACCCCAAACCGGTTTGATTAGAAGTAGATTTCTGAATGCTGAGCATCTCATCCAGCTTTGCACTTGATGTCCTCTCCAATTGAGCTTTAACTTGAAACAGCTTCGCTTCAAGCTTCCTAGTCTTCTCAGCCAAGAAATTGTTCTCGAATCTTAGTGCCCCAATAGTCTGATTGGATTCATCAAACTTAGTGGAAAGCTCCTCATGGTCAAGTTCCACATCACTGAGCTTCTTGGTGGCCAGCCTATAGAATTTCTCATGCTTCTCAGAAAGCTTGTACAGTTTCTCATAGGCTATATGGATATCATCTTGATCATCTATCTTTTCAAACTTGGATTTCACCAATTCCTCTTCTTCATCCACATCTTCAACAATCCCTTCAGTAGGATTGATATTGGCAGTGAAGGCATTCAAAATTCTATCATCCTCATTGTCGGAATCATCCTCAAGCTCAGTGTCGCTTAAAGTAGCACAAGTGCCTTGCTTTTCCAAATGCTCTTGAGATATGTGGGACACTCCTGTTTCATGTGACCGAAGCCTTGACACCCGAAGCACTTAGGTCTTGCGGGAACAGTGTACTAACCGCCATCCCTAGCATCCTTCTTCCCTTTATCTTGACTCTTGAACTGAGAAGAACCGGATCGCCTATGGTTCTTGTCGAAGCCTTTTCCATTGGCATTTTTCATGAATTTCTTGAATTTCCTGGTGATGTAGGACTTCATCTTAGAGACTTCATCTTAGAGTCTTCATCGTCTGATGACACATCTATCTCATTGCTCTTGGCCTTCAATGCCATGCTCTTGCCTTTACCCGACTTGCCAATTCTTGTCAACCCTAGCTCATAGGTTTGCAGATTACCAACCAGCTCAATCAGAGAAATCTTGTCAATATCCTTTGATTCCTCTATTGCTGTGATCTTGGCATGGAATCTCTCAGGCAAAGATCTGAGCACTTTTCTCACAATCTTGGGTTCAGGAATGGTTACCCCAAGATTGAAAGCCGAGTTCACTATGTCCTTGAGCTTGGCATAGAACTCATCGAACGACTCATCCTCCTCCATCTTAATTTCTTCGAAGCTTGTAGTGAGCCTCTGTAGCTTCGAATCTTTGACAGCCTTTGTTCCCTCATAGGTTGTTTGGAGGATGGTCCATGCTTCCTTAGCAGTTTCAGTGAAGGATATCTTCTTGAACTCCTCATTATTGACCGCACTGAATAAAGCATTCAATACTCTGCTGTTGAAGTTTGCTGCCTTGATCTTAGCATCATCCTAATTGGCTGGCACTTCTGTAGGCTTGGTCCAACCTATCTCCACAGCTTGCCACACCTTCTCATCTAGAGACTGCAAGAAAGCTCTCATGCGTACTTTCCAGACAAACAATGGAGGTATAATAAGAGATTGACCTCTATCCATGACAAACAGGGGTCAGTGGATCACACACAAAGATTAACCCTAATCAGAGTGTGTCTGCTCTGATACCACTTGATAGGCCAAAATCGTATTGACCCCTTGTGATAGATTAAGTTGATTAATTAGCCAAGTTATTAATTAATCAAATTAACATGCAAAGCGTGTGGTAGCACAAACAAATCGCCAATTAAAATAAGTATGCAGCGGAAATTAAATTACACGGTGATTTGTTTACGAATAGGGAAACCTACACGGCAAAAACCCCACCAGGTGATTTTAAGGTCACCACTCCTAAAATTCCACTATTATCACAAAAAATGGTTATAAGTAAAGGAATCCCAAGTACCTTACCAAACTACAGTTGAACCCTTACCCTAATACCCAATTGGACTTGTTCTGTAGTGACAATTTCTCCTTTTAATGCACGGCTTCCAAGTACGTGACTAACCAATTGCGCGGATCCCAGTACGCGACTTCAATCACCAACTAGAGAAGATTGTTGGTTGAAAAGTTCTTCAATTCATCCACACGATGAAGATCAAGAAGATGCTTGGTTACAAAACCCTACGGTGCACATTAAACAGCAACTTCTTCACAAGAGAGATGAACTAGTGAAGAACTTTGTCTCTAGTCACAACTTGCTTGAACAAGGATTTCTCAATGCTTGTGAAACTTGTGAATACTTTGATGACCCTTAAAATAATCTTTTTATATGTCTAGGGTTAGGAGAAAAGAAGGCCCAAAGACACATCCACAGATTCTTGAAGTATTAAACACATCCTAAATCTACCCAAATACAAGTAAAGTGCATTTTGTCAAAGGATTACTCAATTACATAAAAGAATGACATATGTTCTAAACAAGTGAAACACATATGTTCTAACAAAATATTTTCTACTGACAATGATAATGCTTAAACAGTTCCATAAAGGAGAAATATGATAATGTGACTATAGTAAGAATAGATTAATAACAAGAAAATTGTGTTAGTCCTTAATCAACCATGACAAATGAATAGAAGATTAGTCTGCTAGAGGAACAAACTTGGCTTCTTGACAGATTCAAGTCTAAGAAGGGAACTGATCTCCAATGTGGGTAACCTTAGAGGAGGATCCTGCTGTAGAAATTACTCACTTTGGAAGATGGACCTAAGTGACTTGATCTCAAATTCTTGACTTGCTAGAGAGTGGGCTATTGAGAGGAAGAGAAGTGGGTAGCCTATTGGTATATGCTTTTTACTCCTATCACTCTTATTTTTCTTACTCACTTTCGGTTTCCTTTTCTTTGTTTTCCTTTTCTTACCTGTTTTTCCTTGTTTTCTTTCTTTTTTCCTCTTTGTTTTTCATGTTCTCTCTTGTTGCCCCCATTTACTGTGCACATCTATGGATTTTTATACTACCTGTTGTGAAAAGATTTATCATTTTTACCCCTAACTACTTTTGGCCTATTGTGGGTGTCCTTCCTGGATTGCCCACTGGTCTGCCTACTGCCCAGCCACCACCACTACACTGTGTTAGTTATGCCATGCCTCATTCCCAGAAAAAGTAGTTTTTGTTTTGCTTCCTACTTCTCTTGGCACTCCAATCCAGATAAAGGCTGGGTTTCTTTCTTACTAACCCTTATACAATGCACCTAGTGATTCTAGCTCAAGTTTGCCTCTTTTGGGTGGGATGTCATCCCAGCAAGACATTTCCCCTAAAAGAGCTTGAGTGGGAACCCAAAACAGGCTCCCTCTTCTCCCTACCGCTATACCACACCCTCTCTTAGCTCAGACCCATGGCCCACCTCCCCTATATTAGCTGGGTACAAGTAGATGGTGCCTGAGCCTTACGTACTCCACTTCCATATGAGTCCATTGCTTTTTGGGCGTTCATGCGTTTGCCATTGCCTACAGGTTTATCTGACTCCGCTACACGTTCTGGTGCTTGTTTAACTCTTGCGACGTGGATGAGTTCTTGGGTCTTCATTCTTTGCATCTCATTTCTTCTTTAGGCTGAGCATTGCTTCGGTGTGGGCTTTCTCTTCTTTAATTCGGCCCATGTCTCCTTTCACCTCTTATCCGTGGGCTGGCTAGTGCTCTTGCCACGCCACTGCATTGTTCCTGTTATGATATCATTTACCCTTACTTACTGTACTACTTCTGGACTTGTAGGCTGAAGTGTCTGCCATGCTAGTTTCATAGGTTATTCATTCATTAGGTTTACACTGCCTAGTATTCTTGTTGGGGCAATTCATACAACATCTTGGGCTTCCCCAACCCATTTTATTCGTTCGGCATCCTCAGCCCGTTTCATTCTTTCCTACTTCTTACATTCTCATAGGCTTTTGCTAAATCTTTTGGGCTTCCCTAGCCCAATTACCATATCTTTTACCTTTGAGTTTATTGGCCTTCAAACCAATCCTATTTACTAATTCCTTCTTTTGGGCTCCTCCAGCCTCTATTTGCTTTGTTTCTACTTCTTATGATTCCTATGAGCTTACTATTTCATTCTTTGGGGCTCCTTTGGGCTCGTTCACTTTCTTTGGGGTCATTTTACTATTTTGTAGGCCTGTGGAACATTATTCCTGCCATTCTGGTCCAATGGTCTTTACTTTGCTATTTTCTTTTTTCATCTCTTTCATATTGTTAGGCTTCTTCTGCCTTTGAGCCCTTTTACCAAAAAAATAGGCATCAACAACCTGTCACCTCAAGATTTTGATGTGGGATTGATCTTGATGAAGTTCAAATTTGGCTTAGACTGGGCTTGTTTTCTCTGTAAATTTCAAGGTGTCATTGGAATTGTTTCTCAAACAAATTAAAGCATTACTTGTTGGTGTTATTTGAGTAAAGAGTTAATGGAATAAGGATCCAAGGAATGAAGCTAATTCTAACCGTGGTGTAGAATTCTCTACTCGCATTGAACCAAATGATACTCATCAAATTCAAATTCAAGAAAATGAGATTGGTAATTGAGGAGGCAAGTTTCTACCTTGACCAAGATGGTGTAATGCATGTATCATCATGCATAGGCCATAGACTTCTTAAAACATAATTATTAATTATTTAATAAGTAATTTAATTTACTCTCTTCTTCAACATTTAAAGTTTTAAGCAAACATGTGTTGATGCCCACTTTGGCAGGAAGGCCTAATGATAGGAAGAAGCCCAACAATATGTGATGGGATAAAGAATAATGACTTAGCAAATGGAGAAAAAACCATTCAGCCCATATGGCAGGAATAATGATCCATAGGCTCGTAGAATAGTAAAAGGGCCTCAAGGAAAGCAAAATGGGCCCAAAAGAGCCCGAAGAAAGAAGTAGTAAACCTGTGGGCATTATGAGAAATGGAAAGCAAGCAAAAATGGGCCGAAGGAGCCTAAAGGAAGGAACTAAGTAAATAGGAATGGTGGAAAAGCCTATAAACCCCAAAGTAAAGAATATGGTAATTTGGGCTGGGAAAGCCCAAAAGACTTAGCAAAAGTTAATGGGAAGGAAGGATTGAAATGGGCCGGGGATGGTCAAAGATGCCCAAAGAAATAAAATTGGGCCAAGGAAGCCCCAAAGGAATAGAATGGGCCAATGAAGCCCAACACAGCGTAAGCACAAGCCCAACAATAGTGCTGGGCTGCTGGAACCAAATGGAAGAAAAGTGTACAATAAGCCCAAAGAAGGTTCGGCAGGCACAAGTCAAATAACAGCATGGCAGAAACAACGGGGCGACGTGACAAAGGTGCCAGCCGACCCACACAGAAAATAAAGGCTAAAATGAAGAAGGAAAGGCCCATGCCCAACCAAGACCCAATCTAGGGAGGACGCAAGGTATAAAGAACAGAAGCCTAATGACTCATTCATGCCACAAGAAATCAAGAATGAACAGCATAATGTGTAGCAAAGGCCAGATGAACCACCAGGTCATGGCAAACGCATGAGCGGCAGACAAGCCATGGACGCACATGAAAGTGGAGCACACACAAGGCACAGGTACCTAAATACAAGAGTGGTAGACTATGAGTTAGAGCCTCTAACTCAGAGGTAAGAAAGGGTATGGTCCAAAATACAGGAGTGGTGGGCTATGACCAAAATACTTCCAAAACCCAAAAAATGACTAAAATACCCTCGAAACCTAAAAAACGACCAAAATACCCCTGAAACCCAAAAAATGACCAAAGTACCCGAAAACCCAAAAAATGACCAAAATACCCTCAAAACCCAAAAAACGACCAAAATACCCCCGAAACCCAAAAAATTACCAAAATACCCTCGAAACCTAAAAATGACCAAAATACCTTTGAAACTTAAAAATGACCATAATACTTCCAAAACCCTAAAAATGACCAAAATACTCCCGAAACCTAAAAATGACCAAAATACCTCTGAAACCTAAAAAAGACCAAAATACCCCCAAAACCTAAAAAATGAACAAAATACCCTCGAAACAAAAAAAATGACCAAATTGCCCCCCAAAACCCAAAAAATGACCAAAATACCTAGAAACCTAAAAATGACAAAAATACCCCCAAAATCCAAAAAATGACAAAAATACCCCTGAAACCCAAAAAATACCAAAATACTCCTGAAACCCATAAAATGACCAAAATACCCTTGAAACCTACAAATGACCAAAATATCCCTGAAACCTAAAAAATTACCAAAATACCCCAAAACCTAAAAATTACCAAAATAATTCTAAACCCTAGAAATTTACCAAATAACCAAAAAATCTAAAAATTATTGAAATAACCCTAAAACAAAAAGATGACAAAAATGCCCTCATAACTTAAAAAATGACTAAAATACCCTTAGAATCTAGAAGATGATCAAAATAACCCCGAAACCTAAAAAATTACCGAAATTCCCTCAAAACCTAAAAAATTACTGAAATTCCCTCAAAACCTATAAAATGACTGGAAGACTCTTAGAACCTTTAATTTGTCAAAAATATCCTCGAAACATCCAAAATACCCTAAACCTCTATTTCGGTAATTTTAGATGTTTCAGGTGTATTTTGGTCATAATTTGGGTTTTAGGGGTTTTTATCGACCATTTTTTTAGGTGTTGGGGTTATTTTGGTCATTTTTTAGGTTTTGGGGGTATTTCGATCATTTTTTAGGTTTCAAGGTATTTTGATAATTTTTTTAGGTTTCAGGGATATTTCAGTTTTTTAAAAGGTTTTGGAGGTATTTCGGTCATTTTTTAGGTTTAGGGAGTATCTTGGTAATTTTTTAGGTTTTGGGTGTATTTTGGTAATTGTTAGATTTTTGGGGTATTTCGGTCATTTTTAAGATTTTTGGGGTATTTTGGTTATCGTTTTAGGTTTTGGGGTTAGTTAAGTCATTTTTTAGGTCTTAGGGTATTTTGATCATTTTTTAGGTTTCAGGGTATTTTGGAAATTTTTTAGGTTTAGGGTGTATTTTGGTAATTCTTAGGTTTCGAGGGTATTTAGGTCATTTTTTTAGGTTTTGGGGGGTATTTTGGTCATTTTTTAGGTTTCCGGGGGGTGGGGGTATTTTAGTCCCTTTTTTAGGTCATTTTTTAAGTTTAAGGGGTATTTTGGCAATTTTATGGGTTTTGAAGGTATTTTAGTCACTTTTTAGGTTACGGGGTAATTTGGTAATTTTTTTTGGTTTCAAGAGTATTTATTCATTTTATAGGTTTCAAAGTTATTTTGGTCATTTTATAGGTTTCAGAGGTATTTCGGTCATTTTTAAGGTTTAGGGGGTATTTCGGCCATTTTTTAGGTTTAGGAAGCATTTTGGTCATTTTTTGGGTTTTGGGGGTATTTTGGTAATTTGTTGGGTTTTGGGGATATTTTGGACATTTTAAAGGTTTGGGTTGGGGGGTATTTTGCTCATTTTAGAGATTTTGGAGGTATTTTGGTCATTTTATGGGTTTTGGGGGTATTTTTGTCATTTTTTGGGTTTCGGGGGTATTTTGGTTTTTTTTAGGTTTTAGGGGTATTTTGGTCATTTTTTGTGTTTTAGGGTTATTTTGGACATTTTTAGGTTTCGGGGGGGGGGGGGGGGGGTTTTTTGGTCATTTTTTGGGTTTTGGGGGTATTTTGGTAATTTTTTGGGTTTTGGGGGTATTTTGGTCATTTTTTAGGTTTCGCAGGTATTTTGGTCATTTTTTGGGTTTTGGGGGTATTTTGATAATTGTTAGATTTTGGGGATATTTTGTTCATTTTTTAGGTTTTGGTGGGTATTTTGGTAATTTTTAGGTTTCAGGGTATTTTGGTAATTTGATGGGTTTTGGGGGTATTTTAGTCATTTTTTGGGTTTCAGGGGTATCTTGGTCATTTTCTTTATTTTGGGATATTTTGGTAATTTTTAGGTTTTGGGGGTATTTTGGTCATTTTTTAGGTTTCGGGGGTATTTTGGTCATTTTTTGGGTTTTGGGAGTATTTTGGTCATTTTTTAGGTTTTAGGGGTATTTTGGTCATTTTCTAGAAATTTAGATTTTATGTTGTTTATTTAAATTTTAGATGGGTTTAGTGGGTATTAGTGAATTTATCCATTTAGACCCATCTAATTAAATAAGCAAATGAGTCTTTACTCATTTAACCCAAATATTCAAATGGGTTAGGTTAAGACTTATCTAAATAAGGTAAGTAATAGGTGGGTTCATGGACATGGATAAAAATTGTCACCCTTAGTCAGAGGTAAGATAGGGTATGGTCTAGTAGTGAGGAGAAAGGAAAAGCCTATTCTAAGGTAGAGCTCAAGCTTTTTTGGGGAAATGTCCTATTAAGATGACATACCATCTAAAGAGGGAAAGATGAACTTGAATCACTGGGTTCATGCCATACGGGTTAGTAAGAGAGAATGCCCACACTAATCCGGATGGGAATGCCATAGGAATGCCACAGGTTATAAGAGAGAATGCCAGTGGGTGGTTTGCGAAGGATGCCTATACCAAGACAAAAGCAGTTAAGGGGTAAAACAGGAAAAAAATTGTCACGGTAGGCAGTATAAAAAGGGGCCTTTGCTGTGCACGGTGAGAAAATGGGAGGCACGGGTGACAGAACAGAAGTAAGGAAGGGAAAAATAGAGAAAAGGAAAGAAAAACGCGAGAGAAAAACATGAAAGAAAAATAGAGAAGAAAAAGAGAGAAAGAACAGAGAATGTGTTAGTAGGCATGGACCAATAGGCTATTTTATTCTCTCCCTCTAATAGCCCGGCTCTCTCTCTCTCTAGTAAGGACTAAGGAATTTAAGGATAAAGGCATCTAGGCCCATTCTCTCAAAGTGGGTAATATCTGTGGAAGGACTTCCTTGTGAGGTTACCCACATTGAAGAGGTTCCCTTCCTGGACTTGACTCCATTGAGAAACCAAGCACGACAAACTAACCATTTTCCTTTTCTTTCTCAGTGATTAAGCATTAATATTATTTCCTTGTCTTTTACTGTTGTTATTAACTCTTTTTTGCCATATTTATATCACTACGTTACCCCTTATTTTTGTGCATTTGGTTAAGTTTTTTTTTTTTTTTTTGGTCTTTGGCTAACAGTAAGTGTATTCTTCTTAATGTTTTCGCTATATTACGTTTGTCTTCTGTAACTCTTTTGTAACAGCATCCTCTACTGTGGGTATGCCTCCAAGCTCATAACAGAAGGGTCTTAGCTTGTGCACAAGTTGGTTTGGGATGTGTTGTAGCCATGCCAGTCCCAACTTTCCTACCTAGAATCAATGTGCTGTGACGTGGTAGGAGACAGCCCAGCCTAAAAGTTACAAAAAGGCCCACCACAACATGTATACTCACATAATTTTGACATTTATTTAAATTTGAGATGTGATAATTTCTAAAACATTCATTTAATAATAGATGGTTATGACTTACAAACTCTATGATGACGAGGAGTTCTAAACAATCTTATTCTAAGATTATGTATCTTTTTAAAAGAGTATTATTAAGAAAAAGACACAATATAATAGTCTTTTAATTTTTTCTTTAATTAAATGACATGAATTCCTTAACTGAATTTTAATTTCCTATTTTTTATGAAGCCTAAAGAACATAGTGAATACAAAATCATGCAAAAATAGCAAGAATAAAACACGAAATGTCTATCTGAGGACTGCTAAGAAAAAAGAAAGACATAAGGAGTAATACTCACAATTCTATGAGACAATTTTATTTATAGATGTAGATTAGATATTATTAAAAACCATCCGAGGGTATTTTTACATGAACAATTTTTAAATATAATTATACTTTTATATTTTTCAAAAAAATTAATAAAAATTAGCTAACCGAAATACATTAAAATGACAAAAATATCAACCACAATAATACAAACTGCATTCTCAAATAAGCCAATACTTGCACTTGAATTAGATATAAGCTTTTATAAAAGAAAATATACATCCAGAAAGTGATGACCACTAATAGAGACAGCAATCTTGTGTCAATTAAGGCTTAGAAAGGGTTCCCTTAATCACAGTGACCGGACATGAAGCATTTGTCACAACGTACTTGCTCACACTGCCAAGCAACACCCTGCAAATCACATAACCCTTTTTAGCTTTAATCAAACAGGTCACAACAAATTAACTATGCACCTTATTCATGTATATATACACACACACACATACACACATTGCTCAGCAAATTCAATATTTTGAAAAGTTACATGGCCAATAAAAGGTTAATTGAGTTTTATATATGATCCACTGGCATTGGTATTAAACTTATTATACTAAGCAGAATGTGATCTTCCATATGAAGAAGAAAACCTAATAATAAACTTCCAGAATACTTTCCCCCTCAATTTTATGCACATGTCAGATATGCAATTAGATGTTTGATGAGATCTTTCATAGGATTCATTTACAAATCAAGGTTTTTTTTCCTTAGATATGTAGGGGGAGGGAGGTGTGTGTGGGTTCAAACTCCTGCTCCTTTTAGAACCACTTGAATTATCCCTTATACCCTGATTTACAAATCAAGGTTAATCCATACACCGATCTGGTTTACATTGTTATGGCTACTACAGATTTTTTAATAGAAAAATAACATTTAATGTATCCCTTAGTCTTCATTAGGACACCAACTAAAATTTTATCTTCCTTTTAACATAAAAATATTATAAGGACGCCTATGTAAAATACTATGCTTGCAAAATTAAGTTGAAATTAAAATCTGCTGTTTTACTTTTAGTGTTCCATTTTATACTTTATCAACTATATGTTATATATCTTTTTTTTTTCTTGCCAATTTAAATTTTAGTTACTTTATAAGAAAAAAAATTAAAAAAGGTGTAGTAAGTTACGATTAATGAAGCATAAAGTAGAATATTTAGTATGAGATCAATACTTTTTATTCATTAGTTTGGTTTATTAAAATTTTAATCAATTTAAACGGCCTCAACATCTTTATCAATTGGTCCTCTCAATCTAATTAAATGATTAATTGCCTTATGAAAAAAATAATGATGTTCTTAGTAATTCTAAAAGATTCATTTAGATGCAAAATTAAGGAAAATTATTATTTCACATTTCTTGATATACACTTTGTACACATGATGTTCAAACTTCACATCAGATGTCTAAATTTTTCAAGAATATTTACATTTAAGACAGGAAATACTTCTTCTCAAAAAAAAAAAAAAAAAAAGACAGGAAGATACTTGATGTGTATGGAGAGCATATACAAGGCCAAACTATGTTTTATCCCTAATATAGTTAGGTTACCACTTTGACTAATGGAAATGGCTATTGGTGAATGATCCTGAATTCTCGAGTAAGCGGTGATAAAAGTTTACCTTTTGATAGCGCCTAGACCCCTGCTTCCAACAACAAGTGAGTCGAGCTTGAGATCTTCTACAGCATAGCACAGCTTCTCCCTTGGATCCCCCCAGTAGACCTTGGCCACCACCTTCACCTGTTCCAACACATACAGTCACACCCATGGCTATGCACAGCTAGCAAAACTTTCATGACAAATATGTATATATACAGCATGAAAGCAAATAAAATCAATACCCCTTTGGTCTTTGACACTGCATCAAGAACTTCAAGAACCTCTGGATCATTTGTAAGTCCATATTGCTTCGAAAAGTTAATCTCCCTAAATTCCTCAAGAGGAACTAAAGCTGCAAAAACAAAAACAAAAACAAAAAAAACAAAAAAACAAAAAAAGGAAATAGGGCTATGAGTGTTTACTATACACATGCCAAAGAGTAGTCATGAACAAAGATTATGGTAAAAGGTAGAGACGTGATCCAGTGTCCTCGAAAAGTTCCTTCCGGGTATGATCAGATTTGGGTGGCTGGACATGGATTAAGATGATACGATCCCCTTCCTCCAATAAATTATCAGTAGCCCATCGAAGTGCTGCTTTGCTGATTGGAGAGTAGTCCATTCCTACACCAACTGTACGAGCTTTTCCCATCTCGAGCTTCTGTCTCTCTTTCTTTCTTTCTTTCTCTCTCAATAATGAAGCTGCAGGCTAGAGCTTTTGAATTAACAGTATTGGCTTGCCACACAAAGTGTACTTATGCTGTTTGTTTGGATTCGATAGAATGAAGGAGAAGGTTCTTGAAGGCACTAGTGGGAACCCGTCATTGATACATGTAACAGATGCTGAAGCTAAGTACACATCTTTATTCCCTGATGATAAGATTGTCTCATATCAAAACCAGATAAGGAAAGTAAAGGAAAGCAATTTAGCATAACGCTAATACTTCTGCCTGTTGTATTGTTAAAAAGGACAGTATAAAACAGGTGTGCCATCTTTAGTCAATTATGTGATTCAAGTAGTCCTTTCAATGCACAGCACATCTACTTTACTTTGTTAGATACTTTAATTTTTTTCTTCCCCTTTTTTTTTTATGTGCCTCAAATTATAGGCATTGAGTTTTTTACTGAAAATTTGAGTCTTTTTTCCTTTGTGTTGTGTTGGGCTCAAGTGAGGTGCCACGTGAGAGAGGGTCTTAATTTTAAGATGAAAATTTTGATGACTAGTGTTGCATAGCATAGGATTGACTAAAAATTGTCTGATAAAAAAAGAAAAGAGAGACTATTGGAGAGGGAAAAATAGAAAAGAAGAGTTAAAAAAGCAGCTTGCTGCCTACCTTGCACCTATGTCAAAGTTTGAAGGGCAGGTCAAATTAATTGAAAAGGAGACAGAAGAATCAAATTAAACCTTGAGCTGCAGAGCACAAATTCGATTAGTCTCTAGAAGAATCCACTTTTTCTCTGGAATAATATAATGAAAACAAGCGGCCATAATGCCGATGTTTTTTAAGGGAAAATTTCAATGTCAAGGTACAATTAGTCGTTGTCAAAACCATTGCATGCTTTGAAGCTTCTGAAAATTATCATCTTTTTTTTTTTTTTTTTTTTGATGAACTTCTGAAAATTTTCATCTCAGACTATTCTCAGTGTGTGTATATATATATATATATATATATATTCATTTCAATGTTTGAAATTAAATATTAAAATTATGTTAAATCTTGTAGTCATTTAAATTTATTTAAATTGTAGATAATTATTTTGCAATTGTAAAATAATATATAATTTGTTCTCTAAAATTTATTAAAGATAATTTATTCTCCCTAAAAATTAAATAATTTCTAAAATTATTTCATCTTTCTATCTCTACTAATATATTATTCTTTTTTTTTTTTTTGGAGAAAGTATTATTCTATTATTTTGGGTGTGTTTGATTGATATTATTCTTTTATGAGATGATCCATATTCTTCTAAATTACGTTATATTTCTTAAGTTTTCAAATAAATTATTTAAGTTCCTCATTCTCTTAAAGGAGATTATCATGATAATAAAAAATCATAATAAAATTGCACTTAATATTACTCAAATGACAGGCACACTCAAATGCATAATCAATATTGTGTTTTGATATAAATTCAATTCTCGCTTCCAAAATAATTATGTAGTATCTCAAACAATAATCAAACCAAAGTTATAAAAGGGAGAGAGTCTACTTGTGATGTGGAACTCAATAATTTTAAAAAACACAATAATTTATCAACTTAAAGTAGAGTTGCAAGAAAGAATGAAAAATCAAGAGAGAGAGAGAGAGAGAGAGAGAGAGAGAGAGAGAGAGTAATCACTTTTTCAAAAGAAAATATTTACAGAAAATAAAATGAGAAGAAAAAGAGTAAAAAATATATATATATATAACATAAACATCAAATCATCCAAGTCATGCTATGTAATAGAATAACATTATACTATCTTTATAATGCAATAAGTTAACATTTATGAAATGAAAGAAAAGAAAAAAGAAGATAACTTGAAAATACAAAACTAAATCTCGCCAATCTGAAGTAGAGTTCTAAATAATACAAAAATTCATCATTCTAAAGTAGAGATGCAAAAAAAAAAAAAAAAAAATCCACCAAAAATAAAAATAAAAAAAATATTAGGAGAGTGAGAGAGAAATAACCTTGTGTGTGAGGGAAAACTATAGATAGAAAGCAAGAGAGAATTGCAAATTTATAGTAAAAAGATGAAAATCAGAAGAGCCAAAAATAAAGGAAGAGTGATATTAAGGGATATCAGTGGAGAGATGAAAAGGTAAAAGGAATGGGAAAGGTTAGAAAGAGTGTAACAATAAGTTAGAAAATTAATAATAAGAAAATATTTCATAAATAAGAAAGAATGAGTTGGAAGTAGGTGGATGATGTGATATGACCGCTAATGTAGCTCAACAAAACGTAGCAACAATAAATGCTATATTTTAATTTGTAGATATATATAGATATAAATTACTCTATACCCTATTTCTAATAAGCTTTGTTTTGATTTAAGGCTCACATTTGTTGACAGATACAATGACATCATTAACCCAACTCAATAAACCTTTCTTGCATTATTATAGCGATTCTAGAAATTTCACCCAATTTTTAATAATCCCGATTTCTTCAGGTCTTAAAACCATTTTTACGTCTCTCCTTCTATGTAATAAGAGATAATCAAAACCATGTGACATGGTGGAGTGTTTTCAAGTGCGAAGAATTCGTAAACCTTGAAAACCCACCAAAAAGGATCTTCACCTTTAAATTTCGATAACCCCATGAAATTTTGATGAAGTGCAACGGATTCATTCATCTCGAATTAACGGTTTTGATACCACTTTTAATGAACCTTCCGAGTTTTAAAAAAAGTGAATGGAAAAAAAATAATGATAATTAGTGAAAATTAACTTGATTCGAGGTAATTACCCACCAAGAGTAAAGCAAAAAGAGAAGAAGAGGGCTTTGAAAAGGAAGTATAGAAATTTGCATTGATCATATAGAAAGAGTTACATGATTTTTACAAGGTTTTATACTAGTGCCTATTCATGAAACTTATCAAGAAAAGTTAAAGAACGACCAACTAACTTGTAAAACCAATGTGTAACTAAGTAGTTTGCAACCAATTATCTATGCAAGTATTGCTCTTCCACTTTGATCATATCCATTAATTCACATGCACTATGTGTCATTCTAATGGGTTGGACTTTGGACTAGGCTCGGCTTGGGTTCATTACAATCATTTGTGCATTTCCTAAGAGGTCCAAATCTCCTATCTCACTCTTCCTACTCCACTGTATACTCCACAAATAAAAACATGCTACATGTCCATCTAATTTATTGTGTCCAAATCTCCTATCTCACTCTTCCTACCCCACTATATACTCCACAAATAAAAACATGCTACATGTCCATCTAATTTATTAAATGCTAAATTTATGCATTCTATTATTTCAATTTCCTAAAATAAATAAATAAATAAATAACCCATCAAATTTAGGTAATTGAAATAATAGAAGGCATAAATTTAGCATTTAATAAATTAGATGGACATGTGCCATGTTTTTATTTGTGGAATATATAGTGGAGCAAGAAGAGTGAAACAGAAGATTTGGACTCTTTCATATGTCCCTCACAACTCATAAGCAACGTGGCAAACTACTATTACTCTCTCGATTCGGGAAAGATTGGTGTATGGGGAGGTAATATAAGCTTTCATAAAGCAATTTTCTTATAACACCATAGGAAAAAAAATTGTCAAAAACACATATGATCAGGGGGAAAAAAAGACTCAAAACTTAGGAGAAAGAAAATATATTTAATCCCAATAATGGCAATGTTGGAAATAAAGGAGAGATAATACCTTAATTTTCCTTGGAAATTACACAATTTGATTTTACCAAAAAGAGGTGGCAGAGATGAGGCGTGGACCAAGTCACTGTCTTAAGACAAATCGTGTCGTCTACTGTATATCCGATGTAGTTAAACAAATAGTTTCTACACGTTGTCCCTATGATACAACAACCCAGCCACCTTTATTGATTATCCTTGCGAGCCTACACTGCTCATAGGATATAAGCTCTCTATAGTACTTTCTTTTTCCAGAAAGTTTTGTAAAAGATAAAATATTTTTGTGAGTGGTAAGAAGCAATAGATGGTAAGTGTTTAAGACAATAAAAAGTTGTTTTTGAAAAGTTTGCAGTTTTGTAATTCAAAAATAAAAATGTGTGTCTGAAACTTTTATTTCTTTCTATATATATAGAGCCAGACATGTTGCTTGTCCTTAGCCAAAAAATAAAAATTTTTGCTATCTTTAAAACTTTAAATGGTCATAAAATTATTGAAATCAATGTATGATGCAATAGCTTTCTTTATATATATAAACCGGTCAAAACCTTTTGCCAAAGTATATACGTTGAGGTGAGGTAAGTTAATAGACAAAATCAAGTTTGTCTTTTAGTGTCATAATGCCATTAAAAACAAAATAACAGCCCCTAACGTGGCTGTCCTTTAGATATCAAATAATACTTTCTATTGAAACTTTGACTATACACAATAATTACAACCAAGAATAGAAAGCAATATATAATGCCATAACCCATCAACGGTAAATTATATAAATATATAGTTGTACAATATCTGATACTTTCTATCTACAACGTTACTATTAAATATATTAAAAGAAACGTTTTAAAGCAAAAGTTTATAAAGGAAAGTATACTAAAAGATGATAATATATGGTATTAAAATTCACCTTAATTTTCAGAGATTTCTTAATTAAAATCATTGACAAAAGCTATTCAAATTTTGAATTATATTTGAATTTCAAAATTTAGCAATCAATGTATCTGACATTAAGGAATAATTTATTTCCTCAATTCACATAAATGAGTATTATAATATATATGATATTTTTTATAAAAATATCCAACAATCCCCAACTTATTTTTATAAAAAATAAATAGGTGAATATATATAAGAAAATTCTCTGGGTTAAGTAGAACATTATGCATAATGGGAGTGCCAATGGCTTGAACCCTCATTTAGTGTTTTAGCAACATTGTTTCAAAGTTAATAGTGAGCTAAGTCTTGAACTATAACTTTTTGTATGGATACAAAACATTACATCACACACATAATATTCCAATACTCTACTACAAGCTTCTAAGCCAGCACATTACGGCCTTGTGCTTAATCCCAGCATCCATGAGCTATTTAGAGAACTAGCCCCATTCTCAAAGGAAGCGGCCTCACTTCCATGCTCACTTAGGTGTAGCTATCAAGGATGTTCTTGTAACTCTAACATCCCATTCATAAGAGCTATAGTCCACATTAAGAGTTTTTTTTTTAATAAATAAAAACTCATCCTATATAATGTTACAAGATACATGCATGCACACCATAGGGAGGGACATGAGTATTATTACTCATACATATATTTAGAGTCTGTTTGGATAGAACTTATTGCTGAAAACTGAAAACTGAAAATACTGTAGCAAAATAATTTTTAAATGTGTAAAAAGTATTGTTCATGCCAAAAATTACTGTTCATTGGCCTAAAATCACTGTTCATGGTCAATGAACAGTGACAGGCACGCTGGAAAAAAAAAATCCAAAACGTGGACGCTGGATGTTGAATCCAAACGCCCTCTTAGTGCATGTCAATCAAACTACTCTATGATTAGTTTTTCCCTTTGAACCTAGTTCTTGGGATCTCCAGTCCCTAGGTAGGGTATCCTCATAGGTAGTTTATTTTTCTTTGGGCTTAAGTCCCATCCCCCTCGATGCTATCCAGATCTTTTGTCTAGCTAGAGCTTTAGTTAATGGATCCGCAATATTATCATTTGTACTAATATAATCAACATTTATGGTGCCATTATTTATGTATAATCTCACAGTATTGTGTTTTCTTCTAATAGATCTGGATTTACCATTATAGTATTTATTGCGCACTCTACCGATAGTGGCAGTACTATCACATTGAATTAAGACGGGTGAAATAGGTTTTTCCCACATGGGAATTTCATATAATAAATCTCGTAACCAACCTACTTCTTCACTAGCTGAAGATAAGGCAATTAATTCTGCCTCCATGGTGGATTCAACAATAATCTGTTGTTTTTTAGATTTCCAAATTATTGCTCCACCACCTATTGTAAATACATAGCCAATGGTAGACAAAGAATCACCTGATAAGGTGTTCCAACTAGCATCACTATATCCTTCAAGAACAGCAGGATATTTTTTATATAGTAAACCATAATGCGCAGTTCTTTTTAAATATCTTGTTAATTGAGTCATGGCATTCCAATGCTCAAAATTAGGTTTGCTAGTAAATCTTGCTAGAACTCCTACGACATAAGAAATATTAGGTCTAGAACAATCAGTAGCATATTTAAGACTTCCAATAATACTAGCATATTCCTTTTGATTTTAAATATCATTTTCATCTTTAGTAGGAAAAAGATGCACATTAGAGTCAAAAGGAATACTTGCAGGTTTACAATCAAAGTAATTATATTTTTTCAAAAATTTTTCTATATAATGAGATTGATCTACAAATATGCCATTTGAAGTTCTAGAAATTTTCATGCCAAGAATCACATTAGCTTCTCCTAAATCTTTTATATCAAAGTTATTTTTAAGAAGCATTTTGGCAGCATATATAATATCCATATTAGGACCAAAAATTAGAAGATCATCAACATATAAACAAATTATAACATGAGCATCATCAAAAGTTTTATAATATATACATTTGTCACTTTCATTTGTTTTAAAACCATTAGAAAGCAAACATTGATCAAATTTAGTGATAGGAGAAAAAGTACTGAAAAATCAATATATTCTTTTTGTTTAAAACCTTTAGCTACAAGCCTTGCTTTGAATTTTTCAATTGATCTATCAGGTTTTAATTTTCTTCTAAGTACCCATTTACATCCAATCGTTTTACAAACTAGAGGTAAATCTACAAGTTTCCAATTATTATTAGAGATAATAGAATCCATCTCATCATTGATGGCTTCTTTCCAAAAACCTGAATCAGGAGAAGATAAAGCTTCTTCTAAAGAAGTAGGGTCACCTTGTAAATTATACACATAATATTCAGGACCAAAAACCTTTTCAATTCTAGGTCTTTTACTCCTCCTAGGTTCAATCTCATATTCATTAATATCTTTTGACTTAGATGTTGAACATTCAAAATTCTCTTATTGTTCAAAACCCCCCACTATTTTTATTTTAAATGGAAATTAATTTATTTTCATGAAAAATTGCATCTCTAGATTCAACTATTGTATTATTATCAATATCAAAAAATCTATAAGTTGTGCTATATAAAGAATAACCCAAAAATACACATGTAGAAGCCTTTACCCCAAGTTTAGGTCTTTTAGGGACAAGTAGCCTCACATATGCTAAGCAACCCCAAACTTTGAAAAAAATTCAGATTTGGTTTATATTTTTTCCATAATTCAAAAGGAGTTAAAAAAGTCTTTTTATGAGATACTCTATTCAAAACAAAATTTGCAGTTAAAACAACTTCACCCCAAAAATATTTAGGAGCCCCAAAACTAACAAGCATAGCGTTAGTTAAATTTATAAGAGTCCTATTTTTACGTTCAGCTACTCCATTTGAAGATGGAGAATAAGGGGTAGTAGTCTTATGAACAAAACCAAGAGATTGAATATAATTATTAAGACCAAGAGTATCATATTCTTTTCCTCTATCAATTCTAAACCTTTTAACCTTTTTATCAAAAGTATTCTCAACTTCTTTTAAGAAAATTGATAATTTTTCAAAAGCAACACTTTTATTTTTCATAAGATAGACATATGAATATTTTGAAAAATCATCTATAAAGGTTATAAAATACCGATTACCTCCACATGTCAAATGTCCTTCAAATTCACAAATATCACTATGGATAAGCTCTAATAACTCAGTATTTCTTTCAATTGATTTATGATGCTTTTGAGTGATTTTAGTCATGCTACAAATTTCACATTTTTCAAGTTCATTTTCAAGTTTAGGAATTAAACTTAAACCACTCATATTTTTCATATATTTATTATTAATATGACATAATCTACCATGCCAAACATTCACACAAGAAACAATATAAGCAAAACTTGAATTTTCATTCATCTCAACATTAAGTTTAAACATGTCATGACAAGCACAACCTTTGCCAACAAACATGCCCTTTTTAGAGAGTACATATTGATCAGCCTCAAAGACTTGTTTGAAACCAGCCTTATTCAACAAAAAAACTAGAAACTATTCTTTCTAATGTCAGGAACATGAAAGACATCTTTGAGAGTGACTTCTTTCCCAGAAGTAAATTTGAGAAGCACCTCTCCAATACCCACAACTTCAATGGTATGAGAATCACCAAGCATAATTTTCTTTTTATCATCCAAGATGGTGTAGGTCTTGAACCAATTTTTATCATAACAAACATGTCTGGTTGCCCCAGAATCAATCCACCACCCTCCTAAGCCTTCGAGAATATTAATCTCGGTAACCATAGCCACAAAAGGCTCTTCAATGACATTGGCTTGAGCCATAGGCCCATGTTTTCAAAAACAACAATTTCTAGCCGAATGTCCAGGCTTTCCACATACAAAACATGCATAGTTGCTATTATTAGGGTGGATGCCATTATTTGGACCATTATTAGGATGACGCGTTTGGTTCTTTCTTTGATTAGAGTGGGTCTTATGTTGAGGCTGATTTCCATTTGGCCTACATTTGAAGTTTCTTTTCTTAGGTCTTACATAGTCATTATTTTTTGCATTGGCTTTTGGCATGTTTTCATTTGAAGAGATAAAATTTACCTTAGGACCATTTGCTCCATGGAGTTCAATAGCTTTGTCTTGGTTCCTTGCCTCTTCTTCCACTCTCAAACGGGTGATAAGGGATTCAATGGAGAGTTCCTTTTGCTTATGTCTCAGGACTTTGGCAAACTCCTTCCAAGATTCAGGCAGCTTGTCAATGATGGCTGAAACTTGCATTTGTTCATCTACTCAAATGCCTTTAGATCGAACATCTTGTGAAATCATTTGGAGTTCATAGGATTTTTCCTCCATGGACTTGCCTTCAACCATCTGAAACCTGAAAAATTGGCTACATGCATATTTCTTAGATCTAGCTTCCTCTGTATCATAATAATCATACAAATCATCAGAAAGACAATTATGTAAATAATTTCTACAACAAAGATGATTTTTTATCCCATAACATCTTTTTCATGTTGAGAAAGTTCTTCTTTAGTCAATTGTTTAGATTTCTTTTTCTTTGGTTTTTTCTTAGTTAACACATAAGCCAGATTCAAGAGAGTATGATAAAATAAAGTCTTTTGTATCCACCTCTTAAAGTTAACACCATGAAAGTGTAATGGCTTATTAAGATCACCCACTCTAGAGGAATTAGACATAACATTACCATTTTCCAAGGATGATTTTGTGCTCTCCATGTCAATTTGTCTCAAATTGTTGGAAATAAAGGAGAGATAATACCTGAATTTTCCTTGGAAATTACACAATTTGATTTTACCAAAACGAGGTGGCAGAAATGAGGCGTGGACTAAGTCACTGTCTTGAGACAAATCGTGCCATCTACAGTATATGCGATGTAGTTAGACAAATAGTTTCTGCACGTTATCCCCAAGATACAACAGCTCAGCCACCTTTGCTGATTATCCTTGCAAGCCTACACTGCTCGTAAAATATAAGCTCTATACTTTCTTTTCCTAGAAAATTTTGTAAAAGATAAAATATTTTTGTGATTTGTAAGAAGAAATAGATGGTAAGCGTTTAGGACAATAAAAAGTTGTTTTTGAAAAGTTTGCAACTTTGTAATTCAAAAATAAAAATATTTGTGTCTGAAACTTTTATTTCTTTCTATGTATATAAAGCCAGACATGTTGCTTGTCCTTAGCCAAAAAAAAAAAAACATTTGTTATCTTTAAAACTTTAAATGGTCATAAAATCATTGAAATCAATGTATGATGCAATAGTTTTCTTTTTATATATATATATATATATATATATATATATATATATATAAACCTGTCAAAACCTTTTGCCAAAGTATATACTTTGAGGTGAGATAAGTTAATAGACAAAATCAAGTTTGCCTTTTAGTGTCATAATGCCATTAAAAACAAAATAACAGCCCCTAATGTGGCTGTCCTTCAGATATCAAATAATACTTTTTTTTGAAACTTTGACTATACACAATAATTACAACCAAAAACAGAAAGCAATATATAATGCTATAACCCATCAACGGTAAATTATATAAATATATAGTTGTAGAATATTTGATATTTTCTATCTATAACGTTACTATTAAATATATTAAAAAGAAACGTTTTAAAACAAATGTTTATAAAGGAAAGTATATTAATAGATGACAATATATGGTATTAAAATTTACATTAATTTTCAGAGATTTCCTAATTAAAACCATTGACAAAAGCTATTCAAATTTTGAATTATATTTGAATTTCAAAATTTAGCTATCAACGTATCTGACATTAAGGAATAATTGATTTCTTCAATTCACATAAATGAGTACTAGCCTCATCACATGCACTTCGCGCGTGCGATGAGGATTTTTTTTTTTTTTTGGATTTAGTATTATAATTTTTCTTTCATTACAATTTGAAAAAATAGATAGGATTTTTTTTTTCAAAGAGAATAGGATTCATTTTTCAATTAGAAGCTTTTGTGTGTTTATCCAAATCCAATTGATGATGTAATAGTTATCAAAAAAAAATTGATAATGTAATAAATCCAAAAAAAATGATAATATAATAGTTTAAAAAAGAAACATGGGATAGTTTAGTCTGACACTTTTTTTTTTTTTTTAAGTGGGATAGTTTTTCCTTATTGTATTGGAGGGGTAGTTATTTTCTTTCAAACGTGAGTAGCGGGAAGTTCTTTTTTTGAGAAGAAAAGTGGAGAACTTTTATTGTACACGTTTCTTTTTTACGAGAAATTCTATTCAGAAAATGTGAGGAAGGTAAATACATGGGTAATTTTTTAAGCTATTGAGTAGAAGTAGGAATTTATTAGAAGTAAGAAGGCATTTTAACGTAGAAGTAGGAATTTATTATTTTTTGTTAATTTACTATTTTAACCCAATTTTTAAGTTTTAGGTAGGGCTATTTTTTACAGTAAAAAAAAAAAGTAATAACTAACTTTCTTTTGTCAATTTACTGTTTTAACCTCATTTTTAAGTTGTTAGTTAATTAATTTAGGGGTATTTTTAACAATAAAAAAACAATAACTAACTTTCTGAATCCTCTTAATATATACAGATTAGAATAAATATGATATTTTTTTATAAAAATATCCAACAGGCAACAGGCAACAAACTTAAAAATTTTGTACAACCGTTTCTTTTACACAAAAATTATTCAGTGTTTATAAAGTACCATATTAGCATTGTTTAGTATTCCTCTCATCCAATAAAAAGATGTCATGTATTTTAAATTAATTAACCATACATTGAACTGAAATCCGGATCCCTCCACCAGATGTGGCTTCTAACTAATCACCTCGTCCGCCGCCGGTAGAGCTACGACAGCTTTCAATTTCTCTGCCCAACCAACTCCAATGACTTTGACTTTTAAATTTGAACTCCACCAACGACCAGCCGCCGTTACTTTCGTTAATGGAAGTTTTGAGAATATGATGAAAACTTCAAAGAGGTATTGCCTTTCAAAGCGAAGCCGTTCTTCTTAAACCTCCTAATAATTTTACCAATATGAATGCAGATAATTGCCTCAGAAAATTGAACTCTGTCTCTATAATATTGTAACTAATAATTGATCGCTATAAATGAAATATACAAGAAGTTGATATCTCTGTTTATCAGAAGGCAAAAAAAATCCCAAACTAAATAAAGCGGAACTTGTTATCACACAATTTTAAACTTTGTCTGCTTTTTCTCTTTTTGCTCAGCAACCAAACTCTATCTACAAATACCATCAATACTTCATAATATATACAACTCAAATAACATTAAAATATACAATAAAAAATATACAGAAAGAACAAAAACCAATATTTTTTCCTTTCCTTTCCTGCATTTTCTCCTAAACGAAACACCATATCCATGCACACTCTTAAGTTATTAAAAAAAAAAAAAAAGAAGGTAAATTACAGATTTCACTCTTTAATTTTGTCCAAAATTCAATTTAGTCCCGTAACTAAGATGGAGACATGCGGTTGCTCCACCTCTATTATTATCACAACATTCTCTTGTACAAAGCAGTATATTGAGCAAATAACCGGATTCAAGGTGTAATTAAGATTTAGTCATGCACTTGTTCCACCTTGTTATTACAGTACGACACAAAATGAGTTATCAGTAATCATTTTATTTCATAATAATTATAACCATAACACTACAACAAGAGAAACATGGAAACTTTATTCTAGCTGTCTAATGCTAGCTTCATCATTATTATGCATGGAATATTTTCTCAAGATAATCAACCACCTTCTTGTCCAATTGGAAGGCCTTGGTGAGAATATCAGGTTTAATGGGAGGATTAGATCCAAAGATCGCGTCTGCTATTGTGATGGCCCCAGGATTTTGGCTATTGAAGAAAGCAAAGGCAACAGCATTGGTCTTTCCTATGTTGATCTGGAAGTGAATGAGAGCAATTGGTAACACAAAGACATCTCCTGGATTTAAAAGTTTGGTGAAGAGGCGGTTGTCAGGGTCGGAAGTCACAAAGCCCGCAAGGAGAGTACCCTCTAAGACTAGTATAAACTCAGTGGCTCGAGGATGAATGTGTGGAGGATTTAAGCCATACGGTGCATAGTCAACGCGAGACAAGGCAACAGCTAGAGTGTTGAGGCCTGCAAGGTTATCCACGTCCACATTTGTGACAGCCGTTCCTAGTTGATTTTCAGTGTTTCCAGGAATATCTAGCCCAGAGAAGAAAAAATCTTCCGGTGTTGCAAGCAGTGGGTCCTTGCAGAACTTTCCATTCACAAATACTACACAAAGAAAAGTTTGTTACTGTCTTGAGTAAGTAAGACATTACTATAAAAATGGTTGACTATATTTCATGATAAAAACAAACAAAAAAATCCATGCAGATATAATTTCACCTTCGTATTGAATTAATATTTAAATTTTTTACACAAACAAAATCAGAGGTTTGAAATGAGTTCAAACTTAAGAATATAATATATATAATACTAGTAGTATAATAAGAGTCTAAAATTGTATACCAGCAGAATCGGTATTGTTAATTGCAACGCAGAAATCTTGCAGAGGACTAGGGTCATACGCAAAAGCAAGGGTGGATGCCAAAGCCAAAAGGGCCACAGTCACAAGGTAATGAACACCTTTCATCATATTTGAGGCTATCTTGACCTTTCTAGTACTTTGTATTCTTGGTGGGGTGAGGAGTGAGGATTGGAACATGTGAATTTATAGAGGGGAGTCAGTGATGAGTGAACTGGTTTTTTTTTTTTTTTTTTTTTTTTTTTTAATAAAATACTAATGGCCTGTTTGGATAGATAGGGGAAGGAAGGAGAGTAGAGTAGTATTGGCTAAAAATGAGCTAATTTTGTGCTAAATCTACTTTACTCCCCCTTCCTCTCCTTCAATCCGAACGGACCATAAATATTTTTAACATGCACACAAAAGGAGAGGAGAGAAGGTTTTTTAAAGAAACTTACAGTAGTGTATATTCGAAAAAGCATAACTTTTAGATACACAACACATACTTTAAACCTCTTAAATTCACATTCATTTTTGCTCCTTTGGAGTAGTTAAGAATTAGTAAGTCATTCATTTTTCAACTTAATATTAATATCTAATGGAGGAACCATTCTTTAACCACAAATACATACTAGAAACTAATCAAAGTGGGCAACTTATAGGGTTAAACTTATTGCACACGCTATTTTACATAGTTTTCCACATATGAAAAGTCATGATTTCAATTTTTTTTTTTTTTTTTTTGCATGTATAAAACTATGTAAAATAACTCGTGTGAAATAAATAGTAGATACTGCTCCAATATCAATGCCATTCTACAGTTCAATTTCTTTAATTCTTTGCTGTATGGATTTCAAGGCCTCTTTTACTCTATACATCAAACATCACTTTTTTTTATTAGTGATGGTACTAGATGATTTTAAGTATTAATTCAAGGTAAGTTTAGACGTTCTAGAGTCAACAGTGGGAGTGCTTCGCATAAATTTTCCGAATCCTATGGTTTGACTTAGTGAGCGTTTGGATACAGATGATTTGGATCAACGTTTGCATTTGGCATCTGTCAATGGGTCCCAAGCACTGTTTACGGGACTTACAAACCTCTTTTTTCAGCAAAATTTTCATTAAATATGGATCCCACGACACTATTCACGCATTTAAAAATGATTTTGCTTCAGTGTTTTCAGTTTTCAATAATAAGTAGTATCCAAACAGACTCTTAGGGTTGGTTTGGATACAGCTGAAAACTGAAAACTGAAAATATTATAGCAAAATAATTTTTAAATGTGTGAATAGTAATGCGAGACTCATTTTTAATAAAAAAAAGTTGCTAAAAAGTGCATAAACAGTATGTACACAGTGCGTATCTTGTTAAGTTAATCTTCTTTTCGCTGATATAAAAAGTGTCGGTTGGGTGTCTAATGGTCTTCAAGTCCACCAACTACCAATGTATTTGGTATATATTAATACATTATTGGCTTTCCCATCTCTTACTTTTCTCTCTTCAAGTTAATGGTGTATTTAGATTTCTTATGGTTGTGGGCAAAGGAATAAACAATTGATTCAATTCAAACATATAAGTTATAGTTTAAACAATAACATATATATTTGAATTGAATCAATTATTTAGTATACGTTGAAGTTGAAGATTTCTTCCCATTGAGAGATAAAAGTCTATTCTTTGTATCTTGCAAGTTTTCCTTAGAAGAAATCAGAAAACAAAAATCACGTTTGAACATTTCGTACTTGTTGCCGACTCCTAAACTAGTAATTGGGAGAAATTATCTGCTACACTCGAAGGACCACATCAATCATGCATAGTGATCCACTCTATCACACTCACCTAACGTAGTAAGGCTATATATCGTTCTAACTTTAACAGAACCTTGAAAAATTAATCCATTAGAAGTACAGAAAACGTCTATTTTATTGCAAGTATATGGTTAATTTCTTTTTGTAGGTTGCATGCCTATTTAAGGGCTCCAAAAAAAAAACCTTATTTTCCATGTAAAATATTTATAAATTAATCCCTTAAAAACAACTAATACTAAAGACATAAAATCTAAAATCTAAATTTTTTTTAAATTACATGAAAATATCAAAATTTAATAAATTATAAAAATGAAATCCTATATTTTGTCTTGCATTAGATCCCTCCACTATAATGAAACTCGACCTCGTGTTTTCATTCAAAAATTGAATTCCTCCACTCTAAATAAAAAGAGATTTTTGAATACTTCAAAAGATAACATTTCCTAGATGAAACAAAAATTAGATTCAAGTAACAAGAGAAAGGTTTACCGTTCCTTAGCCGGAAAAATATATGGCCATAAAATAGGGATTAAGCATAACATAATTAATCGGGTGGTAAAAAACACTTTAAATTGTTAATTTATCACTAGTTCATTATCTAATGGATTTTCCCATTATATTACTCCATTTGATGGACGTGCCGTAGGAGTAGCTCATTTCCTTTCTAGGCGGAATCGTCCAATAACTTGATTCAGTTTTGAAACTTCTATCCTTGAAAAACAAGACAAAATCAATTAACAAACTTCTATCCAATAACATAAAATTTCTTCTCATCGGCCTTATTGATCTTCAACATCAATTAACAAAAAATCAAGACAAAATCAGCATTTTCTACTCCTAGAAAATCAATAGGCTTTGATGCTTTGTCAATGGGATCCTAAGACTTGAGGTTATGGGCTCACTATCATATTTAACTTCAAAAAATCATCCATAGTACTTCAAACAATCTCCTTCTCATTATTTTTGCCACTCTTCTCTTGCAACTCCGTATATATTTTTCTCCTAAGCCTTTCAAAAAATTCTTCTTAATAATTATCATCACCAGACAATTTTTTTCCAACTTTTTTGTCTTCTTCTTCTTCTTCTTCTTCTTCTTTTCAAAACTTTATCGTAATTCATACTTATAAAAGTTTTTTTTAATTAAAATTTTCTCCGCATCAATGACATCCAACTTTTCATCTTCCCAAATGAAATGATATTAAGATTCTTACTACAATCAACTTCAAATAAATTTGTTTGTCTATGACTATAACTTGTATAATAAAATATCTCATTATAATCATGGAGAAAGAAAAAGTAAACCATCAATCTTTTCATACTTGGCCATGAAGAAATTCTAAACTAACCTCTTCACATTCCAAAATATTGTTTATTAATCTACCAATTTTTCACATCACTTTCAAGTTTTCGCGAGTTTAAGATAAGCGGACTCAAACTGAATGCCCAAAAGATCTTTCGTAATGCTTGAGCAAACTTGCCCTCGGTTGTGAATAGCAAGATTAAACTGGTCACACTACAAAAAAAGTGGGTTATAGCTATGTTGTTTTTAGCCAAGTTTACAAAAAAAAAAATAGGTATAGGTTAGGTCTATAGCAACATTTCTCGGTGTTTTTAGCCGCATTTAGAAAACATGGCTGTAGGCCTAGCCAAATAAAATATATTTTTTTTTAAGATGACCTATACCCGCGTTTTCAAGACACATAGCTATAGGTTAGGTCTATAGCTGCATTTCTAGGTGTTTTTAGCTGTGCTTTTTGTGGTAGGACCTATTGCCACGTTTAGAAAACGTGGCTATAGGTCCAGCTGATTTTTTTTTTTAAATGACCTATAGTCGCGTTTTATAAACGCGACTATAGGTCATTTTTTTAGAAGTGCGGCTATAGGTTCATCTAGTTTTTTTTTTAAAAAAAACAAACAAACAAACAAACTACCTATAGCGATGGTTGGAGCCGTTGTAATAGGCTTGACCAGAAAAAAGAAAAAAAAAAGAAAAGGAATTTACTTGAACTGCTGCTATAGGCTGGGAATAAATATTAAAAATAAAAATAAAAATAAAAAACCAAACACTCTACTCAATCAAATCAAGCTCTCACTCTCACATCTCAAACTCTCTCACTCTTCATGACACCGATTGTCGCTGCCATCGAGTGCCAATCCATGCCGTCGAGCAGCCCACTCTAAAGGCCCCTCATCGTCCCTTGAGCTTTCTAACACCGAGCAGCTCCCTTTCAAGTTCTCTTTGACTCTCTTCCCCATCTCCACTCCACCACCCATTTCCCTTCTCCATCTCCACTCCACCAGCCACCATCGACCCATTCAAACACACACTCACAAACCCTAAAATCTCAAATACTGGCCTTTTTCTCATTGGAAAATCCCTAAAATCCTCGCTGGTACAATCACCGCTGGTGTTGACCAGATTTATCTTTGATTCCTAGGCCACTTCCTACATCGGACTTTGCAAAGAGGTTAGTTCTCTCTTTTGTATACATCAAATCGAAATAAAAATTACTTATATAAAATAGACACTCCATTGGTAAGCGGAGAGTAGAATCAAAGAAATGGATAATCAATGCTACAAGGGAGATAGCTAAAACCTTTATTTTACAAGTTCGATCTTATAGACTATAATGGTCAAATCCTATGCTTCTTTACATGAGCTAAATTAGATAAGTTGTTGGATTTCTTGTATTAGCAATAATTGTTATTATTGGCATCTTTAAAGCTAGTTTTTGGGTGGGCATTGAAGGTGTTTGTTGAAATGCTTCATAGAGTTTTTAGTTTATCTCTTTGTATTTTGCCTTCTTTTTTCTTTTCTTCTTTTTTATTATTTTTTTTATTTTTATGTTAATATGATGCTAAAACTGTGATGCTATGTGTATAGAAATTGGATTTTCAGGTTAGTGTATTATCATTTAGAACTTATCTTAGGCAGATAGTAGACAAATTATTCTCATAAAATTTATGATTTTGCCTCCTTCTTTTGCTGGGTTCCACATGTAGTCTGGGACCTAGAATACCAACAATAAGGATTGTGAATCAAATTGTTATAATTTATATGATGTTAAGTTATTTTTATTCAGAAATTTTTTGCTGCTTGTGTGAAATTCTTAAGCTAATTAGCATGCAAAAGACCATTTGAGCTTTTATACAAGGAAAAACTAGCTCTCTATTAGGAGAAGCATTAATTGTATGGTTATCAAATTAACAATTTATTAAGATAATACCGTAGCTGTCACGACCCAAACCTAATACCCGAATTTGTGACCATAACCGACATGCTAATATCAAGTTTAAACCTGATATTAACAAGAACCAACTTAACTGTTACAAAAGTTTTTCCAAAAGCTTTCCTCTTTCTTTTCATTCTTGTTTCGTTACTTAAATAATATAACTTTTCACTTGACATTCTGAGCATCTACACTGTACTCAAAAAATAACATAATCCACAGTTACTCAAATTCTAAAATCCACATAATACATCTCTTAATGCTTTAAAGTACACAACTTTCATTAGGTCCTAAAATACACAATGCTACAAAGCTAAACATCAAATTGCTAGTTTGGGATCTATACTTTTAAAACTAAAATCAGCTCCTTCCAAAACTTGACTAAGGCTCCCTCTGCTCCAAAATAAAAACCTGTTGACTAAAAAAGTGGAAAGGGTGAGCTACACAGCTCAGTAAGGGTAAGATACATAAGAATTTAATAAGAATGCATGTAAATCAAATCATTTCATTTTATAAATGTTTAGATAAGAGAACATCTTTTCATGCGTAGTATTTTATACTATTTATAATAATAACTTATGCGCTCTTAGTAGGAAAATAATTGTTCTTCTTTTTCTTATCAGACTAATATTACCAAAACCTTTCAAATTGAATTTCTTTTATTTCTTACAAAGTCACCAAATATAATATTGATTGTTTAAAATCACACACACACACACACACACACACACACACACATATATATATATATATATTCTTGTTACAAAATAATCATTTTAACTTAAATCAGATAATTGAGAACTTTGTCTCAAACTAGAAACATTTTAACAAATAAGAAGACTTTTCTTTATAAACTTCTTCTCGTAAAATATTATAACTTTCATAGTCATAAAACTTAACGTTTCTTAAAGAACAAATATCTGATGATTTTTTAACATAAACTTGAACTTTCATCAAAAGCTTTATCTTTAAAGCACAACAAAACTTCAGAAACTTTTATCTTTAAAGAACAACTTCTATTTTCATCATAAAATTCCTTTCATGAGAGCTTTTAACTTTTTATAATGCATTTATACAATTCATTCTCTCATGATCAATAAAATAATATAGTTGTTCATAACATATTGGTTAGTCCATATCTGATAAGTCTGTACTTATTTGAGAGGCTTCTAGCACCACTGTGCTAGGCATCTAGCATTCCCCACAATACCAGGTATTCCCGGGATCACATCATAATACATATCTTCAACCATGGGGGTAGGTTGACATCCTCCACAAGTTGGCCGTAACCAACAAGAGTGGGTATAGTAGAGCTAGTCCCACTTTAATGGCCAATCAGATAACATTTTTACATGAAAAGTCAGTAATTAAACCCCTATTGGTAGAGTTCAGATCATCAGAGGACATAACCTAAAAACATTTTATACTTATACATCATACTGAAATTCATAGTTTGGATAACATTTCATAATAAGAGTATTTACATTGTTTTCTTTAAACATCATGTTCGTGGAATTAGTAACAACATCAATATACTTAAATCATATACATAAAGTTTCGAGAACTCAGGAACATATCTTTGTCTGAAACATGATTATATGTCATATCTATAATCAAAAACCTTTTAATGCATAATATACTTTAAACTAACCTTATGACTTACCAAATACTCATATAACTTATCCCTTACCTGCAAGTAGAGGAACCAAAAGCCTACAGTCGAAGGAGCTCAGACCTGGGTACTGGTAACACTTAAACCAAATATCAAAACTTATTACTATCAATTATACCTTAGAATAAACTTACACGTTTATCTCAAAACCTATATCCTAAGAATCAAGGAAATTTTAATCTCACCTCAACGAGGTTCCCACAAACATACAATGCACACATCAACAAATGATGTACCAAACTAAAGAAAAACCATCATTTTTGTTAGGACATATGTGTTTCACTTGTTTAAAACATATGTCATTCTTTTATGTAATTGGCTAATCTTTTGACAAAACGCAATTTACTTGTAATTGGATAGATTTAGGATGTGTTTAATACTTCAAGAAACTGTATTTTAAGATCAAGTGTTGAAGTCATCAAGTCTGTCCAAGAAACAGTCTGAAAAGTGCAAGTTTATTAAATCTCGACAACTAGCATGTGTCGAGATTTAAAGAGTTGTTCCAGCCCCGTGGCTCGACAACATCTCAATACCTCTATCTGTTGAGGTTTAAGAAAAACAAATTTTGAGTTCTGTTTTGATTCCAATCCGTGGATGTGTCTTTGGGCCTTCTTTTCTTCTAACCCTAGGCATATAAAAGGATTATTTTAAGGGTCGTCAAAGAGTACGCAAGTTGCACAAGTATTGAGAAATCCTTGTTTAAGCAAATTGTGACTTGAGAAAAATTTATTGCCCTTGTTCATCTCTCTTGTGAAGAAGTTGCTGTGTCTTTGCACCGTAAGGTTTTGTAACCAATCATCTTCTTGATCTTCATCATGTGGATGAATTGAAGAACTTTGCAGCCAACAATCTTCTCTAGTTGGTGATTAAAGTCGCGTACTGGGATCCGCGTAATTGATTAGTCACGTACTTGGGAGCCGTGCATTGAAAGGAGAAATTATCACCATAGAACAAGTCCAATTGAGTATTGGGGTAAAGATTCAACTGTAGATTGGTAAGGTATTTGAGATTCCTTTACTTGTAACCGCTTGTTATGATAATAGTGGAATTTCGAGAATGGTGACCTTAAATTCATCCGGTGGGGTTTTTGCAGTGTAGGTTTTCCCCATTCGTAAACAAATTACCGTGTCATTTAATTTCCACTGCATACTTAGTTTAATTGGTGATTTGTTTATGCTATCACGCAATTTGCATGTTAATTTGATTAATTAATAACTTAATTAATTAATCAACTTAATCTATCACAAGGGGTCAATACGTTTTTGGCCTATCAATTTTAATATTCATATTCATATCATGTCAAACAACTTTAAAATCAATTTAGAATGTGTTTGAGATTGGAAGCAAAGGTGCATGCATAAACTTACACAAGGCAACATACAACATGTTGAACAAAATAGCTTTATAGAAACAACAGTCGAATGGTTTAGAACCTCTCCTTTGAGCACTAAACCTTGAGCCAAGTATATATAAAAAAATGTATCTATGATCAAGACATTCCAAATGATAAGCATATTAAATTATAGCTCAAAACATTCAACCTAACTTTAGAATTAAATCCTCAAAATTAGGCATGTCCCTTAGTATTCACTATTTTATTCTAGAAGCATATACTTCATTTATAAAATACAAATGGACTATCAATTCACATCCAAACTTCATGAAAATTTACAGAGAAACTCCTATGGATGTTTTGTAAATACCACATCAATTTTGGAGTCAAATCATAAAACCATAATTTACTAAAAATCATACAATATAGCATACTCAAATCTGTCCTGACATAATTTTATGCAACTTAGGAATTAAGCCATTATTTTTATATTGATCCAAATGTTGTGAAACCACTTCCATTACAACCATATGTGTCTTAGAATTCATAAGAAATATCCCTAGCATCCAAATTCACTATATACAATTTAATATATAATTTATCATGCATAAACACAGAATCTGTCACCGAGGCAGCTTTGAAACATTTTCTTGTAAAATCATAAAATGATTGCAAATAGTCTTATTATCATATGGGGATTTTTATACACTCATTAGACATGTTAGAAAACACTTACATAATCATTTAACCATTTAGAGCAAAATCAAACACAACAAAAATCCCTGCAGTAATATCAAAAGTACTCATCCCAACTTTTTCTTACTTCCTTAATTATATACAATCATTAATTAGTAAAAAACATAATCTACCTTCAACAAATCACCAACACAGATTCAAAGCTTCTTAAAATAGCATATATATATATATATATATATGGACTTACAAATTCATGATTTCCTAATTTTATAAACCACAAATTTCAGCTTCTAACAATCATATTAGAAAACATAGAAGTGAAACTAAAGCAAGCCATTCCACCATTAAAGTACCCATAATAAGATGAGGTTTTTATTTACTTACCCACAAATTTTGAAGCTAAAATCTTAGGGCTAATCTTTTAATTTCTTCCTTAGAGTGAGCTATATGGTTTTGGTGAGAAAGGGAGATTGTTGGCGAGAAGCAAGGGGCTACCATGTGAGAACAAGAGAAGAAGAAAGAGATGAGAACAAAGAAAGTAGATGAGCTGAAAAAAGAGTAAAGAAAGAAGAACGAAGTTTTCTGGTATAGCCAAGAAAAGATAAGAGAAAAAATCTTGGGTGGGGCACGTGGGTTGATAAGGAAAAAAAAGGTTGACTCACCTTTTCAACTTTTGGTATTTACACTTTTCACCCTTCCATAGTTCTATATTATAGAAATGCCCTAATAATAAAACAACTTTGCATATAAACCATTTACCTTAAACACTTAATTAAACAATAACAACTATATATCTAATAACTTAACCACTTAATATAATTTTGTACATACTTATATTTAGTATATATTTATAATACAAATAGCCATTTCAATTATTTATAATATTCACAATTCTTATCCAAAAGCATTATAAAGTAATATATTTATTAAATACTCTTCTATTAATTATAAAAAGAAAGTGGCTTAAAATAATAATTAACCATTCAAACACATAGTTTAACTATAAAGTTGGGTCAGGGTGTTGCAATAGCTCTACTTAATTTTATGTAGCTTATTAACTTCCACATCACTAGAACCCATGGTTGAGGCTAGGTTGGTTTAGGCTGCTTAATTAGTTGAAAGGTCTAGTTTTGTATTCAATCCCTTTCTTGTCATCACGCATGCCACAAAATTCTAAGTAGGATTTGCTAAATCACTTTTTTCTTATCAAACTTATTTGTGTGATGCAACTCAGGGCACTGGAGGCACCCCCTCCCACACCCCCCCCCCCTAAGCCAAAATTATCCCAAGTTTTTTTCTTTCAAATCTATATTTATATATATCTAAAAGTTGAAGCGTAATATTTATTGTTACTACGCTCCTGTTAAGCCACCTCACTCACCACACCATTAGTTTTTTTCATATTTATTTTTAAATTTAATTTTTTTACAATATTAACTATATAAATATATTGACTTTACATATTCATTTTCAGTGGTTTTAGCTTTATAAATTCATTTTAGGCGGTTTTAACACTATATAGTCATTTACTTTAATTTTGATGTTATAACTAAATAATAAATCAATGGAAAATCAAAACAAAAGTGTTGTTATAACTAAATTAAAATATTATTTTGCCCTTTTATCTTCCTTTATTTTGGCTCTTCTTATTCTCATTCTCTTACTATAAATTTGTTACTCTCTTCCATTCTATGCATATTTTTCCTATACAAAAAAGGTTCTCTCTCTCTCTCTCTCTCTCTCTCTCTCTCAATTTTTTTTTTCATTGGGTTTTTTATTATTATTTTTCTTGCATTTCTACCTTAGATTGATGAATATTCGAGTTTTTTAGAATTCTACTTTTGATTGTTTATAACTGAAAAATGAAATCAATGAATTTTTTTTTTTTTAAATAGTCTATAAAAAATGTTTTCACAAGTCTTGCTTAATCATTGACGGTAGAAAAGATACAACTTGATAGCTGCCCATAGGAGAATCTCCAACTACAGGTTTGTACCCTAATTGTCCTATTATTGACCAATTCATATGTGCTCTTTGATGCAATTTTTTTTTATCATTTTATTTACAACACTAAAATACTTTTAATGCATGGTGTTTGTTGTTGATCTAATTTGGAAAAAAAATCAGATTATAATATGTTGTATTTTGTGTTGTTGTAAGGTTTTAGCTTATTTGGAAAACTATAGGATAGTTTGAACAAGTTGATGAAGAACAATTAGTTCAGTTGAAGACAATGATTTTTGTGCAATTTCCATTCACTATTTAAAAATATTTTTTTAACAAATTACTAGTAAATTGTTATGTATTTTTTATATGATGTTTTTAGATGCTTGAGTGATTGTTTGTGTTTACAAATATTTTATGTTATTCTTCATCTTCTTTATCTTATTAGTGTATTCTTCAAGATTTTAAGAAAACAAATTTAATTTTGTGTTTAAAATTATTTATTTATCTATTTATTTTTCACATATTGGATTAGAATTTAGATTAGATTATAATAGCATTAACACAATACTTCTTCTTTTTTTAAAAAAAATTCTATAATTTTTCCCCTTTAGATTGTACTCTTTTGTTTCTTTTTTTTTAAAGGAAAAATGGTTACAATCTTTTACTTTTCCCTTTATTTTTTATTTTAAATGGTAGTTTTGATGAGATTTATTCATTTTTTTGGTTATGTTTCTTGGTGTTTTCGATTGTATGGTAGAAAAAAATGGGTTTGAGAAAGTTTGTTTAAAACTAAAAAAATAGTTTCCAAATTTTATATACTTTTTGATGATATACAAAATATTATAAACAACTTTTATTAAAATATTAATATTTTCACTAACTTACATTTTCAATTCTCGAGAAAAATTGTATTGTTTTGATTTTGGTACGGCAAAAATTATATGTATTACATTTGTGATTGTCACTATAATAAATGAAAATATGATTATGAATTATACAATGCTATTTATTAAATTATACCAAATTGAAAGATATATATTAATGAGATGGTAGAAAAAAATGGGTTTGAGAAAGTTTGTTAAAAACTAATTTTATATACTTTTTGATGATACACAAAATATTATAAATAACTTTTATTAAAATATTAATATTTTCACTAACTTACTTTTTTAATTCTTGAGAAAAATTGTATTGTTTTGATTTTGGTACAACAACAATTGTATGTAATACATTTGTGATTGTCTCTATAACAAATGAAAATATGATTATGAATTATACAATGCTATTTATTAAATTATACCAAATTGAAAAATATATATTAATAAGACTACTATAAATATATTATCACGCGCAACGTGCAAGGTCCGCAACTAGTATTAATAACAAATCAAAATTTTTGTATTGAAAATATTTTCTAATTCCCTAATATATTCAAGAAAACTAAAATCACCAACGTATATAGCCTTAAAATTATAAAATAGTATATTATTAGAACACCCCCATTATGATGTGTCAAATAATTGTATTTGCTGTTTTTTTTTCTAAATTCTAATTCCATGATGCTATATACTTCCTTTTCTTTCTTTTTTCTTTTTTTTTTTTCTTTTTTTGGCAATAAATCCACCTTTTGAATAATTGGAAATAAAAGCTAAGGCACAAAGAATAAACATTCATTCTGGTAAGTTCATTTAAAAAATAAAACCTCATACAATCTTCATGCACCCGAATTTTGAAGAAGAAAAAAATGAGAGTTGTATAAAAGTCATAGGTGGCTATTGCACTATATAATACCTCCAAATTTCTCACAAAAATTTTCAAACAAATACAAACAATGATGATTGTGAAACAAATTGTTATAATTTATATGATGTTGTTATAAATTATAATTTACCCGTACAAAATACATTGCACGGATAAGCAACTAGTTTGTTATTATATGTTAGACCATGACATAACCAAGTTGGCATGGTATATATGCGATAGCTTGATCGAAAGCTCCTGCACCTGCTTTGGTGTATGTTATCTTGCAAATTCAAGCTCTTGCAATTGCGTGGCATATATAAATGTGATAGTTTTGTCCAAAAATCCATAACTTCCATTATCTCTACATCATGGACATGCTAATGAAGTAACCTACTGCAGTTGATCTATTGATCTATTATATGTGGAATTTTTTCTATTCATACTACATGGTATATCCTAAGAGCTGGTCAATTTTTATTTTCATTTTCATTTTCATTTTTT
Organism: Castanea sativa; assembly: GCF_040712315.1. NCBI lineage: Eukaryota > Viridiplantae > Streptophyta > Magnoliopsida > Fagales > Fagaceae > Castanea > Castanea sativa. Next base: position 54,176,107 of record NC_134013.1, on the reverse strand, counting down.
TAAAGTCCTGAGATTTTTTTTTCTTTTCTTCAATGAAGTCTTTGTTTTAAATTCTTGCATGTGATTTTTCACCTTGTTTAACACTTCTATTGATTTTTGTTGTGTTAAACCTATTTAAATTTGATGAACCCTTGCTGACACTAATATGTGTCGTGGAAATTTGTTGGATTACAAGCTGGGGAAGAATTTCCATTGAGTTAGACGAGAACAACCAAGTGTGGTATGAAATAATTTCCTTCTCAAATGAGAAAAATGCTTGCCCAATTTAGCCCACATATGGGTTCTTCACATCTTTCTCAAGTACCAAAAAAATTTAATTTAACGAAACTCAACTTATTGCAATATATTGTTATGTGATATTAATATGATGCCTTTAATATATTCAGGATGACGATGATGATTGATGAGGACTCTCTATGGATATTGATCCAATCCTTTTGTATTCTTTTTTGGCTGATCATGAATGAATATCGTAGACAAGAATATTGTTGTGTTAATTTGAATGAATATATATAATATATTATTTTGATATTATAGACAGATTGATATGTAGACAAGTGTGTTAATTTGAATGTGTGTGTATATATATATATAATATATTATTTTGATATTATAGGCATATTGATACGTAGACAAGTTTACATTGTAGACATGTTGATATGTAAACAAGTTGAATATTGTAGGGGGAAAAACAACATATAGCCATGTGTAGGGGTATTGGGCCCAGTAATTTATAATGGACGGCCCAACAAGGTCTTTTGGGCTAGAAACCCAAATCCGAAAACATCGAAATGATCGTGGAGTATTTAAGTGTCCCATACCGTCCGAGGAGTAGATTTGTCCTCGGAATGTTAAGCCGAGGATACACAGTATACGTGGAGGACAGTAGAAAGAGCGGTGGAATGTCTAAAGTAAAGCTGCTACCACCGCCCATATATATTAAAGACCCTGTAATTGATACGCTGACAATATAGATGGAAGGATGGGACCTGAGCATAGAGCTTGGAACTTGGTCCCAAATCCCAGCGGGCTTTAGGGAAGAATGGATGGGACAAGTATCCAAAAATGAGGGTCGCGGCCATAAAGTGGAAGATGATGAAGAGAAGAGGAGGAGTATAAATAGGAGGGAAGGCATACAAAGAAGAGGGAGGCTTTTTGAGAAAGAAAAAGTGTATGATAATCAATATTTGTATCCACACTTGAGAAATACTATTAGAAACTATCCTCGGAAACAGTCCGAGGAGGAATTCTCCATCTTCCTCTTTGCAAACGATTCTTTGTTTTGTTCCATTGGGCCCAAAGCCCGTTCTTTTTGTGATTGTCTAAAGCCATCCTTGAAATCTAAATTATAAACCCATCCTCTACAAATTCATTGTGAAGAAAGGCCTTTCAAGCCCATTTTCCTCCTAGTCGTGGTTTCGGGAACCCGACCGTGTCCTTACAATTGGCGCCGTCTCCGTGGGAATTTAGTTTTTAAGGAAGTTTAGGGCATCATGGTAGTAGGATCGGAACCACCACGTTGTGCTGCGCAGTCCGTCGGCTCAGCCGTGAGGATCACTCCTTACATCCCGATCATGGAGAGAACCGAGAAGGAAGTGTACATACTACACACACCATCGAAGTGCTAGTCATTCGCAAGGAGGAAGTAGAGTTCCTTATGAGAGGAATGCCGTGGCCATGCGTAACGAGATTGACGGCCTAAAGAGGAGACTCGCGTCACGAGAGGAGAAGGAGAACTCCTCCGGTCTCTCGACCCCTCTTCGAAGGATCCGAGGATGACAATTACGAGCGGAGATCCGTAACTCCCCTGTGTGAATATGTCTCTTCCGAGGAAGACAACTGCATGGAAGGCGTGGCAGAGACTACCCCCAGGGGCTTCGGGAAATGACGCAATGGGAAGAGCGTTACACCAAATCTCCGCATCACCCTTCGCGCCCGCATTGGAGGAAGCGGAGGTTACCCTCGGCGCTTCACACAACCGGCCTTCACTCTTCACAATGGCCTGGACGGATCCCGTGGAGCACGTAAGCCATTTCGGCCGAGAATGGCAAGGCATTCCAGAATGAAACTTTGTTATGCAAGATTTTTCCTTCTAGCCTAGGGCCCGTAGCCACGAGATGGCTCGACGGCTTAAGGGCAAAGTGCCCATTGATTCTTTCAAAGAGCTTACTGTGAGCATTCGGTTCTCGCTTTATCATGTGCGTAGAAGTTCCTCGTCCATTGGATTCTTTACTATCCATGGCCATGCGAGGGAAGGGGAAAACCCTCGAAAACGTATTCGGATCGATATTGGGAAATGTTCAACGAAATCGACGGAGACTTTGACGATGTAGCCATAAAGTGACCTTCAAGGTCGGCCTACCAACGGAGCATGACTTGAGGAAATCCTTGACGAAGAAGCCTCGTAAGAAGCGTACGTCGACCGATGGATCGCATCGACGAGTACAAAAGGGTCGAGGAAGATCGCAAGGGGAAAAGGCAAGGCGAAGGTTATCCCACAAGAAAGGAGGGATTTCGTGTCGGACCGATACAACAACAATAGGCCTACGCGGGATTTTTCCAGTGAAGCCGGTCACATACCCCCACAGTGGTCAACACCGTCTTCAGAGCCAGCTTGCAAAGCTGTTGGAGAAAATAAGGCATGAGCCTTTTTTCAAATGGCCGAATAAAATGGCAGGAGACCTTCTTTGAGACGCAACCAAAATCTCTACCGCCATTATCACCGGAGAGAGGTCATACCACCGAGGACCGTCGCACTTTGTGGAATCATCCGGAACAATTGGTTAAAGAGGGAAAGCCGAAGCAAGCTTCGTACCAACCCAACGGCGAGGAAACCAATCAGAGTGGCAAACCACGACGGTCCTTCATCCGCACCTCCTCTAGGTACTATCAATGTCATTTTTGCAAAGACTCGGTAGGATCGGCTCGGCCCTCCTTTCGTGGTAATGTCGTTGGCTCGAACATTTGCCGAGGAGTCACGGGATCAGCCGAAGAGGATTAAGGCAAGTATCCCGCGCTCCTAAGTTTCTCCGAAGAGGACAAGATGGGGACCATCCAGCCTCATGATGATGCCTTAGTGGTAACCTCGAATAGGAACTATGATGTAAAGAGGGTAATAGTTGATCAAGGTAGTGGTGCGTATATCATGTACCCCGACCTATTTAGAGGCTTGAAGTTAAGAGTTGAAGATTTTATGCCATATGACTCACCCTTGATAAGCTTCGAAGGGAGAGCTGTCGTTCCAAAGCGGATGCATTAGACCGCCCGTGCAATCGTCCGGAGGTGGTAGACGTAGATTTCATCGTGGTCGATGCTTATTCTCCCTATACGGCTATTGTGGCAAGACCTTGGCTGCATGCGTGTGGGCCGTTTTCCCTCAACCTTGCATGTCAAAATCAAATTTCATTCGGAGACTGTGGTGGAGTTACTGGGAGTCACTCCGTGGCTCGACAAGCCGTGTCACGGCCGCAATTCCGCGTCGACTGCAACCGTACTCCCCGTCCTCGGCTAACGGTGAAGCATAGCAATCAAAGTCTCTTCCCATAGCCGAGGTAGAGTGCGCATGTGAAGAATTGGAGAAAATTATCATAGACAATGATCCCGAAAAGTTCTTCCAGTTGGAGTTCAATTGCCACGTGAAGAGAAGACAGAGCCGATTTTATTTTTAAAGAAAAATATGGATGTGTTCGCTTGGAACGCGTATGAGGCCCCCCGGGGTTGATCCGAACTTCATATGTCATCATTTAAGGGTCAATCCAACCGTAGAAGGCCGAGGAGGCAACCACCTCGGAGGTCCTTAAAAGAACATTCCGAAGCCGTAAAGGAGGAAGTGCTCAAACTCAAAGCGGCATGGGGCTATCAAAGAAGTGTTTTATCCGAATGGTTAGCCCATACGGTGGTGGTGAAAAAGAAGAACGGGAAGTGGAGAGTTTGTGTAGACTTCACGTATTTAAACAAAGCTTGCCCAAAGGACTCATTCCCGATGCCTCGAATTGATCAATTGGCCGACGTCATCGTTGGACATCCTCGGATGAGTTTTCTCGATGCTTTCCAAGGTTATCACTCGTATACCTTTAGCCGTCGAGGACCAGAGAAGATCGCATTCGTCACTCCTATGGGAAATTATCATTATAAGGTAATGCCTTTTGGTTTGAAAAACGTTAGTGGGCTACCTACCAAAGGATGATGACGAGGATGTTCGAGGCACACTAGGAAAAACTATCGAGGTATACGTGGACGATATGGTGGTAAAGAAAAGAAGTTTCTCGCACATCCGGAAGATCCGAGCAACACTTTTCGAAGCCAAGAGAGTATAAATTGCGGCTCAATGCCTCTAAATGCTCTTTCGTGTGGGGTCGGGCAAGTTTCTAGGATATATGGTGACTCACCGGGAATTGAAGTGAATCCGCTCGTGTTAAGGCAATAAACAACTTACACCCACCTCGGAATCCTAAAGCAAGTGCAAAGGCTAACAGTATGACCGTCGCTCTCAACCGATTTATATCTCGGTCCGCGGATAGATGCGTGTGCCTTTCTTTCAATTATTAAATAAATGGAAGGGTTTTGAATGGACCGAGGAGTGCGCAAAGTAGCTTTCCGCCAGGCCTAAAAGAATATCTCTCGCGACCACTCGCTATGTCTCGACCGCAGGCCGATGAGATTCTCGTTTGCATATATTGCGGTGGCTAACCATGCCGTTAGTTTGGTTCTTATCCGAGATGACAATAACATCCAGACCGGTTTATTATGTAAGCAAATCTCTCGTACGAGGCCGAGCCGAGTTATTTGCCACCGGAGAAAGCTATCTCGGCGGTGGTACATGCTACACGAAGACTTCCCCATTACTTCCAATCTCATACGGTTGTTGTTCTTACACAACTCCCTCTTAAATCAATTCTCGCGAAGTGCAGATTATATGGGAAGAATTGCCAAATGGGGAACCGTCCTAGAGCTTTCGATATCAAGTATATGCCCCGCACCTCTATAAAGTGGACGTCATCGCGACCTTGTGGCGGAATTTGCCGAGCCTTCGTTGGAAGACTATCAAGAAGGCATGGGTAAAAAATCGTAGGCATGATTTCGTGTGAAGTGGCCTCCATTATGGAAAGTCCATGTTGATGGAGCAAACAAATCGTAGGATCGGGTATCGGACTAGTTTTGATATCCCCGCAGGGAATTGCTTTTGAGAAATCTTTGAGATTGGGATTCTCGGCCACCAACAACGAAGCAGTATGAAGCCGTCCTCGCAAGGATGAACATGGTTCATAAAATGAGAGGAAAGACGGTGCGTATGTTCTCGGATTCACTATTGGTGGTAGGCCAAGTAGAAGGCAAGCTAGAAGCAAGGGATTCCGTAATGCGAGAATACCTAACCCAGGTCAGTATATGCAATCTAAATTTGAGTCATTTCTACTATTGCATGTATCCATGTGGCAACACCCATGCCGACTCATTAGCCACGCTCGCGACGTCCTCGGCACAAAGTCTACCACGAGTTATCCTCGTTGAAGATCCGTTGAAACCCACTCGGGACGGATGGTAACTCCACTCAAATTCTTCAAATTAGGACAAAGGCCTAGTTGGATGGATCAAATAGTAACATTTCTCGTAAATGACATCCTCGCCCGGAGAAAAGGCCGGCGTATAAAGTTCGCAGTGAAAGCCACTCGTTTCTCGGTTATCCGAGGACCAAAAATTGTACAAACGTTCCTTTTCGGGACCATATTTGCTATGCATACACCCCGAGGCACCCGAGCTACTTTTGGAAGAGTTACACGAAGGGATTTGCGAAGTCACACAGGAGGAAGGTCTTTAGCTCACGGCCCTTACTCGGTGGCTATTGGTGGCCAAATATGCAGAGAGCGCAAGATTATGCAAAGAAATGTGACCAATGTCAAAGGTTCGCTCCAAATATACATCAACCGTGGAGTCCCGAATCCTCTATCTAGCCCATGGCCTTTTGCCCAATGGGGCTTGGACATTGTTGGACCCTTCCCCAAAGCAACGGGAAACAAGTGGCTTCTCGTGGGAAATCGCATTACTTCACCAAATGGGTTGAAGCCGAGCCATTATCAAACATCGAGACACTAAGCAAAAAAGTTTGTATGGAAGAATATCGTTACCAGTTCGGCATTCCTCATACTCTCATTTCGTATAACGGTTTACAATTTGATAGCAAAAGCCTTTTCGGAAATACCGCCGTGATCTTGGCATTACGAATAGATATTCCACTCGGCTTATCCCCAAGGAAATGGGCAAGCCGAGCCGGCTAACAAAGTAATAGTGAGCGGACTCAAAAAAGAGGTTGGGTGACGCCAAGGGGAGGTGGGTGGAAGAACCGGCCACATGTCTTGTGGACGTATAGAACTACACCACGAAGATCCACAGGAGAAACACCCTTCGCCATGACTGCATGGGGCCGAGGCAAGAATCCCCTTAGAAACCGGGTTCCCAACCCCCGAAGAAAAGCTCCTTTATTCCGTATAGCAATGATGATCCGTTAATGAGAAACTTAGACTTAGTTGAGGAACGGCGAGAAAGCGCCATGGTTCAACTAGCTTATTATCAATATAAGCTCAAGCAGGGGTATGATTCTCATGTGAAACTTCGACCTCTTGGACTGTGTGACTTAGTACTAAGGAAAGTTTTGGGCACGATGAAGAATCCCCGCGTGGGGAAAATTGGGGGCCCAACTCGGGAAGGACCTTATCGTATTACTTCGGTAGCAGCGTGAATAGGGGCCTACAATCCGGAGGATTTGGACGAAAATGTTGTACAACGTCCCCCGGAATGTAAATAATCTACGAAGGTACTATTACTAAATAAAAGGCACTTCGGCCGTTCTTTGTTGTAAACTACATTATATTCGTTATCTTCATTCGTCGAAGTATCAAGTCGAAACTTGGTATGTTCGGATCCTCGGACCACATACCTCGTCTAAATTGATATTATTTACTAAGTGTTAAATGTAACCTAAGTTACGTCCGGTCCCTCGATCACCTACTTTGGGAAAATTAACATTTAAAATTTATTCGTCTAAGTATCAAGTTTCGAAACTTGGTATGCCCGGATCCTCGGACCACATACCTCGTCTAAATTGATATTCTTTACTAAGTGTTAAACGTAACCTCAAGTTACGTCCGGTCCTCGATCACCTACTTTGGGAAAATTAACATTTAAAATTTATTCGTCTAAGTATCAAGCCGAAACTTGGTATCTCGGATCCTCGGACCACATACCTCGTCTAAATTGATATTCTTTACTAAGTGTTAAACGTAACCTAAGTTACGTCCGGTCCTCGGATCACCTACTTTGGGAAAATTAACATTTTAAATTTATTCGTCTAAGTATCAAGTCGAAACTTGGTATGCCCTCGGATCCCCCGACCACATACCTCGTCTAAATTGATATTCTTTACTAAGTGTTAAACAACCTAAGTTACGTCCGGTCCGAGGATCACCTACTTTGGGAAAATTAACATTTTAAATTTATTCGTCTAAGTATCAAGCCGAAACTTGGTATGCCCTCGGATCCTGACCACATACCTCGTTTAAATTGATATTCTTTACTAAGTGTTAAACGTAACCTAAGTTACGTCCGGTCCGAGGATCACCTACTTTGGGAAAATTAACATTTTAAATTTATTCGTCTAAGTATCAAGCCGAAACTTGGTATGCCTCGGATCCTCGAATTCACATACCTCGCCTAAATTGATATTCTTTACTAAGTGTTAAAATGTAACCTAAGTTACGTCCGGTCCCTGATCACCTACTTTGGGAAAATTAACATTTTAAATTTATTCGTCTAAGTATCAAGCCGAAACTTGGTATGCCGGATCCTCGACCACATACCTCGTCTAAATTGATATTCTTTACTAAGTGTTAAACGAACCTAAGTTACGTCCGGTCCTCGATCACCTACTTTGGGAAAATTAACATTTTAAATTTATTCGTCTAAGTATCAAGCCGAAACTTGGTATGCTCCGGATCCTCGACCACATACCTCGTCTAAATTGATATTCTTTACTAAGTGTTAAATGTAACCTAAGTTACGTCCGGTCCCTCGATCACCTACTTTGGGAAAATTAACATTTTAAATTTATTCGTCTAAGTATCAAGCCGAAACTTGGCATGTTGCCCTGGATCCCCTGACCACATACCTCGTCTAAATTGATATTCTTTACTAAGTGTTAAACGTAAACTAAGTTACGTCCGGTCCCCATCACCTACTTTGGGAAAATTAACATTTTAAATTTATTCGTCTAAGTATCAAGCCGAAACTTGGTATGCCCGGATCCCTGACCACATAACTCGTCTAAATTGATATTCTTTACTAAGTGTTAAACAACCTAAGTTACGTCCGGTCCTCGGATCATCTACTTCGGGAAAATTAACATTTTTAATTTATTCGTCTAAGTATCAAGCGAAGCTTGGTATTGTTGGATCCCTGGATCATTTACTTGGGAAAAATTAATACATCGATATTTGCATAGACCATATGCCTTATCTTTACATAGTTCAAACTAGAGATCCAAAACGAAGAAACAAATACTCAAAATGCATCACTTAATGCGCTTCGCATAATTAAGCCTTCCCGGAGTATCAATTTCAATTCAAGCCGTTGTTAATAACTTTGGTAAAAGACAAAGAGATGATATTTATGGAATGATATGATCAGAACAGAGCAAAAAGTAAGAATCATCCAAACAAGTAAAACAAACATTCGTGCTTATATTAAATTCAAAGTAAGTACTTTCTCAATCACATTTAGAAATTACACTTAGAGATAAAACAAAATAATAAAAAAAAGGGGGAAGGAAGATGTATTGTGCATTCATTGTTTCACTTGATCTTCGCAGGGCCTTTGGGGTCTTTAGGAGATGGAAGTTGGACCGAGGACTCAACGGCAATTCCTTTGCTCGGGGATCATCTCGTCAAGGGTATTGGATTAGCTTGATCACCCAACTCATCCTTCGAAGATACCCGAAGGTCACTTCGAGGCCGTACGTCTTCAAGCGCCTTTTCTTGTACCGGGATCGCCTTGTTTAGAAGCATCTTCGGAAGAGTTGAATCCTCAACCAAATCAGCCCCCTTATCCTCGCATGATCCCCGGCGCCTTCTTGGGCAACTTCGTGAATGGAAGAAGCGCGAATTGCGGGAGGATAGTAGACACTCTCTCGCTTTCCAAAGAGTGGAAGAGGCATCAACCCCGCTACTGGGAAAGTGCCTCATTCCACACTTGGAGTGCGTAATGCCTACATACCCCTGGAACCCGAGCCTTGAAGGTTTCGCTGACCTCCTTCACGCCTATATCATAACCGTCTTGTTCGGCTTGGTCCTTGAGATCTCGGCCTCTTCTTTGCTTTCTCGGCCTTTTTCTTCTCCTCAATGGCTTCCTCTTTTCCCTTGATGGCTTCCTCTTTGGCCTTCTCACACTTGTCCGTATCTCTCTTGAGATCCTCGGCGAGCCTCGCGTGCCGCAAGAGGTTGTTGTCGGCTTCGCGGAGCTTTAGGCGCCGATCCTCGGCTTGATTAGTCGTAGTCATCGATCAGCCTCCAAGCCCCGCCTTATCACTCTCCGCCTTGGCCAACTTTGCCGTGACCTCCCGGCAGCTTCTTCATGAAGGTCCGAGATCTTGGGCGGTTTCACGCCCGGATTCCTCGGCCCTCAAAGATTTATAGGAGTTGATGGCAATCTCCTCTCGCCCTACGGGCGCATTGAACGGCCTACGAACAAAACATATAAAAATCGACATATATATATAGGAAATAAAAACAAAGGCCAAGATTTTAGAGAAAGAAAACTTACCATTGCAAGCTCCTTCTTCAAAGTCATGAAGACGGTATGGTCCCTTTTCTTCTCACTTCAACCATATCCTCGGGAGTAATGCCGGCCTCGCTCCAAAGCATTCGCGACGCATGTACCGTCCCTTCATCGAATTCTACGGACGCATCCACGTAATGGCCTCGTCATCCATAGACATATCCGTGGAGCCATAAAGTGCGCGCACGGCCACCCCGTTGGTCGGGCTTCTTCTCTCCGACCTAGTCCGTATAGTGCGGGCCTCGTTTGCACCCTTTTCCACCCCGGCTCCTTGGAAACGCAGCCCTTCCCCTCGCCTCCACCACTTCCTTTTCCTTTCGGCTGATCCCTTTTTCTTTTGAGATCGGGCTATGTTGGTGCGTTGGGTTTGGGAGGACGGGGGAGGAGGAGGAAGCCTAGCTTCGTGGCCTTTGTCGCGCACTTTTCGAGTCCGAGGGCGCACCTCTTTGGTGGTTCTTGGACTCGTGGCCTTATCGCTGCCCTCAAGGACATCCTTTAGACCGGGCTTAGCCTCGCTGAATGCCCATAGTGTCAAGTTCTTCGCAGTAGCCTTTAAGATATGGGTAGAGGTGCGAGGATGGAAGTTGAATCTTCAGGAGAGTAGGGTTGATTAAAAACCTCAAAATCGTCCTCGGAATCTGATACCTCGACTATTTCTTCTTCTTCTTCCTTTACAGTGGAGTGAGAAGGCGCGGCTTCACCAAATGTGAGAAAGGAACTGTGGGAATCCCAACCGGAATGAATTGTGGTGGTTGGATTGGTTGGGTGACCAAGGTGCCTTGAGGAATGGCAGTCCCCTCCGTAGCAAAAAACCCTCACGCAACACCGATCCGAGGAAGACGAGGATCGTGGGCTTTGATCACGCACTTCGGCGCCCGAAAGGCTTTGGATATTGGATTGTAGCCGAGGATCGATGAGCCGGCCGGAGTCGACCGTCGCATGCACAAAAACCTCGCCTTGTAGGATCCTATCCAACCGTCCGAAGTCAACGAGATTGGGATGACGATCCGCGGCGTGTGGATCTGTAGAGTTGTCCAAGTAAAAGAGGGTAAGAATAAGTAAAAAGACAGAGGATAATAGTATGTAAAAGAAATTTCACCTGGAGTCCCTTCCCTTGTCTATTGTGGAGGCCGTCGTGCCAATTCGATATGATCGTAAGTCATTTTTTAGGCCCTTATTTGATTCGAGCAGACATTGAATTAGCCTAACCTCTCGGGTATCTAGATTTTAGGTAATACTCATCTTTTTTGCTTAGGTAATTCGAGGTTGTAAACCCAGCTTCACGTCGTGGTGAGTGAGCCCTAAGTTCATCTTCTCATTTAAGGCATCTATGGAACCTAGGATCCTAAAGACATTTGGGGCGCACGGGTGGGAGCTAATCTAAAGGCCCTAAAATAATCCCTAGTCACGGCTCCTACGGGGATTTTCATTCCCCCTTCGATGAACGCAATCATCGGATTACGACTTCCCCCGTTTTCTTTTTGTATAATACTCTTCCTCGTTACAAGACGTAATGGATACATCCGAGGGAATTTTGTACTTAGCCTTAAATCGCATTTTTTTCGTTCGAATCTACCAGGGACGCGAACCTACCCATTCTTTTTGAAAAAAAGGGGGTGGGAAGAAAACTAACTACGCCGAGGATGAAAGACACAAAGTGAAAAGGAGAAGACGGGAAGGAAAAGAAACAAAAGAAACAAAAAGCCGATAAGGAGGGGAAAGAGTATTGAAGAACTTACTTTTAAAAGAAGAAAGCACGTCACCTGACAGAGTAATTTGATAGAAAGAGAGAGTACGGGAGATGGAAAGTGTGGCAGTACGTTATCGTTTTCGTAAGTGTGAGGAAGTTTGAAGAAAATTAGTATTTATATGTCAAAAGGTGCTAAGCGGCGAATTCCCGCCTCAACACAGAATCGCTCTCGACCGTTGGATATGTGTCATATCAATGAAACGTGGGGGACATAGAAGCGCCAATAATAAATTCGGGGGCGTTTCGCATACCGAAGCACGGAACACGCGATGGGTAATTCAAAGTTATTTCCGTTAGTAATATTCCAGATCCCGCAGGTGAAAAGGTCTTTAAATCGAGATCCTATTTTCCTCCCGAGGTGAAAGAAAAATAAAGAATCTCGAGGGGCTATTGTAGGGGTATTGGGCCCGCAATTTATAATGGACGGCCCAACAAGGCCTTTCGGGCTAGAAACCCAAATCCGAAAACATCGAAATGATCGTGGAGTATTTAAGTGTCCCATACCGTCCGAGGAGTAGATTTGTCCTCCTGGAATGTTAAGCCGAGGATACCGTATACGTGGAGGATGAGAAGAGCGGTGGAATATCTAAAGTAAAGCCGCTACCACCGCCCATATATTAAAGACCCCGTAATTGATACGCCGACAATATAGATGGAAGGATGGGACCCGAGCATGTGAGCTTGGAACTTGGTCCCAAATCCTACGGGCTTTAGGGAAGAATGGATGGGACAAGTATCCAAAAATGAGGGTCGCGGCCATAAAGTGGAAGATGATGAAGAGAAGAGGAGGAGTATAAATAGGAGGGAAGGCATACAAAGAAGAGGGAGGCTTTTTGAGAAAGAAAAAGTGTATGATAATCAATATTTGTATCCACACTTGAGAAATACTATTAGAAACTATCCTCGGAAACAGTCCGAGGAGGAATTCTCCATCTTACTCTTTGCAAACGATTCTTTGTTTTGTTCTATTGGGCCCAAAGCCCGTTCTTTTTGTGATTGTCTAAAGCCATCCTTGAAATCTAAATTATAAACCCATCCTCTACAAATTCATTGTGAAGAAAGGCCTTTCAAGCCCATTTTCCTCCTAGTCGTGGTTTGGGAACCTGAATTGTGTCCTTACACCATGTTTTAAGAACGCGGCTAAAAGAACACCTATAGCCGCATTTGTTAAACGCAGCTAATGTACACGCTAAAGCCGCGTTTTTTTAACTAGGCTAATGTACAACCTATAGCCACGTTTAAAAAAACACGGCTATAGACCTATAGTCACAGTGTATAGGCCACATCTAAAATCACGGCCATAGACCAAATGGATCTATAGCCACGTTTTTAGGAGCTACAATCGCGTTTTAAAAACGCAGCTATAGCCCGCGTTTTTTTGTAAAGATAGTTTAGATCATTGTGCATTTATATGTAACTTGTTATTGAAAGCTTATTTGCTAAAAGTTAGTTAAAATATAGTTATATTTGTACTCTGTTTATTTCGATAAAAAAATCTTCTGTAAAAATAGTTTTTCGTGTTTTTCAGTATTTGGTAGTATCAAAAAAAAAAAAAAAGTCAAAGGAGAACTATCTTTGGCCAACAGAAAAAAAGTATGACTTATTTTTATAAAACTTTTCTCATTAAAATTTTTTGAAAAACAACTCTATCTCACAGCAAGCTAAATAAGGAAAATTAAAAAATTATTTTTCTACTCATTTAAGGTTATTACCAAATATAAGAAAGTGACATAATTTTATCATAAATACTTTTTGAAAAATAACTCATCTTCTTAAAAAAAAAAACATTTTCACCTGAAGTACTTTACAAAGTCTATATAAAACAAAAATGTTAAAAAGCTAAATAAGAAAGTTGTTGCCAAATAGGCAGACACCATGAAGATCTAAAGATGTTTTTTTTTTTTTTTTTTTTGATAAAAAAAGATCTAAAGTTGTTTGATTACAAAGGAAGGCAAGATTGGTTTGGCTTAGTGCATTTAATGAAACCTAAGATTGATGATGAGTTGGTATGTTTAGCTTAATTAGTTAACAATTGTTTTATTAGACTCGTTGGGTCCTAGTAGAGTATTAAAGAGGATTTATCTATATTAAAGAATGAGAAATGATATGTCCACAATATTTTTACAATATTTTTACAACAAATTTTAAGTGGCAGATTGTTACTGGTTGTTATTGTTGGGACAAAAAAGTAATCTTAGTGTTACGTTCAAATTTGAACCAATAATAACTAACCACCTATAATTTGTTGTGATAATATTATAAAAATGTTGTGGACGTAGCACCTCCCTTAAATTATTGCAGTTGCAGGTGATATCTGCGTTGCATTGGTGAAAAATCAAACGAAATGTGATTGGGTAAGCGACAAAATTGTGTTGACGTTCCTTTGCTCTCACGCATCACAATCCAATTGTCGTTGGTGAGGATTGTTTTCCACTCCACAAAAAAGGCGCGTGGGAAAAATCTCTAACTTCCTCACCCCCTAAAACATTGGTATATGTTTCTCTTCTTTCGACTCTTCCCACAACACAACAACATTATCATCATCGTTACCTAAAATTTTGTTCTTTCTCTCTCTTCGTCTCTCTCTCTCTCTCTCAGTCTGTGTTGTGTTAAGCACTGAGGAGAAATGGTGTTGGACATGAAGAAGAAGATTATGGCGTGTTTGGTGGCAGCCATAGTGATCCTCTGCAGCCTAACCCACGTCAGATCCGATGCTTCCAATCATCGTTACAAAGAAGGTGACGATGTTCCTCTATACGCTAACAAGGTGGGACCCTTCCACAATCCCAGGTACTTTGTAGTTGTACGGACCTACTACGCATTTCTGTTTTCCCTTCAATCTCACTATTCATAATTGGATTCAAAGTTCTTTCCCCTTTTACGTGTTTTCTATAAAGATTTTGGGGTTTGGGTTTATGATAGAATTCCCAAATCTGTTTTTTATTAGAATTTGGATCTCTTTGGTTGCCAATTACGTTTAGCTCAAATGGGTGTTCCTTGCTTTTTTCAATGGAGACTTTGAGGATTCGAATTTCCCTTCCTTCCCTTAAAATATATCAAATAAAATATGAGCAAAGTGGAGGGTGAGTTCACTTTTTTTTGGGACTAAATGATGTCTGAATTTGTTGGCCTCTCTATTGGTTCCTCTTTCTGTTTAATAAATTGGGTTTTGAATTTTTATTAGAGTGATGCTAGCAATTTTTTTTTTTTTTTGTGGTTTTGATAAGTAAGACATTTTTATTAAAATGAAGGCCTTATAGAATTGCAAACGAACATTCATGTGATCCAAAAAATCAACTATGGAACAATATGACAACCCCCGATCGAAGTACTATATTCAAACAAACATCTTAGAAAACTCTTCATAATTTCCTCCAAAGATAGCTCCTCATTCTCAAAAGATAGCACATGAGAAAATTCGGAGTAACTTGCCGCACTACCTTATCACCTGCCTTGGCATCACCCATTTTACCCTGAAAGCTGTGTACAAAAGACCAAAGTTCACTGGCTATGGGACAATAAAGTAAAAATTGCTCGATGGTTTCACAACTGAACTTGCACATTATGCATCTATTATCAACCACCATCTTCCATTTAATAAGATTATCCATAGTCAATATGGAGTCCACAAAAAGAATGCCACTTTACGATGGATTTTACTACCCCACTTTCCAAGGGAACCTAGCTGCAATCACATGTCTCAAACATATGTAATAGGATTGAAAACTAAACTTTACCTTCTTATCTTATACTACAAATTTTACTACATAAGCTTTAAACATAATGTGTCACTAATCACAAACTATTACTTCCAAATTTTTCTACATAAGGTTTATAAAGTAATTTAAATATTTATTTATTATGCATTGAAGTAGACCAATCATATTCATTGCCACATTAGTTTTAAACCATTTGTATTAACTTTAACATTTCCCTTTTTATTATGTTAAAGATGGATCTAAATTTTTTTTAAGAAATGGGAAGCTCGCTGATGCTTTATTCATTATTTTTTTGTGCACGTGTTAGATTAATCAGATAAATCATTTGATTAAGCTTTGCATCATCAATTTATATCTGTGTAAAGGAAAACTACTTATAACAAAAAATCTGTGTAGAGGAAAACTAGAATCATGCTAGTGTAAGCTAGATGATAATCAAATTGGAGGCTTTGTAATATTTATATTGATCTTTGGTAGATAATTCTGAGAATATCATGTAGTTAATTTTGAATCTGTTGAAGCTTCGTACTCATCATTGTCTGTTGTTGTTAAGTTGTTCTTTGTTTTTCATGCAACAGTGAGACATACCGTTATTTTGATCTCCCTTTCTGTTCACCAGGTTTGTGCATATTCATGTTTCTCCTCTTCAAAATTCTCTAATTTCAATGTAAAAGCTTCTTTTCCCCCCCAATATTCTGTTGATGGGTGTTGGTTGCAGCCCATATGCAAGAAAAGAAAGAAGCTCTTGGTGAAGTACTGAATGGGGATCGTTTAGTTGTTGCCCCTTACAATCTTGAATTCCTAAAAGACAAAGAATCTGAGATTGTTTGCAAAAAGAAGTTGAAACAGGAAGAAGTTTCTCAGTTCCGCGCTGCAGTTTCAAAGGACTATTACTTCCAAATGTACTATGATGACTTGCCCTTATGGGGTTTGTTAGGTAAATTTGACAAGGAAGGAAAAGATGACCCCAGTGAGCACAAATATTACCTCTTTAAGCATCTTCATTTCGACATCCTTTACAATAAGGATCGTGTTATTGAGATTATTGTAAAAAGTGATCCAGATGCCCTTGTGGACCTGACAGAAGACAAAGAAGTTGACGTGGAATTCACGTACTCAGTCAAATGGAAGGACACAGAGATTCCATTTGAGAAGAGGATGGAGAAGTACTCTCAAATTTCTTCGCTGCCTCATCACCTGGAAATCCATTGGTTTTCAATAATAAATTCATGTGTGACTGTTCTTCTCTTAACTGGATTCCTTGCCACAATTCTCATGCGAGTCCTTAAGAATGATTTTGTTAAGTAAGAACCATTTCCTAGCTGTCAATTAATAGACTGTGTGCACATAAGTGGATCAAACATGTCTTTGTTTAACATTTACATGTCCACGCTCTTATTTGTAAAAGGTATACCCATGATGAGGAGGCAGCCGATGACCAAGAGGAGACTGGATGGAAGTACATTCATGGTGATGTATTCAGGTATCCAAAGTACAAGTCATTGTTTGCAGCAGCGCTTGGTTCCGGCACCCAGCTATTTACTCTGTAAGTATGCTTTTGGAGTTCACTTGTTAAAGTTTAGCACAATTAGGCTTATTTATTTATTTATTTAACTTTTGATGTTAAGCAATCTGGTAATGTTGTTTATGTGCACATGTTTTCAGAGCGATTTTCATTTTCTTGCTTGCACTAGTTGGTGTGTTTTATCCCTATAACCGAGGAGCTCTGTTCACGGCACTTGTCGTCATATATGCACTTACGTCAGGGATTGCAGGCTATACTGCAGCATCTTTCTATTGCCAACTAGAAGGACAAAATTGGGTATGTACTTACAGATTATTTGTTTTGTTGCCTGTTCTATAGATATTTTATGGGAGTTCCATTTTGAGCTTCATATTGTTGGGACTCCTTTGTAGTTACATGTCTTGAATAGTGACTGTACTTAGTTTCACAATATTATACCATATACAACATGGTTTTGAGTTGTTTGAGTCTTTTAAGTAAATTTCCTTGTTATAAAACAATGTGATTGGATTCAAAAATACTGCCTTCTGAAATCTGGTTTAAGGGTGGAAGAAAGGAATTAATAATCTTACTATTTTTATGGTTGCTATTGAGTGATGCATTGTTCAATGGCAATGGTGTAATCTAACTATTTTTATGGTTGTTGTTATCTTGAGTGATGCATTCTTTAATGGCAATGGTGTAATTGTATCTCTTGGTTCAATCTTTTCTTTCTCAAATGAAGTGTTGTAAAAATAAGAAACCTCATGTCAAAAAATGCCAGATTAAACAGTGATGTTTTTGGCATGACAGGTGCGAAATTTGTTATTCACTGGAAGCCTCTTCTGTGGACCACTGTTTCTCACCTTCTGCTTTCTTAATACCGTTGCAATTGCTTACAGTTCCACTGCAGCACTGCCATTTGGAACAATTGTGGTGATTTTTCTCATATGGACTCTTGTAACTTCACCTTTATTAGTATTGGGTGGGATTGCTGGGAAGAATAGCAAGGCTGAGTTTCAAGCTCCATGCCGCACGGCAAAATTTCCTAGGGAGATACCATCTTTGCCTGGGTATCGTAAAACCCTTCCTCAGATGGCTATGGCAGGGTTTTTGCCATTCAGTGCTATCTACATTGAACTTTACTACATATTTGCTAGTGTATGGGGCCACCGGATTTACACCATCTACAGCATTCTGTTTATAGTATTCATCATTCTCTTGGTTGTCACTGCTTTTATCACCGTGTCATTGACATATTTCCAACTTGCTGCTGAAGACCATGAGTGGTGGTGGAGGTATTATTTTCTTTCTCAGTTTTCTGATATTGTCTTTTTTCATCATGCTTAGCACAAAGTATTTCCTACTGCAGTACATGCTGTTTTATTGGGTGCTTATGTTGTCAATATATGTGTTTTGTTGCCTCCATCAATGCTTGCATTAATTTCTCAGACTTTACATTGTGCCACTTGACCATTTTTTTAGCTCAATTGGCTAGTCCAGTTTGTAGTGCAGCTTGTCAATAACTGTCAATATGTTAGTCTCTTAATTATATCATAGAAAAGGCAAGATACAATACCGGGTACTTAATAATTTGGTGGTCTTGTGTATGTGTTTTAGAAGTAAAATGCAAGACAGAGAGAAGGGGGCAGGGGATGAGGTTTGGTTTATATGCAGTTTAGGTAATAAAATGCAAGGGGTGGGGACAGGGGTTGAGGTCTGGTCTGTATGGGATGATTAGGGAGATGTTCTCATAATATCTATGTACATGATTAAGTTGGTGATATTGTGCCTATGGGTTTTAGGAAGTAAAATGCGAAGGGGTAGGGCTCAGTGATGTTTGGTTTTGACATAGAATTTTTTAGAAGTTTAGCACTAGAATAGGATTCTTGATAAGAGCTTGGTGGATTCTTGAATGCCGTTTGATGTTGAGAAGTTTTGGTGTGGTTAGGTGAATAAAAGAATGGTTTTTTGTGGGAATTTGATGGCTGTTTGGTTGGAAACATTAAATTGAGCAGGGAACAAAGGATCACACCTAGGTTCCCTTTAGCGGTCTCATTTAGGAAAGAGAAGGCAATCACACCCTCAAAGTTTAAAATAAGCTGCTAACTTACCAAGATCCTTGTAGGTCAGGCTTAAAGAGAATTAGTGTTCAAATCCCCCTCCCCCACTTGTTATAACAATTGAATTTTTTTTTTTTTTTTAAGTTCTAAACTTTTATTAGATACAATCTCTATATGAATATTATTGACTACATAAAAGCATTTATGTAGGCTATGAAAAGTACTTAAGAACTTTTATTAGATACAACCTCTGTGTGAATATTATTGACTATAAAGAGTGACTTCTACATATTGTTTTCCTAAATTGACTAGGACTCCTAATTACAATGAAAAGTACTTAAGAACTACTGGAATCTTGCTCCCTTATGTTTGATGTGGACTAAATGGAGGGAAAGATATCAGCGTACTTTTGAAGATACGGAGTACACGTCAATTCAATTGCAAGCAACTTTCATTAGTTCTCTTTATGAGTGGTCTTTTGTATTGGATCTCATAGATAGTATATAACTATATCCATTCCTTCATAGAGTCGATCCATATGTAGATATTATTCCAATTGTAATTATTTAGGTTACTTCGTGACTAGAAATAGAAAATAAGATTTATGTGCCTTTGTTCAACCAGTTCTAGAAAATATGGATATATCAAGATGAAACTTATTCTAGTAAAACTCAATTAAAACTGAAGTACTGAACCAACAACTTTCTGACTAAAAGAATCTTAATACTCTAAGACTCAATTATAACTAGAGTAGCCTATAAAAGGTTCCAATAAAGGCCCCAGATGGAAACTAATTCATATTTCGTAAATCTCTTGGTATTTAATCTTGTTTTACATCAAACTCGTTCTTGACTGCATTAGTTTTGTGTGCATTTGTATGAGATCTATTTCATTTTGTTGCACTTTGGATACATACATACATACATACATACATGTGTGTGTGTGTGTGTATTACTGATAAAAGTTAGATCATTAGGAAGATGTTCATGTAATTTATGTCTTTCTGTAAATGTATCTAAATTTATTTGCTGGCATAATGGAATTCAAGGTGCATTAAGTGACCCGATTCGAGGAAATTTTCCAGTTAGGGGTTGTTTGAATTCTGTTTATTTCTTTTGCAATCAGGTCTTTCCTTTGCGGTGGATCAACTGGCCTGTTCATCTATGGCTACTGCTTGTATTACTACCATGCACGATCAGATATGTCAGGTTTCATGCAAACATCGTTCTTCTTTGGGTACATGGCTTGCATTTGCTATGGTTTCTTTCTGATGCTAGGGGTTGTCAGTTTCCGTGCTTCTTTATTCTTTGTTCGTCACATATACCGATCTATCAAATGCGAGTAGCAAGTCACTCGGTCTCCTCGAAGTTCAACAGGTGGTCTGTTTTTTCCTTTAGTGGGCTCATTTCTGGATACTAAACCAAGTTCATCAAAAAAAAGACTGTTGATAATGTTTCTGGTATTCTGGAGAAGATTGAGGCAATGCAACACAGACTTGTGTTCAAGTATTTCTTATCATTCCTTCAGGGGATTGATTGCACAGTACGTGATCCATTAATGTGGTAAGAATATATTAGCGGAGACATCTTGTCGAACTGTAGGATTCCTTAGAAGCTTATACTGCTTACCCAAAGCAGCACCTTGTAAAACTTTATTCATTCCCTTGTTCCTAGCTCCAAAAGTTATATTAATAGATTCTTTTCATTTTATTTTTCACCTACTATGTTTCAATCGCAGTATGTGTATCCAATGTTTCAACCGTAGTATATTTTTTTATGCAAATTTTTAATCTTACTAGTCCTAAATGTGTCCATGTCCTTAAATGACAAGCTTATTTTACTTTACCTTGATAATCCTATGCTCAGGCTCCATTTATTTTAGCATAAAACATTTTCTTTGCAACACCCTTAATTTTTTTTTTTTTTTTTCTTTTTTGAAAAGTAGTTTGGTGGTTTTTTTTTTTTTTTGGTTAAGTTGAGATCTCCAAAATTATATTCAATTAGTGCTTGGTCTACTAGAGAGGTAGTGAGACAGGATGGGTGCGATGAAACAGAAGGAGAGAGATGGTGGTGGCGGCGGTGGAAACAAGTTCAGATTGAGATGGTCCTGACGACAGTTTGGAAGACTAGGGGAGACAATGAGGGGGGTGGGAGTGAGGGAGAAATTATTAGGTTCACCGAGAAGATTGTTGACGTGGTCCCTTGATCTTTCTAATTAATAAAACACTGTTATTTATGCATATGTAACATAACCTAGTTGTTTTTATTTTTAATTCTCTCGCCTTATTTATATATGACATCACACATTTTCATAAATGACATTATTTAATTGGTTGGGGGGATCACGTCAACATTCCTTCCGGTAAACCTAATAATTTCTCGGGAGGGGAGGGGAGAGGTGACTTTAATAATTGCTTTCCTCTTTTGTTTTACTTTGTTTCAATTATTTCCAATGCAATTAAACATGAGTGAGGATATTATATTTCAAATCAATTATTTCTTATATAAATTCTTAAAAAAATAAAATAGAAATTTATTTCATATATATATAATTAATGCACCACATATAAATACATGAAAATAAAAATGCATTTATCCTATTAATATTCTTTGTAATAACATAGTATAAATTAAGGTTATTATAGTGTTTGTTATATACTACATTATTAAAAGGAGGAAAAACAATCAACAGCAAAAAATGAACAAATAGAGCATTATTATTTTGTACCTCTTAAATATAAAAGAAGGCAAGAACCAAAGGAATTATTCATTGATTATAGGCATTATTAAAAGGCATTATTATTCATTGATTTTGGGCAAACTAAAATAAACCACATTCAGTTAAAAGTATTCTTCAACATTTAATCAGTGTTAGATATAATATTACATGTTCCACAGATGTCTCTGAAACAATTATCCAATAACAATGCATTAAATAGAAGGTAACAAAATACCCAACCAAGAAAAAAAAATTCAGAATAACATCTAATATACAGGCAGCCCGGCAACAGCACATGGGCAATAGATGAGCCAGTATGGATAGTATCCATCAATCTACGTAGAGAGAGGCAGAGAGAAAGAACAAAAAGGATCATGTAATTAAGGTGTTTGCTTCTTGATCCAAACACGAGCTATCCTGCTTAAAGACTTCAATGACACATCTGACACAGGAATTGCATGAGAACCACTTAGCACTATTTCCAAGAAGAACCACCTAGTCTAATAACTTCTTCACCACTATTATCCCTCCTAGGAATCCTTTCCATGCTAGCATCTCCTTTATCATTGCCTAAATCACCATAGAGATCCTTAAGCTTTGCCAGATTATTAGACACAGATATCTTCTCCTTGATCCCGTCTCTTTGTGGACTCGAATGCCGATCATCGTTTCCAAGGCCAGCTTGCAAGCTCCGACTTCTGCTTCTGCTCCTACTTCTACTCCTACTATGATAATGCCTACTACCATCGCGGCTACTCCTCTCATAGTCCCTCCTGCTTTCTTTCTCTGCATATTTGGACCTCCGATCATAATCATAACTCCGCTCTCTGTCCCTTTCCCGGTCCCTATCCCTATCCCTGACTCTATCCCTCTCTCTGCCCCTATCCCCGTATCTCTCTCGATTCCGATCATGGTCCCTATCCCTTTCTCGATCCCGGTCCCGGTCCCTTTCTCTTTCTCTTTCTCTTTCTCGATCCCTATCTCGGTCCCTTTCTCTTTCCCTATCCCGATCCCTATCTGAATGCTCTCTATCAGAATAATCACGGCACTGGCTACAACGGCATTTCAACGTAGAAGTAGGAATTTATTATTTTTTGTTAATTTACTATTTTAACTCAATTTTTAAGTTTTAGGTAGGGCTATTTTTTACAGTAAAAAAAAAAAGCAATAACTAACTTTCTTTTGTCAATTTACTGTTTTAACCTCATTTTTAAGTTGTTGGTTAATTAATTTAGGAGTATTTTTAACAATAAAAAAATAATAACTAGCTTTCTGAATCCTCTTAATATATACAGATTAGAATAAATATGATATTTTTTTATAAAAATATCCAACAGGCAACAGGCAACAAACTTAAAAATTTTGTACAACCGTTTCTTTTACACAAAAATTATTCAGTGTTTATAAAGTACCATATTAGCATTGTTTAGTATTCCTCTCATCCAATAAAAAGATGTCATGTATTTTAAATTAATTAACCATACATTGAACTGAAATCCGGATCCCTCCACCAGATGTGGCTTCTAACTAATCACCTCGTCCGCCGCCGGTAGAGCTACGACAGCTTTCAATTTCTCTGCCCAACCAACTCCAATGACTTTGACTTTTAAATTTGAACTCCACCAACGACCAGCCGCCGTTACTTTCGTTAATGGAAGTTTTGAGAATATGATGAAAACTTCAAAGAGGTATTGCCTTTCAAAGCGAAGCCGTTCTTCTTAAACCTCCTAATAATTTTACCAATATGAATGCAGATAATTGCCTCAGAAAATTGAACTCTGTCTCTATAATATTGTAACTAATAATTGATCGCTATAAATGAAATATACAACAAGTTGATATCTCTGTTTATCAGAAGGCAAAAAAAATCCCAAACTAAATAAAGCGGAACTTGTTATCACACAATTTTAAACTTTGTCTGCTTTTTCTCTTTTTGCTCAGCAACCAAACTCTATCTACAAATACCATCAATACTTCATAATATATACAACTCAAATAACATTAAAATATACAATAAAAAATATACAGAAAGAACAAAAACCAATATTTTTTCCTTTCCTTTCCTGCATTTTCTCCTAAACGAAACACCATATCCATGCACACTCTAAAGTTATTATAAAAAAAAAAAAAAAAAAGAAGGTAAATTACAGATTTCACTCTTTAATTTTGTCCAAAATTCAATTTAGTCCCGTAACTAAGATGGAGACATGCGGTTGCTCCACCTCTATTATTATCACAACATTCTCTTGTACAAAGCAGTATATTGAGCAAATAACCGGATTCAAGGTGTAATTAAGATTTAGTCATGCACTTGTTCCACCTTGTTATTACAGTACGACACAAAATGAGTTATCAGTAATCATTTTATTTCATAATAATTATAACCATAACACTACAACAAGAGAAACATGGAAACTTTATTCTAGCTGTCTAATGCTAGCTTCATCATTATTATGCATGGAATATTTTCTCAAGATAATCAACCACCTTCTTGTCCAATTGGAAGGCCTTGGTGAGAATATCAGGTTTAATGGGAGGATTAGATCCAAAGATCGCGTTTGCTATTGTGATGGCCCCAGGATTTTGGCTATTGAAAAAAGCAAAGGCAACAGCGTTGGTCTTTCCTATGTTGATCTGGAAGTGAATGAGAGCAAATGGGAACACAAAGACATCTCCTGGATTTAAAATTTTGGTGAAGAGGCGGTTGTCAGGGTCGGAAGTCACAAAGCCCGCAAGGAGAGTACCCTCTAAGACTAGTATAAACTCAGTGGCTCGAGGATGAATGTGTGGAGGATTTAAGCCATACGGTGCATAGTCAACGCGAGACACAGCAACAGCTAGAGTGTTGAGGCCTGGAAGGTTATCCACGTTCACCCTTTTGATAGCCGTTCCTAGTTGATTGTCAGTGTTTCCAGGAATATCTAGCCCAGAGAAGAAAAAATCTTCCGGTGTTGCAAGCACTGGGTCCTTGCAGAACTTTCCATTCACAAATACTACACAAGGAAAAGTTTGTTACTATCTTGAGTAAGTAAGACATTACTATAAAAATGGTTGACTATATTTCATGATAAAAACAAACAAAAAAATCCATGTAGATATAATTTCACCTTTGAACTGAATTAATATTTAAATTTTTTACACAAACAAAATCAGAGGTTTGAAATGAGTTCAAAATTAAGAATATAATATATAATACTAGCAGTAGTAATAAGAGTCTAAAATTATATACCAGCAGAATCGGTATTGTTAATTGCAACGCAGAAATCTTGAAGAGGACTAGGGTCATACGCAAAAGCAAGGGTGGATGCCAAAGCCAAAAGGGCCACAGTCACAAGGTAATGAACACCTTTCATCATATTTTAGGCTATCTTGACCTTTCTAGTACTTTGTATTCTTGGTGGGGTGAGGAGTGAGGATTGGAACATGTGAATTTATAGAGGGGAGTCAGTGATGAGTGAACTGTTTTTTTTTTTTTTTAGAAAATACTAATGACCTGTTTGGATAGATAGGGGAAGGAAGGAGAGTAGAGTAGTGTTGGCTAAAAATGAGCTAATTTTGTGCTAAATTTACTTTACTCCCTCTCCCTCTCCCTCAATCCAAATGGACCATAAGTATTTTTAACATACACACACGAGAAGAGAGGATAAGGTTTTTTAAAAAAACTTACAGTAGCGTATATTCGAAAAGGTATAACTTTTAGATACACAACACATACTTTAAACCTCTTAAATTCACATTCATTTTTGCTCCTTTGGAGTAGTTAAGAATTAGTAAGTCATTCATTTTTCAACTTAATATTAATATCTAATGGAGGAACCATTCTTTAACCACAAGTACATACTAGAAACTAATCATATTGGGCAACTTCTAGGGTTAAACTTGTTACACACACGCTGTTTTAAACCTAGTAAATTCACACTCATTTTTGCTCCTTTGGAGTAGTTAAGAATTAGTAAGTCATTCATTTTTCAACTTAATATTAATATCTAATGGAGGAACCATTCTTTAACCACAAATACATACTAGAAACTAATCAAATTGTGCAACTTCTAGGGTTAAACTTATTGCACACACGCTATTTTACATAGTTTTCCACATATGAAAAGTCATGATTTCAATTTTTTTTTTTTTCTTTTTGCATGTATAAAACTATGTAAAATAACTTGTGTGAAATAAATAGTAGTTACTGCTCCAATATCAATGCCATTCTACAGTTCAATTTCTTTAATTCTTTGCTGTATGGATTTCAAGGCCTCTTTTACTCTTTATATATCAAACATCACTTTTTTTGGTTAGTGATGGTACTAGATGATTTTAAGTATGAATTCAAGGTAAGTTTAGACGTTCTAGAGTCAACAGTGGGAGTGTTTCGCATAACTTTTCCGAATCCTATGGTTTCACTTAGTGAGCGTTTGGATACAGATGATTTGGATCAACGTTTGCATCTGGCGTCTGTCAGTGGGTCCCATGCACTGTTTACGGGACCCACAAACCTCTTTTTTCAGCAAAATTTTCATTAAAATGGGTCCCACAACACTATTTACACATTTAAAAATGATTTTACTTCAGTATTTTCAGTTTTCAGTAATAAGTAGTATCCAAATAGACCTTTAGGGTCAGTTTGGATACAGCTGAAAACTGAAAACTGAAAATACTATATCAAAATAATTTTTAAATGTGTGAATAATACTGCAAGACCCATTTTTAATAAAAAAAAATGTTACTAAAAAGTGCGTGAACAGTACGTACACAGTGCGTATACCAAGGGAGTTAATCTCGTACCGGAGGTTATACCGGTTTAGTCAGCGGAACGATATATTTTGGTACCGGTCAATACCGGTGTACCGTTTCGAATTTACCGTTATTTTATATATTTAATACACACACACACACACACACAAAAAAAATTTCTCTGCTTACCCTAAAACATTACTTCAATTTAGAATAAATTATTCATAGTTTTAAACTTTAGCATCAACTAAAAAAACACAATATAAAAAAAGAAAGTTACTTGTTGCATACAAAGAAAATAAAATATAAATAATTATATTAACACAACTTCACAAGTACCACATCATCAAGTGTCAAAACTTGATGGTGCACAGTAAATGCACATGATCCAACTGATGCCATCTGAGGCCTTGAAGAAAAATAAAAAGTATGCTCAACGTTGAGGTGCATGTCCCAACACGTTCAGCCTTTGGACTGAAAAATAAAAAGTTGTCTCATTTTAAAATAAAATGAGACTCTGTCTTTCAAGGATGTAGAGAAAATAGGAAGTTTGCTCGCTGAAATGAAAACAAGAAGAGAAAGGATTGTCCACTGAAAGGAGGAAGAAGAAGTGAGGGATGATCTAGCAAGCTGAAATTTGGACTACCATGGTCATCCATCAGTCTGAAGATAAAGATATGTAAGTACCAAAAATATTCAGGAAAAAAAACTCATTCATCTTGTACCGGCCCGGAACAAGTTTACTGGCGAAACACACCGGAATTTGCCGGAACTGCCGAAATGAGCTGAAATACTCCGGTATTTTGGGCGGTACGAAACAGTAGTATTTTTGTACCATTTGACCTGCCGGAACAATAAGTTCCGGCCGTACCGGCCGGTACAGTATGGAATTGTCTTCCCTGGCGTATACAGTATGTGCACAGTAACTTTGTCCCTAAAAGTCTGAAACATGCCGCAGAAAAAAAAAAACTTAATCTTGTTAAGTTAATCTTCTTTTCGTTGATATATAAAGTGTCGGTTGGGTGTCTAATGGTCTTCTAGTCCACCAACTACCAATGTATTTGGTATATATTAATACATTATTGGCTTTCCCATCTTTTACTTTTCTCTCTTCAAGTTAATGGTGTATTTAGATTTCTTATGGTTGTGGGCAAAGGAATAGATAATTGATTCAATTCAAATATATATAAGTTATTGTTTCTAGCTAGGAGAATTATGGTTTAGAGAAAAAGGGATGCAAGTTTAGTATACGTTGAAGTTGAAGATTTATTACCATTGAGAGATAAAAGTCTATTCTTTATATCTTGCACGTTTTCCTTAGAAGAAATCAGAAAACAAAAATCACGTTTGTACATTTCGTACTTGTTGCCGACTCCTAAACTAGTAATTGGGAGAAATTATCTGCTACACTCGAAGGACCACATCAATCATGCATAGTGATCCACTCTATCACACTCACCTAACGTAGTAAGGCTATATATCGTTCTAACTTTAACAGAACCTTGAAAAATTAATCCATTAGAAGTACAGAAAACGTTTATTTTATTGCAAGTATATGGTTAATTTCTTTTTATAGGTTGCAAGCCTATTTAAGGGCTCCAAAAAAAACCTTATTTTCCATGTAAAATATTTATAAATTAATCCCTTAAAAACAACTAATACTAAAGACATAAAATCTAAAATCTAAATTTTTTTTTAATTTACATGAAAATATCAAAATTTAATAAATTATAAAAATAAAATCCTATATTTTGTCTTGCATTAGATCCCTCCACTATAATGAAACTCGACCTCGTGTTTTCATTCAAAAATTGAATTCCTCCACTCTAAATAAAAAGAAATTTTTGAATACTTCAAAAGATGACATTTCCTAAATGAAACAAAAATTGGATTCAAGTAACAAGAGATAGGTTTACCGTTCCTTAGCCGGAAAAATATATGGCCATAAAATAGGGATTAAGCATAACATAATTAATTGGGTGGTAAAAAGCACTTTAAATTGTTAATTTATCGCTAGTTCATTATCTAATGGATTTTCTCATTATAATACTCCATTTGATGGACGTACCGTAGGAGTAGCCCATTTCTAGGCAAAATCGTCCAATAACTTGATTCAGTTTTGAAACTTCTATCCTTGAAAAACAAGACAAAATCAATTAACAAACTTCTATTCAATAACATAAAATTTCTTCTCATCGGCCTTATTGATTTTCAACATCAATTAACAAAAAATCAAGACAAATTCAGCATTTTCTACTCCTAGAAAATCAATAGGCTTTGATGCTTTGTCAATGGGATCCTAAGACTTGAGGTTATGGGCTCACTATCATGTTTAACTTCAAAAAATCATCCATAGTAATTCAAATATCTCCATCTCATTATTTTTGCCACTCTTCTCTTGCAACTCCATATATATTTTTCTCCCAAGCCTTTCAAAAAATTCTTCTTAATAATTATCATCACTAGACATTTTTTTTCCAACTTTTTTGTCTTCCAACCCTTCTTCTTCTTCTTCTTCTTCTTCTTTTTTTCAAAACTTTATCGTAATTCATACTTATAAAAGTTTTTTTTAATTAAAATTTTATCCGCATCAGTGACATCCAACTGTTCATCTTCCCAAATGAAATGATATTAAGATTCTTACTACAATCAACTTCAAATAAATTTGTTTGTCTATGACTATAACTTGTATAATAAAATATCTTATTATAATCATGGAGAAAGAAAAAGTAAACCATCAATCTTTTCATACTTGGCCATGAAGAAATTCTAAACTAACCTCTTCACATTCCAAAATATTGTATATTAATCTAACAATTTTTCACATCACTTTCAAGTTTTCGCGAGTTTAAGATAAGCGGACTCAAACTAAATGCCCAAAAGATCTTTCATAATGCTTGAGCAAACTTGCCCTCAGTTTTGCATAGCAAGATTAAATTGGTCACACTACAAAAAACGCAGGTTATAGCTGCATTGTTTTTAGCCACGTTTACAAAAAAACATAGGTATAGGTTAGGTCTATAGCAACGTTTCTTGGTGTTTTTAGCCGCGTTTAGAAAACATGGCTGTAGGCCCAGCCGAATAAATTTTTTTTTTTTTTTTTTAAAGATGACCTATACCTGCGTTTTCAAGAAACATAGCTACAGGTTAGGTCTATAGCTGCATTTCTAGGTGTTTAGTTGTGTTTTTTGTGGTAGGACCTATTGCCATGTTTAGAAAACGTGGCTATAGGTCCAGCTGAATAATTTTTTTTTAAAATGACCTATAGTCGCTTTTTATAAACGCGACTATAGGTCATTTTTTTAGAAGTGCGGCTATAGGTTCATCTGATTTAAAAAATAAAAAAATAAAAAAACAAACAAACAACCTATAGCGATGGTTGGAGCCGCTGTAATAGGCTTGACCAGAAAAAAGAAAAAAATAAAAGGAATTTACTTGAACTGCCGCTATAGGCTGGGAATAAATATTATAAAAGAAAAAAAACCAAACACTCTACTCGATCAAATCAAGCTCTCACTCTCACATCTCAAACTCTCTCACTCTCCATGACGCCGATCGTCGCTGCTATTGAGTGCCGATCCATGCCACCGAGCAGCCCACTCTGAAGGCCCCTCCATCGTCCCTTGAGCTTTCTAACACCGAGCAGCTCCCTTTCAAGTTCTCTCTGACTCTCTTCCCTATCTCCACTCCACCACCCATTTCCCTTCTCTATCTCCACTCCACCGGCCACCATCGACCCATTCAAACACACACTCACAAACCCTAAAATCTCAAATATTGGCCTTTTTCTCATTGGAAAATCCTTAAAATCCTCGCTGGTACAATCACCGCTGGTGTTGACCAGATTTATCTTTGATTCCTAGGCCACTTCCTACATCGGACTTTGCAAAGAGGTTAGTTCTCTCTTTTGTATACATCAAATCGAAATAAAAATTACTTATATAAAATAGACACTCCATTGGTAAGCGGAGAGCAGAATCAAAGAAATGGATAATCAATGCTACAAGGGAGATAGTTAAAACCTTTATTTTACAAGTTCGATCTTATAGACTATAGTGGTCAAATCCTATGCTTCTTTACATGAGCTAAATTAGATAAGTTGTTGGATTTCTGGTATTAGCAATAATTGTTATTATTGGCATCTTTAAAGCTAGTTTTTGGGTGGGCATTGAAGGTGTTTGTTGAAATGCTTCATAGAGTTTTTAGTTTATCTCTTTGTATTTTGCCTTCTTTTTTCTTTTCTTCTTTTTTATTATTTTTTTATTTTTATTTTAATATGATGCTAAAACTGTGATGTTATGTGTATGGAAATTGGATTTTCAGGTTAGTGTGTTATCGTTTAGAACTTATCTCAGGCAAATAGTAGACAAATTATTCTCATAAAAGTTATGATTTTGCCTCCTTCTTTTGCTGGGTTCCACATGTAGTCAGGGACCTAGAATACAAACAATAAGGACTGTGAAACAAATTGTTATAATTTATATGATGTTAAGTTATTTTTATTCCAAAAACTTTTGCTGCTTGTGTGAAATTCTTAAGCTAATTAGCATGCAAAAGACCATTTGAGCTTTTATACAAGGAAAAACTAGCTCTCTATTAGGAGAAGCATTAATTGTATGGTTATCAAATTAACAATTTATTAAGATAATACCGTAGCTGTCACGACCCAAACCTAATACCCGAATTTGTGACAATGACCGGCATGCTAATATCAAGTTTAAACCTGATATTAACAAGAACCAACTTAACTGTTACAAAAGTTTTTCCAAAAGCTTTCGTCTTTCTTTTCATTCTTGTTTCGTTACTTAAATAATATAACTTTTCACTTGACATTCAGAGCATCTACACTGTACTCAAAGAATAACATAATCTACCAGTTAATCAAATTCTAAAATCCACATAATACATCTCTTAATGCTTTAAAGTACACAACTTTCATTAGGTCCTAAAATACACAATGCTACAAAGCTAAACATCAAATTGCTAGTTTAGGATCTATACTTTCAAAACTAAAATCAGCTCCTTCCAAAACTCGACTAAGGCTCCCTTTGCTCCAAAATAAAAACCTGTTGACTAAAAGAGTGGAAAGGGTGAGCTACACAGCTCAGTAAGGGTAAGATACATAAGAATTTAATAAGAATGCATGTAAATCAAATCATTTCATTTTATAAATGTTTAGATAAGAGAACATCTTTTCATGCATAGTATTTTATACTATTTATAATAATAACTTATACACTCTTCGTAGGAAAATAATTGTTCTCTTTTTTCTTATCAGAATAATATTACCAAAACCTTCCGAATTGAATTTCTTTTATTTCTTACAAAGTCACCAAATATAATATTGATTGTTTGAAATCATATACATATATATATATATATATATATATATATATATATATATATATATATTCTTGTTACAAAATAATCATTTTAACTTAAATCAGATAATTGAGAACTTTGTCTCAAACTAGAAACATTTTAACAAATAAGAAGACTTTTCTTTATAAACTTCTTCTCATAAAATATTATAACTTTCATAGTCATAAAACTTAACGTTTCTTAAAGAACAAATATTTGATGACTTTTTAACATAAACTTGAACTTTCATCAGAAGCTTTATCTTTAGAGCACAACAGAACTTCAGAAACTTTTATCTTTAAAGAACAGCTTTTCTTTTCATCATAAAATTCCTTTCATGAGAACTTTTAACTTTTTATAATGCATTGAAACAATTCATTCTCTCATGATCAATAAAATAATATAGTTGTTCATAACATATTAGTTAGTCCATATGTGATAAGTCTGTACTTATTTGGGAGGCTTCTAGCACCACTGTGCTAAGCATCCAGCATTCCCCACAATGCCAGGTATTCCCGGAATCACATCATAATACATATCTTCAACCATGGGGGTAGGTTGACATCCTCCACAAGTTGGCCATAACCAACAAGAGCGGGTACAGCAGAGCTAGTCCCACTTTAATGGCCAATTAGAAAACATTTTTTCATGGAAAGTCAGTAATTAAACCCCTACCGGTAGAGTTCAGATCATCAGAAGACATAACCCAGAAACATTTCATACTTATACATCATACTGAAATTCATAGTTTTGATAACATTTCATAATAAGAGTATTTCCATTGTTTTCTTTAAACATCATGTTCATAGAATTAGTAACAACATCAATATACTTAAATCATATACATAAAGTTCGAGAACTCACGAACATATCTTTATCTGAAACATGATTATATGTCATATCTCTAATCAAAAATCTTTTAGTGCATAATATACTTTAAAATAACCTCATGACTTACCAAATGCTCATATAACTTATCCCTTACCTGCAAGCAGAGGAACCAAAAGCCTACAGTCGAAAGAGCTCAGACATGGGTACTGGTAACACCTAAACCAAATATCAAAGCTTATTACTATTAATTATACCTTAAAATAAACTTACATATTTGTCTCAAAACTTATATCCTAAAAATCAAGGAAATTCTAATCCCACCTCAACGAGGTTCCCACAAACATACAATGCACATATCAACAAATGATGTACCAAACTAAAGAAAAACCATCATTTTTGTTAGGACATATGTGTTTCACTTGTTTAGAACATATGTCATTCTTTTATGTAATTGGCTAATCCTTTGACAAAATGCACTTTACTTGTAATTGGGTAGATTTAGGATATGTTTAATACTTCAGGAAACTGTGTTTCAAGATCAAGTGTTGAAGTCATCAAGTCTGCCCAAGAAACAAGCTGAAAAGTGCAAGTTTATTAAATCTCAACAACTAGCATGTGTCGAGATTTAAAGAGCTATTCTAGCCCCGTGGCTCGACAGCTGCTCGACAGCATCTCAATACCTCTATCTGTCGAGGTTTAAGAAAAACAGATTTTGAGTTCTGGTTTGATTCAAATCCGTGGATGTGTCTTTGGGCCTTCTTTTCTTCTAACCCTAGGCATATAAAAGGATTATTTTAAGGGTTGTCAAAGAGTACGCAAGTTGCACAAGCATTGAGAAATCCTTGTTTAAGTAAATTGTGACTTGAGAAAAAGTTCTTGCCCTAGTTCATCTCTCTTGTGAAGAAGTTGTTGTGTCTTTGCACCGTAGGGTTTTGTAACTAAGCATCTTCTTGATCTTCATCATGTGGATGAATTGAAGAATTTTGCAGCCAACAATCTTCTCTAGTTGGTGATTGAAGTCGAGTACTGGGATCCGCGCAATTGGTTAGTCACGTACTTGGGAACCGTGCATTGAAAGAAGAAATTGTCACCACAGAACAAGTCCAATTGGGTATTGGGGTAAGGGTTCAACTGTAGGTTGGCAAGGTACTTGGGATTCCTTTACTTGTAACCGCTTGTTGTGATAATAGTGGAATTTCGGGAGTAGTGACCTTAAATTCACCCGGTGAGGTTTTTACCGTGTAAGTTTTTCCCATTCGTAAACAAATTACCGTGTCATTTAATTTCCACTGCATACTTAGTTTAATTGGTGATTTTTTTGTGCTACCATGCAATTTGCATGTTAATTTGATTAAGTAATAACTTGGCTAATTAATCAACTTAATCCATCACAAGGGGTCAATACGTTTTTGGCCTATCAATTTTAATGTTCATATTTATATCATGTCAAACAACTTTAAAATCAATTTAGAATATGTTTGAGATCGGAAGCGAAGGTGCATGCATAAATTTACACAAGGCAACATACAACATGTTGAACAAAATAGTTTCATAGAAACAACAGTCGAATGATTTAGAACCTCTCCTTTGAGCACTAAACCTTGAGCCAAGTATATATAAAAAAATGTATCTATGATCTAGACATTTCAAATGATAAGCATATTAAATTATAGCTCAAAAAATTCAACCTAACATTAGAATTAAATCCTCAAAGTTAGGCATGTCCCTTACTATTCACTGTTTTATTCCAGAAGCATATACTTCACTTATAAAATACAAATGGGCTATCAATTCACATCCAAACTTCATGAAAATTTACAGAGCAACTCCTATGGATGTTTAGTAAATAACACATCAATTTTGGAGTCAAATCATAAAACCATAGTTTACTAAAAATCATAAAATACAACATACTCAAATCTGTCCTGACAGAATTTTATGCAACTTAGGAATTAAGCCATTATTTTTATATTGATCCAAATGTTGTAAAACCACTTCCATTACAACCATATGTGTCTTAGAATTCATAAGAAATATCCTTAGCATCCAAATTCACTGTATACAATTTAATACATAATTTATCATGCATAAACACAGAATCTGTCACAGAGGCAGCTTTGAAACAATTTTTTGTAAAATCATAAAATGATTGCAAATAGTCTTATTATCATATGGGGATTTTTATACACTCATTAGATATGTTAGAAAACACTTACATAGTCATTTAACCATTTAGAGCAAAATCAAACACAACAAAAATCCCAGCAGTAACATCAAAAGTACTCATCCCAACTTTTTCTTACTTCCTTAATCATATACAATCATTAATTAGTAAAAACCCTAATCTACCTACAACAAATCACGAACACAGATTCAAAGCTTCTTAAAATAGCATATATATATATATATATATATACAGACTTACAAATTCATGATTTCCTAATTTTATAAACCACAAATTTCAGCTTCTAACAATCATATTAGAAAACATAGAAGTGAAACTAAAGCAAGCCATTCCACCATTAAAATACCCATAATAAGATGAGGTTTTTATTTACTTACCCACAAACTTTGAAGCTAAAATCTTAGGGCTAATCTTTTAATTTCTTCCTTAGAGTGAGCTATATGGTTTCGGTGAGAGAGGGAGAGCTGTTGGTGAGAAGCAAGGGGCTGCCATGTGAGAACAAGAGAAAAAGAAAGAGATGAGAACAAAGAAAGTAGATGAGCTGAAAAAAGAGTAAAGAAAGAAGAACAAAGTCTTCTGGTATAACCAAGAAAAGATAAGAGAAAAAAATTTTGGGTGGGGCACGTGGGTTGATAAGAAAAGAAAAGGTGGCTCACCTTTTCAACTTTTGGTATTTACACTTTTCACCCTTCCATAGTTCTATATTATAGAAATGCCCAAATAATAAAACAACTTTGCATATAAACCCTTTACCTTAAACACTTAATTAAACAATAACAACTATATATCTAATAACTTAACCACTTAATATAATTTTGTACATACTTATATTTAGTATATATTTATAATACAAATAGTCATTTCAATTATTTATAATTTTTACAATTCTTATCCAAAAGCATTATAAAGTAATATATTTATTAAATACTCTTCTATTAATTATAAAAACAAAGTGGCTTAAAATAATAATTAACCATTCAAACACATAGTTTAACTATAAAGTTGAGTCAAGGTGTTGCAGTAGCTCTACTTAATTTTATGTAGCTTATCAACTTCCACATCACTAGAACCCACGGTTGAGGCCAAGTTGGTTTAGGCTGCTTAATTAGTTGAAAGGTCTAGTTTTGTATTCAATCCCTTTCTTGTCATCATGCATGCCACAAAATTTAAAGTAGGATTTGCTAAATCACTTTTTTCTTATCAAACTTATTTGTGTGATGCAACTCAGGGCACTAGGGGCAATCCCTCCCACCCCCCCCCCCCAGCCAAAATTATCCCAAGTTTTTTTCTTTCAAATCTATATTTATATATATCTAAAAACTGAAGCGTAATATTTATTGTTATTACGCTCATGTTAAGCCACCTCACCCACCACACCATTAGTCTTTTTCATATTTATTTTTTAAATTTAATTTTTTTACAATATTAACTATATAAATATATTGACTTTACAAATTCATTTTCGGTGGTTTTAGCTTCATAAATTCATTTTAGGCTGTTTTAACTTTATATACTCATTTACTTTAATTTTGATGTTATAACTAAATAATAAATCAATGGAGAATCAAAACAGTGTTGTTATAACTAAATTAAAATATTATTTTGCCCTTTTATCTTCCTTTATTTTGGCTCTTCTTATTCTCATTCTCTTACTATAAATTTGTTACTCTCTTCCATTCTATGCATATTTTTCCTATACAAAAAAGGTTCTCTCTCTCTCTCTCTCTCTCTCTCTCTCTCTCTCTCTCTCTCTCTCTCTCTCTCTCAATTTTTTTTTTCATTTTTCATTGGGTTTTTTATTATTATTTTTCTTGCATTTCTACCTTAGATTGATGAATATTCGAGTTTTTTAGAATTCTACTTTTGATTGTTTATAACTGAAAAATGAAATCAATGAATTTTTTTTTTTTTTAAATAGTCTATAAAAAATGTTTTCACAAGTCTTGCTTAATCATTGATGGTAGAAAAGATACAACTTGATTGCTACCTATAGGAGAATCTCCAACTACAGGTTTGTACCCTAATTTTCCTATTATTGACCAATTCATATGTGCTCTTTGATGCAATTTTTTTTTTATCATTTTATTTACAGCACTAAAATACTTTTAATGCATGGTGTATGTTGTTGATCTAATTTGGAAAAAAAAAATCACATTATAATATGTTATATTTTGTGTTATTGTCAGGTTTTAGCTTATATGGAAAACTACAAGATAGTTTGAACAAACTGATAGAAAACAGTTAGTTCCGTTGAAGACAATAGTCTTTGTGCAATTTCCTTTCACTATTCAAAAATATTTTTTTAACAAATTAGTAGTAAATTGTTATGTATTTTTTATATGTTGTTCTTAGATGCTTGAGTAATTGTTTTAGTGTTTACAAATATTTTATGTTATTCTTCATCTTCTTTATCTTATTAGTGTTGTGGGGTCATGGATTTTGGGATTTGGCCGAGAGCATGTGGTTTTGGCAAAGAAGCAAGGGTGGTCCGAGTCCGAGGAGTACTATCTCCTCGGATAAAGCCAAACGTAAATCTGGTATAGATCCTAATGATCAAGGATGACCTTCCAGGAAGTTCTAATGATAGCAACGAGCATTATGAACATACAAGAGGGATAAGGACTCAAAAATATCAAAGGAAAAACTGCTATCACCGCATTAATGAGAAAGTAACCTCTGAACAGTATTATGGCAGTCTTACAGCCACCCCAGAAGACTTTTAGAGGGGGCTGATGGGACAACCATCAACTGTCCACATGTGGTCCACGTGTAGGGTAAGGATGAAGGGTAAGGGTAGAGATCTCAGAGAATGGGGGATAAAAGAAAGGAAAAGAGAAAGCACTAGAGGAATCTCAACAACTCCTGTAACCATGGTCATCCAATATATGCTAGAACAGAGCTCCTCGGACTGTGCCGAGAACCAACTTTCTCGCCAAACCGGGTTCAATTCTTGTTGGCTCATCATTCAAAACCATACTAACTGTTATCCAAGCACTAAAACCTAGCTCTTTGACCCACTCTCTACAAATTTATTGTACTGGGTTCACTGGGCCAAGATCCCTTACATTTTGGGCTTGGTCTGAAAATTGTGTCCCCACAAGTGTATTCTTCAAGATTTTAAGAAAAAAAATTCAATTTTGTGTTTAAAATTATTTATTTATCTATTTATTTTTCACATATTGGATTAGAAGTTAGATTAGATTATAATAGCTGTGGGGAGTAAAAGGACCCAAGCGGGCATTTGGGCCTTTGGGCTCTAGCAAGGAGGGCCGATCTGTTCTTGAGCTAAGAATTTGTTAGCACTGCGAATCGGCCCATACGCCGAGGGTCCGAGGACACATCCGAGGGTGAGTTTCTCCTCGGACAGACCCAAGAGAACTCGGAGATTCACTACGAAGGTCAAGGCAGAATTCTGGAAAGACTGTTGGTTAAAAGGGGGAAACCCTGAACCTTCTAAATACACCGGTGTTAGAAAAATATCAAGAGCAAAGGCTGCCACCTCCGCATTAAAGACTCTGCACCTACCTCCCTGGTCGCATTAATGGGGAAGTGACCCCTGAACAGTAGAACTGAAACTTCTAGTCACTATTCAAAGGCACTAAGAGAAGAAATATCTAGAGGGGAGGGGGTTTGAGCAACACATGGATAAAGCATCAGGAAAAGAAGTATTTAAGGGGGGTGAAGGCCAAAGAAAAGGGGGATCAATCAATAACCAAGAGAGAAATTAAGAATTGTAAACTTTAAGAAAGAAAGAGAAATAATACAGAAGTAGTCCTCGGCTCACGTCCGAGGAGGTCCATCTGCAATTATCATTCATTATTTACAAGTGTTTGCACACCATAGCCTGTTATCAAGTTCTCAGTACTTCTAATCTAGATTTCAAGCCCACACTCTACAAATTTCATTGTTTAAAGCTCATTGGGCCTGAGTCCATAATAGTCTTTGGGTCTAGGTGCAATTGTGCACTTACAATTGGCGCCGTCTGTGGGAAATCTAGTCTGAAAGGAGTTGGGATACGATGGCAGGCCTAGGTTCTCACCATGCAGAATCACAGGGATCACAACCGGAGGATCTTTTCGAGCATCTTGAGCGTCAAATGGGTCGAGAGGGAAGCGTCCATACAGAATACCCTAGGGCGAGCCATACTCATGGCGGGGGTAGCACCACCCACGAGGATGGTGCTAAAGCCATGCAGAAGGAGATTAGTCGTTTGAAAAGAAAGCTGCGCCGCGCCAAACGTAGGCCTTCACCGTCCTCATCTAATCCTTTCTCAGCGGAGGTCCGGGAGGTAATTACGGCTCGAGGTCATGCTCACCCCCCAGCGCAATGTCCTCTTGTAAGGAGGACGACCCGCCAGCTCGCAGACACAAGAAACTTCCTTTCAGGGGCTTGGGGAACGATGCTATGAGTCGGGCATTGCACCAACTGTCAATAACTGTCAATATGTTAGTCTCTTAATTATATCATAGAAAAGGCAAGATACAATACCGGGTACTTAATAATTTGGTGGTCTTGTGTATGTGTTTTAGAAGTAAAATGCAAGAAAGAGAGAAGGGGGCAGGGGATGAGGTTTGGTTTATATGCAGTTTAGGTAATAAAATGCAAGGGGTGGGGACGGGGGTTGAGGTCTGGTCTGTATGGGATGATTAGGGAGATGTTCTCATAATATCTATGTACATGATTAAGTTGGTGGTATTGTGCCTATGGGTTTTAGGAAGTAAAATGCGAAGGGGTAGGGCTCAGTGATGTTTGGTTTTGACATAGGATTTTTTAGAAGTTTAGCACTAGATTAGGATTCTTGATAAGAGCTTGGTGGATTCTTGAATGCCGTTTGATGTTGAGAAGTTTTGGTGTGGTTAGGTGAATAAAAGAATGGTTTTTTTGTGGGAATTTGATGGCTGTTTGGTTGGAAACATTAAATTGAGCAGGGAACAAAGGATCACACCTAGGTTCCCTTTAGCAGTCTCATTTAGGAAAGAGAAGGCAATCACACCCTCAAAGTTTAAAATAAGCTGCTAACTTACCAAGATCCTTGTAAGTCAGGCTTAAAGAGAATTAGTGTTCAAATCCTCCTCCCCCACTTGTTATAACAATTGAATTTTTTTTTTTTTAAAGTTCTAAACTTTTATTAGATTAGATACAATCTCTATATGAATATTATTGACTACATAAAAGCATTTATGTAGGCTATGAAAAGTACTTAAGAACTTTTATTAGATACAATCTCTGTGTGAATACTATTGACTATAAAGAGTGACTTCTAAATATTGTTTTCCTAAATTGACTAGTACTCCTAATAACAATGAAAAGTACTTAAGAACTACTGGAATCTTGCTCCCTTATGTTTGATGTGGACTAAATGGAGGGAAAGATATCAGCGTACTTTTGAAGATACGGAGTACACGTCAATTCAATTGCAAGCAACTTTCATTAGTTCTCTTTATGAGTGGTCTTTTGTATTGGATCTCATAGATAGTCTATAACTATATCCATTCCTTCATAGAGTCAATCCATATGTAGATATTATTCCAATTGTAATTCTTTAGGTTACTTCGTGACTAGAAATAGAAAATAAGATTTATGTGCCGTTGTTCAACCAGTTCTAGAAAATATGGATATATCAAGATGAAACTTATTCTAGTAAAACTCAATTAAAACTGAAGTACTGAACCAACAACTTTCTGACTAAAAGAATCTTAATACTCTAAGACTCGATTATAACTAGAGTAGCCTATAAAAGGTTCCAATAAAGGCCCCAGATGGAAACTAATTCATATTTCTTAAATCTCTTGGTATTTAATCTTGTTTTACATCAAACTCGTTCTTGCCTGCATTAGTTTTGTATGCATTTGTATGAGATCTATTTCATTTTGTTGCACTTTGGATACATGCATACATACATACATACATACATACATACATGTGTGTGTGTGCGCGCGCGCGCATATATTACTGATAAAAGTTAGATCATTAGGAAGATGTTCATGTAATTTATGTCTTTCTGTAAATGTATCTAAATTTATTTGCTGGCATAATGGAATTCAGGGTGCATTAAGTGACCCGATTCGAGGAAATTTTCCAGTTAGGGGTTGTTTGAATTCTGTTTATTTCTTTTGCAATCAGGTCTTTCCTTTGCAGTGGATCAACTGGCCTGTTCATCTATGGCTACTGCTTGTATTACTACCATGCACGATCAGATATGTCAGGTTTCATGCACACATCGTTCTTCTTTGGGTACATGGCTTGCATTTGCTATGGTTTCTTTCTCATGCTTGGGGTTGTCGGTTTCCGTGCTTCTTTATTCTTTGTTCGTCACATATACCGATCTATCAAATGCGAGTAGCAAGTCACTCGGTCTCCTTGAAGTTCAACAGGTGGTATGTTTTTTCCTTTAGTGGGCTCATTTCTGGATACTAAACCAAGTTCATCAAAAAAAAGACTGTTGATAATGTTTCTGGTATTCTGGAGAAGATTGAGGCAATGCAACGCAGACTTGTGTTCAAGTATTTCTTATCATTCCTTCAGGGGATTGATTGCACAGTACGTGATCCATTAATGTGGTAAGAATATATTAGCGGAGACAATCTTGTCGAACTGTAGGATTCCTTAGAAGCTCAAACTGCTTACCCAAAGCAGCACCTTGTAAAACTTTCTTCATTCCCTTGTTCCTAGCTCCAAAAGTTATATTAATAGATTCTTTTCATTTTATTTTTCACCTACTATGTTTCAATCGCAGTATGTGTATCCATTGTTTCAACCGTAGTATATTTTTTTATGCAAATTTTTAATCTTACTAGTCCTAAATGTGTCCATGTCCTTAAATGACAAAGCTTATTTTACTTTCCCTTGATAATCCTATGCTCAGGCTCCATTTATTTTAGCATAAAACATTTTCTTTGCAACGCCCTTAATTTTTTTTTTTTTTTCTTTTTCGAAAAGTAGTTTGGTGGATTTTTTTTTTTGGTTAAGTTGAGATCTCCAAAATTATATTCAATTAGTGCTTGGTCTACTGGAGAGGTAGTGTGACAGGATGGGTGCGATGAAACAGAAGAAGAGAGATGGTGGTGGCGGTGGTGGAAACAAGTTCAGATTGAGATGGTCCTGACGACAGTTTGGAAGACTAGGGGAGACAATGAGGGGAGGTGGGGGGGGAGTGGGGGAGAAATTATTAGGTTCACCAAGAAGATTGTTGACGTGGTCCCCTGATCTTTCTAATTAATAAAACACTGTTATTTATGCATATATAACATCACCTAATTGTTTTTATTTTTAATTCTCTCGCCTTATTTATATATGATATCACACATTTTCATAAATGACATTATTTAATTGGTTGGGGGGGATCACGTCAACAATCCTTCCGGTTAACCTAATAATTTCTCGGGAGGGGAGGGGGAGAGGTGACTTTAATAATTGCTTTCCTCTTTTGTTTTACTTTGTTTCAATTATTTCCAATGCAATTAAATATGAGTGAGGATATTATATTTCAAATCAATTATTTCTTATATAAATTCTTAAAAAAATAAAATAGAAATTTATTTCATATATATATAATTAATGCACCACATATAAATACATGAAAATAAAAATGCATTTATCCTATTAATATTCTTTGTAATAACATAGTATAAATTAAGGTTATTATAGTGTTTGTTATGTACTACATTATTAAAAGGAGGAAAAACAATCAACAGCAAAAAATGAACAAATAGAGCATTATTATTTTGTACCTCTTAAATATAAAAGAAGGCAAGAACCAAAGGAATTATTCATTGATTATAGAATAAAATTATATTGACCAATAGAAAAAGGAAAAACAAAGAATTCTTTCATTTTTGTTAAATAAAATCTCAAAAAATACACTTGCAAAACATTCAAATACATTTTAGATATATAAATTTGCTAAGCATCGTGCTCTTACGAGGTTCATTTCCATCATAATTACAATATCTATTGGATACAACTCCATTTTGTGCTTTAATTTATTCAATTTATTTTAATTTAAATGTCATCTTATATATACACACACACACACACACAAGATAGAAATTCTTCTCTAACCTAATCTAAGTATATATGTGTGTGAAGCTCCTTCCTAGAAACTTAAACAAATAGAGCATTAGTATTTTGTACCTCTTAAATATAAAAGAAGGCAAGAACCAAATGAATTATTCATTGAT
The DNA here is from genome assembly GCF_040712315.1 of Castanea sativa. Taxonomy (NCBI): domain Eukaryota; kingdom Viridiplantae; phylum Streptophyta; class Magnoliopsida; order Fagales; family Fagaceae; genus Castanea; species Castanea sativa. The sequence goes on along the minus strand of NC_134013.1, from coordinate 54,133,243 downwards.
TATAGAATAAAATTATATTGATCAATAGAAAAAGGAAAAACAAAGAATTTTTTCATTTTTGTTAAATAAAATCTCTGAAAATACACTTGCAAAACATTCAAATACATTTTAGATATATAAATTTGCTAAGCATTGTGCTCTTACGAGGTTCATTTCCATCATAATTACAATATCTATTGGATACAACTCCATTTTGTGCTTTAATTTATTCAATTTATTTTAATTTAAATGCCATTATATATATATATACACACACACACATACAAAATAGAAATTCTTCTTTAACCTAATCTAAATGTATATGTGTGTGAAACTTCTTTCTGGAAATTTGAAGTCCAGCCTTTGTCTTACCACACCTCATAAGCACTTATATTTATGGAATGACTATCGCGCTAAGAGTGCGCGGTGATAAATGTCATTTTTTAAAATTGCTATAAGTGGTATATTATTAATGGCATCACCTATTTCTAGCATTTAATCAAAGCTTTCTTGTTAAAATATAATGATGTGATGATTGAAGTAATCTCCAACTTATTTCTATATCTATATATATCTAGAAGCTGAAACATAGTATTTATTGTAGTTATGCTCCAATTGAGCCACATCATTATCTTTTTTATTTCTAATTTTCTTATAATTTTTTTAGCATTTACTTTTTGAAAAAATATTTAAACTTTCTCAAACATTTCTCTCTCCCTTTCCTTTTCATCCCCCTACTACCATCTACCTTAATATCAGTCTTCCTCTTTCCCTTTATCTTCCTTTATTTTGTCTCTTCTTATTCTCTCTCTTACTATAAATTTGTCATTCTTTCTTCTACTCTATGCATAGTTTTCCCTTACAATAAAATGCTCTCTCTCTCTCTCTCTCTCTCTCTCTCTCTCTGGTGGATTTTTGTATTCTTTAGAACTCTACTCTGGGTAGATACAATTTAGTTTTGTGTTTTAAGTTTTTTTTATTTTATTTGATTGTTAAATATTATTCTATTACATTATAAAAAACTAAAGATAGTATATAAGAATATAATATTATTTTATTACATAGTATGATTTGAATAATTTGGTATTTGTTGTTATATATTTTTTTTTTACTTTTTTTTTCTTCTCATCTTATTTTATATAACATTTAAATTCAATCACATCCTTCTTGTCATTAAACTATTTATATTTTCTCTCCTTTTTATTTTTAAAAATTAAACTTGTAATATTTTACTTAAATTCAAATAAATAAAATTGTCCTCATAAAATTGTAGTCATTTTTTTTAACATTTACACTTTCTCTTACCTTTTGCCTTCCCTTTACATTTTTATCTTTCCACCACCATCTACCCTAATATTACTCTTCATCTTTTCATTTATCTTCATTTATTTTGTCTCTTTTTATTCTAATGTTCTCTGTCTGGTCATCTCTATTTTATTTTATACTTCTACTTATAGCCTATTTATTTTCCAATTAACAGTTACTAATTGACATTTGATTTATGTATTGCTTTTTTTTTTTTACTTTACCATAAATCTCTCTCTCTCTCTCTCTCTCTCTCTCTCTCTCTCTCTCTCTCTCTCTCTCTCTCTCTCAATTTTTTGGTGGATTTTTTATTTTTCTTGCATCTCTGCTTTAGGTTGATAAATTTTTATATTTTTTAGAACTCTACTTCATGTTGATGCAATATAGTTATGTGTTTTACATTTTTTTTTTTTTTTGGTTATGTAAGATTTTTTAATGTTATCCTATTGCACTATAAAAATTAATGATAGTATATAAGAATATTAGTAATGTGAGGTCACTTCCCCAATTATCAGGATTTATCCGCTTTGGGGAGCCAGTCCCTCACGGTTTATCGGCTCGTCCCCGAGTGTGGGCAGGATTTTCACCAGGAGCAAGGGCTAGACCTTGGACTCGCAGGCTTGACACCAAGTCCCACATCGGTTAGAGTTCCCTCCCACATATGGTTTATAAGCTTCTGGAGCGACCATATGTGTACCATTACTAACACCTGAGTGTTAGTAGTGGTACACATATGGTCGCTCCAGAAGCTTATAAACCATATGTGGGAGGGAACTCTAACCGATGTGGGACTTGGTGTCAAGCCTGCGAGTCCAAGGTCTAGCCCTTGCTCCTGGTGAAAATCCTGCCCACACTCGGGGACGAGCCGATAAACCGTGAGGGACTGGCTCCCCAAAGCGGATAAATCCTGATAATTGGGGAAGTGACCTCACATTAAAAGGGCCCTTTTAATGTGAGGTCACTTCCCCAATTATCAGGATTTATCCGCTTTGGGAGCCACCCCTCACGGTTTATCGGCTCGTCCCCGAGTGTGGGCAGGATTTTCACCAGGAGCAAGGGCTAGACCTTGGACTCGCAGGCTTGACACCAAGTCCCACATCGGTTAGAGTTCCCTCCCACATATGGTTTATAAGCTTCTGGAGCGACCATATGTGTACCACTACTAGCACTCAGGTGTTAGTAATGGTACACATATGGTCGCTCCAGAAGCTTATAAACCATATGTGGGAGGGAACTCTAACCGATGTGGGACTTGGTGTCAAGCCTGCGAGTCCAAGGTCTAGCCCTTGCTCCTGGTGAAAATCCTGCCCACACTCGGGGACGAGCCGATAAACCGTGAGGGACTGGCTCCCCAAAGCGGATAAATCCTGATAATTGGGGAAGTGACCTCACAAGTAATATATCACATAGTATGATTTGGATAATTTGATATTTATTGATATATCTTTCATTTTTATTTTGTCTTCTTCTCATCTTATTTTTCTCAACATTTAAATTCAGCCACATTCTTCATATCATTATATTTTTTCTCCTTTTTATTTTTTAAAAATAAAAATATAATATTTTACTTAAATTCAATAAATAAATTTGTCCTCATAAAGTGGAGTAATGCTATGCTAGGGATGCACTCATTCTCACATCCAGAGCATAAAGGAAAAAAGAAATACAAAACAAATGCCAAATTAGAACACCATATAAATAAATAATTAATTAATGAGGATATCAAACCAACTATAACATATAAAAAAAACTATTAGTAATGGGTATATTAACTTAAGGGTAGCAAAATTAAATGAAAAAAAAATGCTAAAAATGCATGTTTAATGCAATAGAATCATCATCAAATTTTGGAAAACAATAGGTGCCAATGCAATTATAGGTTTTTTTTTTCTACGGGGAAGAGGGGTTGTTGAGAAGGGAAAGTCTAGAAGGATGAAGGAAAGTGCTTTATGTTGATTGGCATATAGACTTTGAAGGTGGAGACGGAGGGAGGGAAGGTTCCAAAATCGTTTTCCTTACCTAAATGTCAAGTCACTTTGAAAAGTGAAAGCAAAAATTTATTGCCTACTTGGGTAAAACACTCAAAACTCATACAACAATTATAGGTTTTTTTTTCTTTGGGGAAGAGGGGTTTTTGAGAAGGGAAAGTTTGGAAGGATGAAGGAAAGTGCTTTATGTTGATTGGCATGTAGACTTTGAAGGTGGAAATGGAGGGAAGGAAGGTTCCGAAATTGTTTTCCTTACCTAAATGTCAAGTCACTTTGAAAAGTGAAGGCAAAAATTTATTGCCTACTTGGGTAAAACACTCAAAACTCATACAACAATTATAGGGTTTTTTTTTTCTCTCTGGGGAAGAGGGGTTTTTGGGAAGGGAAAGTCTAGAAGGATGAAGGAAAGTGCTTTACGTTATTTGGCATGTAGACTTTGAAGGTGGAAACGGAGGGAGGGAAGGTTCCAAAGTCGTTTCCCTTACCTAAATGTCAAGTCACTTTGAAAAGTGAAGGCAAAAATTTATTGCTGGAAATTTCGTGGTGCAAAAGGCAATGTCCAATTCTCTATGTCCTAATTAAGTATTTACAATTATGACTTGTTGGTGGGATCAATGATACTCATGTGTGTGTGTGTGTGTATTTTTTTTTTTTTTTTTTTTTTTGAGAGAGAGAGTTTCAACTTATGGCGTTCGTTCCTAATAATAGTTTTTCTATTATCAGACCAAGACACTAATTAGTTTTTGGAAGTAGGCGAGGATTGAACCCCAGATCTCTTATTCAACCATCAGAGACTTTACCAGTTGAGCTATATATATAGAGAGAGAGAGTATTTATGACTTTCGATGGGATCGATGATAATCAAGTATATATTCCTTCTTCTTCTTCTTTTATAATTATATAATCAAGTAATGTTTAAAAAATAATCAAGTAATGCTACCAAGACACACAATTTTCACAATCATGGATATGAATATAGAGATTTTGGTATTTATTTTTTTCATATGAATGGTAAGCCTTATTGTGAATTTAACTAATAAGACTCATAATCCATGTAAGATCAAGAAGTACAACACCACTATACTCTGATGTTCCAAGAGTGAATGATTACTCTTGACATGATTTGTTGTGGCAAGTGCCTAATAAAAATGGTAATACCAACAAACTCAAGTATTAAATTACTAATTATATTGTTCCGCCCCTATAGGGACTTCCAAGTGGTTGATTCAATGTCCTTGACAACCACTTGGAAGTCCTTAAAGGGGCGGAACAATATGTGCAGTAATTTAACCTAATGAAATCAATGATCATTTTTAGCAAGAACGTGCAACAAAGAGTAAGAACTCGCCTAGCAAACTCAATGGCCTCATGTAGAGATAAAAATATTGCAACTGAAGAAATTATTGACAAAGTGAAAAAAAGACTTCAAGGGTGGAAGATGAAGACTTTACCATAGGCAGGCATAACCACTCTAATTACATTAGTGACCTCCTCCCTCCCATCTTATCAAGCTTCATCTCTACTCTTCCCTAAACAAGTTTGTTCTAAGCTTGATGCTGTGAATAGAAATTTTTGGTGGGGTTTCAATGATGAAAATAAGCCGGGGTGTTGTCTTAAAAGCTGGGATTCTATATGCACTCTAAAAAGTGTTGGGGGTTGGGTATCAAAAAACTAAAAACATGAACAAAGTTCTGGTGACAAAGATGACTTGGGAAATAGCAAGTAATGCTAACAAACTATGGGTTCAAATTTATATATATATATATATATGTGTGTGTGTGTGTGTGTGTGTGTGTGTGTGTGTGTGTGTGTGAAGTATAGAAACTTTATGAAAATGCCCTCACCTAAAGGGGCATCTTGAGCTTTTCAAAGCATTTTTTAATGTAGAGATGTAGTAAAGATTGGGATGTGCCACAAGATAGGGAATGGTTTGAATACTTGGATTTGGGAAGACCCCTAGATTCCAAATGAGCCAAATCTAATCCCTCTAAGAAGAAATGGAGCTAGTCTTGAAGCTCATCTGGTGGTGGAGTTGATTGATCAAGACACTAGACAGTGTTAGAAGAAAGCTTTATGAGTTATTTGAGCCAGATACAGTAACCAAGATTCTGGCCATCCACCTTACCCAACTATCACAACTCACAACAAGACCAAGTTTTTTGGTGTCTTAACCCCTTAGGTGAATTCACTGTGAAGATAGCATATAATGTCTTAAGGGTTATCAATTATCCACCGAACCCTTTGCTGCAAGGTAAAGATTGGAAAGAGTTGTGGAAGCTGAAAAATTCATGTCAGGCTCAAAATTTTGCTGTGGAAGATGGCTTGGGAGATTTTAACTATAACCTTAGTCCTAAATTCTAGGTTCTCTCTATATTCGATAGATTGTTATTTATGCAATAATGTCATTGAGTCTTTAGAGAATATTTTTCTACAATGTGATTGGGTTGCCCAAATTTGGTTTGCAGGTCCATGGCTATTAAATATGAGCCATATGTATAATATGTTTGTAGCTAATTGGGTGAAGATGATAATCAACCCAAAGCATGGCCTGGGTTTAGAGGGTTAAGAAGCTAACGATTTCCAATTATATGCAGCAATTTTATGTCATCAAATTTGGATGATGAGAAATAAAATTAGCCTAGAAGGAATCAAAACAAGCCTAGAAGAGGTGGCAAGGCAAGTGAATAAGGCCCTGTTTGGATTTTATTTTTTCATCTGTCATCACTCCTCACTCAATTTTCGTCACTCATCACTCAAATTACCTCATCACTCTACACAAGTCTGTTTGGCTGCCATCACTCAACTTATCATCACTCAATATTTTTCAACTATTTGTGGGCCTCATACCCGTCACTTGGTGCAGTTTTTACTTTTCTTTTTTTTTCCTTCAACCCCCAGTACCCAAACTCACCAAACCCAATGAAAAAAAAAAAAAAAAACCCAGCCAACAGAGACCAGTGAAAGAAGAAGGAAAAAAAAAAAAAAGAACTAAGCAAAGACCAAAAATATTATGTGATGAAGAACCAAAAAAAAAAAAAAGGAAGAACGAATTGACAAGAGCGAAAAGGAAGAAAAAAAAAATAAAAGAAGAAAGAACAACGGAAGAATAGTGAAGAAAGAAAAGTGGAAAAAAAAAAAAAAAAAGGTCAAAAGTTGGTGCTAACCCTGACTAGTGAATCCCTCCATGTGTGTTTAATTACCAAAATGCCATTGAAAATTGAGTTTTGGAAACTAAAAACACCTACATTGTGTTTTCAATTTCCATAACGCATAACTCAAAAATCAGAGAATTAAGTGATGGAAACAAAAACTGGAAACAGAGTTGTGAAAATCCAAACAAGCTTTTGAGTCATGGGTCCCACCATTTTTGAGTTATGAGTTATGGAAACTAGAAATCCAAACACCCCCTAAATCTTATGAAGAGCACAGGAATGCTTGGAGAAATCAACCAAAAAAAAACCTCCAAAAGACCCATCCTAAACTCCCCCACCTTTAAATTGGATAAAACTGAATTTTGATGTTGCAATTAGGGTAGACAAATCCTCAGTGGCAATGGTGGCAAGAGACCAAAGAGGAAATTTAGTTGCGGCATGGACAAGGCAGTTGGATCAAATAGAGCTTCTGTTAGGAGAAGCCAGAGCAACTTGGTTTGCTATCAAAAAGACGACTGATGAAGGGTTCAAGAGAATTATCCTTGAAGGAGATGCACTAAATGTCATTGAGCCATTGAAGAACAAAGTAGTTGTCGCTCACTGGAGAATTAAAGCAGTTCTAGAGGATATTTTGTTTTTAGCCAAATTTTTTGATAATGTAGCATTTTCTTTTATATATAGAGAGGGAATCGTTATTGCCCACCTTCTAGCCCAATGGGCTACTCTTTTGAACTGGAGTGGGTTAGTTCCCATTTCTAACTTGTCGCCGTTGTTAACTAAGATTTTAGATAGAGATGATCACAGGCCCTTCTTAGATTGTATTTCTTTTGTTTCTTCTTATAAATAAAGTATTTATTCAAAAAAAAAAAAGCCTTGGTGCTGGGGACACCACTTCCTTAATTAAAAATAATAATAATAATAATTAATCTCCACCAAGTAACTGTTGCTGTACTAAAATGACTAGAATTTTCAACTGCGCTGTACAAAAACTCTCTCTCTCTCTCTCTGTTGAGATGATGTTGCTCATGGACAGCTGTGTCCTAGCTAGAATTATCAACTGAGCTAATTTTTGTACTTCAATGTGAAAAGTTCACTAAAGCAACTTGGGGGAATTTTTTTTTTTTTTTTTTTTCCTGCTTAATACAACAATTCCCAATTCATAATAGATTTTGGAATCATAATTATTTATCCAGAGTAGATAGAAGGAAAAGCCTTTTGAGTTACAGTTGCACATTTTGGTTCACACAAATCTCAAAATGATTGTTTTTTTTTTATACAAGATAAAATTTCTACTCTAACCTAATCTAAGTGCATATGTATGTGAAGCTCCGTCCTAGAGACTTGAACTCTGGTCCTTACCCTCCCACACTCCACAAGCATTTATATTTGTGAAGTAACCACCATACTAAAAGTGCGCAGTGGTAAATCTCAAAATGATTGTTAAACATTCAAAAATACATAGAAATTAGTTAAATAATAGCTTTCTATTAAAATGGCAGTACTGCAGTGCAACTCAACTATTTATAACAGTTTTAACTAAATTTTTAGGAAAAATGTAAATTTTACCATTTAAGTTTGGTCAATTATCATTTTAGTCCCTTAAATTCTTCTCTATTATCATCGTTAGTCCATCCATCAAATCCGTTCCTTTAAAAAAATCTTTTTTTTATATTAAAAACTATTAAATTTTCTTTTAGATCAAAACTTGAAAATCGAAAAATAAATTTACCAAACAATACACAAATTTTGTACAAAACAATCGCAATAACCCCAAACCGGATCTTACAAAAATTGTCAATTTCTGCACAAAATTCCAATAATCCAATCCCAAATTATGCCAAAATTTTTCAAATTCCTCGCTCATCAAAATTCCAAAATGCAATTGGTGTCCATATCCCCACCATCGGACTCAATATCAATGAGGATTGAGCCAACAATTCAAAAAATGCTATTTTCTTGGGAAACAAACAGACTCACAGGAGAGAGAAAATTGAGCAAACACACCCTAAACTCTACACAAAACAAATCACTTCCAAAGAGATTAAAAGTTCTAATTTTTTTTCTTTAATAATTCGATAATTGGGGGAATAAAAAATTGAATCATAAACATCTCCATCGAAAACATTCAATCGTAACAATTGAGTTACACAATTCTCAAAAGAGATTAAAAGTTACATACTACAGAGAACACTATCCACAGCAAGCTTCATTGGTACTAGAGGATTTTTTTTTTTTTTTTTTTTTGGATAAAGGTACAGGGTACTAGAGGATATTTGACAATTAGGGGCTAATGATATGCATATTTTTGTGATAGTGGTTCCTGTGGTGGTCAGAGGTGAAGCATCAACCTTAGCTAATTTAGCCTCCAATGCTACTGTAAAATTAATGTGCTACTTTTCCTTCCAAAAAATAGAAGAGGGTAGTCCAGGGAGGGAGAACCAAGTTCCCTAGAACAAGCTCAAAACTAGAAGTTACAAAGCTGCATTGAACCGACATCCGTATTCCAGTTCGAGCTTGACATAGGTTTCCGAATTGGTAATACTTTACAACAGTTCTATCGTACACCGCTGGTTGATTTTTAGGCATTTATGAGCAGCCTTAGGCATGCTTAGTACCAAAGCATAAGACTGTCAAAGATTTTGGGCAAACTAAAATAAACCACATTCAGTTAAAAGTATTCTTCAACATTTAATCAGTGTTAGATATAATATTACATGTTCCACAGATGTCTCTGAAACAATTATCCAATAACAATGCATTAAATAGAAGGTAACAAAATACCCAACCAAGAAAAAAAATTCAGAATAACATCTAATATACAGGCAGCCAGGCAACAGCACATGGGCAATAGATGAGCCAGTATGGATAGTATCCATCAATCTACGTAGAGAGAGGCAGAGAGAAAGAACAAAAAGGATCATGTAATTAAGGTTTTTGCTTCTTGATCCAAACACGAGCTATCCTGCTTAAAGACTTCAATGACACATCTGACACAGGAATTGCATGAGAACCACTTAGCACTATTTCCAAGAAGAACCACCTAGTCTAATAACTTCTTCACCACTATTATCCCTCCTAGGAATCCTTTCCATGCTAGCATCTCCTTTATCATTGCCTAAATCACCATAGAGATCCTTAAGCTTTGCCAGATTATTAGACACAGATATCTTCTCCTTGATCCCGTCTCTTTGTGGACTTGAATGCCGATCATCGTTTCCAAGGCCAGCTTGCAAGCTCCGACTTCTGCTTCTGCTCCTACTTCTACTCCTACTATGATAATGCCTACTACCATCGCGGCTGCTCCTCTCATAGTCCCTCCTGCTTTCTTTCTCTGCATATTTGGACCTCCGATCATAATCATAACTCCGCTCTCTGTCCCTTTCCCGGTCCCTATCCCTATCCCTATCCCTGACTCTATCCCTCTCTCTGCCCCTATCCCTGTATCTCTCTCGATCCCGATCATGGTCCCTATCCCTTTCTCGATCCCGGTCCCGGTCCCTTTCTCTTTCTCTTTCTCTTTCTCTTTCTCTTTCTCGATCCCTATCTCGGTCCCTTTCTCTTTCCCTATCCCGATCCCTATCTGAATGCTCTCTATCAGAATAATCACGGCTCTGGCTACGATGGCTCCGGGGAGATTTTCGCGGATCATCACTGCTGGCTCTATCATAAGTGGGTGGCTGTATGGTTCGACGAACAGGCGATGAGTCCCTTGTAGAAGCACGATGAGGAGCACGCTGACCAAAAGAGACAGAAAGTGCAGCTTTCACAGAGGGTGGCCGACGAGCAGTATCATCAGATCCATGACGGGTGGTTTCCCCTGTCACACCAGAATGTTTACTGGGAAGCTTCAACTTCTCTAGATTAGCTACAATCTGGCGCAATACAGGAACAGGGATGCGGGGAAAAAGGGTATCAAAGTAGTACTGCAAGAGCAAAGTATTAATTCACTGAACCACAATAAATTGAAGTTGATAAATGTAGCATGTTAAATCACCTTTTAAGGTGCACCTTCACCAGAAGAAGGTATTTAAAGACTGAAATACAGTAATTACAACTAGTGCAGAATAAATACCACAGAATGTAATGATAACAGGGATATTTCTCAGACAGAAGTTTTTTTTTCTTTCTTAAGTGAGTTTTCAGAATAAATACCTCAGTATGAAATGGTAGCGGTGCTATTTCTCATACTGAATTTTTTTTTTTAAGTGAGTTTTTGCCTAAGGGCCTGGGGAAGGGAAAATTCAAACTAGTAACCATTGTAGGTCGTGTATTCAGAGATGGAGGAATACACGGAGTTTTGAGGGGGGGTGAATTACCCATTCTGAAATTTAAGTTTTATTTGCACTCTCTTTATGAATAGACATCAGTCAGAAGTTAATTTTCCTAACCAGATTCGTGAGCTTTTGGACTTTTGATGTGAATGTAAGATTTTCTTGACCTTTGGTGTTCTAGAGTGAGAGAGGTGCAGTTGTTAACATCCCTAAACACCTGATCAACAGCTAAAATTGTGCGAGGTTGTAAAAAATCCCTTTTTTTTCTTTTTTCTTTTCAATTTCTTTCACCATCTTGGGACCTTGTCGTGACAGTGTCCCAGCCATGTCTTGAACATTTCCAGAATAACAATTTTATATATATATATATATATATGCACAGGACACTTCACTGTGAGCTTTTTCCCGTGCTTCCTAGGTTTATGTGTACAAGCAGCTTTTGATATGTAACAAGATTTATTGATATCAAAAAAGGAACACCCTAGTACACAGGGAGTGTACAAGGGGTCAACAATCAAGTATAAAAATTACAAGAATCAAGAAAAGAAAAGAATGATTGGTTTCACATAGCAGCTAACCAATCCAATAAAGATCTAAAGAAAAATACTTAAGGTCTGGTATGGATCTCTCATTATCTTCAAAACACCTACTATCTCTCCCTCCAAAGACACCACATTAAGCAATGGGCAAAATTAACCAAATATGACCATTTCGATGACGACCTATGTGTACAAGCAGTTCTGCTTCACATTAAGATATGTGGAGCAGGTTCTGAACCTACTGCCCTCTACACCATCTATTGTGTGTGATCAAAAAGATTTCTGTTTTGCAACGCAGTGACAACAATCCAAGCAAGAAAGTTGACAACATAGTGTGCAAGTCATCAAAGCATGGCATCGTTTGATAAAAAGTCTCGGTGCTTTACAGCTTATTTTTGTAACTCTTTGAACATGGACTGTTTGGAAAAGCCGTATCTAGAAAAAAGTGGGGTTTATACCACCTTTCTCTCAAAAGAAAATCTAAGATAAAGTTTGTATCTGTTTTGTTAACTAATTGATTTTTGGGGGAGAGAACAAATATAATGTTGCTGATAAAAGAAACCCAACATAAAAAACAAAGCATTTCCTTGGTAAATGAATTTGAAAACTTGGGACAGAACCTATATTCACTACAACAGATTGACGATTGGACAAAATGTCAGCCCTGTATGCTTATTCATACGCATTCCCCCTAAAACTATATGCAACCAACAGATACAAAGACAAGCTGTGATTCTGTCCAGAGATTTTGTAAGAACTAACAAGAGCAAAACATCAAAGAAAATACAATATTCATTGCATTTCATCTTGCAACCTTATTTTGTAAGTAATCACAGGAACACAATATGATTTCTTTTCTTTTTTCTTTAACCATTGAGCTCCAGCTTAAATGGCACTTCTCCTCTCACAAGAATGGGTGGCGGGTAAGTTACACATGCACCCAATGAGTTCACAATGTACAACCTTGACTCATTCTTGTGAGAGGAGGAAGTGTTATTTGTTTCAGGGCACATTGGTAGCAAAACAATATAATTGCTTTTCTCTTTGGCATGAGACTTAAAGTAAACTCCCTCATACCTTTTCAAGGAGAAGGTATCTCATAAGACTTCTCTCTCATATTATGTGGGAGCCAAACATGTTGTGGGAAGGAAGTCTCACAAGACTGTCTTATAAGATAAAATTCTGGGGTCGAGCGGACAAAATTCTCCTCCTCCACTGGGCCATGGTACACTAAATAGCAGATGACAAGACATAAAGCATTTCATGCTTTGACACAACAGAAGGACAAAGTATGGTTTTCAGACAGCTGGGTTAAAACCCAATAAATAAAAGGGAAGGGGGTAGTGGATTTAAAGACTAACCAGTTATTAGTATTACTCTTTCTGTCTTGCTCTCGTCTCTTCAATTATACTCTACTAAATTAATCTAGTTATTAGTATTACCATTTAAAGCTTATTCTATCAAGTGGTTACCAGACTCAATACTCTATAGATTGTCAAGAAATGGCAAAAAACATATTCATTTAGTCATCTCTATCGTACTAAACTCTAAAAAATGAACACAGAAATTCAAGCTCACTTCAAGTTTTGACCAGAAAGCTATACATAAATGATATTACTCAGATCATTGGCACTGAGGTCTTCACATGAACTTAGGAGAATTCAAGTGGTCTACTCAAGCATTTCTACCATAAAAACAACTGAACTCGCATCTCATAGAACTGTTATACCAAATCATGGGCACGTCACTTGAAAGTATTTGCTTTTGAAAATTTCAGGAACACTGGGATTCAAGATGAAAAAAAAGATCTATAACTCATAAGTATTGTGGTGTACAAAGTGGTGTGCACTTTATTATTTATGAACATTGAATATTATTAACTGATTTTCAAAACCACTCGCGGGAGGTGGGGGGGGCAGGCAGTAGATAAGAAAAAACTGTAGATGGCTCATGTAAATTTGAAATATTAAGAACACCAGAAGTTTACGACAACTAACCTGTCCAAGAAGTAAATCGCGAACATATACACCCATTGTGGTCATTCGTCCATTTGATCCAGGAGAGAATTCCTGAAGTACAACATCATGATTCTAAAATCAATGAAAAAGTGTAACAAAAATTTTAAGAAAAATTACTAAAATTTGAGTAAGTGGTCTTAACAGTTTCACAAGACCAGCACTAATAGATAGATATGGTGAAAGTGAGGAAAAATATTATAACTGGATAAGAAGAACTAGCACTTGCAGACTAAAGACAAAGTAGCAGAAGCATTGAGCACTAATTGAGCATGTTAAAAGAGGTCTCATTTTAAGTTGTACTCAAACTAGTCCAGCATAGGAGCCAGAACATCCTTTAATTATTTTCTGATCTAAAAACAGAACACTATCATCTCGAATAAAAACATTCATTTAACCTTGTTTTGGTCTTTTAATTTTTAAATTTCTAGCCAAATAACATATTAAAGAATATATGCTTCCCTAAAATACTATACACTTAGTATCTAAAACTCATATTGTAGCAGTTCCCAACCACAAGAAACTTGAAGGAGAAATTCAAGACAGTGACGCAGATAGCCTTCACAAAGATTGCAAGTCAATGTGAGGCTCACTAATAGATCCTACCATAGGTCCCTCCTCCTAGAGTTTTATTTTTGGTGGGAAAATTGACCCCACATTGTTCTAGCCAGTGTAGATTGGGGAAAGCAAAGGGAGAAAAAAGAATTTCTAGATTTTGTTTGGTAATTTATAGCATTATTATCATATCCCAAATCCTCCATAATTCTTTTTCTAATAAGTGAATACAAGTCAGGGAGTAAACCCATGACCCCACCCTGAACTCTTTATTAATGCAGTAAGAGGATATCATTTAGTCCACAAACCTCTGGACCAGATTCTCCAGAATTATCAAACTAGCCTTCTTAGTAGTTACCCTACAACTCAAATCCTAAGCCTGCCTAATTCAACTGTAGACAACATAACTCTTGGAATTTAGAATGCTATGATGCTGCTCTTTTCTCCACCATGAAGCATAAAAACAATAACAGATTTAGAGAAGACAAGGAGAATCACGGAAAACAATCAGCTTAAGTGAGTTGTAACTGATTTAGGTCTTCATAATGAAAAACTCAGTGAGAACCTTCCAGACCAGGATTGTGCTTGAATCTCTCTAGTCTGAATTAGAAGAAGAAAAGAAGACAAAGCAAGAACAGCCAAAGTTATGGGAGATAATCGTTAAATATGCAATGCACAACAAATTGCAGAATAGGATAGAAAGGAAAAACAAGAAAGAACAGGCTTAGGCTTCACCTCCTAGAATTTGCCTGGAAACCTTAGGCTTCACCACCTACAGTAGCTTGGAATAATCACCAAGCTTAGAGAAACATCTCCAATTAGAAAATTTTTGTTCAAATTGCACTACCTCGAACCATTTCTAGAGCCTCTTTTTATAGGCTTCAAGTATTACACTAAAGCACAATTAAATCCCATAGAACCCTCAACAACATTAAAGCCAAATTCTTTTCTTCTTTTTTTTTTTTTTGGCTAAAATGCAAAACTGACCCTCTAACTTTCTTTAGATTTCATTTCAGTCCTCTAACTTTACTTTCGTTCATTTCAATCCTTTAAGTTTCAAATTTATTTAATTAAAGCATTTCCATTAACTTTTGTTAAAAAATTTTGAAAAAAAAATCTGGAAATTATTTTTCTATCATTAATTGAATTTTTTTAGTTTAAAAAATTTGAAGAAAAATTTATAAAATTGAAAAATTAACCACAACATATAACAAAATTTGATGAAAAAGCCTTAATTGAATAAACTTGAAAGTTAGAAGACTGAAATGAAATTTGAAGAAACTTAGAGGGTCAGTTTTGCATTTTACCCTTTTTTTTATGTAAGTAATAAACTTCATTGATAGAAAAACAAATACAAAAAAGCCAAAGCACACAGGGCATGTACTAAGGAAACCAAGGGAACAAACAGAACTAAGAAGTATTAAGACTACATCTGTCAAGCAAATCAGACAGAGAAGTAAAAAAGAAAACACCCAGTGCATTTGTCCATCTAATCAAAGTCTGGAAGAAAGACATCTTCAAGTCTTGGATCAATATTTCAGTTTCTTCAAATGTTGTGGCATTCCTTTCCCTCCAAATACCCCACATCAAACAGTGGGGAATCATATTCCAAAGCACCCCATTTTTATGTTTCCTAAATTTGCCAGACCAGCTAGCTAGGAGATCTAATACATCCTTGGGCATAACCCAAATATCCCAAAAAGTGTAAACACCATACTCCACAATTCTCTGGCTATCAGGCAATGCAAGAGTAAATGATTAAATCCAAATTCAAATTTTAAAAAGAAACCTGGTTCAAAATTCAAAAATGAAATCTGGAAAAATAAATTCTGAAATAAAATTGACTGTGCTCCTCACATCAATATGTGGCAACACAACACCTGTGATTGGACTGCATCAAGTCAGTTGAGTTGAGAGCTAAAAGCAACGATCTAAAAATGTAAACAAAATTAAGGTCAACCAGAACTTTCTAGTTTCATGTTGGATAGATGTCATATGCAAGGTTAGTGTCATGACCAATTCCAAATCTATACTTTCTAATTGACTCCTGGAAACAAATCAAGAGAATGTATATTCTTCATGGAATTTGTCATTAAGAGGTAAAGAAACAGTCAAAAGTATTGCCACTCAATGACAAACAAAACTATACAGCCAACACCCACAATTTTTTTCCCTCAAATGTTAAGGTAAGCCATCTCCACCAATCCTAAAATCTTGCCTCCCTCAACTCATCCTTAGTAAGATATAAGTCCTAAAGAAGTCTTAAGGAGCAGCATTTGAATGTGAGAGAAAAAGACGATGAAAGCTTAAAAATTTGCATTTCTAAAAGCAATTGATGAAAAAGGAGAGAATTCAACTCTGATGGCCTTCCAATGTAGCCAACTTATGTTCTTGATATTAGGAAATGTTAAACCACTGTAACATAGCACAATGGCAATAACCCAGCAATAACCCATATGATGTGCAACACAGATTTGTTCCTTGAAAGAAACAGATGAGAACATTTTTATTTAAAAAATAACTTCAACACGATCATATCTCATTAGCAAAATGAACTATCAAACTGGCTAAAGTTTTAAAGCAAAAAAAAAAAAAAAAAAAAAGAGGTTTCTGCCCTGGCAACTTCATTACGTGACAAACCATGTTACTATAACATAAAATGAACCTATCAAAAACGAAAAAAAATACACAAACACAATCTGCAACCCTTCTCTGACAAAACAGATAACACTATGGGCATATGAAGTGTTGTATTGCTTAGATTTCTTCATTGATGGGACCAATGTTAAAAGGGCTAGGCCTACTTCTACCAAAAATTTTCCAAATGAGCTGTAACTCAAGTCACACATCTGTTTGTAAGAGTGAGGTGGAGGGTGAGATTGTGGTTTCAAGACCTTCCAGGTGCAGATGTAACTTACCAGTAGGGGAAAAGAAAGTGTTAAAAGCACTAAGCAACTTGAGCTAAAAAGGCTTTCTAGAGTCTCGGCACAAAGTGTGAAGTGGAAGCACATAACTAACTCTTTTTTTTGATAAGTAAGAATGATATATATATGAAAGGCTACTCTATGCATGAAAAACATAGAGCAAACCCAGATAATACAGCAAACCCAGCCAACACCCACATATACGTACAAATTTAGTAGCTTAGTACATTATTCAGTAGCTGCTGAACTGAACAGTTAAAAAAATGAACCAATAGCAAGTTTCTGGATAAAACAAGAACAGAAAAACCAATGCTCTCTTTTGAATGGCATGTTGTTTTCATTTAACAGTATGTCCCTTTTGGTTTCATATAGTTTTTGTTTTAACTTTTAAGCATCACATTATTATTTGTTTCTTGAACTTTGGACATCTTCATCTAGACTTTATCACAGATTTAGATATGTATGGGAAAGCATGCTTGTAGTGTAGTAGACCATAAGATAGGGTTGATATAGCTAATCAGCTATAAATTTCAATTAGTTTCAGATTCAATGCTTATTTTTCATTAAAGTGATTTTCTAATAGAAAATCAAAAGGCAAGCTTTTTAGCAATTAGCACTTCGCAAATGAGTGCTTTTTTTTTATGCTTTACATGCTTATTTACATGCACTTTGCTAGGGTAAGACTGTTTTTCTTCTGGTGGTGCTTGCTTTTACTGCACCTTTCACAACACTGGGTATTACCAAATAAGCATTTTGCTTTAGGGTTAAGAAGTGGTTTTCTTCTGGGGCTTCTTGCTTCAAGTGCCCCTTTCACAACACTGGGCGATACTACATTAGCACATAAGTAGTTCCAAAAGTTTTCATTAATATATAAGCAAAAGAGATTATACAGGATGTCAAGGGAATGCCACCCAACCATACAAGACAGGAGAATCTATGACAGTCCCAAAAGAGAGAGAGAGAGAGAGAGAGAGAGAGAGAGAGCATAGGAAATTGAAAATAAAATGAATCTTAAAAATCCAAGTTCCAAAACTTCTTAATCTCCTTCTACACTAGGCGCATTAGAATACATAGGTTCATTCTAGCCAGGAACATACGTAACATAAAATCTAACCATATCGATAATTTCGATAAATGCCTTTATTCCTGAATTTGGAAATGAGACTAATCTAAAAATTAACCACATTGCATTTAACACATGTACCTGCTCTATACAACAAGGTAACCAAGATGGACACTTTAACATAGTCAAATGCAAAACTAAGACATGGATGAAAGGTTATATTTTTAAAAAAATAATAAAAAGTTTTACTGAAATGAAGAGAACTTCATGGCTCATGTACACATGACTCACCTATAAAATTACAATTATTCAATAATTATATTTGAAAAGAGAAAAAATCAATGAACCCTACAACAGAACATGCATCAATGTGACCAAACCTACAGGACCACTCAAACAATGACCTTACAAACGTTGATTTCAGCTTAATGATAGAGACCTTCCAATGACTAAAAGTACAATTATTTCATTCTCTCCATAATATTCACATTAAGCAAAGTAGGACTGCAATCCAAATAAGAGTATACGACTCCTATGTTTATCACACCAATTCCTCCACCCATCAAGTACCTCACCCTCTTTGGCATGAAACACAAAATGTCTCAAGCTAAGCATTTATGCTAAAGGTAACTAGTAACACTAGCTTCCTTGACATTGTAAACCTTGCCAATGGGGCTCGACACCCTTGCCCACTTATCATGCTTTAACTATATGTTTTTTTTTCTTCTCTTCTCAAATTCATTACAATATAGTTGTTTCCCATGAACTAAAGCTAGAAGAAGATATCAGTCTCAAGAAAACTATTTCATGTCTCCAAATCTGCAGTTTCAAGTGTTATCATCATATCTACAAAAAATTTCCCATGTCAAAGGTCAATAAAACTCAACTTACTGCGACAATGTGACACAAGAAAGTAACAAAAGTTTTGAAAATGGGAAATAGGATACTCTATGCCAAGATACAAATCCAACGCACAAGAATTGTTTTTTTGGTAATACTCAAGTCAACAATTTTTTTTTTTTTTTGGGGGTATTTGACAAGTATACTCGAGCCAACAATATCAAGGTTTAGGACGAAAAAATCATCAAAGTCTAAATTTTGAGGGCAAGAGAAAAGGCATATGTAATCATAAAAGAAGAAAGCAAACATTCAATAAATTCCTTATAATTTAGGAATTATGATGCTTCTTCAAATTATAATGAAATATAAAATACCAGATGCCATTAGATAAAAGCAGCTGAACACCTTTCAGTACCTCTTCGTCTTTAACATATGGTTCAAACCAATTCCACAAAGTCTTTGGATCTGCAGCATATCTCAAGTAGAGGAATCCAATCTGCACCAACATTTGACATATCAGTCCTAGATATCCCTGAACAGGACAAGCAATATATAACATACCCAATCTGCAACCAATATAGAATCCAATCACCTATTCAAGAATTTATTCTATGGGGTCCATCTGTGAAGTCCAGTTGGAGTAAAAGTTCTGTAATTTTATAGGTCTAGGTATGAACATTCTCTTCTCACTTTTCTTCTTCTCTTTCTTGTGGTATTGTTTATAGTGCTGTGAATACCACCCCTAAACGCCATAAAAAGCCTTTCTTTCTTCAACAACTCTAAATCATATTTCCACAAATCCTCCCAACTCTAAACCCGCCACAACCACACACAGAAATTCCCCAATTTGTCCTGTGTCAATTTGGAATCAGAGCCAAAATCCTACCACAAGTGATTTGTTGAAATCTTTTTCTGCCAACTGCTCAGACAAAATTTCTCATCCAAGATAATGGTGACTAAATTACTAATGCAAAATTTGAGCCCCAATTTATAGTTTTTTCTCAAGACTACAAAGGAACAAAGAAAACTTTGAACCAACTGTATGTGAAGGTGAATTCATTGGAATCAAAGCTCAAAGACTTATCCGATATAAAAGAAACTTTGCCAATGATTTGTGGTCCATGGTATTGGTTTTGTTTGGACTTTAGAGTGTGTTGGGTGATGCCGAGGTCAGTTGTGGAGTTGTTAGCTTGCTGGCAAGGTCCATTTGGCCACCATTGGAATGGCGATATATGGATGGCTGTTGTTTGATGCAGTGCCTTTGGAGGGAAAGAAATAATGGGAGCTTTGTAGATACAGAAAGAACTATCCCTGATCTTAGGTTATTCTTTTTTAGAACCCTATTGGATTGGTTGTCAGCTTTGCAGATTCACTCTTTATTTTCTATTGTTGATTCAATAGATTTATGTAATTTATGCAATTGATTGTTTGATCTTGGGTGACCCTTTTTTATATCAATAATATTTTATAACTTATGATAAAAACAAAGCAAAACAACTTTGGATAGGTTGAAAGTTGCTATTTTGGCTAAATATCTTGATAGAATAGCAACTTATCAAGAATTTAGATATTCTAAGTTAGACCCAAGTTCCTCCACACCCTCATTTGGCAAGCATTGTACCCATTATCCTATCAAAAAATGATGAATATGGCTCTACCAACTTGCTGCCACAGCAGTTGGGTATTGGTTCAATACCTCAAGGTATTGCCTTAAGGAGAGAAACTCAGCCTGATTGACATTCCAAACTTGCATGTATAAAATGCACATATAGGCATACAAATAAGTTCAACTAATCTAATTCAAAAACATAAATAGGGAAAAGGATCCACTTACGCATCTAATGTAAGGAGAATCCGTGTGCTTTAAGAGGCCGTGCATTTGTTTGACGGTGAGTTTCATAGTAAAAAACTTGTAAAGAAGACAGAAAGCTGTTGAAGGACCACGACAGTTTCCCGTCATCCAAGGCTCCACGTGATCAACTTGATTGTAAATTTCATCTATCACCTCATGGTATGTCTTTAATCGGTATAGCTCTTTGAAGTAATCAGAAGAAAGAATGTTCATACAGAGCACTTTTTCTAGCAAAGAATCAATCGATTTGCCACAAGTCTGAATCTCCATTGTGGGGTAATCAAATATATATAACTCTATATATTTATTTCTGCCCACGCTTTCAGAAAATAAAACAATGTATTATAATTCTCAGCAAAAAACGCAAAATCGAAGCGTCACCACCATGACATTCCTGCAACAACAACTAAAAAATTTCAGGCCAAAGGGGCTGCTAAGAATCAAATACTATGTCACATTTCTTTGAACTTTATTTTTCAATCTTTAAAAAAAAAAAAAAAAAAATCAATCAATCTTGTGCATTCTTATTCAGTTTGTAAAACAAAGAAAACCCTACTAATGAGAATTTAAATTACGAACTCTAATTTTCAGTATTAAGAAACCCAACACAACACACACACACACACACACACAAAATCAAAGATGACTATTTGGAAAATAGGGAAAGAGGTAACATTGAAAACCCTAGAAAATCAGAAAGAAAGAGAGAGATCGAAAAAACCCTAATTTTTACAATTGAGCTTGGAAGCTGTAAAAGAAAGAAAGAAAGAAAGAGAGGAAGTAAAGATTGGGGGTTTTGAATACACACCAATTTGAATATGGGGCGGTGGTGAGAGTTAGAGCTTTGTTTAGGGTCGCTAATCTGGTGCGATGGCGAAGTTGAAGAATGCGATAACAATAATATTATGTGTAAAGTAACAAACCTCAAACCCTAAAAAGTTAAACAATGGCGCAGACAGCTGAGTTGGGGTTTTTTTGGTATTCAACGCGATAGGGAGAAAAGGGATTGACTCAACAAAACAGAACAAAACAGTTAGTAATATTTGGTTCACAGTTATCGTTCTCACCGCTCCACATCTTAAACCGGACCGGACCGGACCAATCCCGCACCACTTTTTTTTTTTTTTTTTTTTTATTAGAGTTCCAAAAAAAATAAAAATAAACACAAATTAAACTATATATTTGTAAAGGACTAAGCTAGTTTTGGAGAAATTTTTCAAATTCTCGCTTAAAAAATTATCATGATTATATATTTTGAAAATCTAATTACTGGATTGCATGTTATTTGTGCTTTTAACACGTATATTAAATTTCATTTAAATCCGTTTTTTTTAATAAAAAGATAACAACTTTATTAAGGAGAAGATAAATTAGGTACATCTTAAGTCAAAATGGACTAAATAAAAATTGAATTTTCCTCTATCAAAATTACATAATTCTCAATACTCTTGGCATGCTAAGCCAAGATGTGAGCTGGCTGATTTCCAGTTCACTTAACATGTGAGATCAAATATAGGAATAGCTACATTCCTAGAAATGTGATTCCTAAAAACATAATTCCTAAGAATCTGGATGCCAGGAGTAATGTGAATTTTTCAATACCAAACGCCACATGAATGCTTATAACTTCTGACAAATGCTTGCAATGATGTTATAGATGAACACTTGAGGACTGCTAACACTGAGCACGACATCTACAATCAGTTTTGAATCACATTCAAAATAAACATCCCTTATACCAATGTCCCAAGCAAAGTCCACGGCCTCCTTCAATTATATAAGTTGTTCCCAAACAGACACTAAGTAATCCTTCTAGAATATAGCACAAAAAGTCCTCGTCAAGAATTTAAGTGGGGATTTGGCACCAAACTACAAAAATCACATCATTTTTTCATGAAACGACAGTTTTTTTTTTTTTTTTTCTATTTCTATTGCAGTAAAAAGGGGGGAGGGGGGGAAAATAGAGGTAATGATTTCTAGATGAGTTTTTTCCTTTTTGGTAAAGTCTCTAATGTGAGGACATAAAATGATGAGTTATACTAGTTGTGTGTGTGTGCGTGCGCGTGTGCATATATATATATAATTTATTTATTTTTGTATTGGTGTTTTATTTCTTTTTTTTTTTATATGCAAAATTTAACTGAATGGGATAGGGGTTTTAATAGTGTTGGGGGGCCTTTTTGGTGTGTGGCCTTGTGTCCACCATGAAGGGCTAATCTTGCTAGACTCGAGTTTGTTTTTGAGAATCAAGCCTAAAACTTGACATTAGCCTAAAGAAGGCTAATGACTGGCAGTAGCAGTGCACCTCTTAGGCCAAATAAGAGAAGCCAAGCCCAAAATCTAAGAAATAAAACACGTCATAAGTAGACTTTGATTTATGTAGCGATAATATTAGGTGTCCATCCATGAGACGAAAATAAAGCAATAAACGTCCAACAGTAAAATGATGGCAAAATTTGGGAAACAGTACAGGTAGGGAAAAATTTTAGGACGAAAGCATGCGTTCAAACTTAATTAGTAAGTTGGACTCTTTTTGGAAGTCGAGTTTAGTAAACTCGACTTCCGGGTAACTTCACACATGTTTTCTCTGTCTGACGTGGATTAAAAAGGGTAAAAAAAGACCCCGTTGAAGTCGAGTTTTTTAAACTCGACTTTTATAAGTCGATTATAGTGAACTCGACTTCAAGGGCGCCAAAAATACCCCGAGAACTGCATTTTAAGGGTGCCATGAACACATAAAATCGAGTACAGGGTACTCAACTTTCAGTTAAAGTCGAGTATAGGGTACTCGATTTTTAGTTAAAGTCGAGTACCATGTACTCGACTTCTGGGCATTAATCCCACCAGTGACGGTAAAAAATTTTAAATGGAAATCGAGTATACTGTACTCGATTTCCAATTAATTCTACAACTACCTCAACTGCCTCAGATTATTAGTCTGATGACTCTTAATCCTTTACTCTCACTTCTCCCACAACTCTCACTTCTCCCAGCTCTCTCCCACGTCCAAATTTCTCCCTTTCACCACACATCACATTCTACAAATTAAAAAGGTTGTTTTCTTCTTCTTCAATAAGGGAGGTAAATTATTCAAACATTTTAAATATATATATATATATTTTTTTTTTTTTTTTTTTTTTGTTATACCTGGTTATTCAACCTTGTTCAAATTTTTTTATTATAATAAATTACTAACTTTTTCAGTTGATGATGTGTTGTTTTTAATGGTAGTTTATTATTATGATGGGCTGTTATATTATTATGAGGTGCTGTATTTTTTTTTTTTTTTTGATCCCAGCAAAGAAAAGTTTCAGCTCTGTTATAGTGATTCAAGAAACATGAACTTGATGGGCTGTAATATTATTATGATGTGCTGTTTTTTTGTTTTTTTTTTTTTTTGATCCCAGCAAAGAAAAGTTTCACCTCTCTTAATATTACATTGTAAATTATAGTGATTCAAGAAACATGAACTTGATGGGCTGTTATATTATAATGATGTGCTGTTTTTTTTTTTTGATCCCAGCAAAGAAAATTTTCAGCTCTCTTAATAAAACATTGTAAATTATAGTGATTCAAGAAACATGAACTTGATGGGCTGTTATATTATTATGATGTGCTGTTTTTTTTTTTTTTTTTTGATCCCAAAGAAAGAAAAGTTTCACCTCTCTTAATAAAACATTGTAAATTATAGTGATTCAAGAAACATGAACTTGATCGTTATATTATAATGATGTGCTGTTTTTTTTTTTGATCCCAAAGAAAGAAAATTTTCATCTCTATTAATAAAACTTTTTAAATTATAGTGTTTCAAGAAACACGATCTTCTCTTGTTAGTTGTATGGTGTAACGTATTAATTTTATTAAAATTTGTTTATAGTTTTTTAAAATTTTTTTTAATGTTAGCGACCATGTTATCTTTATATTTTCCTTGAGGCAATATTTGTAGTTCATATCGAATAAAGGTGTTATATTTGTCACTAACTTTCAATAAACTTATTTGACTTGTAGGCTTGTAATGAGTTCGATTGATTTATATCTATATTATGGTGGGGAGGTCGCAATGATGTGACTTATGGAGTGACATATGAAGGGCCCGGTACAAAGTTAGAAATTATTCAGCCTAAAAAACGGCGGGAGATCAATTTGAAGAAGTTGAAAAAGAAAATTATGAAAGAGCCGAATTTGGACCGTCGGTAGGACATAAAAATTACATATCGTGCTCCTCTTGCAAAGGTTGTTGACCGTATTGTCTTCACACCTATTGAAATAAAAGGAGACAAGCATGTTAAGATTATGTTTGACAGATAAACTCTACGCCCCAATTAAAAGCCGCCGAGTTGTATATAAGTGTGGAGCCTCGTATAGAAGTTGGCGGTGAAGATGTGCAACAAACAACTTCGAGGGTGGTATGGCGGAAGAATTCCAATCATTACATGCGTATAGTCATCCGACTCTTACCCCGTCCACTATAGTTCGAGGGTTATACACTACCATGTCAAGAGACACCAACTCCACCCGAGGCTTGCATCTAGTTATCAACAAGAACTTCTTCAATCTCTCTGTAAGGGGTGAAGACGAAGACGGAGATGATGTTGATCATGGTAGAGATGAGTATGAAGAGATGATTGGGAGAGATGACTTTCACGAGAATACTATAAACTATGAAAATGTTGACAATGTCTCGTGATGATGTCGTGGATGATCATGATGATGATGCTATAGAGTTTCAAGATGATATAGGCGATGGTGATCATGCTACAGCCTCCTACATATGAAGCTCATGGCCGTCATTCCATGCAAACACTTGGGATAATGTTATTGATCCTTCAAGTGTCGAGATACCATTTTCATCAAGTTGGGGGCGGGAATGAATTTTAGCAAAGGGTTGATTTTCCCTTAATAAAGAGGTCGTGAAATGTGCATTAATAGTTTACTCTTCCGGATAACAACAAGAATTATATAACCGAGTGGTCCAACCGTAAAAGATTTTGTGTGAAGTGCGCAAATGAGTCATGTGCATGGAAAGTCCGAGCATTCTCGCAACCGAAGCTTAACGGATGACATGGGCTGTCAAAGTATTTGGCGGTCCTCACACTTGTCCATCACTGGGGTGAACAAAGATGGCAGAATGATGGATTCGAATTTTCTTGCCAAAGAACCGCATAAATATATACTTGACGATCACACCAAGAAAAATAAAGGATCTCCAAACACTGATGAAGGAAAGGTTGAACCACGATATATCATACTACAAGATATGGGATGCGAAACAAAAGGCTATTGCAAACATACATGGGAATTGGGAAGAGTCGTACCAAAAGTTGCGCAGGTTGTTGTTGGCATATAAGGATAGCGATCCAGGTACACAAGTAAAGTTTCGGTCGATCAACTAGACATACCGGTACTATTATATTCAAGTATGTGTTCTGGGCTTTTGCTCCTTCCATTGCCGGATTCGCACATTGTAGGCCGATTAGTATTGATGGAACTCATCTTTATGGAAAATATAAAGGAAAGTTGTTGATTGCAATGGCTACCGATGCTAATAATGAGATTTTTCCGCTTGCCTTTGCGGTTGTGGATGAAGAGACGGGGCCATTGGGGATGGTTTTTAGAATGCTTCGCGGACCGCAATACGGGATGTGGTACCCAATTCGGCATTTGCATAATATCGACCGACATAAAGGTATAATATCATCCATTGCCCAAAGGCCCAATAATTATGTTCCGTATATCATAGATATTGCATTAGACATGTGGCCAAAGAATCTTCAACACCCAATTTAATGACAAATTCTTAAAGTCTTTGGCCTTGAAAGCGGATACGAGCATCAAGATCGCAAACTTGAAAAAATATTGGATTGCCTTAAGGAATGTGAACTCAAATTCAGAAGGATCCCAATCCCAATATAGCAAAAAAGAAGCCGTACTCCTATCTAACGAAGGAGTGGTCTAGATAAGTGGACACCGTCACATGATGGTGGACACCGCGCGGGGCAATGACTACCAATATGTCCGAGTGTTTCAATGGAGTTCTAAAAGGTGCACGTGGACTACCCATATCCGCATTGGTTGACTACATTTGGTGCAAACTTGTCGCCTATTTCAATGATCGACGCACTAAAATATTGGGTGATATTCAACATGGTCGAAGTTCAAGAAGCATGCCATGGAGAAATATGAAGCAAATTACGAAAAAAGGGACAAGACACTATGCGAGGCCATTTAACCAACAGAACGGTGTATATCGTGTTTGCACAACACATAATCCACACAAACTCTAATGGGGGAGACCATAGTCATGAAGTAAGATTGCCGGAGAACACATGTACTTGTGGCAAATGGGAAATCTATAAGATCCCTTGTTCTCACATGTGATTGCATAGCTTGTATCGTGGAACATGTCAATGCAATGAGGTATATTGACCCATGTTATACTTTACAAAAGCGACTTGCCACCTATTCACATGAGTTTTGTGTGCCCAAGGATAAGTCATTATGGCGGGAGGTTGCCGGCCCAAAGTTGTACCCTGACCCTGAAATGTTGCGAGACAAAGGTCGACCTACGTCAACAAGAATAAGAAACGAGATGGATTGGAGGGAGAGTCAACCCAAGCCGAAATGTGGAGTGTGTCACGAAGAGGGCCATAACCGCAGGAGATGTCCGAATGTGATTCGCGCATCAACAAGCAGCCATGTTCCAAACTAGGTAAGCAACGCATGCAATTCAACTAAAATCAATAGCTATGATCTTGAAAAAAATCAATTTCTTTTCATTCACATCTTTGCACATATATCCTCATAAAGTAGCATTGTGTTGTTATTTGTTACTTACCATAAAACAATACTGCATTATCTATTAAAAGTTTATGTTTGTGAGGAGCCACAAAACTACATTAAATGTAATGTGCAGCGTGTTCCTATAAGGCAGATCATGTTAAATGGATTACTGCAAATTTGCAAGTTTTGTTAATCGTGGCCGTTCTTTTCCATCGGCCTTAGGTTTCCTTTGGTAGATGAACTAATTGTTTCCTAAAAACAGAGAAACAATAAAAAATTAAAAGCTTTGTTCAATAATTTACATTGTACCTAGAAGAATGACCACAAATTCATCTTTAGCCAACTTCAAACAGAATAAACAAAATTTCGCTCAACTAAAAAACGTAATATAACCTATAACAAAAAATATTTTAGAAAAAAAAGGCTAAGGAAACTACAAAAGTCTTTTAAAATTAAACAAATAGAACCTATTGTAATGTACAAATCATGTCATTGTCACAAATCATGTCATTGCCATAGGAACAATGCCGTGAGACTTCTACTTGTGGTTATCTCGGATACTTTGGATGGAACATAATAGTCACACTTTTGAAGGTGTGGAGAGATTTGTGGTTGATCTTTAGGCCTTTTTCTTGCGTTTTCCTACTTCATTAGTTGATTTTATGGATCATTTGTCTTTGGTTGTAATCGTTAGGAAGCTCCCCAAGTATAATCTGAACTTGTGTTCGAGTATGACCATCCTACTCCAGCCGGTGACTCAACAAAAAGGAGATTTGATGCTACAGAATGAAAAGAATAGGAACAATTTGATGGATGCATTAGTATCACAATTTAAAAATTTTAAACAAAGGGAACTTTAGTCCATACTACATGATCCAGCCAAACTCGGGTTGGGGCACCATCTGAGGGGACATATGTGGGAACCTAACATATATCCACAATTGGACCAAAATCAGTGGTCCGCCAATCTGCTTTGCCTTCTTGTCAGTTGCATTGCACAGCTGTCTATACAACCATGATAAGGCTGCACTACCCCAACTATACTTGCGTGGATTACGAAGGTTCTGCATGAACTCTAACCACATGAGATGGACCCTATCTCCGGACTTGTCAAGAAAAACCATATCTCCTAGTAGGGCTAGTATATAACAACGAGCATACTGATGAACTTGAATCTCATTGGCATTCGGAGGCAGTGGTTGTCTGATTCTTTCAACAAGTGCGGGTATTAGAATCCTTTGACCTTTTAGCACGCTTACCAGGGCCATTTGGAATTTGAATTCCAAGCATTTCAAGACACACGTCTTCCCAAATTCTTTTAGAAGGCCCAACCATTGCCTCACCCTCAATGGGCAACCCCATGATAACTTCCACATCTTGCAATGTGATCGTCATCTCACCATGTGGTAGGTGGAATGTATGGGTCTCCGGGCGCCATCGCTCTACAAATGAAGTGATCGCTGCATGGTCAAGCCGTATGGACGGGACCAAGTGCAAACCCTCTAGACCAAGCAACCTCACAATGGCAAGGACACGATCATCTACCATAGGATCTTGAAGTCTCAATTCTTCATGGCGACTTCGACAATCCAAAGGTGCCGTGAGGATCCTACAAATATTATAACAATAGATGAAAAACGTATGCAAATATTTAGTATTTATGGCTAATTAGAGTTGTGACATGAATGCATAGTTACATAAAACTCATGCAATTACATGTCCCCTGTGGTTCCACAAGAATCGATCGATGTTTAACTTGTTCCGTCAATACACTACGATCAATAGGTCCAGATCTATCGTCATACCGCAAAAAGTTTATGTGTCATAAGGCATAACAAGAAAAGGAGATCAAAAAAGTCAAGCTCAAGCGTAACATGGATAAAGAGGAGCTATGCTCTACTAGAACAATATTAATCATGGAAACAATACAAATGACTTGGCTTGAACCGCCACATTCGTTTGCCCACCAACACAAAAATTGAATTAGTCCTAACATATTTCACTAACCATTAGCACATAAGAAACAACTAACATTCAAGAGCACTATCTACACAAAGTAACTAAGATACTATTAAACTCATAGAAAAGTAATCATGATTTGGGCAGATTATATAGGTGGAAGAGGGAGAAAGAAATAATTAGAAGATTCGTAGGCATAACAAGAACAAATAAAATAAAAACAAGTATGTATCGAAGTTTTAAGTCGGTGCTTCGTTGTTTCGAGTAATTGACAAGTCCGAAAACTTCTAGTTTGTTTGAGAAAGCTACAAAAATTGAATCATTCCGTATAGCAATGTACACAAACATGATTTGGTTGATTATATAGGTAAATCATGATTTGGTTGATTATATTTGGGCGTATTAAATTCATAGAAAATAAATAATTAGACGATTCGTATGCATAACAAGAACAAATAAAAACTAAACCCAAATCTCCAAATCACTAAACCTAAAAACCAAATCAAAACCCATTTCACCAATAAATAAAGAGAAACAAATCACATTAGAGAGAGAGAGAGAAAACAAACCCCGCCGGTTGATGATGGATGGATAAAACGACGGCGTAGGAAGAGAGAGACACCGGGAGAGAGAGACAAGACGACGGCGTAAGAGAGAGACGCCGAGAGAGAGAGTTACGGCGTAGAAAGAGAGAGACGCCGAAGAGAGAGCGACACACGGCGTATACAGGAGAGAGACGCCGGAGAGAGAGAGGAACGGCGTAGAGAGAAGGCAAATCGAGTATACGATACTCGGATTAGAAGACAAAAAAACAAATTTTAACCGCAGTGGAAGTCGAGTACAGGATACTCGACTTTTTTGGAAGTCGAGTATCTTGTACTCGTTTTTAGTAGTTTTACTACGTTTAACTGTTTATTCATTAGAAGTCGAGTACACTATACTCGACTTCATAAGTCGAGTACAAGTTACTCGCTTTTATAGAATTCCACCTGGCTTTTTTCCTCTTTTTTTAATCCACGTCAGAAATATTTTTAGTAGGAAGTCGAGTATACTAAACTCGACTTCCAAAAAGAGTCCAACTTACTAATTAAGTTTGAACGCATGCTTTCGTCCTAAATTTTTTTCCATCCTGTACTGTTTCCCAAATTTTGCCGTAAAATGATAGACTATTATAATTCCAGTCATAAGATGAATCACAATAATACGTGCCAAGCGTTAAGGTAAAACTAAAACAAAAGAGCTTCAACACTTAATTAATATACATATAAGAATCAGTAATTGACGTGAGCTCAACAATAACAATGATTCCAACAACAATAAAATAGTAAACTAAGATTAAATCTTCCCATAGTGCCCTTGTATTGAAGAGGGCAAACTTATTGTGCACTTAAATGTCTATCCCCATGATAATATACTTTAGGTTTTAGTGAGACTAGTCTATTGTATGGCCTTTTGGAACAGTGTTTTGAGTATATATTTATGAACAAAGTTTCTCTCCAAACTAGTTTGGAGAGAAACTCTACAAACTCATCATATATCTTTATATTTAGTGTGAATTTTGAAAATCTAACCGTTAGATTGCATGTTCTTATTACATTCTTAATGATTACAAAATTTCAAGAAGATCAAAGATCAATTGCTATGCCATCAAATAAATGTTATAATTTCAAGTTTTTGTGATTTAAAGTTGTATATAAAAAATAAGTTAATTGATCAAATAGTAAATAATATCCAATTTGGACAAAATTTGATACGTATGTTAAGAACATAAGGAACATGAAATTCAACGGTTAGATTCTCAAAATTCACACCCAAAAGAGAAATATATGAGAAGTTTGAAGAGTTTTCTTCCAAACTACTTTAAAGAGAAACTTTGTTCTATATTTATAGAGTATCATAGAGATTGTGGGAAGTATGGAGAACAAAGGCTATGGTTGCCATAAGATAGATGAGTTATTGTTCCGATACGAGGTGTTGTGTTTATATCACTACAAAAAAAAAATAAATAAATAATAGTGGACTTTTGCAGTGTTTGGCTTACAACGTTTGTGAAAAACACTTCAATAGATAGTGATATATACTGTAACATTTTTGTAAAATACTACTAAAAGAGTAATATTGCAGTGCTATGTAGGGTGAACATTGCTAATTTATTTGGATTTTGAAGCGGTTCTATGTACGCTACTACTAAAATGCTACAAGAAAGCTTTCATTTAGGCGCTAAAATTCCAAAAGTTAAAAAACTCCCAGCAAAATTTTCCAGTCCCCCTAAAACCAGAAACACTCCCACATTTAGATTTTTAAAAAAAAACACTCCCCTGCCACAGAAATACAGACACTCCTACATCCTACGTTTAGATTTAAGAAAATAAAAGAGAGAAAAAAAAAAAAACTAAAGCCCTAATTTTACTTTCCTTAGTACTCAATCCCAATTTCATCTCCCATCAAAGATTCTCTCATGCTCTGACATACCCACACAAACACCATTGTTACCTAGCTTTGCCGCTAGTCGATGTCTACCCACGTCAACTATGTCCTCAAGAAGAGAGACTACCTCCACCCCTAATTGGTGCAAGGTATATACAGCTAATGTTTAGTTATTCATTTTGTAGACATTAATGTTATGATTAAGTTATGTGTTAAGAGCAAAAAGAAGTCTCATCATTCTAAATGTTGTCAAGCATAAGAGATGCTGACCAAACGTTGTTTATTGCATACTAGCCATAAGAGGTCAAGGTGTTGAAGAAGACATGCCAAACTTCCAACCATTGAAACTTTACTAAACATAACTTTTGGGCCTCCAAATCATCTCTCCCAAAATTCCCCCATGAAATCTCGTGTGCTTGAAGCTTGAATCATAGTTTAAAATGACAAATCAAGTTTATTTGCTATTGTTAAAGAGATTCCTTCAAAAAATTGTTTTCATGACGTGCGCAGCATGTTGGCATGTATATGGTTGGTTCACATATTTGTACATGCAATTTTCACACACATTATTGTATATGCATTAGCCTTGCACTGGGTCATAACCATGGGCAATCATCATGCACACTATGAATGAGCCTCCAAGCTAAGCTAAAACGTTACAAGGTAAAAGGGCTATATGCGTTAGTATATTAGTAGTAGTAGGTTATCACACCATAATATGTTGCACCCTTACTTATACAATAACCCTCATTTGGTGGATAGTGTTGCTTCACCAACCTATAGTAGAGAATTAATTAAGCATTAGAGTTAGTTATTAACTGAAAAGCTATGTCTCTTAGATAAGATACAACTCTTGGTAAACAGACATATGACTTCCCAAGAGACACGAATGAGTCTATAAATACTGAGACTCCTCATTCATTATAACGTTACATTTTTATTTCTTTCTCTTTCTGTGTTGGTGATTCCCAGTCTAATGACATTACCATTCACATTAAGGGACTATAAGTGGTATCAAAGCCAATAGTTTCATAGGGAAAAAGAAAAAAACAAACAAACAAACACACACACACACACACCACCACAACCACAACGACTACCACCCTCACCCACAACTTATAGTCATTCTACAATTTGTTGAAATTAATTTTTCAAACAATCCGTAAACATTAGGCTTAGTAACTACAGTGTCTTATAATAATTATCATCAAGACATTGCCTATACTAATGTACTACCATTTTGGGTGAGAATTGGCGGTACAATTCACCGATAATATTCATCAAGTACATGAAAATTTTGTTCTTCAAGAAAAATATTAGGATTCTTATACATAACAAGAACATGTACCAGAACAAACATTGAATTCATAGGAATCTGAGATTGACGGTTTGGAAACTGAAGAACAAGAACATAGCCATCTGATAGTGACCCTTTTAATTTGTAATTTTGGATCCGGTTGAGAAAACTACAATTTTTGGAGAAGTTGCTACCAAAGAATTTGTGTTAGAGAACCAAAGAAGCAAAAAAGAAGAATAGTTTGAAAAACATTGCTACAAGTAGCAAACCCACCAAGCACCGCTTTAAAAAGACACTTCTAGTGCTTGAAGGAGAAGACACCGTTTTGTGTTCTCCCAATTTAGATCTAAATATATCTTTGTGTGATTTTGTCTTGGATGAGTCTGCAACATACTCCAAAGCAATCTAAAACTATAGTATACAAATCTATTTCCACGCCTAATCCTAATATACCTTTTATTAAATCTAAGTTGGGTCCACGTGTTAAACAAACAGCCAAAAAATCTATAAGGCCTCAAATAAAACTTCCTAGCGCACTTCGTTAAGGCCATCAAAAGTTGGAGTTATTCAAGCCTTGAAACAAGCCCACCAATTACCGCACTAACAATAATAAAAGAGAAGTTTATCCTCAATTTCAAGCCGAAAACAAATAAACAAGTTAAAAGTATTTCTAATTCTCATTACCAAAGAAAAAGAAATTTTAGCAAATTTGAGAGAGGAAGTCATC
Source organism: Castanea sativa (assembly GCF_040712315.1). Taxonomy (NCBI): domain Eukaryota; kingdom Viridiplantae; phylum Streptophyta; class Magnoliopsida; order Fagales; family Fagaceae; genus Castanea; species Castanea sativa. The sequence continues at coordinate 54,099,570 of NC_134013.1, read as the reverse complement.
CAGGTCCATAAGACAAAAATGTAATTTAAGTTCCTCACAATACAAGAGAATGTACATAGAATCATGGGATAATTACATTTTACCTACCTGTGGTTTGCCTCTAATTTGATGTGCCTACCTATGGTTTAAATTTTGACACTTTGCCCACCCGTGGTTATCACCGTTAGTCTCCTGTTATCCACCTTTGTTAAAAAGAAGGATAAACATGTATTTTTGCACTATTCTTATGTCTCTCTCCTCCCAAAACATAAAAATTCAAGAGAAAACAAGATCAAAATGTGCTATTGGTAAAAAAATCATGCAATTTCTTAGAACTTCAACTTATATTTGAACCTATTGTCTCAACCACAAGCAAACAACTATTCAAATTTAGATCCAAATTTTTACAGAGCCATGAATTATTCAAATACAATTGCTCTAACAAAAATATGGAAAAAAAAAAAAAAAGAGTAAGTGTTTATACCAAATTGGCTTCAAAATTAAGCCCACAAAAAATAGTCATAAATTGCTAGTAACACATTGAAAATTAACATGCAGAGAGAGAAAAATCACAGTTTCAACTTCTTTGTTTGAAGAAAACGAAAGGAAAAAAAAAAAAAACTTAGAGAACTTTAATGGAACTTAAGAACAAATGAATTCAACCCAGGCATATATTTGAAACCCCAATTTCAAATCCAGACATATATTTCAGGTCTTCTCAAACCCAAAAAAATTAAACTCAAATCAACCACTCCACAGATCTCAATCCCAAGACCCACGGTGAGCTGCTACCCACGACCCCACGAACCCAGGTCCACCCACAGCACCACGACCCCACGCTGATGTTCACCGTGACAACCCAAAATCTCAAATCGACCACCACTAAAACCCAAATCGCAACCTACACGTCACGCTCCTCAAAACCCAGACCCAAATCAGTCATGCTCCTCCTCCACAAATCAAAACCCAAACCCATAGATTGGCTTCGCCGACGACGGATCGGAGATGTTGGAGGTGGGTATGGCTTCGTTGGCGTGAGGGAGATTTTTGCCTTGGTGGATCGGGTACATGCAAAGCTCAAAGTGGGCAGAGGTGAGAGGAGAGAAGAAAAGGGAGAAAACTCACCGGACTGGCGTCGGAGTGTGGGGTGGAGCTGCGTCTCTCCGTCGTCGGTGCGTGGGGATGGAGCTGAGGTGAGCTTGAGGATGAGTTTCGGCGTGTGTGAGGAGTGTGTGAGAGAAGTGATGAAGTATCAATTCAATTATTAAAGGTAAAATGGATACAACCAAAGATTTTTAGAAGGTAAATCCGGAAATCTATTGAAGGTAAAATGGAAAGGGAAATTTATTTACGGTATGGGAAGCTTAATTTTACAGTCAATATGATTTCTATTTTCAGTTTGATTGTATTTTCAATTTGATGGAGTGTTTGATCTGATTTCTTGTTTGATTTTTTTATGAAACTTGTTAGAGTAATGGAAAAATTAGAGGTGGGTTACAGAGCATAAACAGAATGAACCACGGATGGGCAAAGTGTCAAAATTTAAACCACAGGTAGGCACATCAAATTAAAGGCAAACCATAGGTGGGTAAAGTGTAATTATCTCTAGAATTTAGAAGATATCTGTGGCAAAACCCAAAAAGAGCATAGGAGGGGATATATGAATGACTACAAGCGTCATTATATGTAATAGTTTTACACTTTCTTTTAAACAGTGTTCTTATATATAATTGTGTTTCATTATAAAATTTAATTTAATTTTTTCAGTTTGGTGTTTTTATATTTTTCAAAGACAGTATAAGTATTTTTATTGTACTTAATATGCTTATATAATTATGAGTTTGGTGTGTTTATTAATTCTATTTTGTTATCACATTATATACTTTTTTTTTTATTTCTTGGGTTCCATATTTAATTTGCAATGGCAATTAAAACCTCATTTGATTCTAATCGTATTGAAAATCTTAATGGTAGTAATTTCCGATCATAGAAGGGTCATATAAAATATTTATTGACGCATGAGGACTTTATGTACATCGTCAACAATAAAACATGTACCAATAGATAAAAATGACAATGAGGAAATTAAAGTCAAAGATAAGTGGGAAGTGGATGACTCACTTGCTAAAGTTTTTATGTTACACCATATGAAAGACAATATAATACCTTTATTTGAAGTTAAAGAAATTGCTAAGAGATTGATGGAAGCCTTAGAAACTAAATATCGACCAAGATCTGACACATGTGCAATTACTATTGGATAAAAAGAAATTTAGTAGTACACATATGAATGAAGGTGATTATATAGGTGATTGTATTAATACAATGTAACTTTTAGCCAAAGAGTTGGCTAATGCCGATAATTCTGTGTCGGACAAAATACAGGTAACCACCATTTTAAATAGCCTTCCACCATCTTGAGATCATATAGTTACAACACTTACACATAGTGGTAAAGAAGTCATTATGATATCATTGCCAGTTTTGTTAGTTCTTGAAGAAGAAAGAATGAAAATCAAAATCACAATTTGATGATGACTCAAACAGTTCCTAAATCAATAGCTCCTAAACAACAATGGAAAAATACATCATTTCCATATAAGAAAAGAAAATTTCAAAGAAAGTGGCCAAATAAACAAAGATATAATCGAAAACCAAAATATGCTTGTTATCATTGTGGAAGATTTGGACATATTATGATTAATTGTCCTAATTATAATAATAATAACAAAAATAATGAATCAAAGTAGATTATAATGACCATTTCTGAAGCAATGATAATTGAACCATCATCAGACAATTGGTGGATCGATTTAGCTGTGACTCGTCACATAGCAAGAAGTAAAGAATTGTTCGTTGAACAAAAGGAAAAGAAGATAGGAGAAAAGAAAGTCTATATGGGAAATAATACCTTATAGTGATGTATTAGGTGAAGAAAAATGTAAATTATCAATTAATGGAATTGTTGTAATTTTAAGTGATGTATTATATGTACTAGATGTTCGTAAGAATCTTATTTCTATTTCTGTGCTAGATAAAAAATGTTATGAAATTAAGTTAAAGTCTGTTGTGTGACTATTTGTAAGGGTAATATAAAACTCAAAGGAATAAGAATTTGATGATATGGATGTATTTGGAAGGAACGGAATTAGAGGACTTTTGAGGACTTGGATAGCTCCGATGATCAAATGCTTGCTTTTTTTAGTGGAACTCTTTTTGATTGGTTTTGGGCTTGGAGACTCACGTCTAGGGATTCTCACCCTTCTTTTCTTTGCTCCCTTTCTCTTTTGTAACTATTTTGTTGTTTGGTTTTTTTTTTTTCTCTGTTTTCTTCTTGTTTTTTTTGGGTTTGCTCTATGTTCTTCATGCATAGAGTAGACTTTCGTATATATATCATTTTTACTTATAAAAAAAAAAAAAGTACTTAGCAATTATATTTATAATAAAGATTATGTTTGCTATTACTCTGTTGTGTCAAAATCTTCACTTGTGGCATTTTAGATTAGGACATATGAGTAAAATAGATCAAATGAGTAAAAATGATTTATTACCTCTAAACACAGAAAATTTTGATTTTTGTGAATCATGCATCAAAGGAAAGATAACATCAAAGGTTTTTGCTATACATTGGAAATCTTCAGAGTTATTAGAAGTAATCCACTTTGTGGACCCTTGAGAATCAAAACACACAAAGAAATGGAATACTTTATCACCTTTATTGATGATTATTTGCAATATGGATATATTTATCTACTCAAACACAAATCTAAAGCACTCAAAAAAATTAAAAATTATAAAAATAAAGTAGAAAAACATTTAGGATGATCAATTAAAAGTATCAACAATGATAGAGGTGCTGAGTATGAAGCTTTTGATGAGTTTTGTAAGGGGGAAGGAACTAGGCATATTTACACTGCCTTACAAACCTCAACAAAATGGTAGTGCTGAAACACGCCATAGAACTCTGATGGAGATGCCGAGATCAATGATGGCTCATTCAATATTTGCACTCACTTTTTGGGGAGAAGCTTTGTCAACTGCCACATATTTATTAGGCGTAAATGCACTTTTAGTCCTTATATTTTGACATTTTTTCATTTTAGTCCCTAAATTTTAATTTTACCACTTTTAGTCCCTAATTCAATTAACGCGTTTCATTTTGGTCCTTTCCATTAGCCCACCAACGAAAATTGCTTAGATGGCAAACGGATGCTGACGTGGCCAATTAAAATAATAAAAAAATTTAATTAGCATTTAAAAAAATGCCACGTCAGCTTTTAAATACAAAAAATTTATTAATTAATTTTAACGAAATTAAAAAAGAAAATCTGGGTTTTGCCTGATTGTGTTTTTGTGTTTGGTTCCGGGTTTGTGCTTTATGTTCTTGTGTTGATGTTTAAATTTGTGACTGTGTTCTTGTGTGTTCTTGTTCAAAATGAATTAGATCTGAATGGATGTATTTTATTGTTTTCAATTTTGTTTTTTGTTTTTTAATTTCGTAAAAATTGATTAATAATTTTTTAAATGCTAATTAAATTTTTTTTTATTTTTTAATTAGCCACGTCAACATCCGTCTGCCACCTAAGCAATTTCTGTTGGTGGGCTAACAGAAAGGACCAAAATGAAACGTGTTAATTGAATTAGAGACTAAAAGTGGTAAAATTAAAATGTAGGGACTAAAATGAAAAAATGCCAAAATGTAAGGACTAAAAGTACATTTACGCCTATTTATTAAACAGAGTTAATACAAAACTCCAAGAATTCTACACCTTATGAATATTGGATTGGTCATAAACTAGAATTATCAAACTTAAAGATTTGGGGATGCAAGGCCCATAGACTTATACCGAAATTAAAAGGGAAGATCTGGGAGTGCAAATTTATTGGATATGTTCAAAATGGATGAGATTACAAATTTTACAATCAGGAAAAATGATTGATAGAAAGCAGGGATGCTATTTTCCTTGAAAGTGCTAATCAAATTACACCACTTGAAGAGATAAGGTTACAAGAATACCTTGATAATGAAAATCAAGATCAGTATACGGATGCTTCTAAAAGTAGTTGCAAAATAAAATTAGATATATTGGTACCAAACCAACAAGCCTTTGTTCCAAATCAACAAGCTTTCAATCCTAAGAAGAGTGCGAGTAAAAGGATTAGATGACCATCAACTGCATGTGCTTAAAAATTATCATTTGTTTAATCTAGAAGAAAATTTAAGTGAGTAACCAACTAATTATGGACAAACAATGGCAAGATGCTATGATGGATGAACTAGAATCCATCAAGAAAAATGATGTTAGGGAATTAATATCTTTACCAGATGGAAGAAAAGCCATTGGCTGTAAGTGGGTTATAAGAAAGAAATTTAAGGCTAACGGTAGTCAGGTAAATATAAAGCAAGATTAGTAACTAAAGGGTTTACTTAACAACCCAGTGTAGACTTTGTTGATATATATTCACTAGTAGCCAAATTCGCTTCAAATAGAATTATTACGAATATTGTGGTGAGAATGGATTTAGAATTGCATCAACTGGATGTCAAAATAGCTTTTCTCAATGGTGAATTAAAAGAAGACATTTACATGTTAAAACCAGAAGGTTTTGAAATGCAAAATTATTATATCTCGATTGCGAGAACTATTTGGAAAAAGTACTCAAGAAATTAAATATGGCTGAATCTAAGGCTTCGAGTATGACTGTAAGTAAATGAAGTATATTAAGTAAGAACATGCACCCTAAAGATAAGGAAGAGCAAGAATTTATGGAAAATGTCTCATATGCCAAAGCTGTGGGCAGTGTAATTTTTGCAATGACTAGCATGTGGCCAAACATTTGTCATGCGAAAGGATTAGTAAGTAGATATCAATTTAATCCTAGAAGGGCACATTGGCAAACAGTCAAAATAATTTTTAAATATCTCCAAGGCACCAAAGGTATGAAATTATGTTTTGGAATTAGCGATCTAGAAGTAATAGGATATACAAATGCCAATTTTGCAGGAGATGTAAATGATAGAAAGTCTACTAGTGGTCATGTGTTTCTATTCGGTGGAACAACTATTTATTGGTTAAGTAAGAAACAAGTTTGTGTTGCAGAACATACCATGGAGGCAGGATACGTACAACTGTAGGTGAAGCGGTCTGGATTAAACAATTTTTCTACAGTTTAAAATTATGTATACCAAATAGACTAGTCGATGTGTTTTGTGACAAGAAGTCTGCTATCTTGTTAATAAAAAGTGGAGCAAATAACTCTAAAGGAAAACACATAAAAACAAATTATCACTACATTCAAGATATTGTGGAGAGGGGCGAAATATAAGTCAAGTTTATCCCCTCGAATAAGATGGTGGCTGATCCTATGACCAAAAGATTGACTCTAGATAGATTTAGAGTGCATGTAGGAAATATGAGACTAGTGGATCCAAAAACCTAGGTGGGATACTACATGTATTTGCATAGATGGAAGGACTGGGGACGCTTAGAGAACATAGTTATGCAGCTTCTACTTTTGGGACACAATTGTTCAATATTAAGCAGAATAGCATTGTATGAGAAGTTAGTGTATGAATGCAAAGTCCACTAGTTTGCATCATACATAACACAGCTTGTACAACAAAAGTCGCTAAAGTCGTACAAAACTTCAGGATACTGGCTTAGAGGAAGTATCAAGCGATTCAATGCAGGTCAACACATGTTTGGTGTGTGTGGTTGAAGGACGTTGACCGACAATGCAGGTGTGGACTAAGATCCCCGACTGCGTATGGTGACAAACATCATGTTCGATGCCATTCATTTAAAATAATAGTGAGTGATAAGACATCCGGAGTATACTACTGGAGTGGTATAAAATGAAGGGTGTGGTTAGTGGTACATGACAAGATGTGTACACAGTTTTGCCAAAGTCTAACATTGACACCAATCTATGAAAAGCATAGATGATGATCAACATTGGACAATATCCTGGTGACACCATAGTATATGTTGATTGTAGTTAACACCATTTATTATGGTGCGATCAAGTGGGAGATATTAATATATAATAGTGATAGGTGATTACACCATAATATGGTGCACTCTCACTTATACAATAACCCCCACTTTGCGGGTGGTGTTGCTTCACCAACTTACAATAGAGAATTAATTAAACATTAGAGTTAGTTATTTACTAAAGAGTTGTGTCTCTTAGATAAGATATAACTTTTGGTAAACAAATATATCTCTTTCCCAGGAACACGAAGGAGTCTATAAATACTAAAACTCCTCATTCACATTTTATTTCTCTCTCTTTTTATATTGGTGATTCCCTATTTAACAAAATTATTATATACATTAAGGGACCATTAGTATGAGTTTACGTCCTTTCGCACAAATAGGCAATCTTCACTTACACTGTTAAGAGTAAGGTATGAATGATTCTTTTTTTTTTTTGAGAAACACACACACACACACACAAATAGGGGAAGGGGGTTGAGGTACGAATGATTCTTAAGAGAGAGATAAGTGCAACTTTTATAAGTTTAAACTTCAAATAACTATATAGAAAATTCTTAGTTTATATTATATTAACAATGTAAGCAGTGGCGACTCCAGGATATTCTTTTAGGGGGTCAATAGTGTCTTGAGCTAGAATTTTGTTATGGGGAGTAAAAAATAAAATGATTTATTTTTCTCTTTGTATATACCATTGTCATATTACATACAATAATATAATATAGTATTCAAAATAGTATACAATACAACTATATTGTAAAATAGTCTAAAAAAATTATTAATAGTTTAAAAATCTATAAGAAAACAACAATAGAATGCATATAAATAAATAACTAATCATAATATTTGTCAAATTAATAATAATTTATTATAATCATATGTAATATCAATTAAATTAAAATATATGATAAAGAAGAATAGCAACATACCTAAGAGTAGGTCTGAGAGTAAACGTTAAACTAAGGAAAATAAATAGTAACTTATATAAGTTTTGCTTTTGAAGTGTATGAATTTTTAACCACACATGTAGTAATTCTCTTGAAATTGGAGCAAACACTAAAAGACTTTTTGGACTCGAAAAACTGGAGAATACTTATCAAACTACTTGATTAGATAGAAAGAAAATATAGAAGGGAGAAAGAGAGAATGAGAAAAGAATCATAGATGTAATTACAGATTAGTTAGTAGTACAAGTGACGTAATTTTTTGTTGATGAAGAAAAGTGCAGGAAAAAAAAATTCATTCTACCATCAACTGTAAAGTGAGCCAGCATCCATAGAGAAGCTTTATTTATTTATTAATAAATGAACAATTTTAAGAGTACAAAACATTTACGCAATAAAATCTAGATGGCAAGTTGTTAAAGGTATGTAAAAAAATTATATTTGTTATGGGTTTAGATAAAAAGTCAATATATTACAACTTGTCACTTAACCTTTATTGTAAAAATATTATGATAAATATTGTGAAAATAGCACTAATATGATCATATTTCAAGTTTATTTCAATTGGGTTTAAAAAACATTTAGGGTTAATTTAGGGTTAGGGTGTTCAAAATTTTATTTTAAGGTTTAAAACAAAAAAAAAAATTAATTTTTTTTTTTTTTTGGGGCAAAGCCTATAGAGCCGCCTCTGAATGTAAGATTTATATTGTAGACTAAATAAATGTGTACAACATTGTGTATACATTTAATTGCTTAGTCTACAATGTAACATTTACATTACTACAGTACAATGTAAACCTATAATTACCCTAACTATATATACCATAAATAATTACTCATACTAAGGAAAAAGCTGGCTTTCCCTTCGAAGAAGAAGGAAAAAAAAAAAAAAAACTGGCAGCAATGGCCCCCATTCAATGAGAGAGAGAGAGAGAGATTACAGATCAAAACACAAGTGACATTATTTCGACTAGGAGAAAGTCGTCTCCTTCCCTAGTAACATCAATCAAGAGAGAGAAACAAACGAAAAAAAAAAAAGTAAAAGAAAAACTAGGAAAATGTCACTAATTTCTCCCTAAAAACGATCTACCATATCACAACTAAGTACAGTACATAACAGTCGAAATTTCTATGATCTACGCGTTGTACAGCATGCATGAACCAGCATCAAGAGTACGTATGTTTCACAAACTTTTTTCTTTAGCCATGTGATTTTATTATTTGATAGCATTCAGACCACCATGACTCCCTTGAAAAGTGTATAGTCCATTGCAAGAGATATTGCAGCCTCCGCACTTGCCACTCCTCATGCGGAAACTTGGTTCTCTGGGAACTGTCAAGGGCCTGCTTGATCTGCAAAATGGGGAAACAATTGGTGGTATCAATAGTTTCCAGCTCCCATATGAATTGAATCTCAGACATAGATCCTCTTATTTAAAATGGAAAAAAATTACTTAAGGTTCTAAAACGTAGTAAAAGACTAGTCATACATAAAGGCAAAATTCATTTGTTGTGCTATATTAACTCTAGTCTAGGTTATGAAACCTGAATTGCATAAATCAACGAATTGTCAGAATATTAGCCATAATTCTATGGATCTTTCACTAATTTCCTATTCAAAAAAGAAAGGAAAAAAGGTCTATTAATTAAGTTTTTAAATCCAAGATGCTTCTCAAAATACAAGCAAAACTGTATCAATTACTACAAGATTTCAACAATTCCGTGAAGTTGATTAATATGGCTTTTTCCATTGTTTTTTTTTTTTTTTGAAAATTAAATCAGTTTTCCATTTTTTGGCCTCATCATTTCGAAGAAAAATTTCAATTCCGATTTGATGTACTCCCCTTTCCCAAAAAAAAAAAAAAGGATGATCATTTAAATATGTACTTGCCAAAAAAATTCCGTTGATGTACACAGTCTGAACGCAAATTTAGGATACCTAAACATAATTAAGGCCCTTAATTACCTTTGTGGGAAAAAGGGTCTATCAAAAAAGGGCATCAATTGAGCTCTTGGAATCATCTCCTTTCTAAGCAAACGAACCTCTTCCTCTTCTATCATCTGTTTATAATCAGAATTTCTATCAAAGTGCTCTCACATAACATATAATTGGTTTTATATATATACATATATGGTTTACCTTCTGCAACCTTTCTGCTTGTTTCTTCTGTTGCTCTATGACAAACAACTTGGTTGCAACCTGCAGGTATAGAAATTTGGAGAAATGATCAAACTAAACTCTAGTTTATACACAAATTAAACAAGCAAGCTCATGATCAAGACCCACCTCGTAGTTGAACATTGCGCGTTTGATGGCTCTTTCTTGGGTATGAAGTTTGAAATCTTGTGGCTTGGTGTTCTCTCTTGGTGGAGACTTCTGAGAAGCCTAGAGAGATGGATAGAAATGCATTTGGAGTCTCACAATTGAGAGAGATAAAGAGAGGAATGGGATAACTGAAGTTGAATAAATTTACCTTAGATTTGCCAAAGAGCCTGTCTTTGAGCTCATCTTTTGTCTGAGAATTAAAAAAATCCATTTTATATACTTTAGCGACAATCATGTACCACCAACCACGTAAGCTTCCAGACCAATATATATGTAAGAATGAGAGTATGATAGAGAAGAAAAATGCCTATATCATGATTGCGCAAATAAAGGGGCCTTCTTGCTGGGACTCTTTTGACCTTTATTTCTTTTAATTGCAATTTTGGTATTGACGTGTGAGTGTATTCTCTTATCTCATCCCATTCCCTTATATATATGTGTGTTTCTCAAAAAACAAAAATTTATATATATATATATATATATATATCTTCATACCTAAATTTTTTTTTTTTTAATTTTTCTAGGCTGTGGTTTGATATGGTAGAAACACTTACAAAACTTAAGTTTAAAATGTCTTACATACATATTAGGGATAATTTGAAATGAGAAATGAATCTAGAAAATTCACAGTATGATGCATTATTATAACAAGTATACGGGGCAATATCTAGGTGATTATTGAAAATCCAATTGATTATCTGAAATATATGGTATTAAACAGTGGATAAAATGCACATGGTACCTAAACTTGAATAGTGTTAGAATAATTTTATTTGAAATAAATCCATTTTATTATTCGAGTTAAATATTACAAATTTAGTGGTACATTATTTAAAATTTTAAATAATATAATACTCTATAAGTTATTAAATTTAAAAAATAAACTATTAACCATAAAATTGATTTAAAATTGAGAAGATTATGTTCTACATGAGTCGAGGTTTTTTTTTTTTTTAATGTTTCAAGCTGATAAGTCGTCCTCAACAGTCAACACAACCAATTTAATTTGAGAACTCTTACTGAATGGAAGCTTTCTTTATTCCTCTTTTTTCCCACTCTTTTTTTTTTTTTAACTTTTTTTTCCCACTCTTTCTAAGTGTATGTGTTTCTCCTATTTTCCAAGTGGAGAAATACTTTGGAATAAATGACGTTTCACATGTGAAAATGTTATTTTTCACAACTAGTGCACTAACCGTTACTATTGTGCATATGTGGAAGAACCTAGAATTAGATTGACTAGTTAGGCATATGCATTGTGCACTTCCTGTGGATCCTGAATTATTAATTTTATCAATATTAAGGAAACAATAATGGCAAATAAGGAACTTCCTCCATAAAAGGGATACCATAGGAGAAAGGTAGCAACAATGATTAGATTTTCTTTTCCACTTTTGCTCTCTAAAGTTATGTAAAGTTGATTCTCAAAACAACAAAAAAAAAGTAATGTAAAGTTCTCTATAATCATAACTTCAAAGATAAGGTCGAGCGTGTCTATATTGCTTCTACAGTATGTAAAGCTGTCCACAATTTTATAAATTATGACTTCATAATTGAGGTAGGGACAGGGTAAACTAAAATGAGATATCTTTTTGCTCACACAATAAGTTATGAACCTAAGATATATCTCACCCCCCCATGCATTCCACTTTTCAAATCCAAGTATGCATCAACTGTAACTTAGATTAAATTCATTTGGTACAATTTATTTTTAAAATGTGATTATTTTAAAAACTTATACTTAGAAAAAGGTGAAGTTTAAAAAATTATATACGGTTTCAAAACACTTTAACAAATGTGTTCTAATTCTAGGGGCCAAACTCATGTGCTACTTTGGTAATGATATGTTTATAGGAAGCCTAGCCTGTTGAAGTAGAACATTTATCTCACCATTCCTCTAGAAGTAGAGCTCCACGAGAGTGCAGATTGTGAACTAGCCTTCATAAACTTTGAAGCAAAAAAAGAAAAAAGAAAAACCAAACAAAAATTTATATTAAGTACAAACATTGTACTAATAGTATTAAAGAGTAAACAAAATAAAGAAGAAGAAGAAGCATAAACAACCTTAAGTGCTGATTTGGTGTGTGTCTTCTCCATGTTTGCTAGGCTTTGATGGTCGAACCGTTACTGAATTGAAGTGAATATATAAAGGGTTGGAAAATTGGAGGTTGGAGATTGGTAGCTGTCTTCACTGCTTATTTCTGTTGCTACATCACCAGCATGCTTAGGAATTTGCATGCTCTCTTGCACCAAACTTTCTGATTAAACCTCCCTCTCATTCATATATTTGTCATACGTAATTACCCTACTAATTAAGTTTCTTCAAATCTCCTTTTGGGGGTTTTTAATTAAAGACATAATTCCTGGTTCCTATCAACTATCATCAAAAAACTTCAGTCCTAATTAAAGCAAGAGCATGACATGGTTTTGTCAACAGCTTACGATCTCAGTAAGACTAGCTAGCAACTCAGCTAGAGTTGTCAGTGTACGAGAAAATTTGAAGTGCTAATTTCTATATTAAAAATTTGTCAATGACAAAAGTTTTCAGAAAATAGATAAAAAGAACAATCTGCAATGATTCTACATTTTTTTAACTAGATTGAAATAGTGTAGTTCAATTGTTTAATGTGATAATTGCTAAGTGAGAGTAAAGTGAAGAAAGTGAACTGTACATGTAATTCTTTTGGCTTGCCATGGAGGGAATCCCAATGATTTAAAAATTTAAATTACACGTACCAAAAAAAAAAAAAAAAAGTTCGCTAGAGTACAAGTAATGTAACAGTAATAGCCTTGAGGTTATTATTATAAATAAATAATAAAGTGACAGACTTAAAGTTTCAGTAAAAGTTCCATCCTGAGCAAATTTCTAGTAAAAGCTTAGTGTTTATTTGGGTAGAGCCTCTGTGACCACGTTTTTTTTTTTTTCATTTTAGTTGAGTGCCTCTTGTACTGTTTATGGGACAGGAACAGCGCATTTAGGCATGTGAACAATTCAATGTGCGTAAACAGTAATTTATTTTTTTATTTTCAGTTTTCAGCAAAATAAGTTGTATCCAAACGGACCCTTAATATGCAAATAGTGGTGAAACCAAAATTCTTTCGCAAGGGTCAAGCTAATTACTAGAGCTCAAATAGGACAATTCATAATGCTCTCTTCCTTCCAATTTAAAAAGAAAATTCAAAGAATATATATATATATATATATATAACTTGATTTAACATATGATATTTTACATAACTCAATTTTTTTTCATTCAATCATTTATAAACTATGAACTATCTTTTAAATCATATTAATTACATTTAATATTTGTAAGCATTTTAGATCAAGACTTTTTACAAAATAAGTTAAGGTTGCATAATTAAAGTATACCAATAATTTTAAAAATTATGACACATATAAAAAATTTAATCTATTTTAAAAAATTAAAATAATAAACGTCCCTTACATGCATGCATAAACATCTACAAGTCGATATAAGAAATATAACAATAATAAAAATAAATAAAAGCCTTATTATTCATAGAAGATAAATGTAATAAGAATCTTTAACTTCTAACACAAAATCCGCATCTTTTATTTCTACTAAAAATTGAAAGAAAACTGAAAACATACCATCCATATTTCTAACTATTTGTAAGCAAAATTATTTTTTTTTTTAAATTCAAAATAAAGAAAGTTTTTACTGAAGAGATTTTGTATGTGTGTGTGTGTATATATATATATATTTTTTTTGATACAAGATAGAATTCTACTCTAGCATAATCTAAGTGTATATATGTGTGAAGCTCCATCCTGGAGACTTGAACCCCTGCCCTTGCCCCCCACACCCCACAAGCACTTATATTTGTGGAGTGACTATCGCACCAAGGATGTGCGGTGGTGATTTTGTATATTTCTAAGAGCATATATCTTGAATATTGGTTTGATGGCCTATATATAGTGTAAGAGTAATAATAGGAAAATGATTTTTAAACATTTATTTATTTACACTTAATAAAATATAATTTGATTACACTTTAATTAAATGAGTTATGTATGCTATAAAAGTAATAAGAGGAAACAAAATTATGCCTTAGTCATTTAAATAATGTAGTACAAATTTATAAAAAAATTAAATTAAATAAAAATAAAGGGGGATTATTAATTATATTTTTATTTTCTTATAAAAAAATGTATATAGTGGGAAAATTTTAAAAGTAAGTAGGGCCATTCCCTCGAGGACCCCTCCCTCCCCCAATAAAACACACACGTATGTGTGTCTATATATATATTAAACTATATGAAACAAAAATAGTTTTATAATTAAAATTATAAAATACATATTAAACTAAACATCAATACTTTTATTGACAGTGTAATTGTTTATTATGCTAAGCTGTATCATTATAAGTGATCACAATTATCAAAATCAATATCTATAACTATATGTTTCATTAATTAACATCAACATTTTCGTAGTTTTTAATTACAATCTTGATTTTTTTTTTCCTTTGATCGATTCATAGTTTTCTTTAGCTTGGGTAATTATATAGATTTTAATAATACATACATATTGATAGGGTTCATAGGTATAACTCATAAAGTCAAAACATATCAATTTTAAATTGTATCAATAAAATTGTGTTAGGATTGAGTTTGAGCTTGGACTTTGGATTAGAAATTACTCAAAGATAATAAGGTTGTAATTTACTCAAATGATGAATTGGTGATATTTTGTCCGTATCAATTGCACCATATTGAATTTTGAATGACACTTGTTTTATTGGAAAATATGTATAGAGTTTTCAACAACACACAAATTGAATCCAATTGGGATTTGAAATAAGTGAGATACAACTATTTAAAGTTGGCATAATTGTACTGTCTATGAGAATTCACTCGACAATCGACGCTAGCTAAATTCTCGCTGAACCGAATTAAATTGCGACAAACAATAAAACAAATTTTCACATCCACACACATTAAAAATTTTACATAAAATCAAATTATTTAAGTTATAACAGTCTGAGAAATAAATAATTTTTTTATATTGCTTGAACACTATCAAAAAATTTAAAAATATATATATAACATTATATTAACTTACTTAGTATCCTGAATTAGTTGTTTTTATAGTATCTCATGAAATTATATTACAATAACATAATGATAATTATTATACTAAATTAGAATACAATAAAAGTAATATGTAGCAGAAATAATCGTACTTTTTGTTTAGAATTATTTATTCACATCCATGTATTTACATTCACTTTTTTTTTTCATACATGTTTTTTATAATTTTCTTACAAAATTGTGAAACATTTGTAAAATTCTAGAATAAATGAAACACGTCATTCATATTTAGTACTGTATATTCTATGATGTTTCCAACTACCATGATGAGGTATGATTCTTTCTATTTAACCAAGAAATAAAAATACAGATGTTTAGTAAACTGTAGTAATCATGATGAGGACCAATGTATATGATGAATAGATAAAAAAAATAGATAAAAAAATAATAATAATTAACCGCAACAACTTGAATGAGTTGCCTAGTAAGTTGACTCAGCAAATATAGCACGTTGCTTTATGTCACACTCTCTCCTTCAAATCATCACAATCAAGGGTACAAGAAGATGAATAAAAAGATGAACACGGGTTGTTAAATACCCACTTTCAAGTATTTCTTGTTAAAGCCGTTATCTAACAAAGACACAGAACAAAGAAGCTTTGATTGCATTTGTGGGAAACCCTCAGAAGCTATTTTGGCTTTACTATTATATGGGTAAGCAGCATGTCATATAGTTAGTTAGGTCATGATTCGAAAATTTACCTACTACTATTAATTGCATTGCTTGTCATTTAAGTTTTGCAAAACAAATGATTAGCTCACTAATAGAATTTAACAAATTAATAACCCAATCTCAATCTCTCTCTCTCTTCATTAGAACAATCTTAACTGAAGCAGACAAGACTGGCAAACCACTACTCTTTAGTCTATAGTAAAACTGTTGTCAATGGAGGATGATGATAACACTTTCTCTAGCATTGGAACAAGATTTCTCACTTACCACAAGTGTGTTTCTGCAAGGAAGCAAAGTCAATTCCAATATGGAATTAATGAGTGACATTGTTCCAATCCAACATTCAACAACCAAAGAATAATAAGTAAGATTTGCTCAATATTTTAGGAAGCAATTTGATATTTGGTTGGAACTTGGCTGTCTGCTTCTTAATCAGGATTCAGATGTATCTTTGCTGCATGCTTGTGTTGTGCTTTTGTGAACTAATGTGGGAATAATTGCCCCATAGGAACTTTTGTTGGCAATTTTGTTGGTTGCTAAGGAACTTTAAATCTATTTAATAGCAGAAAGTGGATTTTCGTTTCAAAATCTAATTAATATGATTTAGAAAGGAAAAAAAATCAAAGTAGGGGTTTTTTTTTATCATGCTTGATTGATCACTTGTCAACTGACTCTTAAAAATGTTTGAAGCTTTCAACTTCAGCAATGTCCCTGCCCTCGAAACTTTTATGGCCCCTTTATTAATTAATTTCAATCAATTACGAATGCATATATTGGTACTTTAGATAAGGAATTTCATATATCGTTCATAGAAATAATGATTTTCCAGTTGATAGCTTGTCTAGAAATCAAGGATAAAATAGTCTACAACTGTTTTATACAAAAACTAGATTTGAAAAATGTCTTTCCATATCCCCAACTCTTCCATCTCAAATCCTAATTCGTGAAAAGAAAAGAGTATGGATAAATTACACTTACCACTCCTGAAATACGATGATATCAAACTCCTTATGCTTAATTTTCGAAAATCTACATCTCTAAATTTCCAAAATAGTTGACACTTTGCTTCCTAACATCCCCTTCAAGTTGAACATTAAGAGTCTGTTCGGTTGGAAAAGTAAGAGGATGAAAAATTATGGGGGAACGGAAAAATGGGAGGACGAAAAATATTTAGTTTTCCCTTTTGTGTGTTCGGTTGGAGGGGTGGAAAAGTAGAAAGATAGAAAACTTTTTTGTTCGGTTGGAAAGAAAAATTGAATGATGGAAAATGTAATTTATATAAATTGACTATTATACCCTTGTTACATAATATGTAAGAAATAGATTTATTTGTACTCATTATATAATATAAAATTTATCACATCATATATATATATATTTTTTTTTTATTATATTTTTTTATTATAATGTAAAATTAGATTAGGTCACATTGAAAAATAAATAAATAAATAAACGTTCAGGTAATGTTGAAAAAAAAAAAAAAAAGAGAGAGAGAGAGAAGAAGAGAACGTTGAAAAAAAAAATGTGAAAAGAATGTATTTTTGTAAAAGTACTACCATAACACTTTTCTCTCCAGATTTTCCTTCAGATTTGGAAGGAAAAAAATGTGAGCCCGAAGAGAAAACTTTCTCCCCATTTTTCTCTCCTTCTTATTTTTCTTCCCCAAACGAACAGTGAAAAACAGTATTTTTCACCCTATTTTTCTTCCTTTATTTTCCATCCTCCCTGTTTTTCACCCAAAATAATTTTTTTATAAGGAATAATCTCAATAAATATTCTTTCTTTTAAAAAAAGGAGAAAAGGGAAAATTATTGTCAATACTTAATACTTTTTAATGTATAGTAGTTTAAAATAAGATTTAAAAAATAAACATAAATGCTTATAATTCATCTATTAACTAACTTGTATTTTGAAATGCTTCGACATATTTTAATTGACCAATTGTGGAGACATTCTCAAATATTTGGAATAAAAATTAGAATTTTAAAATTTTAGGGACTAAGGGTGCGTTTGTTTCGACAGTAAAGCAATTCCGGAAAATGTTTTCAGCATTTACGGGTGTTTGGCAACACCGGAAATTTTGGTCAAACGGAAAAGAGGAACCATTGACCGTAAAATTTGCCCTCCCCACCCGGAAAATATTTTCCATGTGTATTTTACCTTCAAATTGAGTTTTCCGTTGGAAAACAGAGAAAGAGAAGGAGAGGGAGAGAGCAACAACCCACACCAGAAAAGAGAGAGAGAGAGCTAGAGGGAGATCGCCGGTGAAGCCAAGATCACGCCGTCCTCAACCCAAAGGCCCGCCATCGAGCTCGCGCCGGGCGAGATCGAGGTGCGATCTCGCGCCGTCGAGCTCGCGCCAGGCGAGATCGCGCCGGGCGAGATCGACGTGCGATCTCACCCACCGATCTCGCCCACCGATCACGCCCACGCACGTCAATCTCGCCCACCGATCTCGCTCTTCCTCCTCCCTGTCTCACCTCCCTCTCTCAGTTTAATTTGATTTAGTGTTTTATTTTATTTTTGTTTGTTTAGAAGTTGATGGATTGTAATGTTGTATTATAAAATTTGTTTGGAATGTGAGAAAATGGTTGAGAAAATATGAGAAATCAGTAATTAATTTGCATTTTCAGAATATTACCAAACACTTGAAAATATTTTCCAAAGTATTTTTTAAAATGCCACCAAACATCTACAAATATTTTCCTTTCCCGAAAATATTTTCCTTTCCTGAAAACATTTTCCGGAATTGCTTTACTGTCGAAACAAACGCACCCTAAAAACAAAATTGCCCAAACTTAGTGGGTATAATTTGATTTCCACTTTGCTCAATAAACTAATATCACATCATACTACAAATACATAGGGGAAAAAATCGCATCTTCAGTTTCCCATGAAGATGGAATAATCAAATAGGAAATCACAAAATTCAGAAAATAAGATAAACCATGTAACATCAAAAATTGATATTTATTCTTTCTCAAAAAAAATTTTTGATTTATTACGCTTGTTTCCCTCTTCTTTAATACAGAAGTCTGGTCCCTCATGATCTCAGGTAATCTTCTTCAAGGCTACAATAGCAGTTTCCTTTTTATTCATCAGAAACCTTGAAAAAGGTATATGACAAAATCAAGTTATTGATACCATCCATTCTTGGATCTGTCTCAAACTCGGGATCAATATAAAAGAATACCTGCATTTTGATTAAAATTAGTAATATAATTCAATAATTTGCTGATAAATTATTTAATAAATATAATTATAATTTAAAAATAATAATAAATAAAAACACGGCTTACAGGCATATCAATCTGCTCCCCCGGAAGGAGGCGCTGCTCCTCAAAGCAAAAGCATTGTATTTTATTGAAGTAAACTCCAGCCTAGAAGTGGAGGGGAATAAAAAAATATCACTACCAGATCACTCTCTCTCCCAAGGAATTAAAATATATATATTAGAAAAGAAAATATTCAACAATCTCAGTAATCAAAACGCTCTAAAGTTTATGCAATCATGATATCAATCAAAAAAGCAAAATGCAAATTTCTGCTGCCAGGCCCTGAAGGTATCATAATGGGCAAATACTCGTTTACATTCCATGCAAATGTGGAACCATGATCTCATAGAGTCAGCATTCCCAAGATTATCCCCTGACCTAGTTATAACTTGCAAACTTTAGAAATGAAATGTGTAGACTACAAGAAGAGTATTGATAATTCGAAGAATTATCAACCAACATCAATCAATCCAGATTATGTGTACTTTGTCTATAGCCAAATTTACCTTTGACCAAGCTTTTGTCCAAAAAACTTTATCACTTATACTTTAGTGCCCTTTGCTGTCCATCATATTCAAATTAGTTGGCAATGGCACCAATTAAAAAAAGGGATGGGTGCATCTGCAACAAAGTGATCCCTAAGTTCTAACCAAACACTATACCATTCTGAAAACATAGTTTAGATTATTGCAGTGTTTTGGATCTTATTCAAGCACAAGTTCTACAAACATGAGGCACTTACAGTGTTTTATCCAAGTTACTATCATCTCTCCACCATATCAGAGTGCATTAGACTGGCCATAGAGAGTTGATATTGTTCATTTAATTCCGCTTCTTCCGAGTTTAACATATGACACACTCCTCATTCCAAATGAAATCACATTTAGACAAAATATAATGTCATCTGTCACAAATTTGTTCAAGTGATTCACTCCCCCACCAAGCATCCTCTAGTTCCCTTGTAACTTTCATTATCACATTAGATAGAACATTCAAATCAGCCTCCACTTGAGAAATAAAATAAATAAAAAGAGATGAAGAAGAAGAAGCTCTCATGTCTGGCAGCTTACCATCATCCAGATATTTGCAGTCTTAATACTGAAATCCAATCAGATTGTACCATTCCACAAAAACTAACCACCTTAAACCTAGAGCTCTAACAAGAAATGACTTCAGTGAAAATCAAAGTGCATTAAAGATCTTATTCACGATATCTCTCTGGCATGTCAACTTATGAGTGCAAATTCCCATGTCAGCTAGACCATACTTCAATCACTCAACTCTATAGATTCATAACCAATTCAGTTCATCAACATCTTAAATGAAATGACATAATCTCAAAAGGCAATAGGTGATAGCTCATGTTGCAAATTCCAAAATGCTAACAGCTTATTTCTACACTTGAATACATTTTTTGACTTGTTTTCAAAAAAGCCTTGGTCTCAATAGCTCGAAGTTGGCTATGTGAGCAAAATAAACAACACCAAGCATTGATACCAAGCAATGGCATGACCAGAAAACATGTCAAAACAGCTGATATCTTCTTCAGAATCTGAAACTTCATGTTCCAACCATCCATAGAAAAATCTCTTCTCTTACACAAACCATGGGCAAAGATTAGTACTTTTTTTTTTTGGGGGGGGGGTTACTATTGAAGGCAAAACTGATCGGTTTAACTAGTACATGATCATAAGTTGTTCAGGTACATAGATATAGCTACGGTTAGCTAGTTGGTAAGCCTCCTTGAGAACTAGAGGTGGTACCACAAAAATCCTATTCTTAGATTATGATCTCCTAACAGGAAAATGTCTTCTAATACTTAATAATCTTGCCAAGGCCATTGTCTTCTTGAACTCATGATTTGTTAAAGCCCTGTTTGGCAAAGATGAGTACTCTTTTTTGGAGTGTATCCCCTCTATTTGGCAAAAATGAGTACTCATCAAAGGAAAATGAAGACATAGTTTTTTAAGAAAATGAGAGGGGGAGAGGGGAGGTGAAGAAAGAACAAAGAAAGGTACAAATATTATGAAGAACCAAATAATAAATAATAAGCCAGTAAAATGTCGTATTATGTAGGTAGATTGAATAGGCCCCAGGCTCAGCTCAGGTGGTAAGGAGTATGATACAGACATCAAATTGGACCTATTAATCTGATTGATTTTGTCAGACTTACTTGATCATGATTTTTTAAAAATAAATTTGACAGTTACAATAGAGGAGAGGGCATTTGAACCCTAAATGTCTTCATTAGAAATGCCAGGAGCTGTCAATCGAGCTACAAGGCTCTTGGCATCAAATTTTTTATTTTTTTGGTTAAAGGCTCTTTGCATCGTGATCATTGATTGATGCTATTAGAGAGATTCAATTCCTGTTTGATTTTTATTTCCATATATGATTTAATCTTATTATGAGTTTATTTCTTTCCATATTTGATGTTATATATGAATCCTATTTAAAAGGGCCCAAAGTTCACAATTGTCGACAATTGATCATGGATTTATTGAAATTTGGGTTGACAGTTTTCTTCCAATGCTTTGTGCTAATTCCAAGCAAGCCAAAGTGCTGGTTCCTGGTTCCTATTTTTATCCCACGCTTGTGATTCTAAGCAAACCTAGGTGGTGATTTCTGCAATCTATTTTTCTGTTTTCATTGTATGGTATTAACTCCGAGGTCCTAATTCCGAGTTTCTATCCCTTTTTTTGTTCTCTTTTTATTTCCCAAACACGTTCCCCTTGAGACCCCATTCGCCTGCATCAGATTGTCCCATAAACCACAGCAATCTGTTTATCACCATCATTAATTGTCACTCAATGAGTATATGTTAATAATGATCTTAGGATGGTGCTGGAACCACATGTCAGGTTTTACTGTGGGAAACATGGTGAATAGTTTGACAGTGTCTCATTTACTCTTTGCCGGTGATACACTCAATTTTTGTGATGCTAATCCAGACCAAATTATATTTATTCGCCTGGTTTTTATTTGGTTTGAAGTGGTGTCTGGCTTGAAGGTAAATCTTGGTAAATCTGAATTGGTTCCTGTGGGGGCGGTTTCTATTATAGAGGTATTGGTGGATATTTTGGGTTGTAAGAAGGGGTCTTTTCCAATGAAATATTTGGGGTTGCCACTGGGAGCTAAGTTCAAAGAGAAGACAATCTGGAATTCTATTATTAAGAAAATGGAAAGGAGCTTGGCGGGCTGGAAACATTTGTATTTGTCTAAGGGTGGCGGAATTACTTTAATTAAAAGTACTCTTTCTAATTTGCCAACTTATTATATGTCCCTTTTTCCTATCCCTTGCGATGTAAGGCGCATTGAACAGATGCGGTGGAACTTTTTATGGAGTGGGATGGGAGACAAGTCTAAGCTTCACTTGGTAAAATACTTAGAATTTTTTTTTTTTGATAGGTAAGAAATATGTATATTCCAAAAACTGCCAAATGCAAAGAAGCACTAGCATATCAAGCGTACATAAGAGAAAGAAAAGCACAAACAAAAAAGAAAAGAAAAACTAAGAACAAAGAAGGAGAGAGCTAAGGAATAAAGGAAGAGAATCACTAGATGTGAGTCCCCAAACCCTAGCTCAATCATACAGGGAACCAGAAAAGAGAGCGAGCATTTAGTCATCGGATCTATCCAAATCCTCAAATGTCCGCCAGTTGCGTTCCTTCCAAATACACCACATTAAACACAATGGAACTAAATTCCAAATGTGTGATGAAACCTTCCCCAACTAATTTCACCAGCCAAAAAGAAGATCTAACACCGTACCAAAGGGGACCCATGAAATCCCAAAGGTTCTATAGACAAAGCACCACAGCCGATATGTCTTTCCACAATATAACAACAAGTGATCCACTGTCTCCCTACAACAACGACACATAATACACCAATCAACGAAGTTAAAGCCCTTAAGCCTCAAGTTATCTCCTGTGAGAATCCTATCCCATGCCGCTATCCAAACAAAGAAAGAGACACGCCAGGGTGCCTTAACCTTCCAAATACCTTTCCATGGAAACACAATGGAAAAAGAACCATGTAACTTGTGATAATATGAGCGAATAGTAAAATCTCCGTTCTTTGTCAACTTCCATCTCATCCAGTCCCCATCAATCACAAGAGGTAAGTTGGAGGCCAAGAATCAAAAGAAATTATCCACTACATCTGCCTCCCAATCATTAGGACCCCGGATGAAACGAACATCCCAAGTTCTCCTATTCCCCACTCCTTGGTGCAACAAAGATGATTCAACAAAAGCTTCTTTGTTTGCAACAAAGGTGTACAATATCAGAAAAGCCAAATGGAGAGGAAGATCTCCACACCACCTATCTGTCCATAATTTCACTCTATCCCCCACCCCAACCTTAAAGTGGACATTTTTGCAAAACAATTCCCATCCCATCCAAATACTTCTCCACAAACCACACCCATGAACACCCCTTCCCAACTTAGAGGTCCATCCCCCCCATTCCCCAATTTTCAAGGCTACCACCCTCCTCCAAAGCCTATTCTCCTCGATCCCAAAACGCCAAAGTCACTTTCCAAGTAAGGCTTTATTGAAGGTGGTCAACTTCCTAACACCTAAACCGCCATTAGCAATAAGCATACACACCTTATCCCAACCCAACAAATGTGTCTTAGTGTCACCCCACAAGAAGTCCCTTTGCAGCTTCTCAATTTTGTTCGCCACATGTGTAGGAATGGTGAAGAGAGATAAGAAATAAGTAGGGAGACTAGATAACCGTGACCCTCTTGGATGACCCACCTCATGCTCCCTCTGATTCCTTTTCACCCAAATAGATCTCCTCGAGCCACCTTTATAAGACTTCCATACCACACTCCTTTTTCCTTCCCCATTTACCTCTATAGTCAAGCCTACTGCTGTCCAGTCAGACTTCCTCAAATCACGTTTTTTTCCATAATCATATTCATTCCAATTTGATTTAAATTTCAGCAGAGGTATCCTATTATTTCATGCCGGATTTGTCCCTCCAAAAGTAGCTGCCTCATTAATGCTCCGAGTACCCTCATCTGTAGTTCCTAGAGACGTCGGACCTGGTATGCCCACCGGCATACCGCTCAACATCCTTTGTTCAAAAACTGGGTACTGCTTCCCTCGCACTGTATCAGCATAGGTTTTAAAAGGTTGAACCCCTGAGTTAACCTTATGAAGCTGAGCTGCAAAAATCAAATGACTAGACCCACCATACGCATAGTTTTCAGGTTCCAGTAACTTCCTTAACTCTAACCCAAAACCCCTCCATCCATATTTTTCTCTGCCTTCTGGTATAACAATGGACCTCCTAGGCCCGCCAGCTTTAAATTCAGACAAAAGTAAGAACAGGCCAGCAGAGTTGGAGCTCCGTTGGATGGTGTAGGCTAAATCACCTTTCCTGACCTTATACAAAAATTTTGGATTGGTCCCAATGGCAAACTGATGGTATAAGGTTCGTGCTTCTTTTCAATCAGGGAATTTGGCAATTAGAAATTTGAGACGTTTTTAATGAAGCATTACTTGGGAAATGGTTGTGGAAATTTGGTAATGACCGGGATGAGCTTTGGAGGAGAGTGATAGAGGTGAAGTATGGACGTATTTGGGGGGGATGGCGCACCAATATTGTTTCTGGTTCTTTTGGATCGAATCTTGGCAAATTTTTAAGACAATGGTGGCCTGTATTCTCACAGTAAATTCTGTTTGAAATTGGTGAGGGTCCAAGGTGAAGTTTTGGGTGGATTCATGGTGTGGGGATAATATTTTGAAATCAGTTTCCAGAATTATTTGGGATCAGCCATGAAAAAGAGGCAGTGGTAGTGGATCTCATGAAATTTTCCAATGGTGCTCTTCATTGGGATTTGCATTTCATAAGACCTGTTCAGGATTGGGAATTGGAGCTGGGTATGATAAGATATGCTGGAAACCTAATAGGAGAAAAGGCTTTCGGGTGGATGGGTATTATCAAGTTCTGACCCTTCCTAGTGATATGTATTTCCCATGGAAGAGCATTTGGAAGGCAAAAATCCCGTTTAGGGTTAATTTCTTCTCTTGGACAGCAGCTTTGGGTAAAATTTTGACCATTGTCAACCTGCGTAAGAGCATCATCTAGGTGCTAGACTGGTGTTATATGTGCACAGGTGATGGGAAAACAGTGGATCATTTATTAGTTCATTGTCCTATTGCTACAGCGTTGTGATCTATGGTGTTTGGCTTGTTTGGGGTGTAGTGGGTCATGGCAAAGCCAGTCGTTGAGTTATTTGCTTCTTGGCAAGGGCAGTTTGGTCATCAGAGAAACGGAATTATTTGAAAATCTTTTCCTCACTGTTTGAAGTGGTGTATTTGGAGGGACAAGAATGCCCTAAGTTTTGAGGATTTGGAACGACATTTGGCAGACATTAAGCTATTTTTCTTTAGAACCTTGTTGGATTGGATGTCTGTTGTTGGTTGTTCCTCACTGTTTGAATCTTGATTTGATTGATCATTGTAACCTGAGTGCATGATTGTATTGTGACTATTGTCCCCATTTGTATACATCCTGTATAGTTGGGTGACTATTTTCTGGTTTTAATGAAATTTTAATTATATATATATATAAATAAAATACAAAAACAAAAAAAACTTAATAATGATCTTTATGAAGACACCATAACCCTCTTCATCTTGCAGTTTTACTTGTGCCATGACAGTTCACAAACATCCTTATGAGCTCATTTCCTTTTAATTGGGCACTAGGCATGCTCTTTCAGACAACCCCCTTAGTTAACAAACCCTAGCACTTGATACCATACATAGTATGGGTATAGATGACTGCAGATTACAAAATTTTAGATGTTCAATCCTTCCTATAGGATCTGTTTGAAACCAAAAAATGATATTCCATAGAATTTTAGTAACAGAATTCAGTAAAATCCATTTCTAAATTGAATTCTATTATTTGGTATATAACCAAGAAACAAAAGTAATCGAACTAATTGTGTTATTTCAGAAAATTTTCCTAAAATTACCATTATGATTGTTAGAAGATTTTGTGAAACAAGCACCAAATTACTATATCTTTCTCCACATTTAACAGTCATGATATCTACAGAGGATATAGGGGCAATTCTTAAGGGCATATGATTCACTACCAAGAGTAAACTTTTGTACCCTTCCTTCTGAACAGATCCTAAGGGAGGACGGCTTGTTTTAATCAAGGGCTTACCCACATATTTTACATCACTCTTCACAATGCCCATTCATATTACCAATAGATTGCAGGTGATAGAGTTGCTGTTTTCATGGAGAGGCACAATGGACATCATTGAAATCAGGTTATTTGGCTAGCGACTCCTCATATTATCATGTGGACCATTTGGGGGTGACATGTAGTTCCATAGTTGATTTTTTGGACCAAATGAATGTCTGATTGTAATTCTTTAAGGAAACTTGCCACTTTGAGCTTTCTTTTAATTAAACATCTTCTTTGCATAGAATTTCTTTTTTTTTTTTTTAAGTTACAAATTTGTGGGAAGGAGCTGGGATGTTCCTAAATTTCATTTGGTGGACTGGGGGGTGGTGAGTTCCCCTTTGAAAGGGGGTGATTCAGGGATTCACAAGTTGATCGTTTTAAATAAAGCTCTTCTTGGCTATGTAGATTTGAGGTAGAGAGGGATCACTCGTGTAGAAATTTTATTTGTGCTCAACATGGGAGGATTGGAGGTGTTGGTCAACGAAGGAGGTCCGAGGTTCTCATGGGGTGAGCCTACGGAAAATTACTAGAGGAGGATGTTCCCTAAACATATTAAGTTTGTTGTTGGGAATGGAACACGTCCAGTTTTGCCATATCAAACAATGTGGAGACTCACCTTAAAGACCATTTCTCTGTTCGCTTTGGCTTCAAATAATAATGCATCAATTGCCTCCAATTTAGCAGTAACGGTTGACAGTTTAACAAGGAATTGAAATTCTCAATTCATGAGACAGGTCCAGGATTGGGAGCGCTATAGTTCATGGAAAATCATTTTGAACTATTGTACTCTAGTTTCCCCTTCTACTCGAGGTGAGGATCAGATATCTTGGTATTTGACAAAAAGTGGAAAATTTTGAAGTTTAATCGCATTATGAAGTCTTCAGGGTTTCAAGAGGTATTCATTTTCCTTGGCAAAGCATTTGAGGAGCTAGGGTGCTTCATAAGGTTGTTTTTTCACAAGGACAGCAACAAATGGTCAGATCCTAACTAATAATGATATGCAAAAAAGACACATTATGATTATGGCTGCCGTGGCATGCATAAGAATAGTGATGAGATATGGAATATCTTTTATTTGCTTTATTTGGAGTTCTTGAACCATGCCAAAGACAGTGATCCACATGTTTACTTGTTGGCAAGGCCATAATAACAGGGTGAAAAAGTTTGGAAGGTTGCTCCTTTATGCATTTTATGGAGTATATGCAAGAAAGGAATAGTAGGGCTTCTAATAGCGTTGAACGTAATCTTCACATTATCAAAAAATCCTTCTAAGATCCTTGCATGATTGGATGAATGCCTTGGCAACGTCCCTGTTGTATCTTTTTTTAGATTTCCTATATTTGTTGAATTTAGGCTGTAATTGTTTAGGATTAGTTGGTTAGACACCTTGTGTGTTCCAACTGGTCCTTTATTTACAGAAATTATTTATTCACAAAAAATAATATATAATTCTTTGTTAAGAAATAAATATAATTTTTTTGTAAATGATGAATTTCATAGTAGGAATAAGATCGTTTTTTTTTTTTTGGGGGGGGGGGGGGGGCCCCCAGTAACGCAGGAGCATAACCAAATGTTATTTCAATATTTCATTTTAGATTTTTAGTGGATACTTTTAGATTGTAACAAAGTTATTTGTTTAGCTTGGATTGGTATCTAAGTTGTTTAGGATTAGTTGTTCATCATTATCCTTTGCTTAGGATTATCGGATTAGTATTTGAAATTATTTAGGATTATCAAATTAGTATTTGAAATTGTTTAAGATTTGTTTAGGAGAGTTTATCTTTATCTTTGTGATTCCTGGAAGCTACATATAAAGCTCCAGATGATTTCTTGTGTATATACAGACTATGATTATTATTATTGAGATTATTTGCAGATATTGCATTGTGTTTGTTTGGTGGTGAATCCAAACACCTTAGGTGGTAAGCCTAAGGTCTACGGTAGGACTAATCTAGGTGGGAAGCCTAGGTTGTCCTACATCAACTTGGTATCAGGGCTCAATACGACCTATCAAAATTTCAGCAACCCAAAATCTATCGTTCTTTCAACTACTGTCAATCCAACATCACTATGAACCCAGCCTTTCAAGCCAAACAGGACACACATCGAGCCACTTTGATCAACTCTACAGCCCAACCACCAGTACAACCCACTATGAGCAACACTCCAAGTATTCCCCACGAGATCTTTGCAATTACCACCAATCAAGCCATTTCTGCTCAGAAACAAAGAATATAAATTCCACCAAAAATAAAAAGTCATGTAAAGTCCAAAAGCAGGCACAAGTCCCAAGAATGTTCCAATTCTATGTTTTGTGCCCCTAAGTCTGAGCTAAAATATGACTTCCTTTGATAGAGAACGTGAGAAGCAACTTAAGGAGGCTGGGAATAGACTCCTTAACCCTCCTTCCTCCATTGATGACCTCCTCACTCTTCTTGATGAAGTTAAAAATTTGTTAGCATATGTGGAGCAAGCACCATCCAAATCAATGTGAGGTGCACTTTTACCTTCAATGAAGGCACTGATTAATAGTAAACTTTTGAGACATGCTGAAGTGGATGTGAAGGTTTCAGTTGCGTCTTGCATTATTGAGATTACAAGGATAATAACACCAGATGCCCCATATAAGGATGAGCAAATGAAGGAAATATTTCAGTTGATTGTGGCAGCATTTGAAAATATGTCTCATGTGTCTACTCGCTCTTATAAGAAGGTGGCTTCAATTCTTAATAACATTGCTAAGGTCAAGTTATGCTTGGTAATGCTAAATCTTGAGTGTAATGCATTGGTTGTTGAGATGTTTCAAAGTTTCTTAAAGATAATTAGGTCCAACCATTCACCTGCTGTACTTTCAGCCATGGAAACAATTATGACTCTACTGGCAAGGTCGTTTTGGTCACCATTGTAATGGAGATATTTGGATGGTTGTTCCTCATTATTTGATGTGGTGTATTTGAAAGGAGAGAAATAGTAAGTGAATTTGGAAGGAGAGAAATAGTAGGTGTTTTGAAGACAATGAGCGTTCCATGCCTGTTCTCAAGCTTCTTTTTTTAAGAACCTTATTGGACCGGTTCTTCGTGTGGAGAAACCATCCTTTTTCTTCCATTTTGGATTTGCTTGATTTTTGTAATGTTTGTATTTGACTTTTTCACCCCTGTGTACTTGGGCGTCTCTCTCTTTTTTATTTCAATAAAGCTTTATTACTTATCAAAAAAAAAAAATTAAGACTCTAGTCATAGATGAAAGTGAAGACATTTCCTTGGATCTTCTCAGTTCACTTTTTGCTAGTGTAAGAAAGGAAAGTTAGAATGTTTCACCTACTTCGTGGAAATTTGGGGAGCAAATAATCATTAGGATTAATGCCCAGCTAGAAAAGATAATGACACCCACTCAAAAACTACTCAGCAAGCTTGAGGATGCACTTGATGTGAAAGTTGATTCTGATGAAAGTGCTACCATTAAGCCCTTCATGATCCATGAAGATCTACAGGTTGATGAAGTCCGAAAGATTGATACTATGGTTCAAGATAAGATTGTGCCTATTCAACACATTGATTTTGTGTTTCTAGAGGAGTTCCATGTTGTCGTGGAATTGAAGGTTATTCTACTCTCAGTGCTTCCTAGGGTGATTTTTAATCTGAAGGAAGTATTAAGCACCAAAGTCTTCATTCTTTATCACTACAAAACTCGAGGTTGAGTTTTCTTAAACCAGGGAAGTATAACGCAGGAGCATAACCAAATGTTATTTCAATATTTCATTTTAGATTTTTAGTGGATAATTTCAAATTGTAACGTAGTTATTTGTTTAGTTTGGATTGGTATTTGAGTTGTTTAGGATTAGTTGTTCATTATTATCCTTTGTTTAGGATTATCGGTTTACTATTTGAAATTATTTAGGATTACCAGATTAGCATTTGAAATTGTTTAAGATTTGTTTAGGAGAGTTTATCTTTATCTTTGTGATTCCTCGAAGCTGCATATAAAGCTCCAGATGATTTTTTTTGTATAGACAAACTATGATTATTATTATTGAGATTATTTGCAGAGATTGCATTGTGTTTGTTTGGTGGTGAATCCAAACACCTTAGGTGGGAAGCCTAAGGTCTACAGTAGAACTAGTCTAGGTGGGAAGCCTAGGTTGTCCTACATCAAGGAGGGGGTTATTTGTGAATTTATGGTAATGAAGTAGAATTTTCTATGCATAATAAACTTGAACATGATATAGGGTGTGTTTTTATAAGTTGTTGGAAAACAGTGTTTTAAGTTTAAAATGAGCATTTGTAAAAAGGTTCTGAGAAGTTGTGGTTGCAAAATAGAGTTTTTTGAGTTTTAAAAACGCTTTTTTAAGCTCCCAAAATGCCTAACCAAACGAACCCATACTACATAAGCAAATTAATTGCCCCCACTGATTGAAACACTTGTCTCTGCTCCTGTTTGGGTAACAAACATACCCCATTTACCTAAATTTTCAAAACCTTCGGCATAAATTAGTTTCTTTTTAACACTTACTAATCACGGCTAACAATCCTTTAAACATCAAACAAAAGAATACAACATGTAATAACACAAAGAGAAGTCAACATTTTATAAGAGAACACCCTCCCCCCCCCCCCCCCCCCAAAAAAAATAAAACCTATGAAATCCAAAAGATATTATAGAGCAGAACAGAACACTACTCAGCTTAAGACTCCAGGGAAAAAAAAATCTGCATGCTTGATATTATTAAATAATAAACAGTTTTATCAGTACCTTCATAGGGGTGACATTATAAGTAGACACACCAGTTATTGGAGTTGTACTTTGGTTTTCAGCAGTGTAAAATGCAAGGGCACTTTCTCCAGGCTTGACTCTTACCTGCAGCAAAGATACCAAGATCACAACAGCTTATTTTATGAAGAGCATGTTATACATTCCAGATTAGACATGGGCTTCACACAAGAAGCCTTTTTATGCAACTTTGTTCTTTACATTAATATTTTGAAAATAATCAAATAATTTGTTGTTCACATACATATTACTCCTTTTTTTTTTATTAATAAGTTATACATGCACCTAGTGGGTCTTGAACCAATGTTACTGCTTTGCAAATTCGACTATTCCAGATCTATTTTATAAGGCCCATATGTGAAGTGCAATTAAATTAAAATTAAAATTCAAGTGGCTTTTTTTTTTTTTTGGATAAATATTAAATAACGGAATTGTAAAAAGAGAAAAACCAGGTACACCGGGAGTGTACATGAAAAACAGTTCATCAAACACTTAAATTACAAAGATCAAGCATTTCCAAAAAATTAGAACAAGGAAAATGATTAAAAGACAAACTCCACTCCAGCAAGGTATGAAAAATGAGAGATTTAAGATCTGAAATAGACCATTCCTTCCCTTCAAAACATCTTGAGTTCCATTCTTGCCAAATACACCATAGGACACAATGAGGGACAGCCCTCCATAAATCAATGCTCCGATGCCCACCAAATGGACCTTGCCAACTCAAAAATAAATCAGTAACACTATGCGGCATAACCCAAAGGAGACCAAAGAGGGTCCACACCATAGACCATAACTCACAGGCAATAGGACAATGAAGAAGAAGATGATTCACCGATTCCCCACTTTTTTTACACGTATAGCACCAATCAATAACTGCAACACCCTTATACCATAAGTTCTCAAGAGTCAAAATCTTATGTAAAGCGGCGGTCCAAGAGAAGAAAGCAACCCTAGGAGGGATCTTTGGACGCCACACAAATTTCCAAGAGAAAGAAGTTACAGGAGTAGAGGAAATGGAGAGATAAAACATAGTTTGTCTTGACCTTCACCATTAAAAGGCATAGAATTGATAAGATCTAGAAAGGTGTAGAAGTGTTCCGTTTCCCAATCTTGGGGAGCCCTAGAAAATTGAAGATCCCAGGGAAGCCTTTGATTAGTAAAGTGCATAACATCCTCAATAGAAGACTCCTTATTACAACTAATGTTATAGAGTTCTGAAAAATGCCTCCTGGAGAGTACAACCCTCACACCACACATGATACCAAAATTTAATTCTATTACCAACACCAACCTCGAACTGATTTCTTTGGCAGCTCAAGGGTTTTAAGACAAGGAGATCCGCTATCTCCTATGCTGTTTTTGATCTTGATGGAGGTGTTTAGTAGGATGTTGAGAAGAATGGAGGGAGCTGGATTGATTCGCGGTTTTAATCTTGGGGTAGGAGGGATGGTGCGGAACGTGTTTCACATCTATTATTTGCAGATGATACTATCCTCTTTTGTGATGCAGATGCGGAGCAAATTCTTCATATTCGGTTGTTGCTCCTTAGTTTTCAAGCGGTAACAGGTTTGAAGGTCAATATGCATAAGAGCAAAATGGTTCCTATAGGGGAGGTTGGTGATGTGCATGCTCTAGCTGATATTTTGGGCTGCAGAGTTGGATCTTTACCTATGTTGTATTTTGGCATACCGCTGGGGGCTTCTCACAATTCCCCTTCAATTTGGAATACAATTTTGGAAAATTTCAAGCGGAAATTATCTGGGTGGAAGAAGTTGTACCTGTCTAAAGGGGGTCGATTGATGTTACTCAAGAGTACGCTTTCTAGTCTTCCGACTTACTTTCTATCGTTATTCACAATTCCTACTCATGTGGCTAATAAAATTGAAAAGTTGCAAAGAGACTTCCTATGGGGAGATAGCAAGATTCATTTGGTAGGATGGGATAAAGTTTGTGCGCCTCTAGCCAATGGTGGCTTAGGGATAAGGAAACTCACTACCTTTAATAAGGCTTTATTGGAGAAATGGTTGTGGCGGTTTGGTAAGGAAGAGGGTTGGTTATGGAGGCGGGTAGTAGCCTCAAAATATGGGGAAGACTGGGGGTGATGGACCTCAAAGCTGGATAGGGGAGCTCATGGGTGTGGTTTGTGGAGAAGTATCCGCATGGGTTGGAAGGATTTCAGCAAAAATTGTCAATTTGTGGTTAGGTTGGGGAATAGGGTGAGGTTTTGGCAGGATGGGTGGTATGGGGATCAACCTTTTCAATTGACTTTTCCAAGGCTGTATGGCATAGCCATTGATAAGGAGGCTTCTGTTGAAGCTTCTCTACATAGGCAGGGGGCGGAGGATAGAAGATCTTGGAATGTTCGTTTTAGCAGATTTTTTAATGATTGGGAGATGGATGAAGGGCTGCAATTTCTTCGCTTATTGGGTGCTTTAACCCCTCCTATGGATGTTGGAGACCGGATGAGTTGGAAATTGAAGCCTAATGGGGCTTTTGACATCCGGTCGTACTATTACAAATTAAGAAACTCCCCTTCAACTATCTTTCCTTGGAAAGCTATTTGGAGAGTAAAGGCCCCTAGGCGAGTTTCTTTTTTTGTTTGGTGTGTAGCTTGGAATAAGATCCTAACGGAAGACAATCTGAGATTGAGGAGATTGGATTTTGTGGATTGGTGCATTATGTGCCGTCATTGTGGAGAGACGGTAGATCACTTACTTCTTCATTGTGTGGTGGCCTATCGGTTATGGAGCTTTGTTTTCATAACTTTCGGCCTGGCTTGGGTGATGCCTAGATCGATTCCAGACTTGCTTTTTGGATGGTGGAATTGGCTGGGAAAGCATTCATCTCAGATCTAGAATTTAGTCCCGTTGTGCATCCTTTGGTGTATTTGGAAGGAGCGGAATCGGAGGACTTTTGAGGATTTGGATTGCTCTAGTGATCAGTTGCTTGCTTCTTCTAGTGGATCTCTTTTTGATTGGTCTCGGGCGTGGGGACTCACGTCTAGTGATTCTCTCCCTTCTTTTCTCTGCTCCCTTTTCCTTTTGTAATTTCTTTGTTGTTTAGTTTTCTCTCTTGTTTCTCTTTGTTTTTTCTTCTTGTATTTTTTGGGTTGCTCTGTGTTTTTCAGGCATAGAGTAGCCGTTCATATATATATAATTCTTACTTATCAAAAAAAAAAAAGGCTGGCCAACCTTGTCTTATGGCTCTCCAAAGATTAACACCATAAGGAGTAGAGACTCCTTTTGTATACCAACCACTCCAATCATTCCCATATTTAGTCTCAATGACCCACCTCCAGAGGTGAGTTGTCTCTCTTCCATGTCGCCACAACCATTTCCCCAACAAAGCTTGATTGAAGATTCTCAAATTTCTAATGCCCAAACCACCGGACTGCAAGGGAGTACAAACCTGGGCCCACTTAACAAGACAAAATTTACGGGACTCATCTATCCCACCCCATAAAAAATTCCTTTGAAGTCTCTCAATACGATTTGCAATATCCACATAAATTATAGTTATATGTGTCCTAAGATTAAAAAAAATTTAATTGGGTTTTTATTTAACAACCTTCGGGAATTTTGTATTTAGGGGTAAAACTGTAATTTCTGCAACCCTAGCAAATACAGTTGGCTAAACTTTCCAATATTCTCCTAGTGGGTCCCTCAATCAATTCCCCCTCAAGCAGTTGTGTATATATATTAGCATAGGGCAGCATATTAATCTTGATAGAACATCACCCATTTTCACTTATATTAGTAGAATTTTGTAACAATTTAAGATATTCAATTGGTTAAAGGCTCTTAGTTAATAGATAACAAAGTGCAAAATATTAACCAAATGCTTTTTTCCTTTAAAAAAAAATTGTTGTATTTTTATTTATATACGCATTCCTATCCACTATTCTAGTCCAAGTAAAAAGATAAATCTTTTTGGTTCCTTTAATTCAACCCACTGATCTCTAAGTCATAACACCAACGTATGCAAAAATCAGTGAGGGCCCATCAATTTTGATGAGACACCACCCTAAACATAGTTCATATGTATACATACATACTACTTATGTATGTGTGTACAAATTCCTTCCATCCCTAAATGGTAGTCCATATTTCCTTTTGTAACTACCTCAAAATATTTTTATCCATTGCCAAAAAGGTATGAACAATTCTTCAAACTCCCTCAATCATTTATGTCAGTTGTACTTACTACTTATTAATAGAAATATGCTTGCTTCTTCACTCTTCAATCAAAAGTAAAGAATAATACTGGAAATTTCAAATATTGAGGTATGTGGAAAGTTTTTATTACTAGCTTTCTTAAAATTTGTGCATTTTTAAATGGGCTAATATTTTAGTATAGAGGGAAGTGTGTGTGAGTGTGCATAAGTGTGCATGTGCATATTTATGTATGTATGTATGCATGTGCATAGTGAAAGGAAGAACCTCTCTTTGTGTGGGAACAAACTTCCATTGCATTCCATCAGCCACATCAGCATTGAACTGTACCACAATCTCCCTGCATGGAAAACAACTCATAAGGCAAGAGCATCTATAGAAAACAAAAAGGACCTTCATTATAAATTTATAATCAAAATCCATTTGATGACACTACCAAAAAAGAAAGGAATTTTCCAACTTTGATCTAGATGGTTGAAGTGTTGAACATAAACAGGTTATTCATAATCCCAAGTCTAGTCATCACAACGACAATCAATGGCTTCAATAGGTGTTTCAACTTGAGGGATTGTATGGTTAGAACTTAGAAGATGGGCCTAAATATTGGCTTGTATTATTTGAGGGAAGATACACTTTATGGATAGTCGAATTGTGATGTGGTATGAAAGTTTATTGACTTCAGACAAGTCTCACATATGATGAAGAAGAAGAAGAAATTCCAGCTTTGTCGCTTAGTAATTTTTTTTTTTTTTTGATAAATAACGTAAGAATATTATTAATAAAAATGAAAAAGAAGTCGCCAAGCCGAGTACATTGGGGATGTACTATGGGTACAAAAATCAAGAAACAAAAGAACAACGGTCAAGAAAAATAGAAAAGGAAGAACAAGAAAAATGAGAAAAAACCACACTCCATTCAAAGAGAGTGTGTAAGAAGAAAGACTTAATCTCCATCAAAGAGCGTTCGCAGCCCTCAAAGCTTCTAGCATTCCTTTCTCGCCAAATGCACCAAATCAAGCAGTGAGGAACTAATTTCCAAACATCAATGTGACGATGTCGCGCAAACTTTCCTTGCCAAGCCTCAAACACCTCAAGAACAGTACGAGGCATAACCCACTGAATGCCAAACAAACAAAAAACCAAAGACCACAATTCCCAAGCTATGGTACAATGAAGTAGAAGATGATCCACCGACTCCCCACACTTCTTACACATAAAGCACCAATCAATCACAATCACTCGTCTTTTACGAAGGTTGTCTGTTAAAATCTTACCTAAGGAAGCGAGACCAAGAAAAGAAGGCTACTCTTGGAGGAGCCTTCTATTGCCATATCATTTTCGAGGAAAGGAAAAAAGATTATGAGGGTAGAACGAACTTTAATAACCTCTAACCTCAAAACTCCGTATTCCTTGCAGGCTTCCAACATACCCTATCCGGTCCAAACCCTCTTGTTGACGAGGAGTAAAGTAGCCCCATAAACCGATCAAAGGCTTCTTCTTCCCAAGTCTTGTGGAGGACGACGAAATTGCACATTCCAATGATACCTCCCACAGACCAACCCATAACTTCAGCCCGAGAAATCCTTGGACCTACTAAGACAATAAAGCTCCGGAAAGGCCTCTTGGAGAGTACAATCCCCACACCACACATGTTTCCAAAATTTCACTCTAGTACCATCCCCCACATCATAAACAAGTAATTTAGAGAAGTTCAACCAACCACTTCTAATATATCTCCACAAGCTGACCCCATAAGGACTTGTCACCTTCTTCGTACACCAACCACCCCAAATATTCCCATATTTTGCCTCTATAACCCTTCTCCATAAAGCATCAATCTCGGTGCCCT
Organism: Castanea sativa; assembly: GCF_040712315.1. Lineage (NCBI taxonomy): Eukaryota > Viridiplantae > Streptophyta > Magnoliopsida > Fagales > Fagaceae > Castanea > Castanea sativa. Next base: position 54,062,246 of record NC_134013.1, on the reverse strand, counting down.
ACCTCCACAACCATTTACCCAGTAAGGCAGAATTAAAATTACCTAACTGTCTTATACCCAACCCCCCATCCTTCAGTGGCCTACAAACCTTGGCCCAATTAACTAAATGAATTTTAGGTTCACCACCAATCCCATCCCACAAAAAATCTCTCTCGTAATTTCTCCATACGCTTAGCCACCTTACTGGTAAAGGAAGAAGAGAAAGAAAATATGTAGGTAAGGACGATAGTGAGCTCTTAATGAGGGTCACCTTACCCCCTTTAGATAAATACATTCTCTTCCAACCTGCTAATCTCCTCTCCATTCTCTCAAGAATAGGGTTCCAGACAGATAAGTCCTTAAATTTAGCACCCAAAGGAAGGCCCAAATATTTCAAGGGCAGAGAAGACTGCCCACACCCCAACAGACCCACCAAAGCCTCCAAATTGGGTACGCCACCAACAGGTACCAACTCAGATTTCCCTAAATTAATATGAAGCCCGGACACCTCCTCAAATCTAGTAAGAACCGCTCTCAAATTAGCAATCTGAGATGGTTCAGCATCACAAAAAATCAAAGTGTCATCTGCAAATAGGAGATGAGACACCATCACTGATGGACCAACCACACCGCCCACAGAAAAACCTGAAAATTGCCCGGCGAGCGGCCACATCCAACATACGACTTAATGCCTCCATCACAATATCAAACAACAATGGAGATAAAGGATCCCCTTGTCGAAGCCCCCTAGAACTTCCAAAAAAATCAGTTGGGCTGCCATTGATCAAAATAGAGAACTTTACAGTTGAAATGCAATATCTTATCCAGTTTCTCCATTTGTCTGAGAAACCACAACGTTGCAGCATATACAATAAAAAATCCCAACTCACATGATCATACGCCTTCTCAACATCCAACTTACAAAGCACACCCGGGACTCCTGACTTCAATCTACTATCAATACATTCAGCAGCTATCAAGACGGAATCCAAAATCTGTCTGCCCTTCACAAAAGCATTTTGTGAATCCGAAATAAGACCATGTGCCACCCTACGAAGCCGATTAGCCAATACCTTAGAAATAATCTTATACATCCCACCAACTAAGCTGATAGGCCGATAATCCTTTACCTCCACAGCATCCCACTTTCTTAGGAATAAGGGCTAGGAATGAAGCATTCAGACTCTTCTCAAACACCGCCTGAGAATGGAAATTATGGAATACAGCCATAATATTAGGTTTCAAAACACCCCAACAAGACTGGAAAAAGGCCATGGAAAAGCCATCCGGGCCAGGTGCCTTATCACCATTAAAATCATGGATCACCTCAAACACTTCTCCTTCCTCAAAAGGCCTATCTAGCCAACTTGCATCTTCCACCGAGATGCTAGAAAATTCCACATCATCTAAGACAGGTCTGTGAGCCACCTCCTCAAGGTAAAATTTGTCTATAAAATTGAGAAATACGGTTTGCTATAGCAGCAGGGTCTGAAGACAACACCCCATCCACCATGAGCCTATCAATAGAATTAGCCCTCCTATGAGAATTAGCTATACGATAGAAAAACTTAGTATTCCTGTCTCCTTCCCTAACACAAAGAACTCTAGATTTCTGTCTCCAACTAATTTCTTCCAACAGAGTAACTTTCTCTAACTCATCACGAATTCTTCCCATTTCCACCCTTTCCTCCACTGATAATCCCGGACTCTCCTCCCTATTCTCTAGAACACTAAGGTCCTTCCACAATTTTTTTATTCGAACATCAACATGACCAAACACCTCCACATTCCATCTTTTCAAATCATTTTTAAGGAGCTTTAATTTATTAGCCAGAATAAAGCTCGGTGCACCATGAACCTGGTAGGAATCCCACCATGACCGAACCCTATCCATAAAACCTTCATCCCTTAGCCACATATTCTCAAATCTAAATGGCCTACTCCCTCTCTGAAAAGAACCACCCTCAAGGACAATTGGAAAATGATCTGAGCACAATTTAGACAGCCGTCTTTGAGAAACTGTTGGGAACTTGTCCTCCCAATCTGCAGAAAACAAAATCGTCTAGCCTAGCCTTCGAAACAACTTCTCTAGAATTTGACCAAGTGAAAGTACCTCCTTGCAAAGGCAGCATCAATAAGACCTTCCGAGATAAAATTAGAAAACTCCCTCATTGCGGTAGTGAAAGAAGTAGACCCCAATCGTTCGAAAGGGAACCTAACCACATTAAAGTCACCACCCACACACCATGGGACATCCCACCCGGCTATTCAAGCCACGAGTTCCTCCCATAATAGCCTCCTATCTCGGTGTAAATTAGGACCATAAACACCCGTAAACGCCCATACAAACTGATCGACACACTTGTAAACTTACAAGAAACCGAAAATCTCCCCACTCGCTTCCTCCATTTTATTCACTACCCGAGTGTCCCACATCACTAACACCCCACCGTAAGCACCACAAGAACCTAAGTAAGACCAATCAACATGTTGACCACCCCACAAGCTACGAATCACTCGCTCTATTAATCAGCCCCATTTTGGTTTCTTGGAGACAAACCACATCTCGCCCCCAATTTCTAATCAAATTTCTAACCCCGAGCCTTTTATCCGCTCATTCAACCTCTAACATTCCAAGAAATAATCTTCACATTCATTGATAAGACACTACCGCCCGCTCGGAACTTGCACTCCTTACTTTATTCGTATCATACTCAACATGTAAAGATGACGGCAAAGAAATTCTTCAACTCCCCGCCCTTTCTGACCGGACTTAACCAACTTCTTTTGATCACCCACCACAAGTTTCTGTCTATCTTTCTTACTAGCCTCAATGGATAATAACAATCCTGTAATCTGCTCCTCAAAACCTTCCAGGGAAGTGCCCACAGATTTTTTGAAAGCCTTTATCCTATTGATTACCCATTGTGATAGTTGACAACTATCCACCCTCTCCTTACACCCAATTTCCTTCATAGGACTATTCTCCAACTCCAACGGACCTTCAGAAGCCAAAGGTACCACAACTAAAGGCTCATCACCTCCCTCACAGGACCTCAACCGTCCATCAGACTCCCACAACTCATTTACTAACCCGGGAACCACAGTCAAGGAATCTACTAACCCCTCACTCTCATCTACCCAAGTAACCCTCTTCCCTTCAGTATTACAAGAAACAGTACCTGGTGCACCTTCTCCCTCTAAACTTGAGCAGACTGACATACAATCTGGAGAACGATACACTGACAATGGGAGCACTACTTGCCGGCCATCACGCATTTGTAAAATCCAGTCTTTGGAGTTACCCCAAGACTTATCCAAGTCTTCAACCAAGTCCCTTATAGCTGGGCCAGGTAATTGAACTCCCTCAAAGTCAGTAATACCCGAACCTTCCAAACCCATATACTCCTCATCCCCAACCTCCGATGCTCCTGAAGAAGATAGAGACACCAACTCTGACACTATCGGGTCTACCAGCTTCATTCCCTGCTCCGTTTTATAGGCCGATGACACCACCGGTACCAAATGCGACCCACACAGAGCACTGGTCAGCGACACCTGATCGTGGGAGACTTGGGCCACCACCGCCGGTCCTGTCGGCTCAGTGGTTGGCTGCTCTAGTCGCATCGAGCTTGGCTGAACACCTTTAAGCTCAGCTTAAAACTACTACATCCAACGATACCGTCGGCGATGACGAAGGTTGTTCCGAGATGGTGGAAGTGACCATCGATTCCGTCGGCGACATCACGGGAAGGCTCGGAAGTCCTCGGATGGGCTCACCGCGATACCGTCGATGCCCCTCACCTTTGGTAGCTCCGATGCGGTGGGTTTAGCTCGGAGCACCTAAGCACCTTCGTAGCAATGAGCTCACTTCGACACAGGGATCGGGCACCGTGATCCCATTCTGGTAAAAGGACTCCAGTACCTTTGGCCCACTGAATGAGCTTTCTCCAGCCTCAAAATTAGATGGGCTTAGCAGACCCAGGCCCAAAATGGGTTCTTTATTACCCAACGAGGCTGGGGTTGTGATCTTGGATGGGCCCAGCCCCACAACATTATTAGAAACACTAGTGCTTGGTACCCATTTGCCAGCTTGCTGATTTCCCTTAACAGCATCCCAAGATACCCGCCTCTTTCCATCTTCATTTACACTCACAGTCAACCCTCTCCCCAGCCAACGTCCCTTCCTATTACCACGCAACTTTCCAAACTCAACCATTTTTGAAATCAAATTGGGCTTCAACGGGATATTGCAATTAATTCCTTCCGGGATTTTCTCCTCAATTTTATTCTTACCATTAGTATCACCTACTCCACCCTCACCACCACCCACGGCTGCCTGATGAAAACTATCCGTCGAGTTTCAAATACTACAACCCGTGTAGAAGACTTTTCACTTGAAATCTCCACGGTACTCTTCACCTTATCAGCCTTAACCTTATCTTTATAGAGGGGCTGCTGAACATGCTTCAACATTGGCTGCACGGAGCTTTGGGCACATCCACAAAGGACTGTTAGGATGATGCTTTGGGATATGCTTAGACACATCGTACGGTACAACCGCAATCCACCCAATGCATATTGAGCAGGTTCCAACATCCTTCGTAATTCAATCCCAAAAGCTCTCCATCCTTGTTGTAATTTACCGGCAGGAATAATGATTGTTCGCCGCCGCCCACCAACCTTAAGCTCTGTCACTGAAACATACTGCCCAAATGAATTGGACCCCCGTTGCAAGGTGTACGCAGTCGCGCCCTCCCTAAGCGTGAAAAATTGCTTAGGACTAACCCCAATCACAATGTGTTCCAAATTCCGCATCATCCACAGAGCCGCACTCTTGCCCATAAACACCGATTGCATAAAGTATTTTCCCCGTTCAAAGATCTGAAGGGAGAAAACATTCCCTCCTTCCTCAACCACCAACTGAAACAATTTAGATTCAATAAAGAAACTTCGGAAACCCCCCATACTAATCTTAAAACATAGAAACTAAAACAGGATTTCTGGCTAATTCGAGGTAGCCGGGCCTCCCTAATCTCCTATCAATAAATATCCAAACTCCGACAACCAAAAAAGATACTAAAGAACATAACATAGCTACTACTGCTTTGTCGCTTAGTAATAAGACAAGACATGCAAGGGCAGGGGCAAATTTGGAAAATTTTCAATGTTTTTCTCCAGGTTGATCATTTAAATTAATAAACACAAAGTTATGTTCCCCTCTCCACTTCCCTCATTTTTAACATCATTATTGTCTTGCAAAATAGTTACTCAGTATATAGCATCCAAACAAAAGGAACAAATATGTGATTTCAAAACAGTACATTGAAAAGTAGGGGGTCTTACAAGATACAAAAATTTAAGAAATTAAAAAAATAAAAAAGACTAGTTTTTTTTAAGTAATGAAAATAATAAGAAAAGACTAGTACATGGCCAATGAGCTCTATTTCAAATGGCATCTCCTCCTTGTAATAACCAGAACAGGGTGTGATTGTGAGTTCAAGTCCCATTAAGTGAGTGTGAGTGTATTACCAATAATAAAAATTAAAAAATAAAATAAAATAAGAAGAGAAAGAACTAGTAGTCTAGTACTGAGAACCACAATAAGCTCCTAATTAATTGTGAATACAGAAAGCTATGATCATTCACATTGGAAACATAAAAAATAAAAAAAATGAGCTTCATCTATGAAGTATAAATCACACCTTTTTCTTTTAAGTCAAGAAACTTATATTGAAAACACAAACAAACCCAGGTACACTGTACACTGGGGAAGTAGAAATCACACCTCGAGGTAACAGTTCCATCTTTAGCATGCCGGGCTATCTTTTCTTCAACACTCTACAGATAGCAATATCTTGTTGTAACAGAGAAACAGAAAGAGGAAATATGAAGGGAGAAAAAGATGATAAAAAAATCAAGGCCAATGGAATTTAAAGAGGGTGAGAGAGAGAGAGAGAGAAGAAGAAATAAACTCAATCATACCTCACGACGCTGAGTAGTGCCTCCATACCCAGTAGCTTGGCAGAACCTTCTATACAGAGGAACAGCAGCATAAGTACTTCCCACCATTACAAAGACCAAACCCGTGAGGTATAAAAGCATCTTCCATGATTTTTGTTCTCTGGAAGCTTGAGAAGCATAGTGGCGCTGGATACCAAGCAAAGAACAAGACCTCCCAAAATACTGAGAAGCAATAGGTGAAAACCGGCTACATTTGTAAAATGACCTTGTACTATATTCACTTCTTAACTTCAAACCCCATATATCATAATTGAAACCTCTTTGATATCCCGCATTAGCTCCAATGAAATTATGACTTGACCTCCCAAACACACCAGGTATGTGCCTGAATCAAGAACAAATTAATCTACGTGTAACAAATTCCCATAGACAACATTTGATTTAGCAGATAAAGAAAAAATAAAAACATCATTATAACCTGTTTGTTTCAGAAAGAAAAAGGTACCTTGAATTTTTTGTTTAAATCAATTATTAAAGGGCGAAATATTTCAAGTTAACTAGCCTAGCCTTAGTCTCAGAATTTTCAGGGTCGGCTATGGATTCTCAGCAGAAAGACAAGTTCGGTGACATGTATCCTAGTCCTAGCTCACTTTACACTGCATCTCTGATTCAGCATGTTACTAGTAGAGGACACCCAACATATAATAGAGTGACTAAATTTTTTGATGGTCATCGGCATATCGCAACCCTCCTCAATTTAACTCTGAACTTGGAGAAGAAAAATGTATATATAATGTGTCCTAAAATAACTTCCGGAAGAGGTGTGATTTTCACAGTGAATTTAGCGTATTCTAAGAAAATGTACAACTCAACTAAAGCCTTAAGCCAATGTAATCTTCCAACGTTTTCCAATAAAACAAACAGAACCCAATGAAAGATTTTAAGTTCAAATATTAGTTTTACAACAACAAAAAAGAACTACCTGGATTCAGGATAAGAGTGTTGTAAATTGTTAAGGTAAGGCAAGAGACAGGTTCTTCTACAAAGTCTTGAAAATGACATGTTCACAGGACATTCACTAGCATCTGAAACAAGAAAGGCAAAAAACCCAAAACATGAATGAGAAATCAAACACACAACAGGTTTGTTGCTCCAAAGAAAATCAAAACCCCATATGTATTTCCTTTCTGCTCTTTTGTGTTTCCCAGAGAAAATCATTTCCTTTGTAACCAAACGAGTCGTTAAGAACCAAGAGCAACACAAGAGAAAATGCTACGCCTACTTGTAAAACACCCATGAATTGAATCACATTCACGTCTATACAAACAGAATGAATTCAAACCCCAATCCACAGAGTTCACAAAGTTCCAGAAAAATACAATACTATTAAACCAACAGGGAGTAGGAAGATGAAGTCATGGAGAATCAAAGCCTCCATTTTCATTTGATAGGCAAAGAACCAGAACCGGAAAAAAAAATTTAAATGATTCAAGTGGAAAAAAGACAGCACTTTTGGAAAGCTTTGGAGAATCAGGAAGATGAAATTACCTTTGGAGATTCGCTGGGGAGGAGTGACGGAGAGGTGGTTCTAGAGGCGGGAATCGGAGCCAGTGCGGTCAGCTATGGATAATCGGCGAGAGTTGCAGAGAGAGTTTAAGCGAGAACAAGGAGAAGCCAAAAATGAAAGAGTGAAAGAGAGAGCAACGAGTGTTACTTTTGTTTAATTAATAATTGTTTAAACACTTATCAAAATAATAATAATAATAATAATTGTTTAAACAAGATCACCTATTTTCTTGTACTTTTTTCCATATATTTCTAAAAAATGCAAACAACCTTACTGAAAACCTCTTATCAAACATGCCCTTAAATTCGCATGAGCAGAGGTGATTCTGGTGAGCATAAGTGAAATACTAGTACAAAGTTAGGGCATCTTTGATAAGTGTTTTTTTCATTATTTTTTTTGTTTTTAAAAATAATTTTTTATTTTTAAGATGAAAATACTTGTTTTTTTTTTTTTGAGAAACACTCTAAAAACTCAATTTGTGAATAAAACTAAAAATATGCAAATGTTGTTTTTAGAGTCTAATTTTTAAAAATCAACGAAAGCACGCATTTAATTTAATGAATCTGTATCATTTAATGAGTTAGTATTAGAATTCAAATCCTAGTAACAAAATATTTTAGTGTTTTCTATTTTTTTTCTTCAAAAAACTATCTTTTTAATTTCAACTAACTAAACATGTTTTTTATTTAAAAAATATAAAAAATTTGTTTTTTCTTTATATTCTCAAAAACAAGTTTTTGAAAATAGAAAACAAAAACTATTACTAAACATAACCTTAACCACCAATGTTACAACATTTTTTTCATTAAAAATATTAACATAATTACCTATTTTGAAAACTAATAATTAACTTATTATATTTTAAAAAAATACAAAATTTAGTTACAAAATTAGTTATAGCCTAAAACTATAACTTTACTTAATAAAATAAACATTACTATATATTTTAAAAATATAACCATTAAATTGCATATTCTTTTCGTTTTTTATACACATGTAAAATTTTGTGTTAATCATATATTATTTACTATATGATCTATAAACGTATATTTTATGAATAATTTTAAACTGTAAAAACTTGCAATATTAACAATTTATTGATGATATAGCTATTAATCTTTAATCTTTTGAAATTTTGCAAACATAGATGATATAAAAAGAAAATGTTATCCAATAGTAAATGTGTCAAAATTCACATTGGCTGCAACCAAATTGATAGCCAAATTTTGTAAAAAATAAAACAATAACAAAATAGATAAAAAAATGAAATGAAATTAATTAATTGATTAATTTTTTCTAAGTATACCCCTTATGTGGGTGAATTCAAAAAAACTAATTTGGGAAAATAATTTTTTTGTGCAATTGGTTCCTTGAAAATATGAGAGGTGGTCCAAAAATGGCAATACCAACATCCAACGTGGACATTTAATATATGTGTGTGTGTGTGGGGGGTGGGGGGGGATCAAAAACACAGAAACTAAAGAACCTGTCCCTTGTTTAAGATCAACACAACTAATTTCTTAAGAATGGTAAAAATCCATAATGAGAAGATTAAAAAGAGATTTGGAGATAAAAATCATTGAATTAAGACTATATATGAGTGGGAAAACGTGCTATTGAGGTACATACAAAAATTCTAAATGAAAAGTACAAGTGAAGACTCTTCTCACTTTCTCTCTCTTATTCTTCCCTTAATTTTTCTAGATCTCCTTTCTTGTTGTTCTCCTCTTCCTTTTATAGTCATCATCCTCCTCTTCCAGTTGTGCTGCTCTTAGCTTGATTTAGGGGATACTTGTCCCATCAACACATTTTCTTACCATTTCTTGATCATGAAGATAAACTTTTGGGGATGTTTTCACTGTTCAGGCCAATCATTCAGCATTTAATGTAGCTGACACAAGGTGGGGAGAGTACATTAATGCAGAAGTGACTGTTACACCAATCTCTACATTCTCTTTGATGTGTTTCCCAAGAAAGTAGGTGAAAAAATGTGTCATTGGCTAAGCAAATGACCGCTTCTCAGTTGGGCTATGTTTCCTCAGGAAGATGGGTTTCTCGGATTACCTTAGTAATAAACCCAAATGATCTTTTCTCAACGGGACGCTCGTTCATCCCTTGTCGGCCCCTGGGCTGGGCCCATTTTGCAGATGGGGTTTCTCAAGACTTTCTCTTCAGGTTATGGTCCTCGGGCCAGATTTAGGTCCACTACCCCACAATTAATATATATATATATATATATATATATATATATATTAGATCTTGTTGAGATTCATCTAAGACATTTCTTTTCACCTTATTTTACCAATGAGAAATGTTAGATCTATAACATTTTTACAATATTTTCATAACTAATTATAGGTGGTAGATTATTATTAGTGATTACGTAAGTTATGTTAGTTGTGGATCTAAATTATAACTAGTAAAAGAGATGTTGATGAATTGAGAGGGATCTGAAGTAGACAATCAAATCTACTTAAAATCCCTCTTTATTTATTTTCGTCTCTAAATTTCTTACTTTTTGCATTGGGCTTAGTTTCAATCCCTAAAACCCTATCCACGTGTCTCTATTTCTTTCTCTCTACCACTACCCTTGACTCACCAATCCAACCCTAACTCAGTCATTGCCATATTCATCCCTGAGCATCATAAGTCAGGTTCATTTTTTGTGCAATTCACCAATGATTTAAGTTATGAATAAATCCCTGAGCATTACAAGTATAAGTGTTTGTGGGGTGTGGGGGGCAAGGGTCAGGATTCAAGTCTCTAGAAGGTAACTTCACACACATATACACTTAGATTATGCTAGAGTAGAAATTTTATCTTGTATCAAATTTGTTATTATGGCTAGTAATACATCAAATAAAAATGAATATCATTAATTAAGCTTTGCGTTTCACTAATCTTATTCACAAATCAAATTGATAGCCATTGAACATAGAGGATAGATGGTAAAAGCGTGAATTAAAGTAAAAAACTTATTACATAGAAATCAAATTTAGTTACTTAGGCAAAACACAAAATTTTATGAACGATTCATATTTTTCATTTGCTCCAAAAATGTCATAAATAACGTCAATGAATATGGGGGATGGACAAGTTTCAAATTGAAACAATTTCATAAGTTTGAAACTTTAATTAACAAAATTAAAAACTTAGAGCCTATCTTCTCAAAAACTGAAAAAACTAAGAGCCTAATATGAACCATGATACAAGGATGGACAAGTTTCAAATTGAAACAATTTCATAAGTTTGAAATTGTAATTGACAAAATTAAAAACTTAGAGCCTAATATGAACCATGATATTGATACAAGGCCACTAAGTGAGCTGTTGAGTTGTACCAACTGAGTGAGCTATTGAGTTGTACCAAGGATGCTAAGTGAATCAGTTAGTTAAGTCAGTTAGTATTGTTGCTAGTCCTTGGGTAGTTAGTTGGTTACTGCATTGTTAGTTAGTTGGTTATTGCACTGTTAATCATTGATTAGTTAGCTGATTGTTACTAAATCATTGGTTGTAATCATTGATTAGTTGCGTATTCTGGTAAGGCTTGTACATATATACCCGAGTATACTCACATGAGAAAATAAGAAATAACATAGAAGTTCTTGATTCCTTTCTTTCTCTCTCTCTCTCTCTGATTCTCTCTCTCCCTCATCCCCTTTCTTTGGAGGCCAGCTGTCCTTGAATTCAGCTATATCCATATAAGATCTTGGATCTTATCAATTGGTATCAGAGCAGGTCTTCCCTATGATTCGTACATTCCACCATGACTGAAACACGAGCTACCACAATTCTCAATGAAACCATAGCTTCCCTCAAATCCACCACAGACCACCACACCAAAGACCTACAAGAAATTCATAAGATTACCAGCATTCACACTCGTACCTTGAATGAAATGAGCCAACAATTAGCTACAATATTGCAGATGCTAAATACTGTAGAAAATGCAAAACCCAACCATGAGAATTCACACACCCTTGAAGCTCTTAACAACCTAGTCTTGTCCCTAGCATGTCAAGACCTATGAAGCTAGAATTTCCCAGATTTTGTGGTGAGGAGCCAGCTTCTTGGATTTACAAAGCCAATCAGTACTTCAAGTATTATAGGATACCAAAACATGAGAAGTTGATGATGGCATCCTTTCACATGGATGGAGAAGCCTTGGTTTGGTTTCAAGAAGGTGAAGATGCGGGTGTATTTGGTAATTGGGAGGCATTGGTACAAGCTTTGTTAATCAGATTTAGGTCTACAACCTATGATGATCCCATGGAGCCTCTAACTAGGTTAAGGCAGACATCAATAGTGGCAATGTACAAAGGGGAATTCAAGGTTTTATCCAATAGGATTAAGGGGTTGTCTCCAACACACAAGTTAAGTTGTTTTCTGAGTGGCTTAAAGGATAAGGTGAGGCTGCCTGTGGGGATATTGAACCCCCTACTCTCATTGCAACATTTGGGTTCGCAAAAATCCAAGAAGAGTACCTATTGGGATGCAAGAAGAGTTACAAAGGGTCACCTGAGCAAGTTAGGCCTTCCTTGCTTGGTTTACCTAGAATTACTACCCCAGTTGACACTAGGAACAAAATTCTAATTAAGAGGATTTCTCCTACTCAAATGGAAGAAAGGAAAAAAAAAGGTTTTTTGTTATAATTGTGATGATAAGTGGGTACCTGGGCAAAAATGTAAGAATGTTACTCTGTTTTTGCTGTAAAGATGGTCCAAGATTCTTGTTGTGGGGTATAGCTTACTGAGATTGAAGATGGGGTTACCACTGCTAAAGTACAAGAAGAGGAGGTAGAAGCTGAAATTACTCTTTATGCCTTGGTTGGTAGTCCTACTCCAATAACAATGAGAGTTAAGGGAAAAATCAAAACTATTTCCTTGGTAATTCTTGTGGATTCTGGAAGCACTCATAACTTCATTGATGCATCCTTAATTCCTGGTCTTCAAATTCCAGTTGATGTATCACAGATTCTTGAAGTGAAGGTGGCCAATGGGGAGATCATCAAGACACAGGGATTGTGCAAGGATGTTCTTATGTTCATACATGGTCAGATTTTCTTTGTTCAACTGCATGTGTTGTCATTGGGAGGTTGTGACTTGCTTATGGGGACTTAGTGGCTTAGTACCTTGGGAGTTATCAACTGAGATTTCAAATAGCTTTCTATGGAATTTTCTTATGGAGGCAAGCAGGTGGTGTTGCTGGGAATTAAAACTCTACCAATGAGTATTGAGACACAAGATGGGGTTCAATTCTTCAAAGAGCCTACTAGGAAGGGATTGATTTTGTAGATAACAGCTCATGGTTCAACAATAGAGCAATCTTCCCTCCCAGCTGAGATTTATTGCCCTGTTGCAAGAGTTCCATGGAGATTTTGCTACACCAATGGGCTTACCTCCAATGAGAGGCCATAAGTATCAGATTAACCTTAAGGAGGGGACTCAGCAAATCTGCCAGAGACCATACAGATACCCATACTATCAGAAAACTGAGATTGAAAAGATAGTGAAGGAGTTGTTAGAAGTAGGTTTTATACAAAACAGTCAAAGCCCTTTTGCTTCCCCTGTCCTTTTAGTAAGAAAATCATATGGTTTATGGCGTATGTGTATAGATAATAGGACATTAAATCAGGTCACTATAAAAGACAAATACCCTATTCTTGTTATAGATGAACTATTGGATGAATTACGTAGGGCTTGCATTTTTTCCAAATTAGACTTGAGGTTTGGATATCATCAAATCAAAATGAGAGAACAAAATATTCCTAAGACTGCTTTTAGAACTCATGAATGGCACTATAAATTTTTGGTGATGCACTTTGGGTTAACAAATGCACCTTCTACCTTTCAATCCTTAATGAATCAGGTGTTCAAGCCATATCTTAGAAGATTTATTCTAGTTTTCTTTGATGACATTTTGGTGTATAGTAGAAGCATGATTGATAATGTGGAACATCTTAGAGCTGTTTTGGAAGTGTTGGCTAAGAATCAATTGTATGCTAAGATATCCAAATGCATGTTGCTTGTATGGAAGTGGAATATCTTGGATATATCATCTCTGCGGAAGGTGTAGAAACTAACCCTAAGAAGATCCTAGCTATGCAAGAATGGCATGTGCCTAAGGATGTTAAATCTCTGAGGGGATTCCTAGGCCTCACTGGCTATTACAGGAAATTTCTCAGAGGGTACGGTCACATTGCAGCCCCCTTAACAGTATTTCTGAAGAAACACTCTTTTTCTTGGAATCATGAAGCAGAGGAAGCTTTCCAGCAACTCAAATTGGCTACGTCCAGCTCTCCTGTGTTAGCCTTGCCTGATTTCTTTAAGACATTCACAGTGGAATGTGATGCTTCAGGACATGGCCTAGGTGCTGTTTTGATGCAGTAGCAAAGGCCCATTACTTTTCACAATCAAGTATTGAAAGGTAGAGGCTTTGCCTTATCCACTTATGAGAAGGTATTCTTAGCCTTAATTATTGCAGTGAAGAAGTGGAGGCCATATTTGGTTGGTAATGCATTTATCATTAAAATAGACCCGCAAAGTCTCAAGTATTTGCTACATTATAAAATAGGCACGCCAATTCAACAAAAATGATTGTCTAAGCTGTTAGGCTATGCTTTTGTTGTTGAGTATAAAAAGGGTACTGCTAATGTGGTAGCAGATGCTTTGTCAAGGAAAGTGGAAGAGTTTAAGTTAGCTGAAACTTCAACTCAAGAATGTCATGCTTTTGTAGTTGGTAATGCTGTTACTGATTTAAACACTTCAACTACTACTGCCTTCAGAACTCTATGTATCATTTCCTTCCCTACTCCAACTTGGGTAGCTGAACTCAAGGCTAGTTATGCATCTGATCCAACTATTCAATCCATCAACCTTTCAAGCTGATGGTATACCCCCTACGGGATTCTCCTTAGTTAATGGACTACTATTCTTTAAAGGTAGAATTTATTTGAGACCTACAAGTGTTCTCAAGTCCTCAATCTTACAACATGTTCATAATGGACCATTGGGGGGGCACTCAGGTTATATGAAGACCTTACATAGGATGACACAAGATTTTTATTGGTCTAGCTTGAAGAAAGATTTGAAAAAGTACATCAAGGAATGTGACATCTGTCAAAGGGTCAAGTATGAAAACTGTAAACCAGCTGGATTGCTTCAACCTTTACTTATTTCTTCCAAACCTTGGCTAGCTGTGAGCATGGACTTTATTGAGGGATTGCCTAGATCTCAATTGAAGAATGTAATCTTGGTGGTAGTGGACAGGTTCACTAAGTATGTCCATTTCATTGCCTTGTCCCATCCTTATACTGCCTCTAAGGTTGCATCTTTATATATGCAATTCATTTTCAAATTACATGGTATGCTTGCTTCTGTGGTAAGTGACAGGGATCCAGTCTTCACTTCTCGTTTTTGGAGTGAATTAATGAAACTTCAAGGTGTGGAGTTAAGCCATGTCTTTAGCTTACCATCCCTAAATGGATGGCCAAACTAAAGTGGTAAACAAAAGTTTAGAGTAATATTTGAGGGCTTTTGCAGCTGATAAGCCTTCTGCTTGGGTAGCATGGTTACCATTAGCTGAATTTTGGTTTAACACCAACTCTCACACCTTTACCAAGTTAACTCCATTTGAAACTTTATATGGTTATTCACCTCCAAGGTTGTTGGCTTATATCCCTGGAAAAACTCTGGTGGGAGCTGTTGATGAGCATTTGAAGTTTAGGCAGCAAGTTCTGTCATTGCTTAAGCAGAATTTGTTGCTCACTCAGGAAAGAATGAAGTCTCAAGCAAACAAGCATAGATCTGAGAGGAGTTTTGCAGTGGGGGATTGGGTGTATCTAAGATTGCAGCCCTACAAGCAGAGGTCCCTGAAGCATAACGCACTTGGTAAGTTGTCTCCAAAGTTCTATGGTCTTTTCCAAGTCATACAAAAGGTTGGAGTAGTGGCATACAAACTAGAATTACCCCTAGATTCTCAGATTCATCCTGTTTTCCATGTTTCCAGTCTCAAGGCTAAGTTAGGACACCAGGTTACTCCTATCTCTTAACCTCCCACTGTCACATCAAAAGGTTCTCTCATTCTGGAACCTATGGAAGTCTTGAAGAATAGGTCTCTCCAGCTTAGGAATAGAGCAATCACGCAAGTTTTGGTGCAATGGCAGGGGTGCACTCCAGAGGATACTACTTGGGAAGATTTATATCAACTCCAACAGTAGTTTCCTCACCTTGGGGGCAAGGTGCTTTGAGGAGGGGAATATTGATACAAGGCCACTAAGTGAGCTGCCGAGTTGTACCAAGGGTGCTGAGCGAGTCAGTTAGTTAAGTCAGTTAGTATTGTTGCTAGTCCTTTGGTAGTTAGTTGGTTACTGCAGTGTTAGTTAGTTAGTTACTGCACTGTTAATCATTGATTAGTTAGTTGATTGTTACTAATCATTGGTTGCAATCATTGATTAGTTGATTGATTAGTTGAGTATTTTGGTAAGGCTTGTACATACATACTCAAGTATACTCACATGAGAAGATAAGCAATAACACAGAGGTTCTTGATTCCTTTCTTTCTCTCTCTCTCTAGTTCTCTCTCTCCCTCTGATTCTCTCTCTCCCTCATCCCCTTTCTTTGGAGGCCAGCTATCCTTGAATTCAACCATATCCATATAAGATCTTGGATCTTATTAGATATAAACTATAGTTATATATATACACAATTTCCCAAAAAAATATTTATAAATTATATTTTCCAAGATTTATACTAATTTTGTATACAATTCAGTAGTAACAAATAATGGAGGAGGGTAAATTTGAACCTCTTTTTTTTTTTTTTTTTTGAGAAACCAGACCCAAAGGTCATTTATTAATGAAAATGAAAGATTACTACTAATTATGAATTACAAGAGGAGCTATATCATCCGAGATGGATGCCATCCAAACCTAGAACACCTCACCAAATTTTGCACATTGAGCAAAATAATGGGCTACGGAGTTGCCTAATCTTTTGACACAGAGAAAAGCAAATGAACGAAGACATGAAGAAAATGATAAACAATCTTCCAATATATGGCCATAGAATGGGTGATCTACTCTTTCTTCTTGTAAGGCTCTGGTAATCAATTGTGCATTGCCTTCAAAGACTACTTTGAAGATATTAATTTCCTTTGCAAAGACAACAACTCTTCTGCGGGTTAAGGCTTCTACAATATCCACTGAACATGGGAGCAAGAAGCGCTAGGATAGGGCCCCAATAACACTTGGGCCTCACTACAATACAATTGTGAGAAGGGAATGAATTACTTGTAGGTTTTTGGGGCAACAGTTTGAAAACAAAATTTTTGTAATATGGAAAAAAGTTAACTATGACCTAAGGGAATTGGTTTAGACAAATATTTTTAGAAATTTTTTATAAGAAAAGAAAAAGAGTAACTAATTTTTTGAAAAATTATTATATTTTTTATAAAAGTTGTATCAAAATTTTCCTAAAATAATCTATTTACAAATGTTCCAAGGGCACCTATTAACCAGATCATTTTAACAGTAGGACAAAAACACACTTTATATTCTATAATTTTGATTCATTATTATTTTAGATCACTAAATTAAAAAAAAATTGTAATTATAGTTCATTAACTTTGAACAATTGTCATTTTACTCCACAAAGTTTAAAACTTTTTATTTAAAAAAAAAATAATAAACTTTTTAAGGACAATGGCTGGAAGGACAAAAGCAATGGAGTGGTATTTTTAAAATCTGATTTTGAACCCTAAATCGGTTTGATAAAAACCAAAAAAACCAAGAAAAAATCGATTAAAAATGAGCAAGACTAAGAATCAGACTCAATTTAAGTTATTTTACGATTTTAAAACCAAGTAACCGAGTCATCAAAGTTATTGAACTAAAATTACAACTTTTAAAATTAGTAAAACTAAAATCACAATGGATTAAACTTGTAAGTTTATTCTTGCCTAATATTAAAATTTGTTAATAAAAAAATAATTTATTTAAATTGGTATTATTTCAAATAATATCTATAAATTCTGCCACGTTTGGCATTTTTTTTGTCCAAAAAGGAAGAAAAAGAAAATTTAAAAAGAGACAGAGAAAGTGCTAGTTAATTTTGATTAATTCTTGAGTTCTAAGTCCTTAGTGTTCTAGACACTACTGGATCCTTCGGAAATCCGAACTGTGCCGCATCTCCTCTCTTATACAAAAACCTCGTCATCTGAGCTGACACTTGCATACTTTTGCATCATCTATGATAGATCGAGTTCTCTTCTTCTTCATCATCCTCATCCAAAAATGTTCGGCGTCGTATTCCCAAACCGCAGTTTCCCAATGGACATCTCCAGCTTCTCTCAAATCGACACCTTCCACTGGGTCCTCGACATGAACACCTTCGTGGGCGAAGCCTACGACCAAGTTCGCGAGCTCTGCATATTCCTCCTCAACTCCTTCACTCTCCCGCCGGACAAGGCCCTCGCCGTCTACATCCAAGCCCCCGGCTCCGCCTTCCAGTTCTGCGGCGCGGTCACCTTGGCCCGCCCGTCCGCGGTGCTCTCCCTGGCGTGGCCGGACCCTCCCGGAGATGGGCAGCTGCAGCTCACGGCCGCCGATGCGGCGCCGCAGTCGGCGAAGATTGGGGTGTCGGTGGAGGACTTGGCGACGCTGCCGTCGCTGGACGTGGCGGCGGAGAAGAAGGTGGAGCGGTTGGCGATGAAGGTCGGGGAGAATTTGTTTAACTTCATGCAGTCGTTTTGTGGTGTGGATGGGAGTAAGCTGGTGGTGCCTATGGATATTTTGGATCGGTGGTTTAAGAAGTTTCAGGAGAGAGCTAAAAGAGACCCAGAGTACTTGAAGTCCTTTGTTTTCTGAATTCTGGGAGGTACTGTAATTTCTCAGTTTTTTTTTTTTTTTTTTTGGTTTGGTAATTTACTATGTATGTCAAAATCAGAATGGCATTTGTATTTTGGTGCATTGTCATTTTTGTATTGAATTTTGATGATAAGTGATGTTGTTAGATTAGAGAATAGACTTTGCCAAGAGAATTGTAGCTCAATGCCATTTTGCTTGCTCTCTTTTACGAGGATAACCGGGGATTGAATCCCCGCTTTCCCTTTGTTGTAACTATTTAATTGCCAAAAAAATTAGAGAGGAGACTTGCCAATCAACTAAAAACTCAATGGGTGCATGTTTAACTTGTCAATAATAATACAAGAAAAAGATTAGAGAGCATACTTGCAATCGGAAGTGATTATTCAAGTTAAATATATGCATATGGGAACTGAGATGAAAATTGAAGAATGTGCAATAAGAAGAAATAAAGAAAGTATACTGCTGGTGTAGTTGTCAATAAAGCTTAGGAGGGGAAAAGGAATTGGAATTCTTTGAATTTACTACTTTGTTTCAATTGGGTGGTGAAAATTGAGTTAGTCGGGTTCAAGTTTAGATGGGAAGTTGTAGTCTGGGTTGAGTACAGTTTTTTTGGTCATAAAAAATTCAAGTTATATGTATAATGGTAGTATATTGCTGGCAAGATGGTTAATTTATATTTTGTCCAAAATACACGGTTGCTCCCTAAACTTGAGTCCATGAGCGATTTTAGTCCTTGAAGTTTAAAATGATCGCTTTTAGTCCCTAAAACACTTAAAAATGATTGATTTTAGATCCTAGCAAACTTCAAGTGATCTTTTTTAGTCCCTATGGAGTGATGTGTCACTTTTTTGTTTAGCCATGTAATCTAAGGGACTAAAACCACTTTAAATTTAAGGGATTAAAATGGATGTGCTCAACACTGTGTATTTAAGTCGTAGATTTATTATGTTAATCAACCTTGAAAACATAGAACAATCTGAGCAAATGCTTCTGTGCGTAGGGATTTGACCCTGTTACTCTGAAATATGCCTACTCTCTCTAGACGTCTTTAGGACTAGCCAACATGTCTAAATGGGCTTAGGCTGAATTGTTTTTTATGTATGTTGTTTAATAATAAAAAAATAGGTGGTTTATATACATTGGTGGTAAATGTGGCAGACCTTACACTCTCTCAGTCTGAAGCATCTGTTTTCACATCTATTAGTTTAGACTTTTGATAATTAGATTCTATCTTGGAACTGGTTTGAAGTGATTTTGCCTGTTTTGCACTTAGGTCTTGTCTTATGAAGTTTGAGAGAGGCAAGTTATGTTAGTTGCAAATAGAAAGTTGTAGAATTTGAAATCCTATTCAAGGATTTGTGAAGGTGTGGATTTGGATGAATAAATTTTAAACAGAACACTTGTAGCACTTATTACTGCCTCGCTGTGTTATGGTTATATAGAGAATATGCCATCAAGAGCCTTATAGCTCAACTGGCTAGCACCTTCTAGTGTTTCCATTGAAGACATCCATGGTTCCAATCCGCCTCACCCCCAACTATTGATGTATCCAAAAATAAATAAATATAGAATATCCAATAGTTAGAATTAAATGATAAAAAAGAAGAAGAGATTATTGGGTGAGTTGTCAAGTATATGTATATGTATATGTATATGTATGGTCTTAGATGCAAAATTGCAAACACATATAGCTGATATCAATTCATTTCCAATATATTGGTAATTCAGACCTATATGATGAGAATCTGCCAAACTCTGTACAGCTTGTGTTTACATTTTCTTTTTTGGATAAGTCCAGCTTGTGTTTACTTTCCTAAGACTACATTGTGCATCTTAAGTTTGTTGCCTTCAAACAGTTAACATTTGAATTCAAGAGTGAGCCAAGGTAATTGAGATCGCATGAGCCAAGGTAATGGGATAAGTGTTACCTCAATTAGTTACTCCACATAACATTTTAAAACTCAAGCAATTGGACTTTATTATCAGTAGGTCTGCATTGGGGATTGTGGACTTTAGGACTTTGATTAGAGGGTCTTCTCATCAAGCATTTCTAGGTATGTAAAATTAGAATAAGGCCGGGGGATTTGAAGTTTCTGTCTATTGTGTCCTTTCAAAACAGTTATTATGCGTGTTCTGTTGTTAAGAATATTAGCATAGGTTCTTTAACACGAAACAGAATCTGTGGAAGTGACAGAAGAAATGGTGACTCCTCTTGATTTGACAACTCTTTTTGCATGTTATCAAAATTTGTCATCTCTCTGAGATTGTTTGTCTTACTAGCATGCTAAGATCAACCACTTGGAGAGCCTGGAGCGGTGGTGCCTTTCTTCCCCGTTCATTTTAATTTTTTTTAATAAGTAAAACAAATTTTATTGACTTAGTGGAGATACTTCATGCACATAGAATGTGTGTGCAAAATACTCCTAAAACAATTATTATAGTCATTTTAATTTCTCCTTTCCAGGAAGAGAGGGGGGAATGTCTAGAAGTCTAAATTGATTGATGTTATTAAATAGTAAGCTTAGTTGATTAGGGAAGAAGGTGCATACGTTGAAATGTGACCACAGAGTGTATCATTTCATTGGAATGGGAAGTATCCAGCTGCCCTTTATATTTTGTAGTTATAATCGGTTAGGGACCATGCCTCACAAAGCCACAAAGCGGAATTCACTGGTTTGAGTCTCACTTTCTACTTAACCTGTTTCTTGGGGTCAAAACTCACTCACATTAAAAAGAAAGTTTGTAGTTGCAAGCAAGACAATTCTAAATATAACGATGAATCAGTTAGTTACCATTACTTGCAGAAGTCTTCAACTTTTGGTTATTGTTTGCATTTTACATGCTACTATTCATCCATATCTGCAGGTGAAAGAGTCAGCTTTAGATTTTAAAGCTTTCTGCATGATGTCCAAGTCACTACATACTAGGGTACATATCAGAGCTCAATTCCTACTTATCAAAAGAATAATAGTAATAAATAGCTCAATTTCTTAGAGCTCACCAAGTGTGTTTCAGTAACCTTCTTGCTGACGTTATACTGGTGGTTTGTGCAAAAATATCTTCTTTTTTAAGGAGAAACGATCTTATCAAGTAGAAGTCTATATACACAAAATTTCTCACTTGGTTGTTGTGTGAAGGTAGATAAAAAAGTGATGTCAGTGGAAGGCCTAGATAAGAACTAATAAAAACTTACCAACTCTGTGGTGAAAAATGCTAAATGCTGGGAAATTGTTTGTATTATGTAACATTGCTCAATGCTCATCTTATCAAATGTTTATACTTTATACAGATATGTTTTTTAAATTAAAAAATAATTGGTACAATTTAATCGTGACCAATGGCTTAGAACTTCAACCAATTATTGTTTTGATGGTTGATAACCTGAGTACCATATCTACAACATTTTACACCCTTTAGGCTGCGTTTGTTTGGACTTCAAATGATTTCAGGAAATACTTTTACCCATTTTCGTGTGTTTGGTTGCGCATAAAAAATAGAGTTTTCCGGAAAGCAATTTACTTTGACCGTAAAAAGGGGCCTTTGACCCGGAAAATGAATGCAGGTTCTATTTTACCTTCAAATCATTTCCGGGCTCACAGGCGCTCAGAGAGAGAGAGAGAGAGAGAGAGAGAGAGAAAGAAGAGAGGTCGCACCCCAGTACCGGCGCCGTCTAGTTTGCGCCGTCGAGATCGTCCCACCGAGATCGCATCACCATCGAGATCGCACCCCAGTACCGGCGCCGTCTAGTTCGCGCCGCCGAGATCGTCCCACCGAGATCGCACCCCAACACCGGCGTCGCCATCTAGATCATCACCACCCAAGATCGATCCACCCAAAACCAATCTTGTTCTCGACCCAAAGCTCATCGGCGCCGTCGTTCTCGTTCTTGACCCAAAGCTCATCGGCGCCACCGATCTCGTCATCTCAATCTCATCGCCCATGACCGATCTCACCGTCTCGATCTCGTCGCCCATGACCCATGACCTTCCTCTCTCTGAGTCTCAATTTTCAATCGATCTCTCTTCCTCCCTCTCAGTTTGAACAAATTTTTTAGTTTAATGAATTGTTTTGAGCAGATTTTTGTTTCTTTAAAGGTATATATTGAAATTTTCTTAATAAAATTTGTTTGGATATTGAGAAAATAACTGAGAAAATATGAAAAATTGGTAGGAAAATAGCATTTTTAGAATGTTACCAAACACCGAAAATCAATTTTCAGACTATTTTCCATTGTAAGACCAAACACCTGGATTTTATTTTCCTTACGGGAATTCATTTTCCCCTGCATTCATTTTACGTTCGGAATTCAATTTCCATTGAACCAAACGCAGCCTTATTTTCAAATTTTTTTTTAGGAACAAATTGTACAACTATGAACTAACGGCCAGGTTTAAATCCCTTTTCTCCTAGCTATCAATTTAAAAAAAAAAAAAAAAAACCATATATATTAACACACTGATTTTTACCATATATTATATATATAACTGTACTGCTAAATTTTACTGAGCAAATTCAAGATAAGCAGCTAAACAACTTAGCTGCAAATGCTATAACTAAGCGCATGAAACCATTCTGCCTATGAACTTAATCAACAATTGGCAACCTGGCATCAACCCCTTTAGACAAAGAAAATTAGCTCTCCCATCTACTTCATAGCTCTATGAGAATTGAATTCTTTACTTTCTTACAAATCTCAATCATTATTTGAAGTTATAGCCTTTCGGATTTGATTTGACCATTGAGGATTACGGCTGCCAAACTTGATAAATTTCATAGCTCAGGCAAAGCTTACGGAAAAACAGCTTTAAAGCTCCTACTCTTTAGTTTCTTAATTAAATTTCATGACTCGCAGCTATATTCTTTTGATAAACACAATGTCATGACTTGCAGCTGTTTCTGCAAAAAACTAATAGTTACTATTTAAATGATATTTACTATTACATTATCTCGTAAGAAGAAGAAAAACATGATTATTATTTTTATTGTTAACCTTTCCAAATTTAAATTGTAAACAAAATTCTAAATAAAATGGACAAAAACTATATTTTTATATCAAAAGGGGATGTAGCTCAAATGATTGAGTATGGGGTAGCGCTTACACAAAGAATGAGGATTGATTGATACTTTACATCTTCATTAACTTTATTTTTTTCTTAAAATATAACACTTTAAAATTATTTAAAAGAAAGTGAGTAGATGAAAAAAAATTACTAATTGATTTCCGAAACAAATGAATTTTAGCATGCAAATGTTAGATTAATTATAGATTGCAGTAAAAAAAAAAAAGACTAAAATTTATACCATTTAAATTATGATTACAGTTACATCCTTTGAAAAGAAGATGAAGAAGTTGCTTATTGTTATTGTGGGATAAAGAAACTGAGTGGGAGTATTGGGCTATCGGCCATGCCCGAGGATGCCAAGATGCTCGAGGATGGTTAAGCAGTAAGAAGGGCTCGTGGGTTGATGGACTGAAGACAAGGATCGATAACAGTGAGTGGTGTCTCCTGAGGAGCCAAAGTTCCTCAGCCTAGAGAGGCGACGTGAGAGTCTGGAGCCTGACCACCTAGCATTTGCGGTGGAGGGAGACAACCATGCTTTGGAAGATAAGCTTCATAGAGAGGAGTCAATAGTGAACTAAGAACTAGCTGAGAAGTAGGCTGCTATCATCACATTAAATGCTCTGCACTTGAGCAACTTGCTGCATTTATGTGAAAGTGACGCCTGAACAGTGATATACAGCCTTACAGCTACATACATGGACTCCAGAAGCATCCAAGAGATCATTTACCTAATCAACAAATAAAAGGCTAGGATGAAAGGAGAGGGAAAGACTATATAAGGGGAGGACCTCCATGAAGGAAGGGCATATGATCTGATCTAGTCGGAGAGAAAAAGAAAAGAAAGAACTTTGTGTACTCAAAAAAGTTTGGAATTTATATAAGAACATACCCTCCTCGAATTTGACCGAGGAATATTTTTATCTTCAAAGTATACTTTTCAATCACTCTATCACTAGTCCAATCTGCTGTGATACATACTTGATTCACTAAGTCTTCATCTGTATAATCCATTCTCTAACAATTCTATTGTGGTAGGCTTATTGGGCTATTAATCCATTCTTCTGGGTTGAAAGTTCAATTTCGCCTCTACAATTGGCATCGTTTGTGGGAAATAGGGAAGCACATGTGATCTTGTTCAGTCATGGTGGGTTCAGGGCCAAATCGAGAAGAGTCTGTGGGGTCACAACATCAGGACCATTTTCTTAACTTGGAACGAAAGAGAGATCGTGAATTTTGTGTTCATACGACTCATACTAGTAAGAGTCACGTGTCGCATGGGGAGAATACTAGAGTTCTTCAACTGGAGATAGACCATCTGAGTAAAAAATTATGTCGTAAACAGAGAATGGTGTCTCCTTTGAGCTCAGGGTCCGAGTCAGGGGAGGATGACAATTACAGGCTTGGCTTAAGAACTCCACTTAGTGAGTCTTTTTCTTACAAGGATGAGCATTATCATATGCAAAGAAGTAGGAGTCCAGCCCATAGGAGTTTGGGAAACGATGCAATGAGTAGGGCCCTGTGCCAAATTTCAAAGTCTCCGTTTACGCGCAGAATTGAAAGAGAAAAGCTTCCTCGTCAGTTCGGAGGGCAGACCCGGTGGAAGACATTAGCCATTTTAATCAAAGGATGGCTATTCACTCGAGGAATAAGGCCATGATGTGCAAAGTATTCCTGTCTAGCTTGGGGCCAATTGCGATGAGATGGTTTGGCAGGTTGGAGGAAGGATCTATCAGCTCTTTTCTAGAGCTTACCAGGGCCTTTGGGACTCGCTTTGTTACATGTAGTAAGGTTCTTCATCCCCTAGATTCTCTGTTGTCAATGGTAATGAGAGAGGGTGAAACTTTAAAGACTTACTCAGACAGATACTAAGAAATGTTCAACGAGATAGATGGAGATTTCAAGGATGTGGCCATAAGGACGTTTAAGGTCGGACTCCCCACTAAGCATGAATTAAGAAAATCCTTGACTAGAAAGCCTACGCGTAGCATGCGTCAGTTAATGGATATAATTGATGAATATAAACGGGTCGAGGAAGACCAGCAGCAAGGGAAGGGTAAAGCGAAGATGACTCCTCTTGACCGTAGGGACTTTAGGTCAGAGAGGTATAACAACAACCGACCCAGGAGAGATTTTGCTGGACATACAAGGCATTCTACTGTCTAGTAGTTAACACGGTGTTTAGGGAGCCTGTACACCAAATCCTTGAGAAGATAACGAATAAACCATATTTCAAGGGGCCGAATAAGATGGGAGGAGATCCTTCCAAGTGCAATCAAGGTTTATACTGCCAGTATCATTAGCACTGTGGGCACACTATGGAAGACTGCAGAACTTTACGTGAATATCTGGTTGGGAAGTTGGAGCAATGTTTATACCAACCATCTGCACAGAGAGGTCAGGCTGGGCCAGTTCATCAGCGAGAGAACCCCTTGAGACCATCCTTGAGAACAATCAATGTAATTTTGGCAACCCTAGGTCGGATGGGCATGCATTCATCTGATGTGATGTTCGTGTCAAGTTCACACACTGAGGATCCAGTCCCTAAGCCTAAGCGAAGGAAGATGCAAGCCCGACCAGTTTTGAGCTTTTCTGACGAGGATAAAGTCAAAACCCATCAGCCGCAGGATGATGCTTTGGTGGTTACCCTTCAGATAGGAGGTTATGATGTAAGAAGAGACCTGGTAGATCAAGGAAGTGGTGCAAAGATCATGTATCCAGACCTGTACAAGGGGCTTAAGCTGAAACCCAATGAATTAGTTACCTATGATTCCCTTCTGGTGGCGTTTAATGGGAAGATTGTTATCCATAAGGGCATGATTAGACTGCATGTTCAAGTGGGGTCAAGAGTAGTAGAAGTAAATTTCATTATGGTAGATGCTTATTCACCTTATGCTGCCATTTTAGCAAGACCGTGGCTTCATGCCATGGAAGTTGTATCTTCAACTCTACATTTAAAGGTGAAGTACCCCTCTGAGGACCGTGTTGAAGAGCTGGTTGGAAGCTAGACCATGGTAAGGTAGTGCTTGGTTGTTACTATCAGACACCAGTCTGAGGGCAAATCCTTGGGATTTTCTAAGAAGGCCTTGTAGCAATTAATGGAGGTAGAAGTGTCCTCAAACGTTGCAAATGAAGGGGCGAAGTGCGAGAAGTTAGAGAGGGTCGCTATTGATACTGATGCAGAGAGATACTTTCGAATTGGAGTCCGATTGCCTCCTCAAGAGAAGGAGGAATTGCTAGCTTTCCTTAGAAGGAATGTAGATGTTTTTGCTTGGAGTGCCTATGAAGCTTCTGGAGTGGATTCGAATTTCATTTGTCATCATTTAAATGTCGACCCGACTATTACCCTGAAGAAGCAACCACCTCGGCGCTCCTCTAAAGAACATGCCGAGGCTATAAAGGAAGAAGTGATGAAGCTTAGGCGTGTATTGGCAATTAAGGAAGTTATTTATCTAGAGTGGTTGGCCAATACCGTTGCGATGATGAAGAAATCAAGAAAGTGGAGAGTTTGTGTAGATTTTACTGATTTGATTAAAGCTTGCCCCAAGGATCCTTTCCCAATTCCTCAGATAGATCAATTGGTGGACGCTACGATTAGTCATCCTCGGACGAGTTTTTTAGATGCCTTCCAGGGGTATCATCAAATATTCCTAGCCTTGGCTAATCAAGAGAAGACTGCTTTCGTGATGCCCACTAGGAATTCCCACTACTGAGTAATGCTTGTTGGATTGAAGAACGTTGGGTCTACCTACCAGCGAATGATGACTAGAATGTTTGAATCTCAGCTTGGCAAATATGTCAAAGTTTACATTGACGATATGGTCGTGAAGAGCAAAGTGGTGGCCGAGCATTGAGTGACCTCAAAAGTGTATTTGAGGTGCTGAGGAGACATAATTTGCATCTCAATGCTTCCAAGTGTTCTTTTGGTGTTGGTTCCGGTAAATTTTTAGGCTACATGGTCACCCATCGTGGAATTAAAATTAATCCTGATCATTAAAGCGATTAATGATTTACAACCTCCTTGGAATCCTAAGGAGGTGCAGAAGTTGACTGGAAATGACTGCAACCTTGAATAGATTTATCTCTCGAACAGCAGGCAGATGCAGACCATTTTTCCAACTCTTGCACAAGTGGAAAGGGTTTGAATGGAATAAAGAGTGTGCCTTTGCCTTCTAACAGTTGATTTCCCGACCCCCTATTATGTCCAGACCCGAGAAGGAAGAAGTCATTTTCGCCTACATTGTTGTGGCCTCTCATACAGTCAGTTTGGTTTTAGTAAGGGTGAAAAATGGGGTACAGAGACTAGTCTATTACGTGAGCAAATCGCTACAAGAAGCTGAAGTTCGTTACATGCCCTTGGAAAAAACTATTTTGGCTGTAGTGCATGCTACGCGGAAACTCCCCCATTACTTCCAAGCACATACAGTTGTAGTTCTCACTCAACTTCCTTTGCAGTCATTACGTTGAAAGTCTGATTATACGGGAAAAATTGCCAAATAAGAGATGATTTTGGGAGCATTTGATATAAAGTACATGTTTCATATTGCAGTTAAAGGGCAAGTTCTTGCAGATTTGGTAGCAAAATTTACTGAGTCTCCAATAGTGGTTGAGGTTGAGGAGCAAAGGTTTGGGGGAGAACAAGTTTCAACAGTTTCTCTTCATGGACATTCACCTTGGAAGCTATATGTTGATGGTGCGGCTAATCAAAAGGGATTTAGAGTGGGAGTAGTGATAGTGTCTCTAGATAGAATTACTACTGAGAATTCCTTGAGGTTGGGCTTCTCGACCATGAATAATGAAGCAGAGTATGAGGCCTTGCTGGTTGGGGTAGCTATGGTCAAGAAACTGGGTGGAAAGACTATTGAGGTTTTCTTAGACTCAAGGCTAGTCATCAGGCAAGTAAAAGGAGAGTTGGAAGCTAGGGACCTGAGGATGCAAGGATATTTGGATAAAGCTCGGTTGTTACAATCTGATTTTGAATCTTTCTCCATACAACAGGTCCCGAGGAATAGAAATGCACATGCACACTCTTTGGCAACTTTGGCAACCTCTTCCGGACGAGACCTTCCTCGAGTCATCCTCGTTGAAGATCTGGATAGGCCTACTGAAGAAGAGGCGGGGAAAGTCGGGGTACTCCAAATTAGGGTTGGACCCAGCTCGATGGACCCCATAGTTCAATTTTTGAAAGAGGGTGTGTTACATCTCGAGAACATAGAGGTAGAAAGGTACGGAGGAAAGCCCCTCGCTTCTGGTTGTCCGAGGAACAAAAGTTGTATAAGCGCTCTTTGTTAGGGCCATATTTCCTTTATGTCGATCTCGAGGCGGTAGGGCCACTTTTGGAGGAATACATGAAGGGATATGTGAAAGTCATACAGGGGCAGATTATTGTCGCACAGAGCTCTTGTCCAGGGTTACTGGTGGCTCAACAAGCAAAAAGAAGCATAAGAGTATGTTAAAAAGTGTGATCAGTGCCAGAGATTTGCTTCAAACATTCACCAGCTTGGGGGTGTGCTCAACCCTTTGTCTAGTCCGTGGCCATTTGCATAGTGGGGCCTGGATATTGTAAGGCTATTTCCCAGGGCTGTGGAAAATCGAAGGTGGCTTCTTGTGGGAACTGACTATTTCACGAAGTTGGTCGACACTGAGTCACTGTCTAACATCAAGGATGTTGATGCAAAGAAATTTGTTTGGAAGAATATTCTTACCTGATTTGGGATTCCTCATACGCTCATCTCGAAAAGTATGAGTTAATATACGGAAGTATGAAAGAGAGATGAAGTGGCGTTTAGCCATTGTGGGAACTGACTATTTCACGAAGTGGGTCGACACTGAGTCACTGTCTAACATCAGGGATGTTGATGCAAATAAATTTGTTTGGAAGAATATTCTTACCCGATTTGGGATTCCTCATACGCTCATCTCGAAAAGTATGAGTTAATATATGGAAGTATGAAAGAGAGATGAAGTAGTGTTTAGCCATTTTCGGGTATGATGTAAATAGGGGTTGTTTATGACTATTTTAAGGTGTTGGGATTTTATGAGGAGATGGAATGAGATGTTTATGGGTAAGTGTACATGGGTATTTATGGATTAAAAGCTGATTTATGAACTAAATGATTGATTTTATGGTTGAAAATAACATGATGGGTGAGGAATTTTATGAGGAGATTTAGTTCCTTTGATGAGTTGATGCTAGTTCCTTTTATAGTGAAGTTTAAGGGATTAATTAGCAAAATTTAGAAGAGATCAAGTCTGACAACAGCAAAATCTCAGAATATCTCCTTTGAGATTTGACCCAAAATGGTAAGACTTGCTTTTAGAGTGTTTTACTTATTTGGGTAATGCAATTGGAGGTTGAGATGCTTCTAATCTAGGCATTAAATGTTGAGATTTGGAGATTAATTTCGTCCAATAGGATTAAAGCAAGTATGAGGACTGAAGATCTTGTTTGCTGCAACTAGGATTAGAGCTCAAGATGCTTGGTTGACACTCCAAGCCAGGTGTCAACCATTGATAAAATAAACTATTGCAGGACACCTTTGCTGGAGTTTTTGCTGGACACCCCTTTATGCCCTCCAAACCACTTTTCCCTAATTTTCCATTTTTGGGATTCATGGGCTTTATTCATAATCAATTACATACATTTTTAGTAATAAAATAAACTATTTAGTTGAGAATTTCATGAGCTTGTAGGTCTTGGTTATGACTTCCTTAAGTTGTGACCAAAGCTTAGAGAAGAAGGGTCTTTATTGCATCTCAGTATTTTGGTGTCAGTCCAGCCTCTGATACTGTTTATGTTAGAGTTAGTAGTGACAGAGAGGCTGATGTGACAGGTGGCTAGCTCCTAATTTGGTTTAGGAGCTTGGTTGCTTCTTGAGATACTCTTCAGCAGAAGGCAGAATTGAAGAGAGTTCTCCAGTTGGGTCAGTTTGTACACACGGGTCATTTTGGCGGAAATTTTAGGCTTCATTTTGGAGTTCATAAGAGAATGGAATGGAATGGAATGGAATCTATTTAAGTAAGGGAAAGAAATAGAAAATGATGGAATAGAATAGAATTAAGTAACCTTGATTGAATGTTTTAAAATTAAGAAAAATAGAAATGAATGGAATGTAAGTAATCTTGTTTGGGAGTAACATAGAAGGAATAGAATGAAATCATTTTATGACAATGTTAATATTAGACCCTTATTTTAAAATAAATGGTTGAACATATAGGGGTATTTTGTGAATTTTAGTAAAAAAATCATTAAATCTAATTTCATTTCCTCCCATTCCTCCCAATTTTGGGGGGAATGAAAATTTGAGATTTTAAGAGAATAGAGAGGAATAAGTGTTCACTCCTACCCATTTTGTTTCCTCTATTAAAACTCTCAAATAAGGGAAGAGAAGAATATTCTAAAATTATTGTTTTTATTTCTTTCCTTTCCATTCCATTCCATTCCCTCCTCCCAGACGGGACCTTAGTTTGGGTTTGAGCATGAGAGCTGAGTATTTTGGTGGGCCGCTGGCTTGGTGGTTCCGTCCACTTGGGCTTATCATTTTGCTTTCTCCTTGTAAACCCTACAAAATGGACAAAGTTATCATATATTGCCATAGATTTTTATTCCACATGGGCTTTAGTTGTTAGTAAAAATGAAATGTATTCATGAGTTTTAATAATATTTATGATAGGTTTTGGGTATTAATTTTTATGGGCTTTAAATAACAATTTGTATAGTTTCTCATAATTTTTGCCATGAATTATTTTGTAAATGATATTTTCTTTGGTGCTTTTAAATAGTAACGTCAAATGTTTCTTGTGAATAATATTTACCATAGGTTTTAATAAAGGTAATATCCATTGGTTTCAAATAAAATTTGGTAACAACCACCATAATGAAATAATGTGATATTCTCATGGGTTTTTCTATAGATAATCATAATGGGCTTGTAATGTGAATAATTACCATGAGTTTTGAAAATAAATATTATAAATGTTGTGATATAAGATAAATAGTGACTATGAGTTCTTATATAAATTCCATGAGTTTATAGTATGAAATAAATAAATATTATGGGTTTAAGAATTGAGTTTGTATATTATAATAATAGATTTAAGAATTTAAAGCATTGTTCATCATTGGACTTTAAGAGATATACTTATGATACAATATTTTGTCAAGTATTGATAACCTCAAGCTTTTTACTAAATTGTGTCAAGTAGCTAGTTTGGGCTTTTAATATTGCCAACGTAAATTGAGATTTTGATATTGCCAATGTGAATTGAGATTTTGATATTGCCAATGTGAATTGAACTTTTAATATTGTCAATGTGAATTGAGTTTTCATGAATTAGGTTTTTGTGAATTAGGCTTTTCATATTGCTAATGAAGATTGGGCTTTGGTATTGCCAACGTGAATTGGGCTTTTGATATATTGCTAACGAGAATTGGGCTTCTGATATTGCCAATGTGAATTGGGCTTTTAATATTGCCAATGAGAATTGGGTTTTTGATATATAATATTGTCATGGGTTTAAACCATGGTTTTGAATTCCATTGATAAAATTATTTTGCTATGGACTTAAATCATGAGCTTTTCAAATATTGCCAAGTATAAGTATTATTGGGCTTTAAATAGAATGAGATATGTGCATTAGGATCATTGGGCTAGTTTTGGGCTTAACTAAATAATGATAATAAAATTTGATAAGATATGAGTTTTTTGGGCTTTTGTAATAGTTTATATCATGACCCCATTTAGATAATTAGATATGAAATATTTGAGGGCCAATGGGATAAGAAATATTCATGGTGGCCCAAAATAATTTATGGGTGATATTTTGGTATTTTTTGGTGAATAAATGTGATTAAATAGGATTAGGGCACATGACATGAGTGAAAAAATTGTACCTCAACGGCAAGAAAGGTGAGTAAAGGAGAAAAATATTACTATTTGATTACAGAACAAATGAATTTTAATAAGCATTTGTTGGGAACCCATGGGTAGAAATCAAAATTGAAAACCAATTTGCAAGGAAAGGGTTCCCAAGAGTTTACATGCACATGTTTAAGCTTATACTTAAGCAATGTAGGACATTATGATCATAACATACCACCACGCTCTACAACCGACGTTCATGACAACTCACTTTATTGACACTGACCCAATGGTAGCCCTTTTTCTTCTGGCAGTTCTACTCACCTATGTGTTATTTTAATCTAGCCTCTAAGTCGCTCCCTCCTAGATTTGACCACAAAGATACAACTCATTTGATCACATACTCAATGAACTACAATCGATTACTTGGGGTGGTAGTTGGCTCTAATATCAAATAATAAGAACTTGCTAGAATATGAATATGTATTGTGGAAAAGTAAGAATGAAGAATGAGAATAGTAGTTGTTGTAGGCTACTTCAAGAGGGCTTAGACCTTCATAGAGAAAGAGAGAGATTAAGAGAGAGACGCATTAAGCAATTGGTTTATTCTTCATTGATATCTAATATTGAATTATGATCATGTATTTACAGGAGATTAGCTCTAATGTCATTGGCCCACATGGCCTAACATAATTGGCTAATTAATTCAACATGTGCTTTGTGAATTAAGCCATGTATTAAATGAGCTACATGTGCTCAATTTCTAACTAATTGATTCTTATCTCAACTAACTAAATAAAGCGCCAATATGTGTAATTAACTACAAGAATTGTAAGGATATTAAAATATTATAACAAATATAAGATTCCTAACAAGGAACGAGGATCATTACCTTGCATCTCCATTAATTTTACTTTATTTTCATAAATTATCACATTTTAAACTTTTAGCATGCATTAGTTAGATTAATTATGGATTGCAATAAAAATAACTAAAATTTATACCATTTAAATTATATTTACTATTACACTATCTAAAAAGATGGTTATTATTACTATTATTAACCTTTGTAGTATTTAAGTAGTAAACAAGTTCTAATTAAAATAGACAAAAATTATATTTTTAATTTTTTTTTATATTAAAAGGGGATGTAGCTTAAATGGTAGAGCCTGAGGTACAGCTTACACAAGGAACAAGCATTGACTGATACTTTGCACCTCCATTAATTTTATTTATTTTTCTTAAAATATCACATTTAAATTTATTTAGCAACAAAATGAGTAGATTAAAAAAAAACTATTTGATTATTGAAACAAATGAATTTTAGCATGCATATGTCTGATTAATCATGGATTGTAGTAAAAATTACTAAAATTAATACCATTTAAATTATATTTACTATTACATCATTTCAAAAGAAGATGAAAAAGTTGATTATTGTTATTATTATTAAACTTTATGAAAAGTTAAATAGAATTAAGTTCTAATTAAAATGGACAAAAAATATATTTTCATATCAAAAGGGGATGAAGCTCAAATCGTAGAGCATGTGATGAAGTTTACACAAGAAATGAGGATCGATACCTTGCATCTCCATTAGTTTTTATTTTATTTTCTTAGATTATCACATTTGAATATAATATGATACTTGGTGGGGATATTTCAATTAGATATATCCATGTTATTAAAAACCGGACCAGATTAGTGCCTGGTGCCTATCAATACAGTCAAATAAAAACCTTTAAAATCAGGTTCAGGAGCAAACACAGCAATTTGGTATCAATTTTGAAAACCATGTAAATATTAAAGGGTACCAACTAGTTGCTATAAGGTTCTTGGCGTATTGGGAATACGTTCTAAATGTACTAGTAGTAATGCATCTTTTACTTAGGCACTTAGCACAATTTCTAAGACCCAACTTTTACTATATAGTACCATGTTTAGTTCTCCTCTATATATTGCTTTGTATCATTTATTCTTTTGGAATAAAGTTCTATCTTTTATTATAAAATAAAGACATGACCACTTGTAACAATCCATCATATAATAATTATTATTAATAAAATAGAAAAATCAACTTAAAAGTGATTATTAACCACGATCACTTGGGTGTGTGTAAATGGGGTTGTTCATCTTTCTAACAAAAAAGAAATAAAAAAAGAATGGGGTTGTTCATGGTCAATGTCTTTACAAATGGTCTC
Source organism: Castanea sativa (assembly GCF_040712315.1). Classification (NCBI taxonomy): domain Eukaryota; kingdom Viridiplantae; phylum Streptophyta; class Magnoliopsida; order Fagales; family Fagaceae; genus Castanea; species Castanea sativa. The sequence goes on along the minus strand of NC_134013.1, from coordinate 54,027,751 downwards.
AATGGCAAATTGCCTTTCTTACTAATAAGTAAAACAAAAAAAGAAAGAAAAGAAATTCATAAATACATAGGTATGGAAAATTACATGATCACACTACAAAAAATTGCAGGCATAAATTGGACCAACAATTCTTCGAAAACACAACACGCATTGCTTGTGCTAAGAGCATTCACATCAACCTCTCTATAATTTTAGCTAAACTAACCAAAAAAATGCATTGGCCTCAATATTTTTTTTTTCTCTACTCTATTTAAGTATTATTTTTCTCTCTCTAAAAATAAATTAATAAATTTTTCCTTTTCCCCACCACTTCCACAGCAACATAGAAGCTTCCTTTTCCTCACCCTTTCCATAGCAACATGACACCTGCCTTTTACAACACCACCGACCCACCTTCACTGCCAATCACAAACACTATGCCACTGCAAACACTACCAAACACCACCAATCATTGCAAACAATTTTAGCATCAGAAATCACAAACCCTACCCCCTTAACTGAAAACCCAGGTTTGCTACACCCCTTTTCAAGATCCAAACTCAATCATGGTAAAGCCCATCAACTATAATCTTTGGAGAAAGCCACCTTCAAGCACCAAATCCACTCACACCACCTTCAATCACCAAGCCCCTCTGCACCAATCACTAGAGAAACTCACATCTAGACACTGAACCCACTCGCACCACCTTCAACAACCAAACCCACCTTCAACGTACAAGCACCACCTTCAATCACCAAGCCCCACTGAATCCAATCACCAGACCCACTCGCATCAACAAGCCCTATCACTCGTTAAAACCATAAACTCCGTCCATGAGAGAGAGAGAGAGAGAGAATAAATAATAATAATAAAAATTTAGTTTAGCTTTGGCGATGAACAACTCTCGTTTCTTTAGGCGAGGTGCTTTCATACACTATTATTTTAGGTTACTCTTTTGACACTGATGCGGGCGGTTTTATGTTGTTTAGCCAAAACTTTAGCTATTTCTAGTATATGACGAGGCTGTTGTGAGTAGGGTTGTCCAGTGAGTAAAAGACCCCACCAAACCGCCCGGGTCCGACCAATTCGAGGCCTAGCGGGTGGACCTGAAGTCCATGGTGGGTCGGATTCGGGTCCCTCTCTAATAAAACCCAAATAATCGGATCGGGTGGTGGGTTAATGGGTTAAAAACCCGTAAAGTCCGACCCGACCGATGGTTTAACATATATATATATATATGGTAATTTGTACAACCCGTGAAGTTTGAAACTCTGAATGGGGAAGTGGAGTGATTGGACTAAAGGCGAAGTTTGTTTAGTGCTACACGGCAAGACTTCAAGAGTAATGCGACTAAAAGGCTAGACCACTGAGTAGTATCCATCCCTAAAACCACTTGTTCCCACAGTTTCCACACATAGAAAAGCTCATATCTGTTTATCACACAGTTTCCACTCTAAGAAAATCTTCTGTTGAAGATATGGAATGGCTACACTTCAAATTAGATGGCAATTTTTCACTTCCCCATGCCCATGGTCATGAATCACGGTTTAGGCCTTTAGGGTTTCAAGACTCTATTTGGCTACACTTCAAATCAAAAACCAAATCAGATTTCCTTACTCCTTTCTCTACTCTGCTAACTCTCAAGTCTCAAGTCTTAACCCTCATCACTCTCTCTTATAAAGTGGTCTTCTCTGAGTTCTCACTTTTCTCTCTGCTCTCTAGTCTCTAGTGATTTCAAAATCTCTCTTTTTTATTTTGAAACAAACCAAGTCCTTTACTCCTTTACATCAAAGATTCAAAATCTTTCTATTTTCTTCCCTCCACTAGGTTTCTGGTTGCTGTTGCCACCACCTCACAGCCCACCTGATGCCGCCGTCTTCACTCCATGGGTCTTCTTAGCCTCTCAGTCTCGGCTTCCTAGACTCAGATCAAGTAATTTTTTTCCCCTTTTCATCCATCTTTTTCTGTATTTTGTGTTTATGATATGGGTTTATCATTTTGTTCAAATGATATGGGTTTATCATTTTGTTCAAATGATTTATTTTTTGATATGTAATAAGAATCATATGAAAAGCAACTGAAGGGATCTTGTTCAAATGATTTAAAACTTAAAGATTAGGGACCAAAATTGAACAATAGATTGGATTCAAAGATGAAACCCTAATTTTTTTTATTTGATTTGTTGGTCAAAGACTTGATTTATCACTTTTGAAAGATGGAACCCCTAATTTGAGTGTGTTTGTTTGTGCTATCATTTTTCGAAGACTTTTGTTTGTTGGTCAAAGACATTATAGTTAGTTTGATTCATTGTTTTAGTGTGCTCTGAGTGTGATTCGTATCTGCCCTGTTTTATTCCTTGTTTTGTTTATTTTTTTTATGATCAATATACTTGTGTCTTTACTGTAAAAAAAGAATATGAACCCCTATTTTAAAAAGATAAAATCCAAACACATTTTTATTTTCTTATCTGCCTGTTTTATTCCTTGTTTTTTTTTATATAAAATTTTATGATCACTATACTTGTGTCTTCATTGTACAAAAAAAAAGAAAAAAAGAATATGAATCGCTATTTTAAAAAGATGAAATCCAAACACATTCTTATCTTCTTTTTTGATTGTATTTTATTGCTCATTTGTTTGGTTCATTTTGCTTTCCTAACTTAAAAATTTGAAATCCTAATTTTATACAAGAGTTGAAAGTTGTTCAAGTAGGCTTTTTGCTTCCTTTTCAAGGTTGAATCCCTAATTGCTAAGAGTTCTCTGAGGTATCATTTCTCTTCTATTGTTTCTCTTTTAACTTCTTGTTATTGTTTGTGTTACTTTTGAGTTTTGTCGTTGTTTGAGGAATATCAGACTGCAATAATTGTGTTTGCAAATTGACAATGATATGTCTTTGTAATTTCTTTTTGAGGTTTTTTATTTTCTTAGCTTTTATTTTACTGTAATTTCTTTTATTGGCAAATTTAAAAGAAAGGAAAAAAAAGTGGACGAACATATTCAAGTAAGCCCATTGGAAGCTAATTAGATGCTCATTCTGTTAGGTTAAGCATGTATCATAAGTTAACCTCAAAAGAAGCGTCATATTTTTGATATGCATATAAAAGTTGAACTTGTTTGTTGATGAGAAATGAAATAATTATATTAATGGAAGGAACATTAACAACTAAACTCAAATAAGCAACATGGAATCTGTAAGATAGAAATACATGCTTCATAGTATGCTCAAAGGTATTCATATTGGTGCTTTGAGAATGTATATAAGATAAGTATTGAACCCAGACTCTACCCTCTGAATTATTCTTACAAAGAAAAAGTTGTTCTTACAAAGAAAAAGTTGTTCTTACAAAGAAAAAAAAGTGTAATTTGTGTTAAGAGTTTATTGGCATATTTAAAAGAGAAAAGAAAATATTGGAGGAACATATTCAAGAAAGCCATGTCGAAGCTAATTAGAAATTCATTCTATCATGTATTTTCTTGTCAGTTATTTCGTATAATAACTGAGAGTAATATGTTTTGCATTTACTTGCATGATATAAGAACTTTTGCCAAGGACAATTTCTTTCAAATGCTTATAGTTATATCATTTCTTAGTTTTGTCTTGACTCTTAAACACACATACTTGTAATTTAAATGAAATCATGAAGTGCCATGTAATTTACCTTGATGAGTGTTAAATGAAATCAATACTTGTGAAGTCAATACTTATGCATAATAATATTTCTTATTCTACAAAACTCCAGTGTATGTGACTTTGCCCTTTAAGAGGTCAACTACAATGATATTTCTTAGGATTAGTTTTTTTATGGTTATTTGCTAATGCTTAAATTTGATGTCCTTAGATTATGGAAACCTCTAGTGATGCACCCCCTTCCCAAACAACATTCACTGCCCAAGCTGAACCCGCTGTCCAGTTGAACCTGCTGTCCAGCTAAACCTGTTGCCACTCTAACTAATGCTGAGGCACTTCTACCTAAACCTAATGATAAAACCAAGGTGAATGAGATAGCTGCTAATTGTGGTAATAATAGGAAAAAGTCTATTGCTTGGGATCATTTTGAAAAAATAAAGATTAGTGATGGTCAATTTAAGGTTGTTTGCCATTATTGCCAAAAAACTTATCGTGCTAGTAGTAAGGATCCTGGTACTACTAATTTATTGAATCATACACCAAACTGTGTTAAGAATCCTAATAGAATTTCACTTAAAAGGGTAACAAACTTTAGCATTTGAACCCAAAATGAATGGGGAGGAAGGGTTTCAGCTTGTACCAACAACTTTTACTGTTGAGGCTTCTAGGAAGGCATTTGCTGAAATGATTATAATAGATGAGTTACCTTTTAGGTTTGTTGAAAGATATGGGTTTCAAAGATATTCAACAACCTTACAACCTAAGTTGCAAATTAGAGATATTTCATCTCGTCAAACTGTGGCTAGGTATGTGATTGACATTTATGGTGTTGAGAGAGAGAAACTAAGGGAAGCCTTGAAAGGTCGTAGGGTGTGCCTTACTACGGACACATGGACTAGTATTCAAAATTTGAATTATATGTCCCTCACATGTCATTTTATTGATGATAATTGGAACTTGCACAAGAGAATTCTAAATTTTTGTCAAGTGGAAGGCCATAGGGGGAGACTATAGGTAGAAAGATTAAGATGTGTTTGCGTGAGTGGGGTGTTGATGGCATATTCACCTTAACAGTGGATAATGCTTCCTCTAATGGTACTACCATTAAATTTTTACAAATAGTAACTAAAGATTGGAAGGGGACTATTTTAGAACATGAGTTCTTACACATGAGGTGTTGTGCACATATCCTAAATTTCATTGTGGGAGATGGTTTGAAAGAAATTGATGCGTCCATTGCTAGGGTGCGTGAAGCAGTGAGGTATGTGAAGTCCTCACCAAATAGAAATCAAACTTTTTGGAGTTTTATAGAGAGATTAGGTATTGAATCCAAGTGTTTACTAAGTCTAGATGTACCTACTAGGTGGAACTCTACCTATCTCATGTTAGATACTGCTGAAAAATTTGAGAAAGTGTTCATAAGAATGGACTTTGAGGATGATAGTTATTCTTCATACTTTTTGAATAAGGAAAATAGTGGTGGTTTGGGATCTCCTTGTGGGGTTGATTTTCAAAATTGTAGGACATTTGTGGGTTTCTTGAAACTTTTTTACAATGCAACAAAAAAGTTCTCCGGTTCTTTGTATGTTACTTCAAATACCTTCTTTGATGAGATGTTTGTGATTCAAGAGAATATTGCTCATTTAATTAAATCTCAAAATCATCTCTTGAAAAACATGGCAACTAAAATGGAAGCAAAATTTGAAAAGTATTGGGGGAAAAGGGATAAAATTAATCAACTTTTGTATGTGCCTATGGTTCTTGATCCAAGAAAGAAAATGAGGTTTTGAAGTTTTCTTTTTCTGAAATTTATGGGGATGAAGTGGCTGATGAAATGGTTGATTTGGTGAGGAAGACCATGAATAGGTTGTATGATGATTACTCTAGGGTTGATTCACCAAATGTGGTAGTACCAAGTGAGAGTGAGAGGACACACATGGAAGGTGATATGTAGTGATCCATATGCGATGGTTAATTCATGATATGAGCATTTTTTAGAGGCTGAGAAGTCTATAGGGTGTAGCAATGAGATTGAGAAATATTTGGCTGAAAATTGTGAGAGTAGAAGGGATGTGAAATTTGAGATTTTGGGGTGGTGGAAAGCCAATTTAGACAGGTACCAAGTGTTGTCCAAAATGGCTAGGGATGTGCTGGCTGTACCTGTTTCTATGGTTGCTTCTGAATCGGCATTTAGTATCGGAGGGCGCATACTTGATCCATTTCGAAGTTCACTCTCCCCTCTCATGGTTCAAAATCTTATTTGTACTTAAAACTGGCTGCAAGCCCATGTCCCAATTTCTTTTCGCAAGTCAAAGGACGAAATGAAGGCCTTGGAGGATGAATTTTATGAATTAGGTAATATGTTTAACTTCCATACTTCTTGTCAATTAAGTGTTATTAAATGTGTCATATACTTGAGCAAAATTTAATATATTGTCTCAATTTTTTCTTTTTTAGTTTTAAATCAAGCAACAACAACAGCAAGTTCTAGTTCCTGCTCAAGCAAAGGTGGTACTCGTACCACAGTTAGTATTGATGAATGATCACTGATTGGGTATTTTTCTGCCCTTATAATTTTTGTTCATATTGGTTACTTCCCTTTTGGTTATTCTGTAACTTTTGTTCTTTGTCTTTATATATTATTGATAAATATTTTTTCTACTTGTATTGTAGGAGGAAGGAAGGTTGCATTTTGTATAGGTGGCAATTTTTTTGGATATATTTTGAAGCTTTTTTGGATAGATGTGTAGCTTTTCTAATTATACATGAACTCTTGTCTTGCTTATAGGAAGGAAAACTTAGTATCTGTGTAAGCTTTCCTTTCTATAAGTTATGGACTTGTTAACTATAGATAATAGAGTAGTTTTTTACTGCTTTAGGAAAGCTATTTTTTGGAAATACTTATAGTATTTCATAATTGTAACTAATTATATATACTGCTGGGAATATTCCCTACTGCTTTGGTAGTTTACTGCCTTACAGCCTTGTGCAGTAACTGTCTTCTCTGCTGCCTCTATGGCTAACTATATATATATATATATATATATATATATATATATATATATATATATATATATATATATTTATTTATTTATTTATGAAGATGTAATATTTTTAGTAATGCCAGCTATTGTGTGGTTTTGGAAATTTAGTTAATATGTGGAATGGTTGGTAGGTTTAATATGTGTTCAGATTGACAGATTGACTTTTATATGCTTGAGTTTTCTTGAGGCAATTTTGAGGTACTACCCGGGCCTTAAGGCTTAGGCAATTTGGAAAATATTTGTTATAATGCGTGGATGATTAACAAGTGGTAACAAAATGGTATTGTGTTTTTATTTGTTTGATTAATACCTAGGTTTTACTTGTTATTGATGTTTAACAGGTACCCAGGTTTTACTTTGTATTTTTTTGTTCCCAAATGTCAATACTCAATATGTGGGTTCTGGCCAAATTCATATAGAGTTGTAGGGAGTATGAATTCATACTCAATATCTGGGAAGTATGAATTTGGAGTTTTGGACAAATCCAAGTAGGGTTGAAGGCCCATTTTAAAAGAAATTAAGTAAAAATCAGGCTTAATTTGATATGTCAAGATTCAAAAATTATTAATTCCTTGAAAAGCCCAATAATTTCGGCCAAAAAGGGCCAAAAAATTAAATCCAATAAAATTTACAGAAAGGCCCAATAAGTGGTCTAGCTCGCCAAACCGTTGAATTTGACCCATTCCAACCGATGATTCGACCCGGCAGGTCCAACCCGTATTTTGGTTGATTGCGGGTTAGTTTTTCAGTGATTCGACCTAATCGGGTCGAGTACGGGTTGGACCAAAACTGGGGCTGACTCGACTTGTGGCCAGCCTAGTTGTGAGTGCTCTAAAAAAGCCAAGATAGGGGAAAAAAAAAAATCCAAGACATAAATGCAGCAACATTCAATGCTTATACTCAAAAAGGAAAAACAAAATTGCACAACATTCTAATTGTTGACAATAGTACAATGCCACATGAACCTGACCTGTGAGCAACATATGAAATCTATCACATCCTTCTAAAAAAACAAAAAAGAAGAAATCTATCACATTTTTCACATTAATATTAAAAAAAGAAAGGAATGTTCCAAAAAGGAAAAAAAAAAGCGAAAAGAAAAACCCTAATTTACACAAACTAAACCCACCGTTCTCTCTTTCTAAGATTCCTCTGTTGTCTTGGACTCGGGGTCTCTAGTCTCGTCTTTTTAAATAATAAATTAAATAATAAATACCACAAAATTAGTGCTCCCCTTTTTGTTTTACTTTTTAACCCAAATTTTCTCGGTTCTCTCTATCTCAATTTCTGGAAATTCCATTTCCACAACAAAACAATTTCCTTCGATTTTCTCGGAATCCATTTTCCCAGGTATTCCGTCAATTTTGCATGTCAGATTCCACTTCGCTTTTCTCCCTGTTTTATTAATTAGGGATTACATCCATTTTATCAAGCATAATTTTCTTTCCTTTTATCATAGCATATCATATCATATAAACGAGCAGAGATTGTACTGTAAACTCTAGGTCGTTCGCAGAATTGTTGTAAGTCGAACAATTTTGTTAAATTGACCATAAAAAAGTGATTGGTAGAGAGTTTATGAAGTTTTGTGTTCCTATATGCCTGTTTTTTGTTTGTGTAGTGTAGTGGGTATGTATTAATTACTATTCTGAATATGAGTTGTATTTTTTGTCTTCCATTTATGTGTGTGATTGTTGTTCTCTTTTATCGGGTCGTAATTTTTCTGATGTTGATTGGTTTTAGTTAAATAGTACTATGTCCATTCCGCCTAAAACTGCTGTGTCTGTGCTTCTTTTGTATTAGCACATGTATATATTTATATGTATTTATGAATGTGAATGTGTTTGGGTTAGTGAGAGCACTAGTTCTGTTATAGATAACTATGAAATCTGTGTTTGTTTCCTCAGAAATTATGGAAATTTTTAGTGTGGAATCAATTACTTAAAGCAACATATCTGAAATTTTCTTATTCTTTTGTTTTCTCTTGGTTTGTATTTCTGGCTTCTATTTTAATTATATTCGCGGGTTTTAAAGCTTACTGAGAACGTAGAAGAAGAAGTTGCGGCAGCAGAAATCTGACTCCACAACCACCAGGTGCTCCCTCTTTTTATATTAAAATTGTGATATATATATATATATATGAACCTGATGTCCTCCTCAATGAGTTGATTTTGAAATAGAATATCAAATCTTGCTTTTCCTTATATTTAAAAGAAGTGAAAATCAAATTTTAGTTTGTAAAAGTGTTAGATAGATTATTACATATCAATTAATTAATTTTAGTTTCAGTAGTTCTTATTATCTATTATTATTTCTTTTGATTGGTAAGTTCCTAGTGGGTTTTGAACCCATGATCTCACCCTCCACCAGGCACTGGCAAGCGGAGAAGTTGCTAATTGAGATAGAGCTTAATGGGTCTTATATCTATCATTAGGATTGAGATTCTTTAATTTCAAATTGTGGATATGAACACTCGACATTTTTGAATAAATACTGGATCAGCAGCTGATGACTCCCTTTATATACAATGTATGAATGTGCAATATATATTGATGCATTATGATTTTTAGCCTGTATTAATGTATATTAGAAGCAATTAGAAACCCAAGTAGTTTTGCAGTACTGGTCTATGCATGTTCTGTAGTTGCATATTCACCATAAGTCCTCAACTATTTTCTTTGGCCATGTCAGAAGTCCAAAGTACTTAAAAACCCGTCAAGGTGCAGCCTAGTGGTTGTAGGCTTGGGATGAGCAGTAGACCCAGATGTCCTAGGTTCAATTCCAACTAGGAGTTCCCTTGGATTACATGATAGGCTGATACTCAGTGCTAGTGGGTGGGGTCGTGTATCTGTGATTTACTTCCTAGGTGTAGCTCTAAGGGCCCTGCCTTAGTGAGGTTCCACGTCATTAAAAAAAAGTATACTTAAAGTATCATTTCCCTAAAAATATGATTGATAGAAAATCATTGTTTTGGTGGAAATGCCATTAATAAGCTAGACTCACCTACTATTAAAATAAAATCTATGGCCACTTCTAGGCCCCCAACCAGAAATTATAGGATTACAAAGTCTCTCTAACTTAAGAAACATGTAGAAATTTCAAACATATATTAATGACCTAATTAAATACCGTGACACCAATTTTTGGGCCAAAAAAGCTTCTTGGTTATAAGTTGGTATTGCCTCAGTTAAAGGTTATGCTGGAAAAATATTTAAGTTATTTCTGCTAAGTTGATGGCAGTTTACCATTGTTAACAGCTGACATTTGTGAAGTTCATTTTTTTTTTTTTTTTTTTTTTTTAATGTTTAGGTCTTGTTGTATGCAGAATCAATCTTTGCAAGATAGTTGCTAATTTTCTTCTGAGAACTAAGTGACACGACAAGATGGAGGATTGGGGTAATTCTTTCTTTTCTGAATCTTAATTATACCTGCCATTAAGGCGGTGTACTATTGTAAATCGTAGCTCTTGGGGTATTTTTAAAATATTGAATTTGAAATGCTACTTTATTCATTAGAATTTGGGTACTTGTTTGTCCGAGATCAAATTATATTATTATTTATTATGATTTATAGTTTTGTCAATTTCTTGGGTGCACTTCCCTAAGTTAATATAGATACAGTTTTCTTGATTCTATGGGAAGAAGCTAGTGACCAAGGCTTAAGAAAAGCAATATAATTATGGTGGTCAATATTCTCCTAGGGGATCTCTTGGTACAGTTAGCTAAATATATACTTCCAATTTTATTTGTATAATTCCAAAGTAGTATAACTATATACATACAAAAAGGATATAGTATAAATACAGTTGCTTTTATCAATTTATTGTTTATTTTTGTGGTTCTTGTTTTCTATTCCTTCTTATTTTCCCACTATTTATATTTTGAGAGAGAAAAGGCAAGATGCTTGATTGTTAAACAAACAAGGCTAGATTTGTATTTTGATAATTCTTTGTTAATTTGGACTATTGCTTATCAAATGCTTTCTTTATGAGAGATGTTATTTTATTGTGAAATGATTACTTCATGAGCACATGTTATAGACAAAAAGTAGTGTAAGAATTATAGAATAAAAATTATATACAGAAGTATAGCGACTCTACAAAGTCTGCAATTGGTTGCTATTGGTGAAACCCAACCCACAAGACCAACTGACCAACGATCTGATGAATTATGATTTTAATTGGATTATTGGAATTTCTGCATCTTCAGAAGTGTGGCAATTTTGTTCCCTCCTCAATCCTTGTTAAACATTATGGATCTAGATTGTAATTATCCAATGAATGTTTACCAAACCAATTCCTCTAATGAAACCAGAGATCAATTTCCCTCTTTGGTAACACCCACTGAATCCCAAAAGCTTTAACAACAAAACTCTACTTATCGAATGCAATATTGCAATGAATGAATAAATGGTACGTCATCTCCTCACTGCACAGACACATACAGCACCACCCAGCTAAAATAGATCCTTTCTTGATGAGATTATCTCAGGAAAGAATCTTTCCCCAAGTCATTGTCCAAACAAAGAAAGAAACTCTTTTTGGAGCCTTAACACACCCAATACTCTTCCAAGAGAAAGAGACTTTACTAGTACCTCATATAGTAGTGTAATATGAATGAACATCAAATCTGCTATCCCTGATCAATCTGCATCACATTCTATTCTATCGCGACCTTCTCTCCTAGAGATATTTGAGTACAGGAGATTTAGGAATAATTTTTTTAAGCTACTGAAGAAATTAAGATGCGAGAAAAAGTTAATGTTCCCCATGTACATAGGAAGTGTACTAGGGAAACTACAAAAATAATCTAAAGTTACATATATCTAGAAATTCCTCCAAACTAGAAAAAGAGCGACCACTCAGCAGCTATAGTACCCGTTTGGATTGGGCTTATTGCGCGTCCGCGTTTTGAGTTTCGCGTTTCCTTTTTTTTTTTTTTTGGCAAGACAAATTTCACTGTTACGGCCACTGTTCATGCACTGTTCATAAACAGTAGCCGTAATATATGACTTTTCTGCACAGCAGTGGGTCCCGTGCACTGTTTACGGGACCCACAAATTTCACTTTTCAGCAACTTTTTCATTAAAAATAGGTCTTACGGTACTATTCACACATTTAAAAATTATTTCGCTACAGTGTTTTCAGTTTTCAGTTTTCAGCTGTATCCAAACGGACTCATAGTTTGCTATGAAAGTCTAGTGAATGTGAGATCCCAAAACATAGCGCCATTATTCCATTGCATACAGTCCTCTTCAAAAGTTTATTTTTTTTTAATTATTATAAAAAATCTCGTGCCCAATCATTAAAATCACTATGAAATTGAACATTCTAGCTCCCAAGTATATCCCCATCTATCTGACTAACCAAAACTGATTACATTGATGCACTAAGAAGCATGGCCAAAGACATGACACGGCAATTTAAAAAAAAAATTAGGACACACCGACGTGATAATTAATAATTAATAAATACATATTTTTAGGTATATTTTATTTATTTTGAATATTTTTATTTAGCTTATACAAATAAATTATATCCATCAATATAACTAAAGAATGGATTTAAAGAAGTTTTATTCATCTGCATGTGTTAATTGATTATTAATATTGTCTGCATTTGTACTTATCAAAAACATAGTCTGCATTTGTGTGAAAGGGATTTAAAGATGCATGCATTAACTGCAATGATATTCAGTGTTGTTTCTAGCACTTGAGGGCATAATATTAGTGAAGTTTATTTCTAATTTTTTTTGCTTCATAATTTCTTGAGGTTTATTTTATTTTTTCTGTTGGAGTCTTTTTTGATAAGTTAGTTTTCCGGTGGAGTGCTATATAAATTTACAAAGCGGTATGTTTTGTTTCAGAGGATGAGCAAATTCCAGCTATCCCTACAAAGGAGCAGCCTAAAAATAAATGGGATGATGAAGACATGGATGATGATGATGTAAAGGAATCATGGGAGGATGAAGATGAACCTACACCAGTATGATCGATAATTTAACTACGATCTCCTAGTATTTTCTTTTTTACCACACTTGTTGACTGGAATAGAGGACTGAGTATTGATTGATTGATTCATTAATAGATTTAGGACCGAGTATTTTCTTTTTTTACCACATTTGTATTATTTGTTCTGGATTGAACAATTTGCAGAACCTCCGAGAACATTCTATTTGTATACAGATCCTGTTTATTTTTTGACATTTCTATTTGATAAGCTTAATTGAAAAAAATTACATAATTTCTTGAAAATTGTTTTGCTGTTTTTGAGTTTGGTTTTGGAGGTAGCACATGGCTCATATTTGGGTTGCCTATTCCTGTGTTGTCTTCTGACTGCACCAGTGGTCTGGGCAAACCAATAAGTCCAGGTAACATGGACCTTAACAAAAAGATGTAAATGTTTTCTCAGTAGTCGAGTTGTGGTGATTGCATAAATGCCCCTGCACATGTTGTTAATCGTTCATTTTGTATTAAAAGATGTTTTAGTTCTGAAATTTTCCAAAGAAATTTTTATTTCACTGTCAACTTGTTGGATGCATATGTTTTACTGGAACATGGATTAGAGTTCGTTATTATGCAGTCATGGTGTTAAGAAATAAGAACACTGTTATATGGAGTGACATGCCAATACCTCATGTTTATGGTGGTTTGCTTTGTTTATGTTAATGAAAAATCAATTGTTTCTTTATGTGATGGACCAGGCACCTGAAACTAAACCTCCAGTTGAAAAGGCTCCAAAGAAACCCACAGTGAAAGCAACTGAAAAGAAAGGAAAAACTGTTGAAGTAGTACAGGAAGAGCCACTAGATCCTGTAGCTGAGAAACTTCGCCAACAAAGGTAAAGGTTTGAATAATTCTTACTGCTAATAATGAATTTATTTATCTTATTTTGGGTAGCACATTAATTGTAGGCATGTCTATTTCTTATCTGATGACTGGGCAATGGTTTCCAGAAAACCCTTCAAAATTATGGGGCAGCAATAAATATTATTTCTGTATACTCTCTGTCTTGAGCAGAAAATTGTGTTAAGGTTGCATTTCTTTTTTGTATCTAATGCTTGACTGAGATTTTTGGTAACTAGTGAGGCAAGTTGGTTTCCCTAATATACTGCAACCTGCAAGTCTTATGAACAAACAGCCTCAAGTTGATTTCCCATGTGTGCACTAAAATTGTTAATATCTAGAAAACTATTAACTGAAACTGCATTGAGGTTTTGTTAAGTTTGAAGCTAAGTTCACTACTGAACTGACCCTATGTGAGCTGATCACCCTAGCTCAATTGATGATTTTCTAGATATTCAAGTGTGAGCATTGAAGGCAATGTTGATGTTTGACATGTGTATGTGTTAGACATGGAAATGACTATCATGGATATTCTATGATATGGTGCCCATTGTAACATGAATTATTGGATTTTTATAATAATTTTGGACATTTAATAGCCTCATTAAAAATCTAGGATATTTAATAGGTTAGCAGTGTGAACAAGAAATTAATCAGTGAGAAATATGAAGCATGCATATGTATTATACAAAAGTAGAGGCACTTTTATCTCTTGCATGTAATGTTATTCACCATTTAAGTGTAAGTAAAGAACTAGATCGTTTTGCTGCACTAATTCAAGGAAGATGTTGAAGATGTACACCTTTATGGTCTGCATATTTCTTTGAATGGTTTTGATCTACAAATAATTCCACCAACCTATGTGAAAATGCTTAGACCCTTATGTAATTTGGTGGTGCCATCATAGTTAATCCTGTAAAAGCATATATACTACTATCATTATTAATATCATTGTAGTGCCACTCTTTTCTACTTTAGAGGTTTTTTGCTAAGTGAATTCACCACTGAAGTTACATGGCTACTTATGACATTGTTAGGGATGTTAGTCCTGTGGAGTGTTGATGTTGCTGAAATAAAATATCAGCGAATAGTTTACAGAAAAAAAAAAAACCCTAAAAAAGAAGAGGAAGAGCAAAAAAAGCTTTACAAAATTCTTAAATAAAAGATTGTAGGTTTATGGGCAAATTGGGTCCCTTTCGGCTGCTTAATCCACATCATTTGAGGTCTGCCTTTGTCATTTTTAGGATGAATTTTTCCTACCAGCTCTGAACTCCAAGCGTATAACTTTATCTTGTCTATGAAGATCAGATTATGATGTTTATCTGTGTTCTGTTCAGCATTTGGCAGTATAACTTTGGAAGAAGGGTTGGGGGGTTTGTCTTGGCTATGAAGATCAGATTATGATGTTTATCTGTGTTCTATGAAGCATTTGGCAGTATAACTTTGGAAGAGGGATTGGGGGATGGGTTGGAGTAAAGACCATAGGTTACTCTTTAAGGCATTGGTCTTGAAATTTCTTTCAGAAAGAAGGAAGAGGGAATGCTTGAGTATTTAGGATGTAAGAAAATTGTTCATGGATGAAGGTCACTTCGATGGTTTGAAATAAAAGTCTCCCAGAAAGGCTGACAAGAACTTTCATATAGCATTGGTGTCAAAATTTCAGAAGATGGTTATAATGTCTGTTTGATGTTGTGGGCTTCTATATAATTTAATTATCTTTAGAGTCATCTGATTTTGAATCTATTTTTGGATGTTTTAATCCCCCACCCTTGTACTACTTTCTTTGTTGATTCTATGTTTGTTGAGTTCCTTTTTTTTAAATTTTTTATTTTTTTATCTTCACTTTATTGTTTCTGACATGTCTGCTTAGTTATTCTGAGTTTTATCAGTTTTGTTCTGAGTGTGTCTGTTTTCTATTTATGGTGGGAACTACTTCCATTTTTGTTCTCCATTTGATTTTTATTGCATAGTCAACTTCCTTGTCTGAAATGTTTGTTCTCTAATTTGAATTATGGAGGACATTAATGCATTGCAACAAGTAATCATGATGAAATGGGAATATCATATTTAAGGCTACAACCCACTGTAAAATAGTATTTGAAATGTAAAGACAATAGGTTACTCTTTAAGGCATTGGTCTAGAAATTTCTTTCAGAAAGAAGGAAGAGTCCTATGCTTGAGTATTTAGGATGTAAGAAAATTGTTCATGGATGAAGGTCACTTTGATGGTTTGAAAAAAAGTCTCCAAGAAAGTCTGACAAGAACTTTCATATCATTGGTGTCAAAATTTCAGAGGTTATAATGTCTGTTTGATGTTGTGGGCTTCTATATAATTTAATTATCTTTAGAATCATCTGATTTTGAATCTATTTTTGGATGTTTTAATCCCCCACCCTCGTACTAGTTTCTTTGTTGATTCTATGTTTGTTGAGTTCCTTTTTTTTTGTTTATAATTATTTTTTAATTTTTTATTTTCAATTTATTGTTTCTGACATGTCTGCTTAGTTATTCTGAATTTTATCAGTTTTGTTCTGAATGTGTCCGCTTTCTATTTATGGTGGGAACTGCTTCCATTTTTGTTCTCCATCTGATTTTTATTGCATAGTCAACGTCCTTGTCTGAAATGTTTGTTCTCTAATTTGAATTATGGAGGACATTAATGCATTGCTACAAGTAATAATGATGAAATGGGAATATAATGTCTAAGGCTACAACCCACTGTAAAATATTATTTGAAATGTAAAGAATGAACATGCACCCTTCCACTGCATCTGTTTTAGGGAGTCTTTACTTCATGAAATCAATACAGAAGATTTGGGGTTGGCCGGTGGAACTAAGTGTATTTTAATATGTTATATCTTAAAAACCTTATTTTAATTGGGAAAAGATGTACCGACATTGCATTAACTTTGATCCTTTATAACCACTTAGTTTTTTATTTTTATTTATTTTTATTTTTTTATTGTTTCAATCATACGCCCTGTATTTCATTTTAGATTTGATTCACACCCTTTTTATTTTGTAACTGTCAATAACAATTAACAGAGATGTAGTAAGTATAAGACTGATGATTTACTAACCAATTACGTCAGGCAGTGGCACTCCTTGCATCGTCATGCGGTGTCGTCATTGTCCCACTCATGCAATTGGGAAATAGCTTTGATTTGAAAAATCCATTCTTTCCAATGGGTATAAGATCAAAATTGAAGAAATAGGTATGACTTGTTCGGGAAGCTGAAGCAATAAAGCTGAAAATGAGAAAGGTTTGAGGAAATGTTATATGAGAGATTCGGTTTTTGGTTGGAAAGTAGAGACGGTGAAAACGTGTGAAAGGGATTCTGAGATCGAAGGAAAAAAGACCACCTTTTGTCTTGCATAGGTGATGAAAACTCTCCATTTTATTTAATGTCTAAATTGTAATTTATATATCCTTCAAATTATTTTAGATGTAACATATAATGGTACTCTTCTTAAGCTATATGTCACATGATGATTCTCACATGCGTCATCTTTTTCAGTTGACTACTTTCTAGGCAAAAACCACTTTTGCCCCCCTTGCATGTTTATTGCATCTCTGCTTTACCAGAAATGCTTCTACACTCAGAGTCACCAACCCACATCCAAAAGATTAATAAGAAGAGACCATGATACTTATCAAAAAAATAAGAAGAGACCATGATATAATTAAGATTGAAGGGGGCAAGGGGAAGGATAAAAGGGAGAAAATAAAGGCAGCAGTGGTGGGGGGTACTGAGAAGAATGAAAGAGGAGGTGTGGGGGAAGGAGGGAGGAAGTTATAAGAGATAAAATATAGGGTGTGGGGGGAAGGGTGGAGATGGGGATTGTGAATGGGTGATTGGAAATATGATCTAGAATGCCAATTGTCATTAAAATATCTCGCATTAGGCAACAATTTATATATTTGTATTGGTGTAGTGATATAGTCTGGATTATTTATAATTTAATTAAGTTGTGATGTTGTAGGTTTTCAAACTTAATGTGACATCAATGAACAAACTACCTTTTAGCATCATTAATTTTCAAAACTACTTTTTAGATAAGTACTTTAGAGAAACTCTTCAAAGTCAGACTAGTTTCCAAATTGGTCTCTCTCTCTATCTCTCTCTCATTTTGGGGGTAGGGGGGGGGGGGGGGGTGGAGGAGGACCAACTCCGGAAGGGACTATTTTTAATTTATATTTAGTCATTGCAGCTTGAAGACTGATATTTTCTATTCGATGGTTTATCACACCTTCTCCTTTATATTGAGTATTTCTTGTACTGTGTCGTGATGCAAACAATGGAGCTTTGGAAAGTATTATAGATGGAGGGAAGCTGATTGGTCAATGAGCTATAGCTCAACTGGCTCTTTCTTCTCCTGGATTGGTGTTACATGTGCAAGTGCAATTGTGAAAGTGTTGACCATCTTTTTCTTCATTGCTCGGTTGCCATGGAATTGTGGGACATGGTCTTTGGTTTATTTGGAGTTTGCTGGGCTATGCCAAGGTCTGTTGTTGGGCTTTTGGCTTGCTGGCAAGGTCGTTTTGGTCGCCATTGTAATGGAGATATTTGGAAGGCCGTTCCTCATTGCTTGTTGTGGTGTATTTGGAAGGAGAGAAATAGTAGATGTTTTGAAGACATCGAGAGTTCCATGCCTGATCTTAAGTCTCTTTTTTTCTGAACCTTACTAGATTGGTTCTCTGTGTGGAGAAGCCTTCCTTTTCTTTCTATTTTGGATTTTCTTGATTTTTGTAATGTTCGTCTTTGATTTGTTCTCCCTTGTATACTTCCTGTGTACTTGGGTGACTCTCTCTTTTTTTCAATAAAATTCTTTATTACTTATAAAAAAAAAAAGGTTCATTGGGTGCGTAACATTATCAAAAAAAGAGGAAAACTGATGGAAAGGTCAACATAGTCATTTGGAAAAATTCTCAGTTGTAACATGCTTAGGGGGCTGAAAACTACTCTTAGTTCGTGTTCAATATGTCTTTTATTTTAAGTGTCTAGGTAACTTTGTAGAGTGGCTTTTAGTGTGCCAGATTTGCTGTCTCATATCTCTGGGCTTTGTTTTTTTGCTTTTTGTGCTAGTTTGTCAGTTTTTGTGTATTTTGGACCATGTTGAAAGTCCTAGTTTTGTCATATTTAAGCTTATGAAGAAGGGATTTTTTTCTTGCTTTCTGTGTGATGCATTTCTTTTGGGTGTAGTTTTCAAGTATTCTTAAACCCTAAGTTTTGTCATAGATAAGCTTATAAAGGTTTTTTTTTTTTTTTTTTTGAGTTGCTTGCTGTGTGATGCATCTCTTTTGGGTGTGATGCCCAAAACCTAGGTTTGAATCATGCAATGCTTAAGTGCATCCTTCTTTTCAGCTATTTTCTTCTCTGCGATTCTTAACAAGCTGTTGTTTTTATACAAACTACTTTTGATTAAGGCTATGAATCCACTCTCTCCTATGAGATTTCTTGAGTTCATAGAGTTGTTAGAGGTGTTATGAGTTGGATGTTGAGGCCCAATTAGTCTGCCTTCTTTTAGTCAAACAGCATTGAGGTTCTTTTAATCTTTGTTTTTTTTACATCTTCTTTGGCTCGCATTTTTCATATGAAATCTTTGCAGCTCATTTTTGGGAAACAGTTGGTGCTGAAATCACAGGAGCATCTTGAATTTTAATTACAGCAGTACACCCCCTTTGATGTAGCTTGGGTGAAATCATATGAGCTGGAAGTGTTAATTAAAACCAGGCTATGATTTTCTATACTATAAAAAGCTAGAATGTTTGGGGATTATGATTTTCTAAAATTTCCTGCTTGGTTGGCTTGAATTTTATGAACTTAGGCTCAATAGGAAAATAATAATTTTCCAAAGCTGACGTATGTATACTGATTTGAAACTTTATTGACTTTTCAATGATACCCATGGTCTTTGGCTGGATTTTTTTCTCCAAGTTACTTGGGATTTAAGCTAAAATCCTTGTTATCATCAATTTACCTGTTCCTGAGTTAGACCATAATTTAAACCTAAACCCAGTACTTGTCATGTCAATGCCTGGAGATTAACTTAAAAAAACCTCTAAACAAACTGAGACCACTAAACTGTACAAAAGAACAAAGTTGATGGCCTGGACTCTAAACTCTTTTGTCAGTGTTTGGCATCCAGAAGTGTCCCCCAACAACCTTGTTTGTCATTCTGATCATAGTGCATAGTTGATGGTGGATGTTGTCCTTTGTTTTGAACAGTGTGCTTGATAAGTTTTTGCATCATGCTATAGGGTGCACATTGTCCTGTTTTAAATTATGGGCTTGCCTACATTTGTTTTTCTACTAAAGTTTGTTTTGGAGCAAAATCATTGAAAAGCAAATGCAAATTATGATTTATCAGAATGGTTTGAATCCCTGCTAATTTGGGATTTATGTATTGATCTTAATAGAAAATTAGTGGGAGGCTTTTAAAAACTTAATAATAGGCAATTTTTATTTGTTTCTGGTGTACTGAGAGGATCTTTGCTGCAACTATATTGTCCGTGACAGGCTGGTGGAAGAAGCAGATTATAAATCTACTAAAGAACTTTTTGGTGAGAGAGGAGATGAGAAGACTCTTGATAATTTTATTCCCAAATCAGAAAGTGATTTCTTGGAATATGCAGAGCTCATATCGCATAAACTTCGTCCATTTGAGGTATGTTAAATTGTCTTCCTCTGTTTTGACCAAAGGCCAATTGAATATCTTACGTTGTTAACATATGCTTGTGCTTCTCTGATGCAGAAAAGTTTCCATTATATTACTTTACTTAAGGCTGTAATGAGACTGTCAATGACTACTTTGAAAGCAGCTGATGCAAAAGATGTTGCATCTTCTGTCACGGCAATTGCAAACGAAAAGCTAAAAGCAGAGAAGGAAGCAAATGCTGGTAAAAAGAAGACAGGTATTTTTCCGTGTGCTCTGCCTTCCTGGATACTTCAAGAGGATCACACACAGGCTTGTAAATCTGTTGTGGTGGACATATGTTGACATAGATGTATTTATTGGATTTATTTCTCCATTGTTTCAGTTAGTGCTCTCAATTGTTCTGTAATGAAGAATTTATACCTCATCATTTTGTGTTTCTGAATTGTTTTTCTCGCCTGCAGGCTCTAAGAAAAAGCAGCTTCTTGTAGACAAGCCAGACGATGATTTGGTTGTTAATGGCTATGATGCTCTTGATGACTATGATTTCATGTGAGTGTTTCGTTCTTGTCAGAAATGGGTTTCTGCTTTTAAAACATTGAAGGAGGTATAAGATCCTCCAGCATCCCTTCCACAGATATTCATGAGTGTTATTGCTGTATCTGTTCAATAGGAGAATGTGTCTGATTGTTTTCTATATGTTATGGTCAATTTTGTTAGTTTTGGACACTAGATCTATATTTGTCTGCATATACTATATGTTTGTACTTTGCCTGAGTCATTGAAAAACTTGCGACTCTGTTGAAAGTAAAATTACAAGTTATTGAGATTATTTTTTTATTTAACTCCTTCAATATTGCATTATCGAATTTCTGAGCTATGATAACTATGATGCTTTTCTGAGCTATGATAGTTGCTTTATGATCAAGGATAGATGGTTAAGAAAGATGTATAAAAGTGGTAATTTGATTTGCATTATCAAGGTACTTTCCAAACCCACTTATTTTGTTCCATTGATTGTGGATGTGCTTTACTTGACACCCTATCGAGTTTAGCAACTGAGAAATTAGCTATTGAGCTAAAAAAAAAATTGAGAAAAAACCCTTAGAAATTAGCCAATGAAGCCATTGTTGTGAAGTAAATTAGCCAATATAGCCATTGTTGTGATTTGGGCTAGCGATCTCTGGATGTTGTCTCTTTCAATGGTTACTCATTGAAAATGACTTCTTCACTGCCGTGTTAAGTAGTTTGCCCTTTCATTATTATTGCTGGACTACTTTCCAACACCCCCCTGTACCTCAAATTGATTTCTTTCAGCCACAACTCTGCCTACTTTGGCTAGTTAATTCTAATGCACTATCCTTTTAACCAAAAAAAAAAACAAAAAAACGTTTGGTATGTTTTGGCGTTTGAAATGAAATCAAAATAGGCTTGGGATTAGGATATTTCCCGTATTAGTGTCGATCAAATTTTTTGTTTGTTTGTATGTTTGTCAATTACAATGAAATTAGCCTATCTCCACAATGAAATATTTTGGCACTCTTTTTTCTAAAAAGAAATATTTTGGTACAATGGTATTACTGTATTCCTACATAAAATGTAATATATCTAATATAATATGTAATTTGAATATTTGTAAATACTATATAATGGATGATCTTAACATTATCATTAAAAAAAGAATTTACGACATGAAATGTCTAGAATATCTAACTATATAATCAATCACCAATGTAGGAGATTTATTTAAAAAGAAAAAAAAGTTGAACCTAAGTTATACAACAGAACAAACCTAAGTAGAAAATCTCACTACATTTCATTTATTTGGTTTTCTTATTTTTTGTTTTAATATAGGCGAAAATGTATTTTTGGTCCCTATATCTTAGGCCAATTCTCATTTTGGTTCTTAAATTGATTTTGCTACTAATGCAGTCCCTAAAAAAAGAAAATCGATTCTATTTTGGTCTCTGCCGTCAACTCACTAATGGAAACCTTTTACGTGATAAACGGAGTGGTCTGCTTGCTGACATGGTGCTGACGTGACTGTTAAAATATTATTAAAATAAATTATGTGGCATTTTTTTGAATGCCACGTCAGCATTTTCATTTTTTTAAAAAAAGCCACGTCAGAAAATTTATAAAAAAAGAAATTAAATTAAAAAAACCTTAAATCTAATTTAATTAAAATTATTTCTTAAAAAAACAAAAATCATTATCTTTTTAATTCTTTTTCTTTTTCTTTAACCTTAATTCTTTTTCTTTAACTTCATCAGTCATCAGATTCAAAATCATCTCTAAACTTTCTCTATCTCTAATTCTCTCTCTCTCTTCACCCTCGACAGAATCTCTCTCAGACCCAAACTCTCTCTAATCTCAAAATCTCATCTCTGCCGCCGTTGAACTCGTTCAAGACTTAGTGATGAGGTTGCTGCTGCAGTCAAAGAAAGAAAGCCTATCGAACCATCGAACCCATCGAGAAGGTCCGCCTCAAAGATGAGGTCTTCGCCCCCGTCAAATCTGACGGTAACTCACCATAGTCGTCGATTCGGTAGTTTTGTTTCTGTGTAGTTATGGCTCTATGGTACGAAACCCTAATCACCGATTCAGTATTGGAGCCTAAATTAGTGGTTGTGAAGCTGAGATCAATGGTTCTCACACCTCTTTCTACCTCATCGTCTCTCTTTTCCTCTCTTTAAGGTTGATTTGGAAGTTTTTAGCTTAGGATTTTTGTAGATTTGATGTTAAGGATTTTTGGAAGATTTGATTCGGTGGTGGTGCTTTACTTGTTGCTGGGTTTCTATTCTTTTTCTTGGATTTGATGTTCATGTTCTTTGATTTGGTGGTGGTGATTTGGGGGTTTTTGTTTGTTTTTCTTGTGGGTTTTTCTGTGTTTGTTTGCCAAGAAAGTTTATGGGTTTGAAGGCTAAGGTTTGCTCTGTTGGAGATATGGGTTTGGGGTTTGGTTCTTTGTTGGAGATTGATTATGGGGAAGAACATTGGGGAAGAACACAAAGAACATGAACATGTTCTTCTAAAAAAATAGCAATAGCAATAAAAATAAAAGACAAGAAATATGTTTAATTAATTTATTTTGTTTTGATGTGTTTGGTTATAAAGAAAGTACAACAAAGACAAAGAAAAGAAAATTATAAAAAAATAAGGATTAATTTGATAAGAATATGAATCATAGAGATTAGAATTAAAAAAAAAAAAAATTAAAAGAAAGTAAAATTTTTGTTTGAAAAAAAGTGAAATTTTTTTATTTGTTTTATTTACTTATTTTAATTAAAATTAAGGAATTAAAATTTTTATAATTTAAATGTTGATGTGGCATTTAAAAATGTCAAATAATTTTTTAAGACATCAGTGCCACATTTGCAAGTAGGGCACTCCGTTTGACACGTAAGAGATTTTTGTTAGTGGGTTGACGGCAAAAACCAAAATAGAATTGATTATTTTTTTAGGGACTACATTAGTAACAAAATCAATTTAGGGACCACGCTAGTAGCAAAATTAATTTAGGGACCAAAATGAAAATTGACCTAAAATGTTGGGACCAAAAGTGTATTTTTGCCTTTAATATAATTAGTGTGCCTCTAATGTAAAACAAAACCCTCAATTTATAAGCTAAAATATTGTTAGTTAAACTCATTTTAGAAGATATTAACTATTAATGCATGAAGTAACTCTTTCACCCAGGTGATCACTCAAGACTAGGGTTGGATCTTATGTTTTGCTTAACTAATTCTTACTCCTTTACATTAGGGCTGTTCATAGGTTGGGTCGGGTTGGATTGGGTTTTAGGTTGACCTGCATCCGACCTAATTGGATTAAGTGAACATAAAATGGACCCGCAACTGACTGAATGTTCGGGTCGGACCTAGTGGCTTGGGTCGTTGGTTGAGTGGGTCGAAGCTATTAGGTAATTTTGGGTTTGAAGTAAGAGAAGAAAATAGAGAAATCAACCTAAAGAATATAGAAATCAAAACCCAAAAGGACACAGAGACAGATAAATCAATCCAAAGAGCACTAAAAATCAAAACCCATAAGAACATAGAGAAATCAAAATCCAAAGGACACAAATCTAAACACAACCTTCTGAAATCAAATAGCACAAACAAGACCTTAGATCTATGAGACTGTAACGAAGAAAGAAAGAGATAAATAACACTAAATTAGCACCACCACCACTCCCCTCACCCACCATCGCCACATCCATCACAAGATTAGTGCAAAATTAATTAATTTTTTTTACGGACCCACCATTAGATGCACAAGATCAAAGTGTCAAAAGGATATTTCAAGCATATTAGAGGAGGCTTTGTCTTAGGAACTTGTGGGTAGAACTCACCCTTAAAAACTGGTTTGCAAGGGGAGGTTGCCTAAGAGCTTATAAACATATAGTTAAACTTATACTTAATCCATGTGGGACATTAGGTTTATAACATATCACCATGCTCCACAGTCGACGTCCATGATGGTTCACTTTATTGACACTGACCTGATGGTATCATTTTCTCTTTTGATATCTCCACTCATCTATTAGTAATTTTAATTTAGCCTCTAGGTCGCCCATTTTGGGATCTGACCACAAAATTGCAACTCATTTGATTCCATATTCAATGAGCTATGCCTAATCAATCGGGGTGGTAGTTGGCTCTAAAATCAAATGTTAGGAACCCATGGGTAGAACTCACTCTTGAAAATCGGCTTGCAAGAGGAGGGTGCCTAAGAGCTTATAAATACATGGTTATGCTTACACTTAATTCGTTACACTTAATCCATGTGGGACATTATGATCATAACACTTTGAGAGTGGGGTTTGAGCAAGTCAACAATAGCGGCGGTAGTACGGTCGACTTAATGACAACGATAGTAAGAATGAGATTAGGGTTAGGGATTTGAGAGAGAAAGGAAGCACGAAAATTTTGTTGATGTAAGGTTGAAATTGAACGGGTGAATCCTTTTTTGTTTTGTTTTGTTTTGTTTTTTTCTTTTTAAACTTCTCATGAGTTGGGTTAATTTCTACGGGTTGGGAGTTGTGGAACCCAAACTAGAACTGAGAACCTGAATTTTGAACACTAACACACTTGCACTCGACCTATCTGGGCGCATTTGGATATGCTTGTGGGTATTTGGGTCGAATGAGTGGGTCGGGTTTGACGGGTTAATGGATATCCCTACTTTTAATGTTGTCATTAAGAATTTTAGACTTAAATTGTAGGGGTACAAAATAAAGTGTCTACAAAGTCAATAAACATAAAGTTTAAGAACTCTTTGAGCAAGGTAAGTGCATCCATTTTTAATTCCACATTTCTCTGTAGCCTATTGTTTCATTGTTATTTGCCTTTTGATTCGGAGTTAAGCTTATTTGTAATTCAATCTTGTTAGACATGTAGAATTAGGGTTCTAATAATTGCATGCGTACGCATGCTGAACATGTGTGTACGTAGTTTGAGAGCACGCATACGTAGTCTCGTACCTAGAGCAATACAAAACCCTAGATCCAGGTTATGTACTCCAAATGCAACATCTTTGTGATCTGCTTGCTTAGTTTTTAACATTATCATTTAATTTTTTGTATGTATCAGATGATATTCAACTTAATGGGACCCTTGAGAGAGAATGGCCTAGGGATAATAATGGAAGCTAATTCATTGGATTCAGGTTGCATGGTAGCATATTCTCAGATCCATAAGGCAGCTCTCAAGAGTTATTCACATATGACAGGTTATGCCTTAGGGTGCTCACACCAAATTCTCATTCTCAAGAAAATGTTAGAATCGAGTAGTAGAGGACATAAACTTGGTCCGCTAAAAGGATCAGGGCACTTCCAATTTTATCGTAATTTTTTAGTATTATATGTTTCATTTGAAACTCATCTTTTCAATTCCCTTTCTAGAAATTTAGCTGAAACTCTAGAATCAAAATTCCAATAAGTTCGAATTCATTTTTTGATTACAATTCAGTTACAAACTGGTAAGTATTAACGGATTGAAAAAGTTTATAAGAAATTTTATTATTTATTTTAATAACCTCATAATAGTTTTAGTCTTGGTATAAGAAAAATGGACCTTATGCCACATGCTTTCCTCATATAATTTAATTTTTTAATTATTTTAGAATTCAAGTTTGATGATATTTATGAATATTTATTTTATTATATATAGAGTTTTTATTTAACCCTACATTTTTAGATGGGATAAAATATAGGAATAAATTCTTATATTTCTAATAAAATTCAATCACGTGACATTAAGAAATAGGTAATAGTCCAATTTTGTAATGGAATTTGTAGTGTAGTTAAGGTTTGTCATTCCACCGAGAAAAGGAAAACACGAACACGTCAAAAGCACTATTAATATATAGAAAAATATGATTGAATCTAGGTTAAAGAAAATTTGGTAAAATTCAATAATTAAAATTACTAGGTCATTAGGGTTCGTCAACCAATATTGTGAAGCATCTACTACCAATCCAATTTAGTATACAATCGGGTAAGTAAACACATAAACTATCCGATTGGAAGATTTTGAAATAAGATTATATTCATCAATTATTCCAACAATTTAGTCTAGAAAAATAATAACTTTGTTAGAAAAAATCAAGAACATTGCATACCCTAAAGACAATACTATGACAAAAGTAATATCAAACAAGATTATTACGTTTTACTAGAGAGATTATAAAACCCTATTATAATAATAAGAAGATTCAAGAATAGACTAATGAAAGAATTAGAAATTAAATATCAATCTAATAAAACAATTATGAAAATAGAACAATTGATTTAAATAATCAAAACGTGAAAAACATGCTTTGATTGAATAGTGGACAACTTGCAACATTGGGGATTCATCCTAAACCCTGTTTAGGTTCTTAAACTTCCATAGAAAATAAAAAATCTCAAACATTGATGAAACTTTAGGTTTTCCAGCGGCCAAAAACATGGTTGCCCTTGTATCCACTTAATACGTATAACATTCAAAACCCTAAAACGCATGATTCTAAGAGGGAAAAAAAAATGTAAATTCTTGTTTTTAATAATGAGTCAACTTCCAGGTTGGGTTTGGCCTTGAAAATGGCATGCAAATTCTAAAGTTTTGGTAAACTACAAAGTTTTTTTTTTTGGATACAAGATAGAATTTCTACTTTAGCCTAATCTAAGTGTATATGTGTGTGAAGCTCCCTCCTAGAGACTTGAACCTCGGCCCTTGCCCCCCACACCCTACAAGCACTTATACTTGTGGAGTGACCAACGCACCAAGAGTGTGCGGTGGTGGTAAACTACAAAGTTTTAGATCTTCAAGTCCTCTTTCCGTGGCCACAAGAATCAAGTCAATCCAACATCGGAGTAAAAAATATATGGCCAAAATACCAAAATTGGTCAGAATATTTTCATGCCAAGATTTTTTCCATTTTTGGCTTAAACGAATTTTTCTCTTTCTTTTTATGTTTTCATAGATCTTTGACTCATTAAATTCTTCAAAAGCCACTTCTCAATTAATCTTCACCCTTGGATTTTCTTGGCTTCATGTCTACATGCTTAACTCATTGGTTTTAATCTCTTACAAGAGAAAAATACACATAATGAGTATATTGCACTTTTAAGCTATTATCAATACACAATAAATTACATAGGTTAAAAAGTCAATAAACTCCACAATTATGCTACATTGGTTGATTGAATATAATTAGAAAACTTATACTAATTTTTTTGTTTGTTTGTCATTTTTAAATAAAACAATCTACACTATAATTGAATTAAATAAACTCTTTTTCAAATAATTTTTTTAGGGTAAATTAAAAAAAAGTCCCCTGAGAGTTGGGTAAATATTATATACTACATTTAAAAAAAAATCTAATTAACTCCCTAAACAGAAATTGTACTTTAACACTGGTTGCTCTATTCCTTCTTTTGGTTTCTTTTTCATCTCTAGCTAATCCATCAATTATTGGACAAAGTTTAGCTCTAAACTAGTATAGAACCATCTATTCCAACCCATTACATGATGAATTATAAGATTATCTATGTATTTTACCCATGAATAATCTTATAAACCGCAGTGTAGTGGATTGGAAGAGATAACTCTATATTGGTTTGGAGCTAAGCTTGTTACTCAACTATTTAACATGTAGAAACTTCTTTGTGTATATGATTACCACAATATAGTCGTTGTGGGACAGCATTGTTTGTGGAATTTAGCATAAATAGTTTTAAGTATGATTTGTGTTTAAGGAAAAATCGGATAGTGCTTGACATTAGCCCTAATCTCATGATAATTTTTGCATTTTACCAAATTTTCTAATTTATAGCCACTTGTTAAAATTAAAAAGTTAAAAGAGTTGAGTAAGAGAAAGTTTAAGAACACAATAAAATGTCATAATATATTTACAACACTATTATACATTTTGTTGTGATAGTAAGGCTTCATTTGGTTTGATTGAAAACATTTTACAGAAAACATTTTATAGCCTTAAAGGTGTTTGAGTGGATTAAAAAATCCGGTAAACTTGAAATCATTTTCCCTTTGATTGTAAAATAGGATTGATTTTAGTGTTAAAATGAATTACACTTCAATTTTTCTACATTTTATTTACAATCTCAAAACCAAAGAAAGAGAAGAGAGGAGACCTTCTACATATACGAAAATGATATCTTGTACCCGGCATATATGCCGGGTACACCATATACCACCTCCTACATATATAGATGGAGTACTAAGAGATTAAAGAGGAGTCAACATAAAATAGATCGGACCATTGTGACCCAGTGGAGTGAGCCACCCTTGAGCCGATTGGACCACCGTGAATGACTAGCTCATGAGCTGTTTGGACCACCTTGACCACTCACCCAGCGAGATCTTGCCGCCGCCTCCAAATCAAACCATTGATTTTGTTGCTGCCGATGCAACTAGATCAAGCCATCGATCCACCCATCAACTTCTCTCGATCTCGTCATCTCATTATTGATATAATATTTGTTTGGAAGTTGAAAAAATGTGAAAAAATAGTAAAAAATATGTTTTTTTAGAGTTTTTTCAGAAACACAAACAAACACTTAAAATGCTTTTACTTGAAAACACATTTTACATGGAGCTAAACGCAGGCTAAAAAAACCAAGTCGGTAAACAGAAAGAACCGCAAATTAAAGAGAACTAATTCTGGATGTCGGCCTC
The DNA here is from genome assembly GCF_040712315.1 of Castanea sativa. Lineage (NCBI taxonomy): Eukaryota > Viridiplantae > Streptophyta > Magnoliopsida > Fagales > Fagaceae > Castanea > Castanea sativa. The sequence continues at coordinate 53,998,421 of NC_134013.1, read as the reverse complement.
TTGATGGAGAGAATCTAATTAAAGGGGAAGAAAAGATCAACCCAATTAAAAATAACAACAATCCACGTGTACGTTCAACATCATCATAGGAAAATAAATGAACATGAATATCCTCCTCACTTTTGACAGACAACAAAAAGAAAAGATAAAAAAGGTGTTGTCAAATCAATCAGAACCAGGACGTCGTGCCCTCATCATAATAAATCCTAGTTCCTCCACTTATTAAAAAAAGAAAAAAAAAAAAACAGTTCTAGTAGATGAAGATGTCAAATTATTGATTGGGATGGCCACTCACTACTGAGAGTCTTCAACTTCACAAGAACCCACAAACAATAAATCTCAACATTCAACAAACACTCCTCTTCTCTCTCAACCAAATAAGTTATAATAATGGAGGAGCCGATGTACGGTACGGAGAGGCCTAACGGCAGTGGTACTTACGTGGAGGTGACCGGCGCCGGCGTGGACGATGACCAGCCTAAAGGGAATCACCACCACCCCCACCACCACCACCACCCCCGCTACCACGGCGGCGGAGGAGGTGGGGAGGAGGAGACGTTGTACAGCGTATTCCACCGTTTCATATCGGCGATTCTGTTTCCTGATCACAGTACGGATCCTGCTCCGCTGCTGCACCGGATCAAGACCTCTGTGGCCCACAACGCCCCTCGCCTTCGCGAAGCTTCTGGAAACACCGCCCGGAATGTTTATATCTGGACTCGTAGAGGCTCTCATCTTCGTGCTCTCCTCGTCATTTCTGTAAGTCTCTTTTGTTTAATATCATCTGTACAATGTTAGTATATTGTTGTCTATCAAAAGTGTACCTTTGTCACAACAAAAATAAAGGTTACGCTATGTGGAATCTAAATAAGAGACAAATTATCAAACACATACACAGCGCAACAAACCCCCCCCATGATCTAAAGATTGTTTTGCCAATGTTGATTATTGCTCAGGTAATGATTCTCTGATTTCAGAATGGGATTGTGTCTTCTGATTGTTATTTTTTACTTGATTTAATGGGGGATTGTTCTCTAGATTATGCTTTAGATACATTGTGCTACTCTATTCATCTTTCTTGCAAGACAAAAGATGAGGTTTTTTTTTTCCTAGTTGCTAGTTTTTTCTATTATCAGCTTGATAACAAAATGAACGTTCAATCTGAGAAAGGAATATTAGGCTGGCATTGTCTCTAAAACTTAGTACAGGTTGATGAAGGTTGTTTTTTTTTTTGGGGGGGGGGTTGGGGTCCTTTGTTATCAATTATCATAAGATAAAATTCAAATCTTTTGGGATTTGCATAGAATGAGGATCTATACTATAGAGATTTATGAATGACATTACAGGTGGAGTGAATGGTTTTGTGGAAGCATGTAAAATCAATCGATGAAAATATGAGGATAAGGTGTATAGAATAGCTAGAAACCTAATTGTAAACCCAGAAGTCTCTGGTTTGACTCCTAGCTGAGGCATTTCATGATTTACCCAATGCCTGCTCAGTGGGGGTGTGTAGGCATCCGGGCCTTGCCCCTCAAGGGTGGTCCCACTGGCTCATACCTCGAGGGGGCTTCTTGTCATTTAAAAAAAAAAAAAGAATAGCTTGAAACCTAAGGGGTAGCACAAAGGGCTAGGGACTGTGCCTCATGAAGCGGAGATCACTTGTGCAAATCTCTCCTTCCCCCTTTCCTTGGGGCCAAAACTTACTTAACCATAAAAACAGATAGCTTGTTCATATGCAAGAAAGACCCATTATGAACATGATGATACAAGACAAGGAAATTTGGAACACGAGTTAAGATGGTGTGGCAAACAGTATTAATGAAAATGAAAGAATAGAGGCATGGGGTTGGGGGCATCACAATGACAAGAGGTTGTGGCATTGTCCATGGAGGAACCAGCCCAAAGCCATGTCACTGTGGTATCTCCTACTACAGGTATGGCGCTAGCTAAGCTTTGACCTAGAGCATGAGTTAAGCTGATGAGGAAGAAAATTATGGTTGAAACTATTTATGGTGGATATGACTCTAGATCAAGCTGAATTACAGAAAGGTCTCCTTATGGCTTAGCATAAATAACAGGAATTTAATGGCTTTGTTGAGTACAATCCCTATCGGAGTTTGAGGATTGAATAATTATAATTTGTTTCTAAGCTGTGATTATAATTTGTCTCTTGTGTTTTGTCAATAAATTTACAATCTAAATAGAGGTTTGTGAATTTTAATTACTAAACTTGTAGATCCCGTATTCTTTTTATTTTTAATATCTCTTCTGAGTATATCTTGATTTAATTTCCAAATGTACTGCAGGTTGGGACGATCACTCTTCTTGCTTTGACAGGATTGCTTGTCTTTATGCTTTTCTTTCTGGCTGCAACTGTCAATGCCATTGTCATATCTCTTCTGGTGTCCTTGGTGGCGGCAGGTGGCTTCTTGGCTCTTTTCTTCACCTGTGTAACATTTATATACATTGGAGCGTTATCAGTAGCTGTGTTTGTTATTTCCAGTACTACAATTTCAGCAATCATAGCTGCTCTGATAGCTACAGGTAGAGATGACCTTTCTTTCTCACCTCCCACACCTTTTTTCTTTCTTTTATTGGTAATTACACATGCACCCAGGGGATCTTCAACTCAGAACCTCACCCTCCACCTTGTTATTAAAAAGGAAAGAGGTATATCATTTGAATTAGAGATCATTGGCCTTTTCAGTTCTTACTTGCCCAAATTATACTTATTTACTTCTTATTATCAAGTCCTACCCGGCCATTGGTTTATCAGTTATACAATCTTCAACTGATGATTGGGAATTTTGCTCTTCAGTGTTTAACCAGAAGCGATTGCTAACCTTGTAATGAAGGTTTCGCTTTAAAATTTATGAGACACAAAATTTAACTCATTCAACTTTCTGATCAGAACCATATCCGTAATTAAATAATCTGGTCTAGTCTACAAAGAAACTATAATAAAAAATTATTGCACATCCCCTGAAGTTGATGTTGAAGCGCGATTTTGTTTTGTTTATGACTGACTGTATGTAAGGGCTTCTGGGGCTGGGCCTACAGTGGACCTTGTCTAATGATTTGGAGCCCTAGGGAAGGGACATACATATCAGACCCTGATAATTGGTTCTATCTCTGGTTAGATAAATATGTACATATCCTCGTATTGTGATATAATTTTTTGTTTCTTTCAGTTTGTCTATGCAAGTAAGAAACCAGCCAGTATTTCATTGTATGCACCGTCTAATGAAATTCATTCCTTATTTAATGTGTAGATAAAAAAAATATTAGTGGTGTTTTTCTAGCACCTGCTAGACAAATTTTCTGCTCATTCTATCAAATTGCTGGCTTTATTTTGCTTTTCTTTGTTACATGAAGCTTTATAATCGTTCATACTATATTGACTTTTGATACTGCTCCTTAGTGGCTATGTTTCTCATCACTCCTCTTTTGGACCCAAAATTTGTGTGTAAACCAGGGTGGATTGGATTCTTCTGGACTTTGTGGTTGGCAACAAAGAAAGGCTTCGAGATTGCTAAACACTCACTCTCTGTGACTGGTTCAACAATCTCGTCTTACTCTACTGCTAGGCATGCTCACCGCAATGAAGAACTAGGCAAGAAGGCAGATTGAGTAGTTACTACAAATAGAAGTCGACGTATGTAGAAAATCTTATACATGCCTTCATATGGGATTATGCCTGCAAAATTTTCTTGACACATGGCTCTTGAGATTATGTTGTTGCTCAACATTGTTGCTTGTTTGTGGTTTGGAAGCATATGATTGTAATTAGTACTGCTAGCTAAGATAGTAATCTTCGAAATATTTGTCTTTTCATTTTGCATTGTATAATTTTTCGGAGTTTTGCAGTTTGTCTGCAGTTTGCTTGTCTATATGAAGACCAAATAGTGGTATTGTCTTGTATTTATTCGCCTTTACACTCATATCTCTCTGTCTGTGTGGCTCGTTTGGTTCATGGCATTGGAGTTGGTCGAGGTTGGACTCAATACTAGGTGGGTTTCTCTATTGATTGCTGATTTTATGTAAAGACTCGAATTTAGAGGATCTTGCAGCCAGAAGATATCTACGACCTAACTGTATCGAACTTTACCTGTGCATACACTCCTGGCAATCTTGTCAGCAAGAATAAATAAGAATGTAATCATTTTCATTTACTTTAGTACAGCTTCGTGTAGTTTAGAATGGTCCTAACAGAAGCTTGGAACTCAGCTTTCACTAGCTTTGAATGAAAGCAGGGTTCCAAGCTTAAGAGTTTTTTTCAGTCTTGCCTCAGTTGAGTTGGAAGAGCCTCCCTTTTCTGAGAGAATTACAATAAAAAAAAAGACCCAACTTTTTTACATTGTTTTTGATTAGGTACTAGGAAACCTAATTTTGTCAATTAAAGTTTCGTATTTCTGAAACCATTTTGATTTGAAGCCTATCTCATTCTTTATTCATTTATGTTAATGTAGTGGAGAACAAGGGAATATTGTTGGTAGAATTTTTCTTTTTAGAAAGAGAGAGAGCTTTGATACGTAAGTATACGGACGAGATGGGTATTATTTGGCATTTTTAGAAAATGTTTCGCTTAAAAAATTTGGCATTAAAATAGGAAAATGGTGAAAAAATGGTATGTATATAGTATGAGTATAATACATTTATTTTTTTAAAAATGTGAATAAAAAATACAGAAATATTTATTGTATATACTTTTTTTTTTTGACGAAACTACACTATTAGTCCCTGAAGTTTACCATGTGTGCACAATTGGTCCCTCAAGTTTGAAGTGAGCACAATTAGTTCCTGATGTTTTAAAACTAAGATGTATTGGTCTTTTTACTAACGGTTGTTAACGGTGTTACTTATGTGCCTAACAAAATAATGATTTGGCATTTTTTTTAATGACGTGGCATATTGTTAATTAAAAAAATTACAAATTAAATTTACATGTGGGAATATATTAAAAAAATTACTCTCTCTCTCTCTCTCTCTCAAGAAAACACCATGCCTTCTCTCTGTTTCTTCTTCAGTCTCACTCTCTCCTCCCTCCTCCCTCCTCCAACTACCAACCTCGCTCCTAACCCAACTGGCGTCACATACTCCACCGCCTCCTCCACCTCCACCACCAAGCCGCCGCCGCTGGACCAAATCGCCGCCGCCCTCTACACTCTCAAACTCAACTCCCTCCGCATCCTCAACCCAGACCTGACTCTCACCCGCACCTTCACCTACACAAACACTTTTCTCCTCCTCACGATCCCCAACTCCTTGATCCCTCCCATCTCCTCCAACACGTCTCTCACGCCGATCTCTACTAGTCGTCGAGCCAGGTGCCGACCCAGTGTCCCGCTTGAGCAAGCTGGGTGGATTGGATCTGGAGGTACTGAGCCTACGTTATTAGCAGTATCCATGAGAATGATAAGGTTTTGATTTTGTTTTTTTGTTATGGCAATATCGAGTTTTGTTTGAAGGTGAAGAGGTATGTTGTTGGGGTTTATATATGGTTGTCAAAAATGGGGTTTCGGAGAAAAGTAAGACCAGTTGGTTTTGGAAAACTATGTGCGAGAGAGAGTGAAGAGAAGAAGAAGGGTGTGATTGGTTGGGGGTGAACGTGGAAAGCAAAAAAAAGTAGGGAAGGAGTATTCGTCGAGGAAGCCGTGGCCGATGGAGATGGTGGTGATTTTGGAGCGAGGGTAGAAGGGGACGACGTGGAGGTAGAGCTAGTGGAGCGTGACGGAGCGGTTGGAGGAGATGGGAGGGATCAGGGAGTTGGGGATCGTGAGGAGGAGAGAGGTGTTTGTGTAGGTGAAGGTGCGGGTGAGAGTTGGGTTTGGGTTGAGGATGCAGAGAGAGTTGAGTTTGAGAGTGGAGAGGGCAGCGACGATTTGGTCCGGCGGCGGTGGCTTGGTGGTGGAGGTGGCGGTGGAGTATGTGACGCCAATTGGGTTTGGGAGTGAGGTTGGTAGTTGGAGGAGGGAGGAGAGAGTGAGACAGAGAGCGAGAGTGAAGAAGAAATAGAGAGAAAGCATGGTGTTTTCTTGAGAGAGAGAGAGTAATTTTTTTAATATATTCTCACATGTAAATTTAATTTGTAATTTTTTTAATTAACAATATGCCATGTCATTAAAAGAAATGCCATGTTATTATTCTGTTAGCCACATAAGTAACACCGTTAAAGAACGTTAGTAAAAGGACCAATACATCTCAGTTTTAAAACTTAAGGGACTAATTGTACTCGCTTCAAACTTGAGGGACCAATTACGCACACAGAATAAACTTTAAGGACCAATAGTGTAGTTTCGTTTTTTTTTTTTTGGGAGATAAATACAATAAGCAATGTTCTCAGACCCGGACCGGACCGTACGATCTGACCCGGTTAACCGTCAACCTCCCACTATTGCAGTTCTTTTAACCCTAAGAACCCCTCTATGACATAAAAGCATGAAACCGTTCAAATCGTGGTCGAACTGTAAGGTTCTGAGAACTGTTGTCAAACTGTAAGGTTCTGAGAACTGTTGTCAAACCATAAGGTTCTGAGAACCTGGCCAGTTTCTACGGTTAGACAGTTCCTCTTTTCTTCAGATCTGGAACCATTAATTTGTAAGGATTAAAAAAAAAAAAAAAAACTCGAAGAAGAAGATGATGAAGAAAAGAAAGCACAAATTCAGGTCTTTGTGGACGAAGCTAAAGTTTGGCTGCCATTTGAAACTATTTTCTTCAAGGCTTGTGTCTCTGGAACTTCTAGAGTTGATTTGAAGATAGATGATTTTAGTACCTTGTCTTTGCTTTGGAGGCTGAAATTGATTTGGAAGGTGGAGAGAAAACGTGTGCTGATTCTTGCAAATGGATGAAGAAACTGCATCTGTGTGCTAATTCTTGCAAATGTTAGATTTGCATTTTCTAGTTTCTGTTCTCTTTTGATTTTGGTCAATTAGATAATTTGGGGGTTTTGAAATATGTGGTGGAGAGTGAGAGGACGTTTGGATAGCGCGTTTGCGCGTCCACGTCCACGTTCACGTCTGGCCTTTTTTTTTTCAAGCGTGTCTGTCACTGTTCATTGGCCATGAACAGTGATTTTAGGCCAATGAACAGTAATTTTTGGCATGAACAGTATTTTTTACCCATTTAAAAATTATTTTGCTACAATGTTTTCAGTTTTCAACAATAAGTTCTATTCAAATGGACCCTCAAATTTGGGCATGTGTTGATAAGTCTGTCAGAGTGATGGTTCATCCTAGGGAGTAGGGAATAGTAGGACACACAAAATATCTTTAGCATGTAGGGACAAGTCTGTCAAATTATTGTTAATTTATTATTATTATTATTATTGAATTGATATTTGGGCTTAGAAATTGAAATATGAACTTATAATTTTAAGACCATATATATATATATATATATAAAACAGTAACTCTGAAATTGTAAGTCAAAATAAGAATATATTTATTTATATTTTAGTTAATTTTTTATTCTTACTAATTTAATATATTTATTTATATTTTAAATAATTATTAAATTAATTATGACGTCATCATGGTTCGACTTTAAACATTTTGAACATTTCTCTTTTACCGTTCAATGAATGGTCTGGGTCCGAAAACCATGACAATAAGGGAAATTCTAACTAATGCCCTTTAGGGCATTGGTTAATAATCCATTTTAAAAAAGTTTTTATTGGAAAAGAAAAAAAAAAGCAATTAATGTTTTGATAGTTTTTTTTATTTTCCATAAAAGTGATGTCATAACTTTTTTAAAATGGATTCTTAATCAATACTCTAAGGAAATTCATTAGCATGACTCTATTTAGACTCACCACACTTAAAATAAGGGTATTGTGAAAATATTGTGATTTTTTAATTTTTTTTTATAATCTTTAGACTTTCTCTCTTTTTAATATTTAATAACCTTGATGCTCATAATTTTTACTATGAGAATCAGGGTTATTAAATATTAAAAAGAGAGAAAGTTTAAAGATAAAAAAAAAATCACAATATTTTTATAATACACTTATTTTAGTTGTGGTGAGTCTAAATATAATATTTTATTATTTAATTATATTTTATTTTGATCTATAGCAATCTGATATTTCAAATGTGTAAAAATATTATGATACTCTGTACTGTGTGAAAATATTGCGATACTTTGTTCCATTTGTATCACAACTCTTATTTGTATTTAATTATTTATTTGCTGAGAATTTGTATCACAACTCTTAAAAAAAAAATGAAGAGACTCAGAGGGTTTGGATTGGTCTGTTTTCAGTTACATAACTCAAAAACCTTAACTCAAAACTCAAAATTCGTGGGACCCACTAGCTGAAATATTGTTTGGTTCAGTTTCTAGTTTATGTTTCCGTAACTCATATTTCAAAATTTTGAGTTTTGAGAATGAGAAATGAGAATTCCTTAAAGGTTGTTTTCACTTTCTAAGAAATGAGTTTTGTGGCATTTTGAGTAAATAATTGCAAATATGTGGGACCCTCTTCAGTGTATAACCATCACCCTCAGAGTCGTTGGAAGCTTTTGCTGTGCCAAATGCTCTAACTTCAGTTATGACCTCTGTTTTCTTCTATTTTCTTTACTCCTCTTACTTCTCCATTTACCTCATTTACACCTTCTCTATTTACTCCTACTCCTTCTCCATTAACACCTCTCACCCTCCTCTACCAACATACCATTATTTCAAACTTTTGCATTTTCTTTTATTCCTTAGGCCTCTCACTTGTTCCATATTTTCACAAGCTACTCTCAACCCAGCACAAACTGAGAGGAAGAAGGAGTCCCAACCAGAAACAAATACACCCCGACACATTCGATACTGGTGCCACCACCGGTTTGAGAATCCGATCCTTGTACTGCTCAGTTAAAAACGTTTTCCCCTTCTCCCTCTATAAACCCACTATGAATTTCAGTGTTCCTTTTGAGGCAGAGAAGAAGACAAAATGAAGACCAATAGAGCACTGCAACAAAGAAACGAAAAACACTCACCGATAATCTTTGATTTTTGCTGGAGATGGTCTTCGACTTTTGCTGGAGAAGAATAGAAGCTTCGAACTTTGCTTTCGATGGGTTTGCGATATAGATGTCTAGATGGGTCTCTGTTTTCTGGAGATAGGTATTTGGGGAGATGGGTATTCGTGCTAGAGATGGAATATGCAATGGGTTGGAGATTAGGGAGATGGGTATTTGAGGGAGTGTGTTAGAGATGGAAATCGGAGAGTGTTGGAGGTACTGGAGATGGATTTGGAGAGGGTTCAACGATTTGGGGAAAAGGGTATTTGTTGAAATGCTAGTGTGTGGGAGAGAAGAAAATTGTTTTTAAGCGCTTTTTATATGGGCTAAGAGGACATACGGGTTACCGCTCTGAGTATTTAGCAGGTTGTGGACTCCACTAAAAAGGGGAAAAAGTGAAGAGGAACAAAATTTGAGTAATGAACCAAACAAGAATTTTGAGTTTTGAGTTGTTGGTGAAATAGAGTTTTGATATATGAGTAATGAGTTTGAGATATGAGTTGTGAATAATGAGTTAGCCTCAATCCAAACAGCCCTCAATGACCCATAAAAAAAAAGACTATGAATTTTTATTTTTTGGGTTTTTTTTGAGAAACACAAACACAAACACACACACATACACACACACACACACACACACACACACACACACATATATATATATATATATATATAGGAGAAGGGGGATGAGATAAGGGAATACATTTACACGCCAACACCAAAACTGCATGCGGCAGTTAGTGTCGCGGAGCAAGTGATAAACCTTTCTCAATATCACACCTTACTGAGTATATAGCAGGTTGTGGACTCCACTAAAAAGGGGAAAAAGTGAAGAGGAACAAAATTTGAGTTATGAACCAAACAAGAATTTTGAGTTTTGAGTTGTTGGTGAAATAGAGTTTTGATATATGAGTAATGAGTTTGAGATATGAGTTTTGAGTAATGAGTTAGCCCCAATCCAAACAGCCCTCAATGACCCATAAAAAAAAAAGACTCAATGAATTTTTATTTTTTGGTTTTTTTTTAGAAACACAAACACACACACACACACACACACACACACACACACACACACACACACACACACACACACACAATATATATATATATAGGAGAAGGGGGATGAGATAAGGGAATACACTCACACGCCAACACCAAAACTGCATGCGGCAGTTAGTGTTGCGGAGCAAGTGATAAACTATTTTTCAATATCACACCTTACTGATGTGGGACGACTCAACAACAATGAATATCTTTTTTTTTTTTTGTTGAGAAAAACACACACACACACATACACATATATATAGGGGGAAGAGAATGGGATAAGGGAATACACTCACACGCCAACACAAAGAAAAGAAAAAGTTAGTGTTTATGTTTTTGGCAGCTTTTGTTTTTATTTAAGTTTAGGATTTATTAAAGTAAAATATATACTAACAACAAACAAAAAACTGAAAAAATAACACCTATGTAGAATGATTCAGAGAATACCTTCCGAGGGCAAGAACTGAGGTTCAAGTTTTAAAAAGGGAGTTTTATATATATATATATATATATATATATATATATATATATATATATATATAATAATAATAATAATAATAATAATAATAATAATAATAATTGAAAGTAAAGCGGTAGAACCAGCCAAGCAGTTGTATATCAAAATAATTCAAAGTATTGAAAACAGCAGTTGTTTATTGAATATACATCAAAGTACTTACAGTAGTAGTAGCAACAAGATTACAGTTGATCAACAGTTGGGTAATCAACAAGTTGGGTAAATAGTACAAGGCTTGAAAGCTAGTCCCGGTTCCTAGTTACAAGCTTTGTAGTGAGATATCTTGATTTAAGGAGGTCCTAGAGAGAGTTCTAAGTGGAAATCCTAGAAAAAGATTCTCGAGTTTTACAATAAGGGACAACCCCCTTATATAAGTGAATAAAGTAGTAAACAAGACAAAGTAAATAATGACATTTTACTATTCACATCGACCCGTGAGGGGCGAGGAGCGCAATATCCTAAGGAATCAAATCGGCTTTCGAGACCGAAAGTAGGTCATTGGTAGTAGTGCCAAAAGTATCGAATAATTTTGTCTTTGGAATAGTCAACAATAGATCATTATTATCGGAAAGTATCGTCGGCAAATAGTAGCATCATCAGCCGGACCAAAATGCTTCTAAGTGGAAGCCGCATCGACGGTAACCAAAGATAAGTGGTCTCTCGGAAAGGGATCCCATGGGGGATCATCATTGCATTCATGTTCATGATAGGTTGAATATTGGTTGCGTAAACCGCAATACATTAATGGTTCGTGAATAGGATCTCTTGTGAGGAATATTCTTGGGTCATCATGTTCTACCCATTGTAAGTGTCTCGACCGCAAAGTATAAGGTTTGTTAACAAAAACAGAAATTCTATCTCAGGCAGCCAAAGAAATGGTAGTCTTTCCATAATTCTTCTGGAGACATCAAGAATTCGATTATTAAAGTAACTTCTCCAAGATTCAAAGAAGAGCATAGGGATGTCTATGAGAAACATAAGCATTGCCTTCATACCATTGGCCTTGGTGAGTATATCCGTTAATAAGAACAAGATGCTTGGAAGGTTGAACATTCATCCAGCTTATTCTTTTCCCATTTGGGTAAAGTACTCCGCATCGGATTGAAACATAAGGGGTTGCTGCAACATCCGCAATGTACTTTTTGGATAATATTAGGGAATTGGTTAATTTGATTATGACTCGTTAATTTGATGAGTCGACAAAACCAGATTCAAACATTTGAGAAAGCCAAAAGGATCATCATCGAACCATCTTCATAATTAATCAAAAGACCTGGGAAAGGATGGGTTTTTTCATGTACCCCGAGACTGCTCCAAAGTATTTTCCCCATTTCTTTTTCGTGTAGCCTTTGTTAGGGCCATCAAAGTTCAACAATGGTAGGAGCAATTGAAACAAGAGTTTTGAAATATTTTAACCAAAGATCAAGATCTTTAGTCATAGCCTTGCTTTCAAAAATACAAGTTTGTACTTCGGAGGCAAAGTTGGCAAATAACACTTTTAAGCAAAGATTGATTTTTTAAACTCAATCTAGCAAAATCGTATCATTATAGTCATTCTATCCATTGAATGGATTTCCTCTTTGCCAAAGAGTTGACTAATCATGTGTGATTCATCATGATGGTTTTGAGCGTAAACAAGGCAATTAAAAAGTTGGTCGAAAGGCTGCATTTTCGCAGTGGGGTCAATAATTTGGGTAGCAAGGTTAACAAGGTGAATTTCAAGTGCTCTCATGGTTTTGTTGAATAGTTTGTGGTGGTCCGAAGAATAGGCAAGCTTGAAGATTGTCTAGAATGAATTTAATGGAATTTGGTAATTCACTATAAATTCCATTATGAAATTGCAAGTCTGTGTTCAATACTTCCTGTAAAGTCAATATGATATCACCACTGGAATATGTCACCTCAGCCGGGACAAATTCCTGAAGGGATGTTGCATTACTGGATTTTACTCTAGAAGATGCGCCTTCATGCATTACAAAAGGGTATCCCGCTGGGAACCTTTCGTCTTGAGGAAAGTCCTGTGCAGGTGCTTTCCCCTTGTCCCTCTTCTCTGCCGAAGAAGTCATAATATTCCACTTAGTAGTGGTAGTATTAAATCTTATTTTGTCCTGCCAAGTAAGGGAGAGGATGTTAAGCCAGTTGGCCATAGTTAATAGTATAATAGAATATTTTTTTGAAAAGTGTGAGTCAATAGTATCAATAAAATTCTTTTGAAAAGTTTGTTTCAAAAACCAAAATTCAATAAGAATATGTAATAGTTGTGCCGGACAATGAATGTTGGAATGAGCATGATTGTGTTGGAGAATAATGTGGAAAGGGTGATGGAGAACATTATTGTAGTAGGATATCATTTCACGGAAGATTATGAACCAAAGGAAAGACTTGGTCAAAAGTCTCATGGAAGGAAGACTTTCATGAGTTTTAGCATCCGTAGGAATTATAGGAATACCTTTGGTGAAGATATGCCTTTCACTAGGGATTTTGTCATCATGCAAGGAGTCAACAAAAGAGATATTCATATTATTATGGTATCTATCATCCATCAGGACACTGAGGCAGTCTGTAATAACTGTTGGCAACAATTGAGTAGAGCTATCCTTTTGTTTAATGAAGTTAAGATGTTTATTAATATTATGAGTTTCACACTTTGCACAAAATTTGAATTTTACTTTTTGTCCAAAAGGATCAGTAGTAATTCCATCATTCTCAGTAAGGAAAGGATACAAAGAGTTAATAAAAGGCAAACCAAGAATTACTTTATCAGTCATGTTTTTAACAAGTACAGAGGGGATCTTAAAGCAAACATTATCATGGCAAACATGAGCATTATTTAATTCATATTTTATTTTCATTTTAGTTCCATTAGCAGAAACTAATCTTTCAGTAGATTTTTCAAAATATTTAGAAGGAATCAAATCTTCTTGAATACAATTAACATCACACTGTAATCAATCATAGCAACAACATCAAAAGCATAATCATGAGCAACAACAATTTTGACTTTAGTGTACCATTTGGGCAGCATATGTTTAACAAGAGACAATTGATTATCAATCAAATTAATCAAAGTACGATCAAACATTACCGTATGAGAAACTTGTTGATCGGATTCTTCTCCGTCTTTTTGCTCATCATCATCAGATTGGTGCTTATCCATAGTTTTATCAATTTTTAGAATTAACAATTCTTGTTTAAGATGATCATTATCATGTTTAATAGTTTTAACATCATTTTTTAATTGGATTATTTCTTGTTTAACAGCTTTTTATCTCATGTTGAAGATCATTAACATTATCTCTTTTGATTTATTTTTATTAAATCTTTTCATAATTTCTTCAAAACTTATCGTAGAATTAGGTCTTTTAACCTTATCTTCTTTTGTTAAGTTTTTCAAAAACTTATCAAGATAATCTTTCTGCAAATTAGGATCATCAATCTTACTTATCATAGTTAATAGTAAATCATCATTCTCTTTACTTTTGGTTAACATTTTAACAGATTTAATCACATTACAACAAGAATCTCTACAGCCAAGTTTAATATTAGGAGATTTAGAAACATCACTACGGGAGTGATAATCGAATCGATGAGGAGGAAAAATCCTCTTCAAAGGAATCGCTTGAAGCAAGCAGATTCAAGAATCGAAATAATTCATTTTGATCACTATTATTAATGTTCAACATTTTCAACTTATTTCTCAACTTACCAAAGCTTTTGCAAGCGCTCTTTACTGAAATGGCCAAATTTGCCACAGTTAAAGCACTTACCTTTACCTAATCTCTGTTTATCATGTTTTCGAAAAGCAGATTTGTTTTTAGCATAAAAATCATTGGGTTTAACAAAGTGGGTTTTGTGTCTTTTATACTTTTTATGGGAATAACTTTTGTAAACCTTATCATGTTTACTTTTTCCTTTTTGCCTAGAAGGGGCAATAGGAGGTAAACTATATTGTTCACAGAAATTACCCATTTCATATTTAGCTTTCTTTTTATCTTTTAACTGTTGTTTTAACCATTTTTCATCATTGCACATATTAATTCCAATTTTCTTAATAGTGCTGAAAATATCACCATAGGTTAAATTATCAAAGTCAATAGAATCATTTTTACCAATTAATTCATTTTTTACCTTATGAGCAAAATTAGGACGCAGACCGTCAATAAACTTCTCTTTCCAATAAGGCTTCGTAGAGTCCTTTCTGAGCATGACTCTGGAAGTGAATACATCTTGGTACCATCTGTAATCAGACATAGTAGGGCATCTTAAATTATTCAAATAATCAGAAATTCGAGACGAAATATTGGAAGGAGTACCAACAAAGTGTTTAAGAATGGTGTAAACCAAAGTATTAACACCATCAGGAACACCTCGGTTAATATTTTGATCAAAAATAGGCATACCATCAGTATCTCTTTTAACAGCATGTTTAATAGATTCTCTCCGGATTCTTCGTGAGATGTGAATCCCACCATCCGCGAAGACAACCAAGAAACCAGATGCAAGCAAATCAACAATATCGGATGATCAAGACTGTCATGGTTATTTATGTATGCAATACCAACCATAGACATGTGAGCCATTTTGTTAATAATTTCTTGTTCGACAAACCATCAATATTCCATTCATAAAGTTTATCAACAGAAACAAAAATTGAGTTCGAGAAGATCTTTCTTCAAACTCGTACATCAGAGGAGTAGGTTTAGTATACCGCTTTTTGTAAAAGACGGGATTGGGTTTTCCAACAAATCTTTTAATTTTTGGTAAACTTATGTCATCATCAAAAACATTTTTGGAAGATTTTGAAGACAATGAGTCGAATTTGTATCATCATCGAAACAATTTCTTTCTCATTTCTTGAAATAGCACAAGCGCACTTTTAGAAGTAGAAGTCCGCTCGGTTTTAACTTTTAAATCAGCAATTATTTTTTCAATCTTTTTCAACAAGCTTGATCCTTGGGAATTAACTAAATCAAAAGTTTTACTCGAGAGGTTTTAAAATCAATATTTTTTCTTTTGACTGGGTAAATCAATCAAAGGTTTCTCGTGTTTTGAAATAGAAGGTTTTTCATCAATTTTTTCTTCAATACGGCCAAGTCGTTGACCACTAATATGCAAAGATTCATTAGTAAAATTGTTTTGTTCAATAATGGCAAAACATGTGAGTTTTATCATCAGCAATTTTGAAAGGGGAGGCTTTCACCTCGGTGCTTTCTTTATCACTTTTGCAAGTAATCAAAACAAGCTTCAAGGGGTGGATGAGTGGATTTAACAACAAGCTTTATCATGTTTAACAAAAGCAGATTTTTTTTATTACGTTCAAGTAATTGGTATGAACCTCATTTCTTGAAACATAATAATTCTCAAGATAATCAAAAAACAAAATATGTTGTTTTAACAAATTCATTTTTTCTCTCCATTTCCTTTTGATTCTGTCTTTCTCAGACTGAGCAAAAGTACTTTGGTAATACTTTCTTTTATCACGGTTTGCTTTAGAAAAGAATTCATTACTTAAAGCAACCATATCAATTTGAAAAGCAGGGGTTTCAACATCCATATCCATCAAGTTTATCACACGCAAATGGTTAAAAGGAGGAGGAGTTTCAAGAGGTGGAAAATCGTATCCTGCAGGAGCTTCGCATTTTGCATCTTCTTCTTCTTCATGATCATCTTTTGGAAGAAATTCAGGTTTAGTTGAATAATAAGTATTGCTAACTTGGGAATTGTTGCTAGCAACTCCTTTTAGCCTTAAATCAAGTGGTTCAAAATTCTTTTTCAAAAATTCGTCAACATCAGCATTTCTTTTAACAACACTTTCAGATCCAACAAAGGACTTTCTTCCTTCATTGATTCTCAAAGGTTTGTGAGCAGAAAACATTTGGTATCATCAAAAAATATTTAACAAGCTCCATCGAATATTGTGCAATTTTAGTAAGATCAAGTTCATCAAAAACATGTTTAATAGGTGGTGCAACTTGTTCCAAAGTCCATTCTTTGGGAAGAGTAATATCTTGCCATTGAATCATTTTAGGGACTTGGATCTTAGCATCGTGTGGAACATTGAATCAACATAGTTTAAAGAGATCACGTCCTCTAGACCGAGGAGTTAGCCGGGAATCAAGCAATCTATAAAAAATTCGGTAAAAAAGAGTAAAGTCTACTACCATCATCCATATCATATCCAAGTCGATATTCAAAGTTAAAGCTTTAATAATATTAGGATCATCAAGAGCAAGAGCAAGATCGGATAACAATCAAAATAAACGGACCATCATACAAAGAAGCAAAGGATCATGCCAAGAATGCTATCATTAAATTTCTTAAATCTAGCATCACGTAAACACATAAGCACGTAAGCATCAATTCCTTTTCTTGTTAAAGGTTTAATGTTAACTTGAACCAAACCAATGTGTAAATATTTAAGATTTTTCTTAGACAAAAACTCGTTAATATTTTTCTTGGAAAATAAACAACATTTTTCATGAGTTCTAGAAATAGAAAAAGTTTGTTCAACAAATTCGAGCTCTATATTCAGAGAAAATACTTTTTCAAATTCCAATTAAAATCATAAACAGATTTAGTAGAAACTTTAGGAATATTCCATTTTCTAAAATCTGGGTACTCACTTTCTTCAACAGTGTGGTCTTCTTCATTCACAATATCAGGAGGACTACCAGTCCTAGAGCTAACAGAGGAGTCGAATCTCCACATCCTATCAATATCTAACTTAGTTATAACACTCAATTATTATGTTTTTCTCACAACCGTTGCATTTCGTAACACATACCGGACATCAACCCTATTCCTCTCACGCCCTCACGCTCTCCTGGCTTCACGGGCCTTACTGTTCGGATCTGGGACTTTTTACAATGGCGGTGGCGCCAATGACGGTGAGATCGACACAACAACGAAGTATCACAAGGTCAGGTAGACACGGACAGAAGATGAAAGACTCAACAACACTATCGGCCAAGGAAAGAATGGCTCTGATACCATATATATATATATATATATATATAAATTAGACTAAAGTAGAATTTCTATCTTGTAACGCAAAATAATGTAAAAAAAACAATGAGGATCAGCAAGAAAACAATGATGATGATACGGAGGATACAGAGATAAAGAATGAAAACGCAGAACAACCAGGAGATGAAGAACAGTTCAACGACGAAACATGGGAAATCAAGGTATCTAAGGAGTTGAAGTAGAAAATGGCAAGTCCATGGCAAACCAGCATTATCATCAAACTTATGGGTAAACAACTTGGCTATCGTGCTTTGCAAACCAGGTTAGGTAGTATTTGGCGCCCTTCAGGTAATATGGCTTGAATTGAGATCGGATATGGATATTTTATCATGAAATTTGATGTTCTTAAGGATTACCATCATGCTCTTATGTGTGGACCATGGTTTGTGGGAGATCAGTATCTCCATGTCCAAGCATGGGAAGCTGATTTTGCCAAGGTCACATCCACTGCAGTTTGGATTCTAGAAATAGATGCGATAACAAATTCTGGGACGAGGGGAAAGTTTGCTAGAATGTGTCCAAATTAAATCGACCTCCATAAATCTCTTCCCAAGCGTTTTAAGATAGGGACATTTTGGATAGAGAAATGAGAATGTCCCACTGTTATGCTTCAAATGTGGTCGGATAGGAGTAGGACATAAAGAATCTACTTGTACGGAACCTATCATTCCTGTGAATCAAAACCCAAACATAGAATCTCCAACACACCGAATGGATAATTTGAATCTCGGGATCCATGGAAAATTGTTCAAACAAGAAGGACACGTGTCCGCGGAATAGGACAACGAGAATACATCTCAAAATTTAAAACTTCTGTTAACAATCTTCCACCGAATCCGAAAGTCAACTTCACCCAATCATCTAATCCCTTCCATTTGCTGCAAGTTGACTCAGCTGATAAGGTTGCATGTCAATCTACACCTCATAGACCAAGTGAGGTGGATGAGCCTAGCATGGTAATTTTACAATCTTACTGGCTGCCACCTCACAAACACTCGACTCGGACAGGGACAGCATGCATGCAAGCACCGAGGACAACAATCCAATGCAAGATGCAAAGACACGTACTTCCCAAGATTTTACCCCTCTCTACCCGTGGACTTAACCCCTGTTTTTATACCCAAAAAACAGAGCACACCGAGCCTTAAGCATGGCCCCATCATCCGACCAATAATCCACGACACCAACACCTCCAGCCATCCCTCTCTCTCATCAATGGAGAGTCCACATCACCCAAACGCGATATAGGAAGTCCACATCACCCAAACATGAATCCCATGCCCATGCCCACGAACACTCACTCCCCCTGGATCACCTCAACCACCTAATGAGTTACTTTCACATAGAAACCTCCAACAACGAGGAAGTGACATATGTCCGTATTCCAATCCATCCACGGACATGGGTTGCTTGGATTCGAATCAGAGAACCCAGACTCCAAGTTTGCCTCTTCGGGTAGACTCAACCACTCGACACCGCCAAAGGAGGACTTTCAGGGGCCATGCACGAGTCCGACAAGTGGGACAACATGCACGAATGCCAGTTCAAGCTCCACTACCACCCATGTAGAGGAATATTCAGGAAGGCTCCGACAGTGTGATGTCTCCGGAAACACTGCCAGTAGCCATTTTCTGCTTCTTAGACTTAAGCGAAATCAACCTATAGCACTTAGGGCATGTTTGGATGTTTAAAAAAGGAGGAGAGTAGAGTAGAAGGAAGGGGAGTAATTCAATTACCTTGTTTGGGAGTTTTTTAAGGAAGGAGGGGGAGGGATTTGGAGGGGTTTGGAGGGGTTTCAACTATCTCCAACTCCCTCATTTTTAATTCTCCCAAATTGGAGAGATTTGGAGGGAGAGTAGAGCACATAAAATTATTTATAAAGTAAATTACCTAATTTACCCTTATTATATTTATAAAATTACAATGTTAAAAACAAGGGGAAGGGCTAATTACTCCCTTCCCCCTTACTAATTATAAAAACATCCAAACAAGGTGGAGGGTAATCATTCTCATCTACTCTCCTCCCCACTACTCTCCTCCCCACTACTCCCCTCCCCTCTACTCCCCTCTACTCTCCTCCCTCTCTAAACTCCCAAACAGGCCATTAGGGAGGAGGAAGCAAAACTTTACACCACCTTGTTCTCCAACCAAAGCCTTCCATTCATTGTGTCCGTCATGTTTTGGCCAAGGCTCGGCGAACTCGAACCAATGTATAGGATCAAGACTATGACAGTGACTCATCAATGCATCACTCGATCCATATTGAGGACGCCGAGGACCTCAGGGAGGGTCCCCAATGATTATCTCAATCCAAACACATCCTCCATGAAGATAGTTTCCTGGAACTGTCAGGGAGCAAGAAATGAAGCTTTTCGTACACATGCACACGAACTTTATCGTTTGCATCGCCCTCAAATTCTGATTATTTTTGAACCCCGGATTGCGGATGACCGTGCCCAAGCAGTCATAGATACTCTTCTGTATTCTCGTTCCCAAAGGGTCGACCCAATAGGCTACTCGGGCGGTATCTGGCTTTTGTGGAACGAGGACAGTAGGCTCATTGTGGAGATTCTCACCACTAGTGAATACAGTATCCATGCGCTTGTCAAGGTACCCACCAACCCTTACAATTTTTTTTCTTACGGCTATATATGCTTCGCCAAATTTCAATAAGTGTAAAATTTTATGGAATTGTTTTAAAGAATTATCACCATCTGTTAATATGCCTTGGATCCTTTTAGGCGATTTTAATGATATGCTTGTTGAAGACGAAAAAATGGGAGGCTTCCTCTTAACACAAACTAGATGATGTTCCGTGGGATGCATATAGTACTTATTTTGCTTCACTAATATATATATATATATATATATATATATATATATATATATATATATATATATATATATATTAAGACTTACATATAGTCCCATCAAAAAAAAAAAAAAAAAAGACCTACATATAGTACTTATTTTGTTATATAATATTAATGTTTGCCCACAATATTATTGAATACTTTAAAACTTGATTTTTTTAATTCATATTTTATTAAAAAAAATTTGTATAACACTATAAGATTGTAACATATTATAATATTTACCGTTAAAATTAAGTAGATTTTATTTTTTAAATTAATTAAATGATTGTGAAACCTATAAATAAGAATTTAAAGCATAAAATATTTATATATTCTAAAATTACATAAATTTAAGCAAGCTACCAAACACTTCCTCAACCACTCTATTGTCACAACGAAATATGGAGACCTCAATCACAAACACCCAATTCATTATCTCAATGAAATTAAGGAAATCATTTTTAAGTATCAACATAAAGATAATGTAATTAAATAAAGAGAAATTGGCTAAAAACACATCAATTTATCAAAATTTAATTGTTTTTAATTGGGCTCCCGTATCCTTTAAAAAAAAGCAGAAAATAATTTGAAATCATCATCAATTTTTATTTATATTACTGTGGCTCATACCACACAAAACAATAGTAAAAATAAAAAATAAAAAAAAACCCTACATAGTATGAGTTATAACACCAAAAAAAAAAAAAGTTGACTTCATAAATAATCAATTAGAAAATTTATTTTCTTTAGTTCCAAAATAAAATACATTTATGACTTTCCCAAACCAAAATCTCAAACACCCAAAGACTCAAAACGAATCACAACCTTCACAAAATCCACAACATCCAACTTCAACATCAAAACCGTAAGCTACCATCACTGAATAAAAAATGTAATCCCCCTTCCTTAGTCATAGCCTACTCACACGGGTTAGAATCAAATGGTACCACAATGTTGAAGTTATGTATGTGTCTTTGAAAGGCTGAAGGTAAATGACATCATTTTTTTTTTAGTGTATTTG
Source organism: Castanea sativa (assembly GCF_040712315.1). NCBI lineage: Eukaryota > Viridiplantae > Streptophyta > Magnoliopsida > Fagales > Fagaceae > Castanea > Castanea sativa. The sequence continues at coordinate 53,976,950 of NC_134013.1, read as the reverse complement.
AGATGAGATGGCATGAAGGGTTGTGGGCATGTGTATATAAAGGAGTAGAAGTGAAAATGGTGAATAGAAATGCAAAGAGTTTTTTATGTGTGAGAGAGAGAGGAAAAATCTTAAAACATTGAACCAAATAAAAGAAAATCTTCAAACATTGAATCAAATAAAAGAAATTGTAGTCTTAAAACATTGAATAAAAAATGTAACGAAAAGTAGTCTTGAAACATTGAACTAAATGAAATAAAGAGTCCTTATTTTTAAATTTGTTCTTATCTCTAATGTAGCTTAAGAACATTTCAATTCCCTTCATAGAGTGCGCCACATGGCAGAATCTCATGTTTTTCCGCATGAGGTCTCTGCTTTTATATATATATTGATATGTAAAATGCGTTTAGAGATTGTATCCATTCTTGTGGTCTAATGGACTTAGGTTTTCACGGGCCCAAATTTACTTGGACCAACAAGAACCCAATTTGGCATCGAAATATTAAGGAATGATTAGATAGAGGCTTAGGTAATATAGAATGGAATATTTTATTCCCTAGGTTAGAAATTCATCACATTCCTCGTTCCAAATTAGACCATTGCCCCATTTTATTAGAATCTGAATCTCCCACATATAAATCGGCCAAACCTTTTAAATTTGAACAGATGTAGCTTACTGACCCTTCCTTCTCAACTCTGGTAGAGAGCAATTGGAATTCCTTTATACTATCTTCTTCCTCTTCCATCTCTAGGTTACAACATCATCTAAAATTTTTAACTACCAACATTATTGATTGGAATAAAAATCATTTTGGCAACCTGTTTTGGAAAAAGAACCGCTTATTAGCTAGACTTAGAGGCATTCAGATAGCTTTAGCATGCAAACCCTTAGCATATCTTTACTCTCTAGAACACTAGCTCATCTTAGATTACAATCATACACTCCATCAAGAATTCCTTTTTTGGCAACTTAAATCTCGAACTACACGGTTAAACTATGGGGACGCTAATACCAAATTCTTCCACTTAAAAACTTTGCAGAATTGCAGTTAGTCTTGTATTACGACTCTTAAAGACTCCACTAGATTATGGGTATTGGGAGACATGTTAACCACCCACATCAGAGATGCGTCACCAAATTGTTTATGTCCTCATCTCCTCATATTGGAACTCATCTCCCTTTGGTTAGACATTACCTTCAGTACAATCCCTTTATTGAACATCACCAATGGCTCTCTAGTACTCCCTTACCTGAAGAAATTTACCATAATTTTTTTTCCACTCCTTCCTTTAAAAGCACCAAGTTCGGATGGATATTATGCAATTTTCTTTCAAAAAATTGGCACATCCTTGGATTTGGCATTATTTGGGCCATTCAAGAAAATTTTGAGACTACGACAATTCCTAAAGATTGGGGTGCCACAAATCTCGTCCTTATCCCAAAAATAAATCACCCGCACGTGATCACACAATTTGCCCTATTAGCTTATGCAATACCCTCTATAAATTGGTATCTCATAGTATCCTGCAAAGGCTAAAACTTTATATCGCAGACATTATCAATCCATGCCAGACAGGTTTTGTTTCGGGTCGCCGGATGAGCGACAACATTATTATTGTCCAAGAAATTATTCGTATGATGGTCAGAAAGTCTGGACCCAAGGGACATGTGGCTCTTAAACTTGATCTTGAAAAAGCGTATGACCGTCTTAAATGGTCATTTATTCAGGAAACGTGTGAATTCTTCCAAATTCCCCCTAAATTGATTCAACTTATTATGAATATGCTTTCCTAAACTCTTTTTAATATTATGTGGAATGGTACACCTTTATCAGCTATTATCCCAACTAGGGGAGTACATTAGGAAGATCCTTTATCCCCTTACCTGTTTATTCTATGTTTGGAAAGATTATCCATCCTTCTGGAAGAGACGGTTTGAGATAGAGCTATTCATCCTATTACATTTAGGGGTCAAATTAAAATTTCCCACCTTTTATTTGCCGATGATATCTTTATTTTCTCGAAAGAAAAAATCACGGAGTGTCAGAATCTTGAAAACGTTCTCCAAAAATTCTGTCAGTGTTTTGGAAAAATTATTAGCACACAAAAATCACATCTTTGGTTTTCACCAAACACATCTAGGCGAATAAAAAAACTGATTGTTAGCGTCTTTGACATCCCCACTATAGCTCAACTTGAAACTTATTTAGGAACTCCTATTTTCACTACCCATTGAAAGGCATCTGCTTATCAATATATAGTGGATAATATCCACACAAAAAAAAAAAAAATTGAAGGCTAGCAAGCTAAATACCTTTTTGTTGCAGGCCGAGTTACTTTAATCAATTCCACCTCGACATCTATCCCTATTCATGCCATACAAAGCACCCTTCTCCTGCAAAAAATTAGTCGGCAACTGGACAAAATAAATTGCAAATTTCTATGGGGAGACACTGCCAATCACAAACACTGCTATATGGTGAGTTGGGAAACCATAACTACTCCTAAAGATGCGGGTGAATTGGGTCTAAAAACTGCACGTCATATGAATGTGGCTTTGCTTATGAATCAGGCATAGAGGCTTCAACAAAAGTCATCTATGTTATCGGCTCAAGTCTTAAAAGCCAAATACTTGCTCCGTACAAACCTATATGATAGTGGCATAAACCCTAGAGCATCTTATATTTTGAAAGCATTACTAGTAGGAATAAGATGGCTTCAATGAGGTATGAAATGGGTATTAGGGGATGGACAGAACATTCGTGTTTGGGAGGATCACTGGATACCTGGAGGGCCGCTACGAAGTTATATTCATGGCCCTTTTCTGCCCAATGAAGAACAGAGGTTAGTAAGTTCCTTGCGGGAAAATAATAATTGGAGGTTAGAAATATTACAATTTCCCATCCCAACACATATTGAACAATTTATACAAGGCATCCCTGTGGCCCAGCTGACTAGGTTATCCGATACTTTTGTAAGAATAAGTGAATAACGGTATTTGTTCGGTCTGATCTGCATTGAAATTTTTATACCAACAAGCCAATGTTCCTTTTGCAAAAACCTATTGGAATTGGATTTGGAAACTACAATGTCCCCAAAAAAATTCAAATTTTTATTTGGAAATCCATACGAAACCGATTGCCTACCCGTCTATATTTGTCATTTTCTCGACTGGAAATAAATAACTGATGTCCTAGATGTAACAATCCTGAAACTACTATTCATATATTAAGAGATTGTCCTTGGGCTAAGAGGATATGGTATTATTCTCCAGGTATTTTGCCCCTATCCTTTTTTCACCTCCCACTTCAAAATTGGCTATATACCAATGCTGCATCAGATTCTCTTATCTTACACTATCAACTACCTTGAAAAAATTTACTTCCCCTTCCTTTGTTGGCACTTATGGCTGGCAAGGAATGAACATATATTTAAAAATCAATCTTGCTCTCAAAATCAGATTATACACAAAGTGGTTCAGTGCGCTATTGAATTCTTCTTTTTAGTATGCCTAGCAAAGAATATTAAAATTAGACTTCCTAGGATTATTAAATGAAATGCTCTGCCAGAACCTTTTGTAAAACTAAACACAGATTGTAGCTCATTAGGTAATCCTGGTTTAGCTAGTGTAGGTAGATTGTTATGCAATAGCTCAGAAGATTGGATTTCAGGTTTTTCACTACATATGGGTATTACTTCCAATAATATCGCTGAGTTGGGTGCAGTTTGCTAGGGCCTCCTTCTGGCATGGAACTTGAGTTTCAGATTTATTCATCTTGAAATAGACTCTATGGCCGTTCTTTCCTGGTTAACTAATAATAAAGATATCTCACCAGTTATTAACCCACTATAATGTGATTGCAGGAATCTTATGGAGCGCGACTAGACCATCTAGGTGTACCACATATTCCGTGAAGCTAATGGATGCGCGGATGTTCTAGCAAAGAGGGGAAATCAGCAGCAGTGCCTTTTGGAAACCTATGATACCTGTCCCTTTTTGTATATATGACTTTTGTATGGGATATAAGACATATAGGAACTACTAGAATGTGTCCTGTAAAGGCTGTAATGCCTGTTGTTGTTTGACATTGTATATAATTAAATAATACTCCCCTTTTATATAAAAAAAAGTAAAACATATTAAACTACGAATCTGTGTTTTTTAAGGGCAAACGTTAGTAATTTTTTTTTTTAATGTTTTATATTTAGGTATCATAATTCATTGAGAACTTTTTAACAGACGTTTTTGTTTTTTTAATTTTTGCTTAAACCAACATATTTAAGAAGCTGTGTTTTAAATCTTTTGTAGCAAAAGCTATTATATTTTTAGTTGGGAGGAAATGATACTTTATCCCCCTTAAAATAAACTATTACACTTACTCTCTAAATTATGAGAATGCACACTTACCCTCTTTAAATTATTATCCGTGTACTACTTGTCTTCTTAAGTCTTATACTATGAGAGTGTATATTTATCCTCTTAAACAATTACTTGTGTAACATTTTGTACCTTGTTACATCAATAATTAATAATTTTGAGAAATAAGTGCGCATTTTCACAGTTAGAAGTAAGTGTAAAAGGGGTATAGTTTAAAAGAAGGCATATAATTTTGTACCATTGGACTCAAAATAGGAGAAGGAAGTTTTTTATTATTATTATTTATTTATTTATAAAAGTTTCAAATGTATGCATACAATGCTTGTTTTTCCTAATTAGGTTAAAAACTATGCTAACAAGCACATCAAATTTTGTGCAATTTAGATGTTATTTAGTATTCGATCTATAAGCTTATATTTTATACGTAAAATTTAAAATACATAAACTTAAAATTTAAATATTATATATAGACAAGATAGTTATTGATTTCAAATATTTTAAAAATTTTACAAGTATAGAGATATACAAAGAAAATGTAATGTAATACTAGCTTTGTCAAAATTCGTATCCGATAAAAAATATTGAGTAACATTATTTGAACCTAACCCATCTATATATATATATACACACACACATACAACCTTCGAACTTAAGTATGAATCCTACTTAAGCTAACACCATCAGGTGTTCTTACGTAGAGTTAAATATTAGAGCTCTTCACTAGACTAGCCCTTGAATACCACTAAGTTTCTAGGGGGTTTTATATTCTTCATGGATAAAAAAAATTAGTCTTTTTTATACTAAGGACGAGTTCGTTACGGGAAGGCATGAGACATCCATTCACATCCAAAGCATTTCTAGTTTCTAAAAAGTGAGTAAGGATTATTTCATGTTTAATTAATTATTTTATTTATGGTATAATGGCCTAAAACTACATAATATGAAAAATGACAAAGTGAGTAAGGGATGTTTAAGTAATTATATTATTTATGGAATAATGGCCTAAAACTATGTAGTACTACATAGTGTGACTGTGATAAAATAATAAATAGGGTAAATTTTAGTAAACTACCTTGAGGTTTGGGCTAATGCCAATTAGATCTAAGACTTCTCAAAAGTGACCAATTTGGTCCCTCAACACATTTTGGTCCTTAAACACTGTTACCTTCATTACTTAGCCTCTCTCTTGCCTCCTCTCTCAAACTCTATCTTCTCTAGTGAATGCTTATGATCTTTTCATTGTGATCACAATGATATGAGCATGCATTTTAAGCACACCGACTACACAACTGCACCATGACATAAAACACAAACATACACAGTCATGTAAAACCCAAATCCCCCCAAAATCCTAGATTATAGTGAATACACTTAGATTCATAATCATATACACCAACAAGAACAGCATATTAGATACATTTTGAGACAAAACTAAAATCAGAAAATACCCATATATCCTTAAATGATCATTCCCAAATAGCACATTTCAAACCCAAATCAAATATCACCATAAAAAAACCCAATCCCTAAATCAATAAGACCCAAATCAAAAGAGAAATAAATAAAAAACAAAAAAGTAGAATAGAGATAAAGGAGAAAGATTGGTGGTCATTGGGTGGTGTCACTAGTGTGGTTCGTGGCTTGTGGTGGTGGCGGAGCTTGTGAGTCTTGGCCAAATGCTCGAAAGTCCTAGCCAATTGTCTCCATGGCCATTGGTTCAAAGAGAGAGGGCAAGATGGTAGTTGCAAAATATGAGTTTCGGCTATGGCCAAAGCTTGAGAGAGAGAGAGAGAGAGAGAGAGAGAGAGAGAGAGAGAGAGAGAGAGAGAGAGAGAGAGAGAGAGAGAGACTTTAGACACCGTGGGTGAGAGGGAAGAGAAGCTAGAGAGGTCTTGAGAGAGTGAAGAGAATCATGGGATGAAAGAGGAGAGAGAGAGGCTGAGAAGTGAGAATAAAGTAACAGGCTAATGGCGTTAAGAGATTAAATTGTGTTGAGGGATTGGGTTGGTCAATTTTAAAAAGTTTTGGATTTAATTGGTATTAATCTAAACCTTAGGGTAGTTTATTGAAATTTACCCTAATAAATAGTAGAAACAAACATGATAATAATAATAGAATTAACAAAAGGTGGAAGTAGTTAAAACAAGATCAATTTTATGAATCATGCCAAAAAGTTGACTTAATTATCTTGATTGTTAATTGGATAGGAAAAATATCATATATTTATTTTTGGCTAAAATACAAAACTCATCTTTTAAGTTTCACTAGAATTTACTTTAGTTCTCAAACTTTGCTTTCGTTTATTTTTAGTTTTTTTAATTAAGGTCTCTTCGTCAACTTCCTTAAATATTTTTTTAAATTATGGAAAATATTTTCAAATCATTAATTTGATTTTTTAAATTTGAAAATTTGAAGAAAAAAAAAACATTTGGACAGTTAACTGCAACAATTAACAGAAATTTATGAAGATGTTTTCTTTTTAAAAAAAGTTTATGGAGATGTCTTAATTGAATAAACTTGATACTTAGAGAATTGAAATGAACAAAAGCAAAATTAGAGGACTAAAATAAATTATGATGAACTTAGAAGGGGAGTTTTCCATTTGGACAAAGTTTGTCAACAAACTTGGTTGTAGCCAAAGGCCACAACATCACTCAATATCTTTTTATTAGATGTGAATTTTGACAAATCCACTATTAGATTACATTTTCTTCTTATATCTTCCATGATTGAAAAGTTTCAAGAAGATTAAAAATTAATACCTATGTTATCAATCAATTATTTAAATTGCAAGATTTTGTAGTTTAATATACATAAAAAAATAAATTGATGGATCATATAGTAAATAATATCCTATTAACACAAAATTTGATATGTGTGTTAAAAATATACAAAACATGCCATTTAACAATTAAATTTTCAAAATATGTAGTCATATTAAAATTTTTAAATGAAGTTGTAGTTTTAAGTTATAATCAAGTTTGTAACAAAATTTTGTTCTTTTCATTTTAACCTTACTTTTTAGATAAACTAACCACCGCCACCTCCTCTCTCTCTCTCTCTCCCAAGAAAAAAAAAAGGGACCATGTCTAATAAAAGGAAATGGACTTCTAAGAAAATTATGACTTTATTTTATTAAAATCAAGTCGGCCCACTTTCAAACTTTTCGTTCAAAAAGGGCCTAAATTCTTCCTTACTCAAAAGTAAAAACCCTTTTAACCCAAAACGATCCAAAGTCCAATAAGATTACTAATTAATTTTTTAGCTTAATAGAAGCCGACAAAGCAATCTCCTTGCAATTGGGTTGACACGTGGTCCCCATTTATCCAGTCATGTTCAGGTAAGCCTATTACCTCCCTAATCCCCTTCGATCCTCTTCATTTCAAGGTTTTCTCAATTTTGTTCATTTTACCATAAGAGTTAATTTTTTAATAGAGAGGTGCTACGTCCACAACATTTTTACAACAATTTTACAATAAATCATAGGTGGTTAGTTGTTATAGGTTCAAATTTGAATCTAATACTAAGATTACTTTTTTGTCTTAACAATAACAACCAGTAACAACTTGCCACTTAGGATTTGTTGTAAAAATATTGTGGACATATCATTTCTCTTTTTAATATAATATTATATATAACCCATCATGTCATTTAAAATTTTAAACTAGATTTATTAAATTTAATCCGAACTTTGAAATACGTCCATTTCAATTCAAATAGAAAGGATTGTTTCCTCCCCCTCTCCTTCTCTCTTCCCCCTTGACTTAGTGGCGAAACCAAAAAAATGTTCTTTGTGAGGCCATGGTTATCCTTAATCTTGTAGATACAATAGAGGCGAAAATCACTTTTTCATCTTTACATTTTCAGTCAATTCTCACTTTAGTCTCTATATTTTATTTTTACCGGATTTAGTTCATATCCTGAAAAACGCTTCCCAGTTTGGTTCCTGCCGTTACTCATTTAACAGAATTATCCTACGTGGCAAACGGTCCAACAGTAAGGTGGATGGTGGCCAAAGCCACGTGGCACCTACATGGTTTACTTGGTCCTCAAGGAACCTCAAACAGAAATAACTTGTGCTTCACGATTAACCCTAGTTAACAGAATCTTTATATGGAAAGAATCTCGCCAAATATGCGCATTTATGAGGATCTTCTCTACAAGGAAATGTTTCCCTCCGCCAAGGAATCGAGGTCGGTTCCCCCACTACTATAAAAACCTAAAACCCTCAGAAACCAAGGTACGCTTAATTTACCCAGCTCTGGCACTCTAGAGTTGTGACACTTTCCTGACTTAACCTTTGGGGGGTATTTGGCCGGTACCATACCGGTACTCTCTTAAGGTCTTCTCTGTGGGAAAGGTACGCTAAGAAAATCATACTACTGGTTCCTAGACAAAAAGTTGCATAGTGCTTACTCACTCGATGGCAACCACCACCAACAACTAAGGAGACGAGCTCCGTATAGCGACACTTGAAAGGAAGGTCCAGACTCTCGCCGCGGCAGTTGAGTGCCTTACCAAGCAGAACTATGACTTAGAAGAACAGTTGTGCCAAAGGGATGCTGGGCCCCAGAATCAAGAAGAGGAGCAGGAAGGCAACAACCTTAGGGATGCTAACGGCAGGCAGAATATGGAAGGGCTAAAAGGCAGTAACGCTGTGAGCAGGCCGACAGAAACAGACATCGCCCTCCCAAACCTAGTCGCAGATATGCAGATAATGAGGGAACATATGGACTTGATGATGAACGCCCTCAGGGGATGGGTATCAAGTGATCTCGACAAACTAGTGCATCAAACAGGTCCACCCTTCACTGCACCTGTTACTTCATTCCCTCTCCCACCGAAGTTTCGTATACCGCAAGTAGAATCCTATGATGGGTCAAAGGATTCTTTGGATCACTTGGAGACGTTCAAGACCCTCATGCACCTACAAGGTGCAGAAGATGAGATAATGTGCAGGGCTTTTTCCACCATGCTAAGGGGTTCTATAAGAGTGTGGTTTAGCAGGTTGGCCCAAACTCCATCAGTACCTTCAAGGAGTTGATCGCCTAGTTTGCCTCACACTTTATAGGGGGACACAGGTACAAGAAGTCAACTGCGTGCCTAATGAACATCAAACAATGAGAGGACGAGATGCTAAGGTCTTACATCACCCGCTTCAACAAGGAGGCCTTCTTGATTGATGAAGCGGACGACAAGATACTCGTGGCCGCGTTCACCAATGGGTTACGGAAGGGGAAGTTTTTGTTTTCCCTATACAAGAATGACCCGAAGACCATGTCAGATGTACTTTACAAGGCTACCAAAAACATGAACACGGAGACGAGCTGCTCGCACGAGAGGAGAAGCCTAGAAAGAGGGAAAGACAAGAAGAAGGCAAGAAAGAGGTTGAAGGCCATGAGGTCTTGAGACGGACAAGAGGACAAACGCTTCAAGCCCCCCACGGGAAGATTCACAAATTTCACCCCGCTAAACGTCCCATCGATCAAGTGCTCATGCAAATCAAAGACGAAGGATCCCTGACGTTTCCAGACAAGCTGAAAGGTGATCCTAACAAGAGGTCCAAGGATAAGTACTGCCACTTCCATCGAGACTATGACCACGATACGTCTGAATGCTATGATTTGAAGTAGCCGATAGAAGCCCTAATTAGGTAGGGGAAATTTCAGAGGTTCGTATGTCAGGCCCCAAAACCCAAAAGGGTCCAAAGCGTGAGAGAAGAACTATTAAGAACGAGAATGTAGGAGATTTTTTTTCTTCTCCTCAACACATGATAAGGATAAATAACCCTAATAAAATCTCCATATTACAAGTCAGAACTCTATCACACATTTACAAACAATACAAATTACAAATAATGTCTCCAAATATATACAAAATTCCAAAACTCCAAATGGATCAACATCAAATCACAATCCTTCCTAGGATAGGCAACCTCAACGATAGAATCTATGTCTACCATGCCCAAGGCTAACAAATCTCAAGAGCCCAGCCTCCGATAGAATTAGCAATGGCCTCAATAAAGTCAGAAAGTTGAGTTACCAACCAATCATAGCATAAATCTCTCAATTAGCATAATGCTCCAATCACCACCAATAAAACAAGCTCCATGCCCGAGGTATAGCAAATTTATTTGAAAAACTGTTGGAGAGTGGAATGAACTAAAGCCCAGTAAGTAGCATAATTAATGAGGGTGCAGGAAATGCAAGTCTCATTATAATGGGCATTTTACAAAAAAATGTTATACTTTGGGAATTTCAATGAAAATCCAGCAAATTCATTTTCATTGGTAAAATGACACGAATGATTAAAACTATGCAGCAAAAAGCTTTCTTAAAATATCTCAACATGAAACTACATACCATACATTGTGAGCAATAACAACACTATTCCAAACCATAAAATCCAACCCAAGGCCACATGACAATCATCGACACAAAGCCGGAACTCAAACGCTGACACAAAGCTAGAACTCATTTGCCGACACAAAGTCAGAACTCATCTGTTGACACAAAGCCAGAACTCACCGGCGTCACAAAGACAGAACTCATATGCCGTCACAAAGAAGGGTGTTAAGATACCAATGTCACACAAACTATAGTATCTAGCTAGGTAATCACCGGGTAATCACACGTCACGGCATAAGGGTAAAACATAAAGAGCTCACAGATTACATGAATTCAAAACAAAGTTCATTTCCAAATAGTTTCACAAAACCTTTTAATATCCAAAGATATCCACAAGCTTCTCAAAGCCTTCAAACTCATTTCTTGTCAAAAGATTTTGTATCAACTCTACCAATTATCAAAGCATCTTTAAATTTTGCAAATATTGCAATAAATCCATAAAATCCATTCTCAAGAATTTAATCAAAGATGCTTTTCTTTCCCATGCCAAATATTCATGCATTTCCCCATATGTAATATTAAACATGATGCACTTTTCATATATAGTCATATACATTAAGGTTACAACACAATAGTTCTTAGAAAGATATAGTTCCACAAATAATTTTCCAAAATGTGTTTAACCCAAAAGCAACGTTTATGCAACATGGTTATTTTCCAAAAAATCCCATTAAAAAGCTACTTATCTCGGGATGCCAACCAATTTTACCTCAACCGGGCACCATGAAATCAACCAATCTCATCACTAGGTCCATTATCAAGTACCTTGGAACCTAGAAACACAAGTATTAAGCCTATTAATAACATGGCCTACTACAAAATTACGCTATCAAATTTGTCTCCATAAATCGGAAAGGATTCCCTCAAAAATCAAACCTAAGGCCCTAAAGCCTAGCTTGACCATTCAAGACAAGTACCCCTACACAAATGGGAACCAAACAAGCATACAAGAAACTCATAGGACTATAACACAACCAAAGCTTTTAATTTCCCCACTGCAAACAATGTGCATTTACTAACTTGATACAAAGTATGTCGCTACCAAATTCTGATTAAATTAGCCAAAGTAAAACACTTTTCAAAGAAAGCACATATGAACTTACAAGCTAAATCACACAATAAAAGGTTAGAGTAAATTCCTCAAAGTCGCAGCATTCTAATTACACTTTCAGATAACTTCCAAGAGGTCAGTCCTTTTTTTAAATTTGTTTGGTCCACTTAGCGTTATCCAAAAAGGGAGAAACCTTTATATGTCTAGTATGTACCACTAAAAATTCAACTCAAAATTATTTTTCTATAATTTATTAAAAATTATGTAATGCAGCTTACTCAAATCTGTCAGGGACAGATTTACAATTCCAAAATAAAATTACTATAATCTTAATACTATGCCAAAAAATTTCAGACTTGATTGACCTCAAAGCTACATGTTTTAGCACATGATAACAACTATGAATGCAACCAATAACCTCATATAGCTGCTCTAGGAAACAAAACCTCAAATACCCATTAGTAAAATAGACAACCAAAACATTTTAAATTCATTACCACAATAATGTGCATCATAAGATAATATAGCATACTCATGAATCTCTTTGGGTACTAAATAATTTATTTAAGCTAAGATAAGATCAACCAAGGTTTGGGAATAATTCCACAATTTCTCAGGGTTTTAGTCTTGCTTTCAGATCTAGTACATAGCAGGGTAGCCATTTTGTAAAAAAAATTTGCTTAATGAAAATTTATCCGATTAATTCAAAACTTTAAGGGAACATTCCCCTATATGCATACAATGTACCATAGAAACTTCAGCCTAAAACGAGTTTTTTGAAATTTATTAAAAATCATACATTGCGGTTGACTCAAATCTGTCATGACAGCTTTAGAAAATTGCTATAGTTGTAAGACTAGCCCAAATTATTTGAGAATTCACTCACATTAAAACCACCAGATTTAAGGCATGTTATAAACAAGAAATCAAACCCAAAATCTCATAGAGGCAATATACCAAACACTTGGCATGCACAAGCACATTCTCAAATCACTATGGCAAGTAATAGTTAACATTTCATCAACTTCTTACATATGACAAAAATCATTACAACAACTCAACTCAAAACAGAAAAATAATCATAAAACACGTAAAAGTCAGCCCCTCCTTCCTCCAATAAACCAAGTGCCCAAAACCTCTATGGTTGAATACCCTAATACCAACTATCAAATACCTACACCCCAAAAATCGTAGTTAACCCTACCAAAGTGTTATCCCCATCCATTGGATCAATCCCACATGAGCATTGAGCCATAAATGAAATAATCAAGGAAGTGGCTCAATGGAAAACTTACCTTAAAATCATTGTTTGGGGCAGCCAAAACTCATGGAAGATCATACTTGTTGGATTTAAGCTATTGAGGAGGTTATTTGAAGTGGTGGTAAGGATATAGGACCTTTAATGGATCAGTCATGGAGGATGGTGAGAACAAGAAGAGAGAAAATACAAAAGAGAAGACAAGGGGGAGAGAGAAAACGTGTAGGCTTGGGGGGGAGGGGGGTGGCTGACTTATGGGAGGGGGCTTAATTACAAGTTTGCCCCAAAAATATCTTGTGTTTAATTACCACTCCACCCTTAAGGTTCCTCCCATATTTCATCTAGCCCCATAAATCACTTAAGTATTCATAAGTCCTCCATAAAATAATTAACCACACTAATTAAAAAATAAAGTCCAATTTAGATATTATTCTCATTGTAAAAATTGCTTAAAAAAAAATATTTGGGGTATTACATCGTAAGCAAAGAGAAGATAGGCTAGCCACAAGAGCAGGGCCCCCGGAGGGAAAATGAGCTCCCAAAACCACCCATCAGGGACATAAGGATGATTGTAGGGGGCACAACAACTTTCTATTCAACTAAGAAGGCGTGCAAGACCTACCTCAGGATGGTTCAGAACGTTCAGCTGATAGGTTTGGTCCTGAAGATGGAGCGCATTGACAACCCTGTAATTGGGTTCTCGGAGGAAGACGCTCGACATCTCCATCATCCACATGACGATGCGCTAGTTGTGAGTATATGGATTAGCGACTACAACACCTACAAGGTCCTAGTAGACAACGACAACTCTGCCGATATACTCTACTACCCAGCCTTCCAACAAATAAGGATTGAGAAAGAACGGTTGACACTAACGAATGCACCACTCATTGGATTCGGAGGAACAAGAGTGTACTCGCTCGGTGCGGTTACCTTGCCTGTCACCATTGGCGATTACCCTCAGCAAATCACTAGGGATGTCACATTCCTGGTAATAGACTATTCATCCACCTACAACACCATCCTGGGCCACCCTACACTTAATTCGTGGAAGACCGTAACCTCCACTTACCACCTGATGGTCAAATTTCTCACCGAATATGGCGTAGGAGAGGTATGGGGAGACCAAGTAGTGGCACATGAATGCTACATCGCCATGCTAGAGATGGACGACCATTTGCCAACAATGTGCATAGAAGAACGTCAGAGGGGGGCAGAACCGGTCGAGAGGTTAGAAGAGGTACTCCTTGATGATTTTATGCCTGACCAAACGACAAGGATAGGCACTCTTGCGAGCCCACTAGTCCGTCAGGCATTAATATCATTTCTAAGGAAAAACTAGGACGTCTTCACCTAGAGCCATGAAGACATGCCCGGAATCCGCCCTTCGGTCATGGTCCATAAACTGAACGTATCGCCCACCTTTTTCCCCATCCATCAGAAGAAGCGGGTATTTGCTCTAGAATGAGACAAGGCCATAGCTGAAGAAGTTTGTAAGTTGAAGGAAGCAAGATTTATACAAGAAGTATATTATCCCGACTGATTGGCCAACGTAGTGATGGTTAAAAAGGCCAACGAGAAGTGGAGGATGTGTGTAGATTTTATAGATTTGAACAGGGCGTGCCCCAAAGACAGCTACCCGCTCCCCTGCATAGATATCTTGGTCTACTCAACGGCAAGACATCAGTTGTTGAGTTTCATGGACGAGTTTTCTGGTTACAACCAGATCAAGTTAGACGAAGCTGACTGAGAAAAGACCTCGTTTGTCACCAGCTAGGGTCTCTTCTGCTATCAAGTTATGTCATTCGGACTTAAGAACACAGGTGCCACGTACTAGAGGTTGATGGACAAGATGTTTGCGCACCAGATTGGGAGGAACATCCAAGTATACGTGGAAGACATTCTGATTAAAAATGTACGTGAGGACGGGCAGCTGGACGACCTCAAGGAGACTTTCGAAACCCTTCGGCACTATAACATGAAGTTAAATCTGAACAAATGTGCATTCGGAGTGACGGCAGGAAAGTTTGGGATTAATGGTATCCCAAAGGGGTATTGAGGTCAACTTAGACAAGATACGTGCCATCATGGAGTTGGCTTCGCCATAGACTGTCAAGGAGTTATAGAGTTTTAATGGTAAGGTCGCTGCATTGAACAGGTTCGTTTCGAGGGCCACGGATTAGTGCCTAACCTTTTTTCACACACTAAAAAAGGCCTTTGAATGGACGACCGAGTGTCAACGCGCATTTGAGGACCTGAAGGCTTATTCTTCCCTACCTTTGCTTAGTCCATTTAAGCCAGGAGAAGAGTTGCTTCTTTACTTAGCCATCTCTTTGGTCACTGTCAGCATAGCCTTAGTTAGGGAGGAAGACAGGGTATAGAAACCTGTATACTTCACGAGCCAAGTGCTCCGAGGAGCAGAAGAAAGGTACCCCCTATGGAGAAGCTCGTTTTCACATTGATAATTGCAGCATGAATGCTAAAACCATACTTCCAGGCTTACATTGTTGTTGTCTTGACCGATAAACCCTTGCAGAGAGCAATGAGCAGTCTGGAGGCAACTAGATGGATGGTGCTATGAATAATTGAGCGGAGTGAGTTTGACATACAATATTGCCTGTGTGCAACCATAAAAGGGCAGGTTCTTGCCGATTTTATTACAGAGTTCACCCACACAGACAAGTAGGGGGTAGGAGAGAATCCCCAATGGGTGGTCCACATAGATAGGTCGTCAAACAAACATGCAGGGGAGTTGGAATAGTACTCCGCAGCCCGAAGGGAGACGAGGTTGAGTGCATGGTCTGACTTGACTTCCACACAACAAACAATGAGGCCAAGTACGAAGATCTGATAGCAGGATTGGATCTCGCACAAGTGACATGAGTCACGGATGTGATTGTGCATTGCGACTCCCAAGTGGTCACCAATCAAATTAACGGTGGATACGAGTGCAGAGGAGAACGGGTGAAGGAGTACCTCAAACAAGTGAAGAATTAGATGCACAACCTCAATACCAAATTCTTTCAAATCCCAAGGGAGGAGAACGAGCGAGCCGATCGTCTTGCCAAGACAGCGTCAGCAGAGCACATGTCTTTTCCCAGTCAGGTACTTTTCTTTGTTCAGGACTCACCTACGGTCAGTGTGCAAGAGATAGGTACCGAGAATAACTGGACGACATCAATTGCCTCCTACTTGAAGGATGGTGTGCTACTTGACAATAAGGAAGTTGTAAGGAAGTTGAGGGTCTACGCCACACGATTTGTACTGATTAAAGGTATCTTATACAAAAGAGGTTTCTCCTACCCATACCTGAGGTGCCTTATTCTCAAGGAAGCGGACTATGTCATGAGAGAAGTCCACGAAGGAGTCTGGCAGCTGAACATAGAACAGCAAAATATGGAATAGAACATAGAACAAGATACAATAAACTGAGGGATATTATTAGATTGAACAAGTTTTTTACAGGACTAGAAGACATAGACTGAGAAATATTACACAAACTGGCTAACTCTCTAATTTTTCTTTCTAACTCTCAAACTCTCATTCTGCTTCTTCAAACTCTCTGCTGAACTAAGGATACAAATAGCCTATTTATAGGCAAATATTTTACAACAAGACAAAATATTCTACAATGTGAATGCTGATTTTTTCTTTACAGATGTCCAAAATTTTTGAGTGATCAGTGCCAGTTGTCTTCTTAATCTTCAGAAAATATTCGCCTGTGGATTCGTTTCTGACAATAGGCATTATGGGACTGAGCAAAGGACTAGGCATCATAGAGTTCAATAGTTTCTATCTTGAAGAAGGTGTGACGGCAAGTGAGAAAGGAAAGCCAAGACAAAAGTGGGTCCCACGAATTTTTTTTTTTCATATATCTTTTGTACATATCTTACTTTAATCATCTCTTCCTTGGAACCATTCTTCTTCAATGTCCGCATCTGGATCATGGTTATGGTAATAAGGATCATCGAAGTCGAAAGGACTGGGCATTTCCCAATGGTGTTGATAGGGCCATTGCTGTCGGCAAACATCTAGGTCTGCTGGCACAATGTTTGGAAGGATTCCTTGATTGAGGGATTCTGCCATTGTGAGTGAATAGTGACAGGATATCCAAGATACGTCTGTGTGTCTGTGAATAGTTCCGTCGGCATTTGTTACCCAATGTACTTCTGAAGGGTGGACAATTCCTTCTGCTTGAACATTATTTTTGGAGTTCAGCTTAGCTACTAGACATGCTGAATTGATTTTGTGACCAAACCGGGGGTGATCTGTTTTGTGATACTTGAACCATTGACCATTATGAGCATCATTTTTCAAGATTTCATGCCAAAATTTGTTAAAATATTTATTTTCATGAGGAAAAGTGTATGAGTAGAATCGTGGCTCAAAATGAATGCACAAGTAGTACTCATTGAGTAAGTACCACATGTAAAAGTAATGCGTAACATTCCAATATGTTATCCAAAATGCAAATGGGGTTTTCCATGGTTGCTCAATATCTGGGAAATTGGCAAGGAAATGGCTTTGGGGTTGTTTAAGGTAATCATGGAGGACTCGAATGATTCTTTTGGATCTGGCTTGGAGGGTCAGGGTTTTTATTTGGTCTTTTATGTCTGGGGGAAGGCTTTCTATCATGTTCATGATATCATCAGAGGATGAAGTAGAAAGGTTAGAGGATGAAGAAGGGCCTGAGGATGAGGATGAATCTGTTATTGGATATACATATAAGGGTGGATGAATTATTGTGGTATGGAGGACTGGAGACTTTCTAGAAAGGTAATCAGTGATAAGGTTATCTGTACCTTTGATGTGTTTGACTTGGAATGACCATTGTGAAAACCAATTTGACCATCTGAGTAACTGGGGATGGGGGAGCATTTTTCTTTTGAACTGGAGCATTTTTGGGAAAGAAGACATATCCATTTCTACAAGAAAATTGTGACCAAGGAGGTGAAACTGGAACTTTTCAATACCATGTTTAACTGCCAGAATTTCTTTGAAAGTGGAATGATAATGGAGTTCTGAAGGCTTGAATGCACCGCTTTTGTATCCGCAAATGTTTCTTTTTCCGTCAATTTCTTCAAAGAGAGCTGCTGCCCAATACTTATCACTTGCATCTGTTTGTAGAATTCTTTTTCCTGTTCATGGAATCTGCAAAGGAGGAAGCTTTCTTGCCAATTTCTTCAATTGTTGGACTGCTTCTGTATGAACTGGATTCTATGCTGAAGGAGATTTTTTCAACAACTTGGACAAACAATCTCTGTGTCTGGAAATTTTTGGAATGAAATCTGACATGTAGTTAACAATTCCAAGAAACTGCTAGATCTGTTTGGTGCTGGTGAGTGTATCTGGAAATTCACTGAGAGAGACCGCTATGTGAGGCTGCAGAGTATACTTTCCATCTGAAATGTTTACTCCTAAGAAATTAATAGAGGATACTCCTATGACCATCTTCTTTTCTGAAAGCATTATCCCTTGAACTTTTACTAAATTGTAGAATTCAGTAAGCAATTTTTCATGGGATTCTGCATCTTTTGAGAATAGGAGGATATCATCTACATAGATCAATGCATTTGACAACAGTGGTTGAAACAGAGTTACCATTGCTTTTTGGAACTGGGATGGAGCATTTTTGAGGCCGAATGGCATTACCGTCCATTGATAATGGTGGTCTGGAATGCAAAATGCTGTCTTGTATCTTTCGTCTGGATGGATTCCTAATTGCCAAAATCCTGCTTTGAGATTAAACTTTAAAAATACTTTGGCATTGGAAAGATTCTGGAAGAAAGCACTTTTGTTTGGCAGTGGAAACTTGTCATCAGCAAGGAAATGATTAAGATCTTGGTAATTTATTATCAATCTGAGCTTTCCTCGAACTTGTTCTGCATGCTTGTTAACATAGAAGGCTTCACATGCCCATGGAGAAGTTGTGGGTTCAATGAGGCTTTCTGAAAGAAGGGTAGCTAACTCCTGCTTAGCTAGGGACAAGTGTTCTGGGTTCATACCTCTATGACTAGATTTTGTAGGATTAACATCTTCATTCTTTTTGAAGGGGAAGGTTATGAAAAAGGCTGGGTTTTTCCAAAGAGGATTTAGGTTTTTGAGGAGGAATTCTGAGTGGGTGGCTGCACAACATTCATTGATAATCTGGGCTTTCAAGGAGTCAAAAGGGTTTATTGAGAACAAATGTGGTACTTGGGTCCATTTGAGAAGGTGCTGTTTATGCAAGAAGCCTTTTGAGGACCATCTGAGGCTGGGTATCTGGTGAAGGAGGTCAAATCCTTTGAGGAGGTCTTTGTCTGTGAGGGGGGATCCAAGGACTTGGTGTTTAATGGTAAGGGTTGGGAATATTCTAATGTGAATGAGTTTGCTTTTCTGGGTGATCAAGAATGTTTCTCCATTGGCTGCTCTGAACATCTGATGATGAGGTAACCAAAAATCTTCTGGTAAAATCTTAGGATGAATGATTGTTGCTGCTGCTCCTGTATCAAATAGAGCTATTACTGGGATAGGTCTGGAATAGGTATCAAGGAGGATGTGAACGTGAGCTATTGGTGTGGGGCCAATTATTGGGGCTATAAGAGGCTGAGATGTGTATATGGTTTGGATTTCTGGGTCTGAATCATCTGTAATGTTTGAATCTGACTCATCTTCTGAGGTTGAATAAGCCATGACTGCCAAGGCTTAGGAGGAATAGTCATCATCAAGGGAAAAGAGTGATTCAACATCTGAAAAATGGAGTATCATCTGCATGAATCTGGGCTTGCTCCAAAAGCTTTGCTGCTTTTTCTCTTTTTGGACAATTTTTTGCAAAATGACCGGGCTTTCTACATACAAAACAAACTTTTGAAGTTTTGCCTTTGAATTGCTTTCTTCTGAGAAACTTCCATTTCTTTTTTTTGAAAAATTTCTTCTTTGGATGAGAATGTTTCTTCTTCCAAGAATACTTCTTGTAATGATCTCTTCTCTTTGTTGGACAAGAACAGGTTTTGTCATAACACTTGATCTGCAAATCTTTCCTTTTGTAATTGTCTTTAAGCTTGCTGTGGATCTTGTCAATCTCTGAAAGAAACTTTCTTTGATTGAAAAGTTTTTCCAAAGCAATAAGGACATGCTGATAAATCTCACCTAAAGAGGCTTGCTGCAGGGTGATTTTTTGAAGATTCATCATACGAAGAGTCTCATCACCAAGTGGTTCTGGGAATGAGTTCAAGAAAGTGTGCTTGGAATTCACATCATCCATGCCATTAAAGGCGTAGTATCTGCTGGACATTCTGTCAAAATGTTTTTCCAAATATTTTCTTTAAAAAGAACAGCATTTCATCAGTAGAAATTCATCTCTTGCTACTTCAGTATAATGGGCTAATAAACCAAGAAATTCATTATGGAGGATCGTGAAAAAATCCTCGAGTGTGTTACTCTGGGCTGCTTGTCTTTGCCTGTATTCTCCAAGGTTAATCCACCATTGTCTCAGTCTACCTGTGAGTCTTGCTACAAATTTGGCAATAATCTAGGCAACTGTATTGTTTGGGGCTTGAAGTTCTGCTGTACACCATGAATACATGTTGAAAATCTCATCATGCCATTTTGAAGGAGGACTGTTATCAAGGGTAAACAAGTGCTTTGAATCTGTGGTTGATGAGTAGGTTAATCTTGTGTGGTGATCAGGGATGACAGGTGGTGTAGGAAATATTGGTGGTGGTGGTGGAGGTGGAGGTTGTTTAGGGCGAAGGACATCATCTTCTTCTTCTACTTTTGGTTCAGTCATGAAGACTTCATCTAGATCAAAGCCAGATAAGTCTAAATCTGTGTCATCAATGACCGGAAGAACAAAGGGTTTTGTTGGTTCTTGAAGAGTTAAAGTTCTGAGAAATGATGATATCGGGTTTGGAGGATCAGAATTTATGGCCAACATGCTCATATCTGGGGGTCTGGAGGAAGCACCAATAGTTGGATCTGGTGGTTGGTATAAGGGTTCTTTGTCTTTTTTGATGGGAGGAGGTTCCTTTTATGGTTTGGTTTGAGGTTCTGGTCTGGGTTGAGGTTCTAGTTGAGGTGGTGGTGTTGGGTTTGTTATGCTGGAAAAAATTTCACATGGTTTGAAAGGATTTTGGGCTGGATGTGTCATGTTTAGTGGTTGGAGGTTTTGGTATGGGGGAACTGGGGAAAATGGTGAGGGTACATGTATGGACAGGTCTTTATACAGTGATTGACGAGGTTGGTATGGCATGTAGACTTGCATTGGAAGTGCTTGGGTAGCTGCCTTTTGTGAGTTTTCCAAAGACTGGAGTTGCATCAACAACTGTTTTTTTTCTTTTTCTTTTTGCCCGATGAGTGGAAAGGAGACAGACAAATCTTTTACTGTGGAGGCAATTGTTTCCAATTCTTGTTCAATTTACTGTATTTTCTTCTTCAAATCTTCAATGAGAGAATTTGAGGATGAGAAGGTATGGCTTACTGCTTCAGTTAACTTTTGTTGATTGTCAAGGATCTTCGAAAGAACTTGATTTTGTGCTACAGCATTTTTTGCCTGCCAATTGAGAGCTGCTTCAACTGAGGAAACTTGTTTTTTCGTTCCATCTAGATTGGTTCCAATAGGGTTTTTGATTTTCCAAACATGTTTAACATTGGCTTGTAGGTGGTCAAAACTTTCTAAAGGAGGAAAATGTTGTGAGTATGAGGGTGATGCATGGTCAAACATACAACAAAGTAAGGGCTTTTGTGTGTGGGTTTGACTGGAAGGCTTGGGTTGACATTTTTGTATTTGGGGAAGGACTTTCTGGTAATATGGGATTAAAGGTGGTTTCTAGTTTTGTTGGTTTTGATCATGACTTTCTTTGCATGGGGAAAGGGATGGAGGTTTTTGTTTTATGGATCTGGGATAAAGGACATAGTAGTCAAACTTTCCTGAAAGTTCTCCAAGGAGGTCAACTTCTGGGTCACCTGCTTCATATCTTTCTTTAAGAAGCTGCTGTGAAGACTTTTTCTTTCTTCTTTTCTGATCTTCTTCAAATACTTCTTCTTCTTGACATTCTGCACAATTACAAACATCCCACCATATGTGTCCAATGGATGATTTTCCTTCATAGATAGGTTTTTCATCTTCTCGAAATGATTTAATCTGAAGACCATCAAGACCTTCATATGAAACTGGTTGGATCATTGCCGTTGGAAAGACTGTCATTTCTTCTTTTTCTGGTGTGGCTGTCATAAACCTAACTTCAACATCACCGTTCTGGTTTCTGATGAAGAAATGAGTGTTGGACTAGATTGGCTAAGATGCCTAATGAAAAGTCTCATATTTTGTGATCCATGATTTTAGAAAGAGTTTTTTCATCTGATCTTTGTTCAACTGTCTTGAAACAAATGTGCACATAGGCGTCATGCCTGGATCAACTTGGATCAAAAGAGCATCATTGGACTGGGCTATTTCTGGTATAGCTAAATCAAAAGCATGGTTTTGGAGTTTGTAGGCAAGCTGATAGTGAAGTGTAGCTGCAAAAGTATCATGCACTTAAGAAGCTCCTACCATCTGGACTTGGACTTTAAGAGCATCACAAATGTGAGGGTCTTTGAAAGACATGTTAAAATTGGGGAAAAGGGTGACAAAGACTGTTCCCGCATTGAGTGTGGTTTGGACAGTTCCTATAACTGCATTGTGGTATTCCAAAAATCTAGAATCAAGAAGAGCAATTCTAGAAGCTATAGGGAGTCCTTTTCTGCCATGAAAAGTGAGTGCGAGTCTTACTGCACCAAAATGGAGGTGAGTATAACCTTATCTTTGCCATGGAATGACAAACTCTCTGGGAAGAGCAAGAGTGATAAAGTTTTCTTTTTCACTAGCTGGAATATTAAACTGGTCAAACTTTGAGGCTTGGACATATTCTTTTACACTAGAAGGATGAGAAGGACCTAAAAATTTTTTTATGGATTTTTTGAAGGTTTTTTGAGGTTTATCAAACACAGTATAGGGATTTACAATGGGAAAATCAGTAATAAGAATTTTACTATCTTCAGGGATATGGGATATTTCATATAAGTAGTCTAATCTATTTACAGTAGATTTATGAAGGGAAAGATCACAAGAAGTTGTAATGGTATCAGTGATTGCTGAGGATGTAACTGCTGAGGATGATGAACTAGCCATGGTAGTTTCTAAAATGAAGAACAATTTTCCTAAGATCTGATAGGACTAAAATGCCACTCCTAGGCCCACGTCTACTAGATGACTCTGGAAAAATAATTCTTTGACACTTTTAGTACAACCTCTTAGTGTTCTACTTGATTATCAAATCCAGTTTTCTGATGTGATTATCATAGATGATCCATAATAAGTGGCAACTGTTAATCATAGAGCATACTAATCAGGACAATAATTCAAGTATACTAATCAAAGGAGAGTGAAACTGGTTGCAAGGCTTTAGCAGTTTTGTGTTGCATAACAGTTTTGACTTGTATGGGAAAACTTGTATGGCTCTGATAACAATTATGGGAGAATTGGCAGACGGATCCCTTTCATCATAAGATGTGCCTGGGTCGTCATGACCAGACGAGTACACTTCATCGTAGTCCGTTCCTTCGTGGACCCATGATTGATCACTCGACGGCTCACTAGACATATGTCACCTATACGTGACATGTAAACCCCTAAGACTCTCTACGGGTCTATGAAGACGACGGGCCAATAACATTTAAGCTAAAAAAAACAAAATTAAAAATAAGGTGTAACAGATGCTTACCTATTGACGATTAGTAGGGGAGACGGACACCATGTAGCTGATGGAAGAAAGCGGTGGATGGTCTCCAAGATGCAACGGAGAAGGCTACATTGAAATAGAAAGTAGACGGTGGCACTTTGGCTCTAAAAATTTTTCAAAAAGTAAAAATGAGAAGGGCAGGCCATATATATATATATATATATATATAGATAGAGAGAGAGAGAGAGAGAGAGAGAGAGAGGAAACGGCACGGAAGATGAAGGGACGCATCTATACGAGCAATTAACCAATTGGAACGTGCCACGTGCCCTTACTACATTAAATGCACTTGTCTAGCCTGTCTAATTAGGATACATCTCCTAAAAAGTTGTATTGAACCGTCACTTTATGGGTCTGTCTAGGAAACATGGCAACGGATCCATAGAGTGAGGGGGCAGCTGAAGAGGATAAAATTGAGATGGACGGTCAGATTTTACAGAAACAACTTTGGGCAGCTGCACTAGGGTGATGGACGAAGAGAGTAGGTAACACAATGACATAGTGAGTGAACAGATTAACCTTGTTGGACGGATAGGAAGGTAGACAAACACTAAGGTGGACGGTGGCCAAATCCAAATGGCACCTACATGGTTTACTTGGTCCTCAAGGAACCTTAAACAGAAATAACTTGTGCTTCACGATTAACCCTAGTCAACATAATCTCTATATAGAAAGGATCTCGCCAAATATGTGCATTTATGAGGATCTTCTCTAGAAGGAAATGTTCTCCTCCACCAAGGAACCGAGGTTGGTTCCCCCACTACTATAAAAACCCAAAATCCTCAGAAACCAAGGTACGCATAATTTACCCAGCTCTAGCACTTTAGAGCTGTGACACTTTCCTGACGTATCCTTCGGAGGGTATTTGGTCGGTACCACACCGATACTTTCTTAAGGTCTTCTCTTTTGGTGTTGTGCAGGTGTTGTATTGTGTTGAGCACGTGAGGACAGTGGAGCTTACTGACGATTTTCAGCATCATCATATACGTATGTGTGTGTCCATTATGAATTGAACCCAATTACTCTAGTTGAAAATAAATAAATATCATAAAATTATAAAATAATTATAATAAAAATAATCATATTGAACTATTTTACATTACTTTACTAAATTTTTTACAACGTATAGTTCATTTTTTCAGAAAATTATTTTTCATATATCATTTGAATAGTTATAATAAATAAAAGAAGTAAAATGCACCCATATCACTCTATCTTCGACTATTTTCTAATTACAATCCATTTATTTTACTATTATCATAACAGAATCATGAGATATCTATTTATATATATGTTGTGTCTTATATATAGATAAATAATGTGTGTTGTATAAGTAATCTACAACTATGGGCTTAAGTATATTGGGCTTATATTTTTAACATCTTCCCTCAAACTCATGATGGGTGAAATGATGTCATTTAATTTAACACTCCCCCTTCACTTGTGGGTTACTTGAGCTGTCATTGAGGGGGGTCTAACACATGAAAATTTAAATAAGAGGCAAGTTGGACATAGGGAATTGAACTCAAGATTTTTTGTCCTCATGCCATGCTAAAGTCTTAAAAATTGTGTATTAAACTGGAAGTAATAAAGTACAAGGGTTTGCCTTATATATATGAGTAGATAAGGTATGTTGTACAGGTAACCTATAACTATGGACCTAAGCCCATTAGACTTATATTGTAACAGTTATTAAATAAAATCTAAATCATACATAATCAAACAATAAAACACTAAATGGAATAATAAATAGAAATCAAAGTTCAACAATTACACTCAATTTATAATCATATATATATATATATATATCAGCATATATTTGAGGGACTTATGAGTTAATTTATTTTAGTATGGTCCATATATTGAAAAATTTTAAGGGGGAGCAACTACTTATTTTTCTAGAAAAATACTTGTAAATATAAGTATATTATCATATATAATAAAAAAGTTTCAAAATATTTGGGGTGCCATGGCTCCCTGGCCTCAATAAATTAATCAATAAATCTATAGGTGGGTAGAATGAATAAAAAAGAGCTGCAGCAAGGATTTCGACTACTACTGAGATTCAAAGTATAGGGTTTAATTCAGTGTGGCCGATACCGTACCGGCCAGTGCACCGGTACCGGTACACTTTTATATTGTACCGGAAAAAATACCGGCCGTACCGGCAGCGTACTGGCCATACCAGCCAATTTCGGGCAATACCGGCCGCTACCGGGCGTATCGGCTGGTACAGAAAAAAGTTTTTTTTTTTTTTTTTTAGTTTTGTAATTTTTGAATTTTTGAATTTTTGTAAAGGTATAATAGTAACTTATTTACATTAACTTCTTAGTATTATTTGTTTTCTTAGTATGCAATGAACAACTAAGCTTTCTATTTTTTATATTGTGTTTTTTTTTTCTTTTATTTGATACTAAAGTCTAAAATTATGAATAATTTGTTCTGAATTGAGGTAATGTTTTATAATAAACTTTTATATTTACTATAATATAAGTGAAATATTATATGTTTATAAACATGGTTCTAGATATTTTGGTGTGTGTGTGTGTGTGTGTGTGTATAAAATAGCGGTAAACCCGAAACGGTACACCGGTATTGACTGGTATCCGAAACATATTGTACCGGTGGCCAAACCGGTACAGCCTCCGGTACGGTATTGACTTCCTTGGTTTAATTGGTGGATAATTAATTTGCAGAACAAAAATAACCTACTTACTAGGCTGTAACCAATGACCAGTGAAGTTAGTTGGAGGCACTCTAATGAGTAGGCCATTAAAGAAGATCACATATATGCTCAATGAATATGGTAGAGTGTAGAAATTAAAGATGAAATGTGTTATGATCTGGATATGTGAATAAATTATTTTAGTTGGATTTGAGATGACTAGCCTCCTAGAACATGAGAGAAAGATAGAAATTTGGGTTTAATTATGCTGGAGTTCCCTTCCCCCTTTCACAATACATAAATAATACTAATAATGAGATAACTGTTGAACTAACTCCTATCAAATACAAATTTGAAACTGTTAGGGTCATGCGTTTTGGTATTGTCAATCATCCCAAATTATGTATCTTTTATTGAGTTTTGATGTGTCTTAAAGTTGTAATTGAAGACGAAATTAAAGACACAAATTTTGCTCATAAAAGCCTAAGAAAAACACATTTTCAGCATGTACCTCGATAGCAGATAGAAACTTACTACCTCCTCAACACAAGCTTGATACAAGCTCAATCTATTGAGATTTTGTTCTCGATAGGAGCTCGATTTGTCGAGCTTCGCAGATCAGCAAAATTAGCAATGCAAAAAAGTCCATAAGTTATTCGTTTGAAGCCTAAATTGAGATCCATTTTAAGGACATCATAAGCCATCTATTAGGAGGCTTTTGAGAGAGAGAGAGAGAGAGAGAGAGAGAGAGAGAGAGAGAGAGAGAGAGAGAGAGAGAGAGAGAGAGAGAGAGAGACTCCATTTATGTGGCTAGGGTTTTGTAACCATGATTTATCTATTTCACCAAACCAAAGAGTTTTAAGGTAGATTTGAAGATTTCATTGGTGAAGAAGCTGAAGTCATGGCAACCTCCATAGACTTGCTATTGTGAGGAAAACCTTCGAGAGGTTCTTAAGGTAGTTGGAGGTTCCAATTGTGATTATGGGTGGAGCAATCATATATTGAAGAGTTTAAAAGTTCTGAAGCAATAGAAGATTTCTACTATAAGTTCATCTACTGGGATTGTAGAGTCTAGGGATAAAGGTTTTGAAGTATATATGACACTTCTTTTTATTATAGTGGATTACTTTTTGGGAAGGTTTCTTCCTAGGTTTCTTTACTATGAAACTAGGTTGTTTCATTGGTTTTCCTGGGTTATCATATCTTGTCTTATTTACTATTCCGTTGTGCATGATATTGATATTTGTTTGTTTGAACAAGGATTATTCATAATAGATCTAATTAACAACTTGGGTTTAAAACTAGTTTATTCTATCAATTGAGGTCTATATTTCCTAACAAGTAGTATCAAAACGGGTACACTCTAATTGAATTAATTTCTTGAGTGTGATCCTTGACACCCGTTGTCAAGGATCGTGAACAATCTTTTTTGATACCTCATTTGTTTGACGGTACTAATTATGCATATTAGAAAGTTTGTATGAAAGCTTTTTTGTAGGCTCTTGATAATAAAGTTTGGTTGGCTGTTGAAGTTGGTTGGAAGAAACCAAGTGAACCCCGAGCTACTTGGGATGATGGCATGATCAAAGCTGCAAACTTCAACAGTAGGGCTTTAAATGCTTTGTTTAGTGGTGTGACAAATAAGGAGTTTAAGAAAATATCATCTACTGAAATTGTTAAGGAAGCACAAACCATTCTTGAGACCACTTATGACGGTACTAAGGCGGTAAAGACTGTCAAGTTTCAAAGACTCACTAGTAGTTTTGAAGAAATAAGGATGGAGGAGGATGAAACCTTTGATGAGGTCTATGCTAAACTTAGCATATTGTGAACTTTACCTTCAATCTTGGAGAATCTATAGTATAATCTAAAATTGTTAGGAAAATCCTTAGGTCCTTACTTGAAAGATTTCATGCTAAGATCACTGCCATTGATGAAGCGAAGGACATTGATAAAGCTCATTTACCTGAGCTTGTAGGAAACCTTCAAACCTATGAGATGGATTATGTAAAATAGGAAAAGGTGGAAAGAGTAGGAGCATGGCCCTTAAGGGTATAGTGGAAGAGAGTGATGACTCTGAAGATGAAGATGAGGATGAGAATGAGGACGAGGACTTGACTTTCATAGCTAAAAAGATTAGAAAGCTTCTCCATTATAGGAAAAAGGACAAGAACAAAGCTCCAAGGAAATTTGAATCCTTTAGGAGGGGTAAGAATGAAAAACCCCTTATTTAGTGCCATGAGTGTAAATGTTTTGGTCATATGAGGATAGAGTGTCTAAACTACCCTATGAAAGAAAAGACCAAAAGATGTTAAGGACATATTTTATGTAGTTGGCTAATTCTTTGACAAAACGCACTTTACTGGTATTTGGATTGATCTAGGATGTGTTTAATATTTCAAAGAACATGTTATTCAAGTCTAGTATTAAAGCCATGAAGATTAGACCAAGAAACAAGTGAAGAAAAAATGTTTACTAAAGTTGGACACCTGCTGGATAACTGCTCGACAGATAGCTATCTATCGAGGTTTAATGAGGCTCGACAGATACTATCTATCGAGGTTACAGAAATCAGAATTTTTAGATCTGATTTTTGGGCCAGGCTTTTGTATTTGTGTAGGGTTTCTTTTCTCACAACCCTAGGCATATATAAGGCTTATTTTAGAGGCCGTCATATAAGAGAATACAAGGAGAACATATGCAAAAGGTGACCGAAGCCTTATTCTATCAAAAAGAAGCTACTGCGTCTTTGCGCCTTAGGGTTTTGTAACCAAGTGCTTCTTGATCTTCATTGTTGATAAAGTGAAGAACTTTGTAGCCAACATCTTCTTCTCTAATTGGTGATTGAAGTCGCGTACTGGGATTCGGGCAATTGGTTAGTTACGTACTGGGATTTGTGTATCAAAGGGTGACGTTTATATATAGAAGAGTTCAGAGATTCTGAAGCGGTAAAAGGTTTCTGCTGTGAATTCATCTACGGGGATTGTAGAGTTTAGGGACAAAGGTTTTGTACTAGATCTGAAACTTCTCTTTACTATAGTGGATTGCTTTTCGGGAAGGTTTCCTCCCAGGTTTTTTACTGTGAAACTGGTTGGTTTCATTGGTTTTCTTGGGTCATCATATCTTGTCTTATTTATTTTTCCGCTGCACTTAGTTTTGACATGATATTGATGTTTATTTGTTTTAACAAGTTTATGTATAATAAATCTAACTAACAACTTAGATTTAAAACTTGTTAATTCTATCAACCGGGGTCTAAATTTTCCAACAAGTGGTATCAGAGTGGGTACACTCTGATTGGATTAATTTCCTGAGTGTGATCCTTGACCCCCGTTGTCATGGATTGTGGACAATCTCTTTTGATTCCTCCTTCATTTGATGGCACTAATTATGCGTACTGGAAAGTCCGTATGAAAGTGTTTTTGCAGGCTCTAGGTGAACAAGTATGGCAAGCTGTTGAAGTTGGCTGGATTAAGCCAAAGGAATCCCCGGTGGATTGGGATGATGCAACAATCATAGCGGCAAATTTCAACAATAGGGCCTTGAATGCTTTGTTTTGTGGGGTGACTAATGAGGAATTCAAGAAAATTTCATCCATGGAAGTTGCCAAGGAAGCATGGACCATTCTTGAGACCACCTATGGAAGTACCATGGCAGTAAAGGCTGTGAAGCTTCAAAGACTCACTAGCAGTTTTGAAGAAATAAGGATGGAGGAGGATGAGACCTTTGATGAGTTCTATGCTAAACTCATGGATATTGTGAATTCTGCCTTCAATCTTGGAGAATCTATTATGGAATCCAAAATTGTTAGGAAAATCCTTAGGTCCTTACCTGAAAGATTCCATGCGAAGATCACTGCCATTGAAGAAGCAAAGGACATTGATCAAATTCCTCTGATTGAGCTTGTAGGGAACCTCCAAACCTATGAGATGGGATTAGGCTCAATGGGAAAAGGTGGAAAGAGTAAAAACTTGGCTTTTAAGGGTATAGAGGAATATATAGAGGACTCTGAAGATGAAGATGAGGATGAGGATGAGGATCTAACCTTTATAACTGATGAGATTATCAAGCTTCTTTAGTTTCGAAAAAAGGATAAGGGCGAACCTCCTAAGAAATCTCACTCCTTTAGGAAGGGTAAGAATGAGAAACCCCCTATCCAATGCCATGAGTGTAAGGGTTTTGGTCATATGAGGATAGAGTGCCCAAACTACCTTATAAGGGAAAAGACCAAGAAGTTCGAAGATAAAGGGTTGGTTGCTACTTGGAGTGACATTGAGAATGACTCTTTTGATGAGTATGTGGATGAATGTAGGCACGTTCTGGCCTTTGCTGCCTCAACCGATAAGGTGATTGTGGAGAACACCTCATTAGAAGAGAAGGTCAAGAATCTTGAGGATGAGCTTAGTCAAGCTAGAACTCAAATAGAGAGGATGTCTAGTGCAAAGCTTGAAGAGGTTTTGAGTGCTCAAAAGCCTAATTCTGATAAGACCGGCTTAGGATATGCTGTCTCCTCCAGCCCCTCCTCTTCCACGGCTTCTGGATCAAGGACTGTCATGGTGCCTCAATCCAAGAATAATAAAGGTATGAAATCCAAAACTGTTTTGGCTAATTCTAAATCCTTTGTTAGACCTCATGTTTGTCACTATTGTGGTGTTTCTGGACATATTCGTCCTAATTGCTTTAAGTTGTATCCTCAAAAGTAAGTGTCCAAAAGGTCACAGGTTTCCTCTCAAGGACCTACACCTTTGTTTGGAGAGTTATTAAAATTTTTGAGCTTTTTAACTCAATTTCAGGAGAATTTTAATTCTTCTTTGTCTTTTAGTAGACATACTAGGACACGTGCCTTTTCATCTTCACGGCCAAAGACTCATGTTGTGTGGGTGAAAAAGGAGCTTAAGACTTAATTGTCTTTTTTATTTGTCCTCTGCTTTAATTCTTTCTATTTAAAGTAGGACTATCTTTGCTTGATTTCTTATCTGCTTTTTGAATCATGCCTTCATGTATATGCATCTTTCTTTCATGCTTTCATGATTGTTTGTCTATTTTTGTTTGATTTTTAGTTTTTATTTTATTTTGTTTTCAAAAAAAAAAAAAATCAGAAAAATACAAAAACAGTGTGTTTGTGTACATCGGTTCTTGTGAACCTTAAAATGGCATTTGAAACAGAGTTTTCTAAACTTTGTATCTCTTGTAACTTAGATGAGCATTCTTATGCAAAACTAAGTAAGTGAGCTTTGTAGCTCTTTATTTGTGATGAGTAAGGTTAAGTGATCTCTTGTACTTAACACTCGTATCACTCTTTTTGACGGGTAGGACTAGAAAATCCTAAGAGAAAGGCATAAATAACTATCTCACCACTGTTACTCGCCAATCATGATATGACATCTGTATGCTTCGGCATAGCAAAAGTGCAATGTCAATGACATCTGTATGCCTCAGCATAGCAAAAGTGCAATGTCAATGACATCTGTATGCCTCAGCATAGCAAAAGTGCAATGTTAAAAGCTTAACATAATTGGGTATTTCTTTTCTCTCTTTTATATATACATGTATGGTTTGCTAAATAAAAAGAAAATATGCAAAGAAAATAAAAGTAAAAAGGACAAAATGCTTTAAATATGATTGCAAGCGTGTTTTCTAGGAAATGTGAGAGTTATAGGATGTACCTCAAATGTGATAGTCCCCATCAAACAGTTATGATTGTGTGTGAATTAGAGTGATTTTCTCATATCTCAAATCGTCATAACATAGAGACACTTGTGCAATCTTGCGATGTTTTCACACACAACATGCAATATTCTTTGCTACTTGATACATGTGCAGGTACAATGTGATTTGGCCATCACAAGGTTTACATGCGTTGATGTATGCTCACTAAACTATCTTAACTTGTTTTTGAAATATAAAATTAGTTAGACGTGTTTAGTGTGTGAGTGTGTGTTTTGAGATTCATGTGCTTAAGATTGTTGTTGAGAGATGTTTTTGAGAGTCTATTGTGTTGATTGGATCATTGGTTGAGTTGCATGATTGATTGCATTCATATTTGTGTTAATCATTTCTTGAAAAATTGTTTTTAAGCCATCTCGACACCTTCTCGACACCTCTCGACACCTGGCTTATCTGTCGAGCTCTTATGTAGCATCTTATCGCAATCTCGACACTTCTCGATAGTTAGGTGGATCGATCGAGATATCTTCTGTCTCCTCGATAGCTTCTCGATAGTTGTTCTATCCATTGAGGTCTGCTCGATAGCTCCTCGATACCTCTCGATTGATCGAGATCCTCTGCATGCATTTTTTTTATGTTTTGCATGTTTTTTTTATCTTGTCATCCATATCATCTTGTTTCATTACATTCATGCATTTTTATGGATTTCTTGTACCTCATTGATCATTTTTTATCATCTTTATGTTTCTCGAGTAAAGCTTTCTAGCTTCTTGTACCCATTGTCAATCGTGACAAAAAGGGGGAGAAATTAGAGAATTTGTGGTTTCTTTCCTTAAGATTCTACAAGTTAGGGGGAGAAATACATTCCTTTGTAAGGGGGAGATGTGTTTCATCTTGTTAGGGGGAGTGTTTACCTCCTTGTTGTTGTAGAAGCTACTTTTAGCTTCTTGTTCTTGTACCTTAGGTCTTATGACCATGTTTACATACATGATGCTTATCAAGTGGTATATATGTTGATGTATGTTTTCTTCACCTATCTCTACATGTGTTGTTTCTTTTCTATCTTTATACACATGTTTCTTTATTTGTATGCAATCTATTGTTTCTGTCTCACACTAAGATGCCTTGATGAGTTTTGTTTAAAGTGTTTTAGAAATATAGGTTGTCAAAGTCTTCCATGCCATGAACTCTCTTCTTGCAAAATTTTTCAAGAGTTTGTGTTAGGGTAGATTTTATTGTATTCAATAAGTGAGTATGAGTTGAGTAATTTATGGCTTCTCTCATATGTTCATTTGTTTGTTGTGGTTTTGTCACGGATTGCCAAAGAGGGAGATTGTTAAGGACATATTTTATGTAGTTGGCTAATCCTTTGACAAAACGCACTCTACTAGTATTTGGATTGATCTAGGATGTATTTAATACTTCAAAAAACATGTTGTTCAAGTCTAGTATTAAAGCCATGAAGATTGGACCAAGAAATAAGAGAAGAAAAGGTGTTTACTAAAGCTGGACACCTGGTGGACAGCTGCTCGACAGATAGCCATCTAACGAGATTTAAGGAGGCTCGACAGATGCTATCTATCGAGGTTATGGAAATCAGAATTTTCAGATCTGATTTTTGGGCCAGGCTTTTGTATTTGTGTAGGGTTTCTTTTCTCACAACCCTAGGCATAGATAAGACTTATTTTAGAGGCCGTCATATAAGAGAATACAAGGAGAACATATGCAAAAGGTGACTGAAGCCTTATTCTCTCAAAAAGAAGCTACTGCGTCTTTGCGCCTTAGGGTTTTGTAACTAAGTGCTTCTTGATCTTCATTGTTGATGAAGTGAAGAACTTTGCAGCCAACATCTTCTTCTCTAGTTGGTGATTGAAGTCGCATACTGGGATCTGCGCAATTGGTTAGTCACGTACTAGGATTCGTGCATCAAAGGGTGGCGTTCATATATTGAAGAGTTCAGAGGTTCTGAAGTGGTAGAAGGTTTCCGCTGTGAGTTCATCTACGGGGATTGTAGAGTCTAGGGACAAAAGTTTTGTATTAAATCTGAAACTTCTCTTTACTATAGTGGATTGCTTTTCGGGAAGGTTTCCCCTTAGGTTTTTTACTGTGAAACTGGTTGGTTTCATTGGTTTTCCTGAGTCATCATATCTTGTCTTATTTATTTTTCCGCTGCACTTAGTTTTGACATGATATTGATGTTTGTTTGTTTTAACAATTTTATGTATAATAAATCTAACTAACAACTTGGATTTAAAATTTGTTAATTCTATCAACCGGGGTCTAAATTTCCCAACAGATCAAAAGGTAAAGTTTTGGTTGCCACCTTGAGTTATATTGAGAGTGATCTTTTTGATGAGTTTGAGGAAGAATATAGTAATTATATGACTTTTGCTGCCATAACTGAGAAGGTAATTGTAGAGAATGTTAGTGATAGTAAGGATTCTTCCGATGATGAAGCACCTAAGAAGTTGACCATTTAGGAAGCCTATGATAAGCTGTGCATCGAATACATGAAATCTGAAAAGACCTCCTTTCTCCATAGAAAAGAGCTTATTGAGGTAAAAACTGATTTGTTAGTCAAATTAGATAAGACTCTTATTGTGGAGAGAAGGTCAAGAATCTTAAGGTTGATCTTAGTCAAGCTAGAACTTAAATAGAGAGGATGTTTAATGCAAAGCTTGATGAAGTTTTGAGTGCTCAAAAACCTAGTTTTGATAAGACTGGCTTAGGATATGATGATTTCTCCGGCCCTTCTTCTTCTATAGCTTCTAGTTCAAAAACTATTTTTGTGTCTCAATTTGAAAAGGTTGATAAAGGTAAGAAATCTATTACTGATATGTCTAATTCTAAAACCTTTGTTAGATCTCATTCTAGGAAATCTAGTAATTCTAAAACTACTTATGTTTGTCACCATTGTGGTGTATTTGGACACACTCGTCCTAATTGTTTCAAGCTGTATTCTCATAAGCAAGTGTTAAAACGGTCTCCGGTTTCTTCTCAAGGTTCCACACCTTTGCTTGGAGAGTTATTAAAAGTTTTGAGCTTTTTAACTCAATTTTAAGAGAATTCTAACTCTTCTATGTCATTTGGTAGTCATACTACGACACGTGCATTTTCATCTTCACGACCCAAGACTAAAGCTGTGTGGGTGAGGAAGGATTCTAAGACTTAATTGTTTTCTTTTTTTCCTCTGCTTTAATTCTTCCCATCTAAAGTAGGACTTTCATGCTTGGTTTCATATCTGTTTTTAGAATTTGCTTTCATGAATTGTATTGTTTTGCATTTATTTTTTTCAATTCTTTTTATTTTATTTTTTGCTTTAAAAAAAATAAAGAAATATTTGAAAAATACAAAAATAGTGTGTGTTTGTGTATACTGGTACTTGTGTACCTTTGGATGGCCATTGAAACAAGGTTTCTTAACTATGTATCTCTTGTAGCTTAGATGAGTATCTTTATACACAACTAAGCAATGTAAGCTTTGTGGCTTGTTATGTGATTTGTAAGATTTGGTTAATCTTTTATTTGCAATTCATAAAATCCGTGCTCGGCAAGGTGTAACACTTGTATAATAAGAAAATGATGTTTGGCTAACACAATTGGTTATTTCTTTTCTCTCTTGTGTGCCTTTGCATTATATGCCTTTTATACTTAAAAGAAAAATATGCAAAGAACTTGAAAAAAAAAGAATCAAAATGCTTATATATATGGTTGCAAGCATATTTTTAAGAGATGTTGGAGTTATATGATGTACCTTAAAGATGATGGTCCCCGTCAAATGGTTATGATTGTGTGTGGATGTATTTGATTTTCTTATATCGTTACTCTTCATATATGTGAAACTTATGCTTTCTTGATAAGGTTTCACACACAACACATAATTCTTTGCTACTCTTGATACAATGTATAGTTACAATGTGATTTGGCCATTTAAAGTTACACTTGTACTAGTGTGAGTTTTATTTAAAAATACAAAAAGTTATGTTTTTGCTTTAAAAAGTCTTTTGGAGTTTTGAGTTTTACATTTTTTCCCTCCCTTTGTGTTCATAACATCTTGTTGTCATGTTCTTTTTGTAGGTCTATGATTTCTTGTTCTCCTTGTTTCCTCTATGTCAGTTTTATGTCTGTCTCTAGTCAAGTTTTTTGGTTTTCTATGCTATTTGACAATCATGTCAAAAAGGGGGATAAATTAGAGATTTGAATGTCCTTCCTCAGTGGGAGTAATAGATTTAGAGGGAGAACTTCATGTTAAAGGGAAGAATTTTTTTTGATGTAATGGGGGAGAGTTAGTTTGATACAACTTGATATTGATATATTTTGTGTTGTTTATCTTTTGGTTTTGTAACCATTTATATACATCATGTGTTGTTTTTATATATGATGATGATGTATGTGTTTCATTCTTTATCTCATATGTGATGTTTCTTTTCTCATTTTATACACATATTTCTTGTTTATTTAACTTGTCATTGTTTTCCACATGGTATCTTGATGCGTCTTGTTTAGTGCCTTTTAGGAAAGACAAGTTAAAGCCTAGTCAAGATTTTGAGCCTTCTTCTTGCAAAAACTTCCAAGGTTTAGATATTTTAGACTAGACTTATTTTATAATCTTGAGTAGAATGTATTCTAGGACATTCAATGTACTCTTGTGGTTTTGTCATAGATTGCCAAAGGGTGAGACTGTTAGGTTTAAATTTTTTATGTAATTGACATATATCCTGTGACAAAACACAATTTACTTGTTTATTATTTGTCATTGTTTTCCACAAGGTGCGCATAACATGTTTGTTAAGTTCTTTCAGGAAAGACAGATATGAGGCCAATCAAAAAAGTCAATCCTAGTTCGTGCTATGGTTTCTCAAGACGGGTTGTTTTTAGATAAGCTAGTGTCTTTGAATACGGGTTCATTCATTGTATTCGG
The DNA here is from genome assembly GCF_040712315.1 of Castanea sativa. Taxonomy (NCBI): domain Eukaryota; kingdom Viridiplantae; phylum Streptophyta; class Magnoliopsida; order Fagales; family Fagaceae; genus Castanea; species Castanea sativa. Next base: position 53,939,868 of record NC_134013.1, on the reverse strand, counting down.
GTTATTATTGTATTAAGCTTACTTTTGTACTTGAGGTTTTGTCATAGATTGATAAAGGAGGAGATTGTTAGGGTTATGTGTTTTGGTATTGTTAGCCATGAAAAATTATGTGTCTTTTATTGAGTTTTGATATGTATCAAAATTGTAATTGAAGACTAACTTAAAGACACAAAATTTGCTTAAGAAAAGTTCAAGAAAAATACAATTTCAACATGTACCTCAATAGTAGCTTCATAGAAGCTAGAAACTTACTGCCTCCTCGACACAAGCTCGATCTATCGAGATTTTGTTCTTGATAAAAGCTTGATAGTAGCTTGATTTATCGAGCTTCGTGGATCAGTATAAATCAGCAACACGAAAAAGCCCATAAGTTATTCGTTTGATGCTCGAATTGAGATTTGTTTGAACTGGAATTTAAAGGACATCATAAGCCATTTATTAGGAGACTCTTAAGAGAGAGAAACACTCCGTTTATGCGGCTAGAGTTTTGTAACAAAATTTTTTTTTTCACCAAACCAAAGAGTTTCAAAGTAGATTTGAATATTCTATTGGTGAAGAAGCTGAAGTCATTTCTACCACCATAGACTTGCTACTATGAGGAGAACTTTCAAGAGGTTCTTGAGGTCAGTTGGAGGTTTCAATTGTGTTGTGGGTGGAGTGTTCATATATTGAAGAGTTCAGAGGTTTTGAATCGGTAGAAGGTTTCAGCTGTAAGTTCATTTACTGGGATTGTAGAGTCTAGGGATTAATATTTTGTACAAGATCTGAAATTTCTCTTTATTATAGTAGATCGCTTTTTGAGAAGGTTTCTCTCCAAGTTTTTTACTGTGAAACTAGTTTGTTTCATTGGTTTTCTTGAGTCATCGTATCTTGTTTTATTTACTATTCCGCTGTGCATGATATTGATGTTTGTTTATTTGAATAAGAATTATTCATAATAGATTTAATTAATAACTTGAGTTTAAAACTTGTTAATTCTATTAACCGATGTCTATATTTCCCAATAGAAACAACAACAACCTAATCTACTGCTGCTTATTTATCCTTTTCTGCTGCTGCATATTTCTGTATCTTATTTTTCTGTATTTCGGACATAACAAAATGCATACCTTTTCTGTTTTGTTGAGTGGAGTATTTCATCAATAAATCTCACCCAAGAAAACCCAGATAGTTGGGTATCAGACAGTTGGGTATTAGACAGCTTTGTTCAGTCAGAAATTGGATGTCTTCGATGTTTAACAAAAAGCAATTTGAAATTGGAATGATCCCATTTTTATTATCAATTTTCGCTTTACAAGTGATCAGGTTGCAAACTTACAAGTAATCAGACAACAATGGAAACCAGCATTACAGTTGGCTATAGAGTACAAACCAGCATTAGGTATGGTTGATTTGGAAGAAAGTGCTCAGCCAACTTTCATAACCATGAATAAGTTAATTAGTTACTCGCTTACTTTGAAACTTGAAAGATGATTAGCATGGTCGTGCTTACCTGTATCACATACTAATTGGTCTCTACCCAGATAAAGCCACCCACAGGAATAGTCTTTAAAAGTGACTAGAATTTGCTCCCCTTATTATGTGATTCTCTTTTCCTGTGTGCACTTCTACTATTTCTTATTTTCCATATTTTTCTGTCACATAAGCTTTAGCCACTCATAACAAGCCCCAAAATAGGTTCCACGTCCAATCGAAAGATTCAACTTGCATTAACACTAGAACTATGGTTTCCTCTTCCTCACAAACACCCTTCTATATATCTATGACTTCTCATTCATGAAGATAATTAACTAGTCATCAAGGAATGCAAAATCAGAAACAAGACAAAGAGGAGATAGTCATGAATTAGTCATGTTCTTTGCCCTGCCAATCTGGTCTGCCTAATGTGAACTCCAAGCTTGGGTTCTTGCAATCCAAAGTTGACCCTAAGTAGCTCTTCAGTTCGGTTGAATCACATTCCTGTCATGTTTTGGAAATTTGGTTACTATCAAGTATACGTGAATGTATGCAATTGAATAAATGTTCCTGCGAATAGGGTCATGTGAAAACATGTCCAAACGGCGAAAAAATATGTGATTATCTTGATACTATATGAATTTTTAGCAGCATATGTGAATCATATTGTACAATGGAATCCAATACTTGAATCAGTACCTGTATATGGTGCCCTCTTGATCTTTGTTGTGAATCGAAGGATGCTGGTCTTAGCACCTCTACTTCACTGGAGTTAGCTTGTGGCCATGCGTCTCTATTACTGCATTTTTGAAAACTGAGTTAGCCCGAAACTATTTTGGTATATTATTTATTTTATCATACATGTTGCACAGTAGCAGTGAAGAGATAGAGGTAGAATTTTTCTTATAGTGTTAATTATTTGACATCATCATGAGAATTTCAGTCATGTTTGAAGAAGATACATGCATGAAAAAGATATATGAACTCAAAAATATTTATTTAATTCAAATTTAGATTTTAATGAAAAAGATATATGAACTCAAAGCCTTATTAAAGGTCCACCACATGCAAAACAAAACGCTCTTTACAATCTCGAAGTTGATTCTCAGAAGAAACAAATTGGACAGCGTTAGGAAACAGCTAGGGAAAATATTCACTTGAAAACGATGGCTTCACATGTTTAACCAAGGTGAGTATTAGAGAGTGATGGTGACCACAAAACTCAAAAATAAACTCACACAATAGACAGTAATTTATTTTGTTTCCCATTTAGTCAATAGGCATGCAATTAGTCGAGCTTTGGGTTTGTAGTTTTGGACCATCAACTATACCTCTACATTACAAGCTTGCAACTAGAATACTGTGCCAATTTCAAGTCAAGAAAAGGTGAAGTTATGTCTACTCAGGTTGCATTTGAAATGAATACAAAGAAGATAAAGGATGACTATCCAATCCCAATGTCAGTAATGCTGGGAGTGAAAAAAGGAACAAAAAATGTCTCTTAATACAAAAAGGAAAGAAAAACTTGAAATTAACATCTAGACTCTAAGAAAGACTGTATTTATTTACTAAATGCATTTAATTTAACACTAAGCCTACGACAGAACTAGTCAAGACTGAAAGTTTCAATAGTTTCATTGGGTAGATCAAGCAGAAAAGTTTCTGAATTTCAGCCACCCTTATTATATAATCTATCATATATTTTATATTAAAGTTGAAACACAGTTAGATTTCAAATTGAATTTTAATTAGTTTCGATTTATTGTTTAATTCTACACTACGCATATAATTTATTATTCTATTTTTAATGTCAACTGATTTATTCATAATACTTAACACGAATACTTAGATGGCCGCCCAACTCACCTAAATAAGACTATCTCATTATTTATTGTTAAATGTTTTTGTATGTAAGCACACGAGTTACAATCAAATAATATAATTAAAGTAGATACTCAACAAGTTAGAAGGCCTCTATCCCAAATTAAGTGTCCAAATTATGTTTTGAAGCCACACTACTTTTGTTCCAAATGTCCAAATGTAAAACCACTTTCAATCCATTTGAAATTTATCTAAATTTCACCAAAATTTATCATTGACTTAAGTATAATATCAATGAAAAATTTACCATGTTTCAAAAAATTAATTGTTCAGTTTTAGTAGATGTTCATAATAACTGAATTTTCATAACTTATATAATAATTGTTATAAACTTGATCAAATTTCATTATATCACAACATTGAGCTTTATTTTTATTTTATGGATAGGTACAATATTGAGCTAATCTCATCCTTTGTATATTTTGTATTTTGTTTCCTAAGACTCTTAAACTCTTGCAATCTTTATCTATCTCTTATATGTATTTTTCAATATAGATATAACACATACACCACTCAACCATGTAAGTGGCAATATATTCAAAACACCGCGTGCTTCAATTTAGGATCAGAGTCAACTCTTCTTCTGTTCACCCAACTGAACCTTCCCCAACTAATGTTCTCCTTCCTTCATTGACTAATGCTCACCATTTTATCTATCAAACTTACCAACAAAAATTACCTCTACTAGAAAACTCAACTGATTCCATACCTTTGAGGTCAAGACGTCCTTGGCTTTCTTAGTGGCTCTAATCTGTGGCCCCTTCTACAAAATCTATCAATAACACCTCAGCCACAAATCATGTCTTCCTTTCCTGAACTCGTCAAGATCAACTTCTTATGAGACTCCTAATCTCCTCCTTTTTCTCCAATGAGATTCTACTCCTTATTGTTGGTCTCACTTCCATCCAAGAAATTTGGAGCACACTTGAGTCCTCACTTGCCTTTTCTTCTAATACCGAGATCTTCCAAATTCACATGCAATTTCAAAGTTTCAAACATGGATATTTTCTGTAACTCAGTTTTTACATAAAGCCAAGTTAATGTAGCTAGACGGCGCCTGTCTATTCAAGACTTCAACATCTGTCTACTGCACCTAGTTTGTTTTAATGTGCCACAATTTATCTAAGTATATATAGTTGTACTTAAATACGTCAATGCAATTGCTGAGATTCACAAGCTAGTTTGTTTAAATATTGTGAACAAGATTAGGCGTGCCTTTAGATTATTATTCTAAATTCTAATTTGCTGAAAAGGGACAAAAGTATATATGTGACTTTAAAAAATGAGACTTTAGAAAAATTTACACAAACAAATAACAGAAGGAAAGTGGATTTGTCTATAAAATTTGATAATCACAAATAATAACCATGTCAGAGTTCAAATTGGTTTCAGGATATATCTATACTATGTAACTATTCAAACATAACGAAGATGAGGTGCAAAATCATATTTATAATGCATTTCGTATATATATTACAGGAAATTGTTGTTAAGCTGATATACTAATAGAGATGAAAGCAGGAATATCAAGTGTTTTTCAACTAACATAGAGTAAGAGAAATCACGTCTTGTCCATTTTTACTTGTGTTGGTCACGGTGCATGGATGATGGTCCCGTAAGGATGGGTATCACATGTAACAACCTTGTTTGAGAATGGAGGATTAAAATGACCTGAAAATTAATCTTGGTGCCTATTTATAATCATCATAATCATGTAAGGAGTTGTGTCATTCCTAACAGTTGCAACCATTCCAATGTTGTAACCCTTGTCAAAGGTCAAATCTATTCAACAGAATAACACCTTTGCACGGGAAGCTATCACCATCTAAGGACTGAGTGTAATGAGTGAGGGCACACTATTATTATGTTATCGTTCACCCCATTCCCATGCTTAAAACTTGTCATCTCTAACTTGATAGTAGTAATGTATTTGCCTAGTTAGAATTAGTCTTCCCTTATTGTTTTGACCATCCCAGCTATCGGAGTTTCAATTTGATGCAATGGTTTTTCCGTATATCTGCTATGTATCTACATATTTGATAAAAAGAAAGGTTAGCATATATTCATCTAAGAGCTAACCAACTCTATATGGGGTAGATAGGATGGTTATAACCAACTCTCTAGGTTTGGAAATATATGACGTACTTTTAGCTCACAACATAAACATTTGAGTCCATAAATTTGATATGCTAATATCCTCTTAAGAACGAAAATAGATCTTTATCTAACTTATGGCAATTATTTTAATCAGTTTATTGGTATTTGCGTATGTAGAAGTAGAATTATAGTCATTACTATCTCTGATTTGGAAGATTTATAAAATCAACCTCACTCTGATTTATGACTTACCATGTAAATCAAACAACTTTGTACATTACTGTTTAGGAAGGAATGACTCTTCTCCCTTACTACGAATTTTCAACTCACCGTACTATGAAAAACACCATGCATTACATATTCTACGCATGATATAATTGTTTACGTACGGAGGAAAATTTCATCTGAGATTGATATTTATATTAGTCAAAAGTAATGTGCAAAAAGTCATTTCATTCTCCAAACCATGTCTACTATGACCAATTATGAGATGTTTATGATGTTTTTCTTTTCACCAACCATACATCAATCTGAGTAATTATTGGGTTTTCAATCTTCATATTTCTTAATGATGTTTAAAGCGCCATGTACAAAGTTACTAAAACCTAATTAATTACATAAGTTTTAAAAAAACCCTAGTTAGGTGTACTGTAAAAACCACTTTCTTTTTTATATATACATATTAAAATAAATGTAATTATTACTATAAGATTGTAAAGAAGCTTTTAAGTGAGTATCTGTTATAAGGAAATATTATTTTAGTATTGTAAATGACCATAAGTACTTTACTTGGTAACAGGAAATAGATTATACATATTTAAAGCACATAGTTAGATCTTAGATGTACGTTTTCTAAAATCATTTCATTATATACCCAACTAAATAAATGGCAACAAAGAAAAAAAAAGTGAAATCAGACTATATTAACCATTCTCGTGAAGAGCATTGTGGTTAAATGTTATTATCCAATTCTTCCATGCAGGAGAGCGTAGTTTTGCTTTAAGTTTATATATGTTTCCATAATTTTGAGAAATGGCATTATGAGGGCTGCGGTAAAAGAATTACAATATAGAAAAAGATAATTCCCTACATAGATTTCATATTTAATAGCAGATTTATTATTTTCTTCCCTCTTTTTATGTTACATGATGACAAAATAGAAGATCCTGATGCTGGTGACTAGCAATTAACTATATGACCTTTCCAAAGGAATTAGATAATTAGTATTCATAATAAACCAATAATCTATTTATGGTGTCCATATGAATAGTATAACAATCAAGTACGCTCAATCAGCTACTTTTAGCAGCAGGCACTTGAAATGAGATAAAATAAAGAAAACAAGATGTTGAGAAATTATAATATATATATATATATATATTTTTTTTTTTTAAGAGAGAAATTAGAATATCTTTGAATACTATATAGATAGTACCTCATATCATTCCCCGAGGGAATCAATGACAGAGCAAAAGTGCAGAGAAGCATTAATGTTAGCATCTAATTGAATCAATTAGAGCCATTATTAACTATAGATGCATTAAAAATAAAAAGGAAAAATAATTATAGTAGTAGCCCAAGTCCCAAGTCCCAAGACAAGACTAAACTCCATCTAATCACTCTTGTAGTCGTTATATATAATTCTTAGCCGACAAAAATTAACTGGGCTCTTAGATTGTAATATTCAAAAGAAAATAAAGGAGAATAGAAGGAAGAAATTTAATGGAAGCATGGAGAACATTTAAAATGGAAGCTGGTGCCATGTACGATTTATATATAAATTATATTAGAATATAGTTGCTTTGAACCTTGAAAAGAGGAAAGCTAGCACTTACTCTTATAGAGTCAAGGGAGTACTGGTCTTTTTGGTCATATATGCAATATCCTCGTGGAGAGAGAATAAGAACCAGATTTTAATAAACAACACAGTCACAATTAAAATAAACTATAAAATCATCAATTTATATAATAATAAAAACTGTAATATGATATACATAGTTCTAAAGAAAAAGAAAAAAAAAAGTGTTATATGTGGTTGCTTTCGCTTATCCTCATTAACATTTGATTGTGTCTCTAACTTTTCTTTGATACCCATTAAAGCTACAAATCTCATCTCAACATAAATGCAAATCTTCTCAAACAAAAGATTAAAAAAGAGAGAGTGAGAAAACCAAACAGAAATAAAGCAAAAGCTGCCTCAAGAACCCTTTTTTATTCTTCAGAAAATGGTGGACGTGTGTTTTGGTTTCTAAGCCAAGGTACCATGCAAAAAAAGCAAAAGGAATTCAGTACTTAAAAGCGTAGTACATACATGCAATCTTGCATAGCATAAATAATAATTTAACAAAGGGGGGGGGGGGGGGGGCGCCGCTACAACAGTGTTGCATACATGGGTGTATTAAAGGGAGAGACAGATATTGATGAAGAAAGCTATATTAGTACCTTGAAGAGTTACTCCAAAGAGTGGTGGAAGCATAGTCAAGTACATGATCTTGCTGCACAGGACGATGATCAGACGGTCCTCTTTGATCATTATATGAATGACGTAGGCCAAGCTCACTATTGCTCCCAATTGGTGAGATATCATCCTCTCCAGATCCATCTGATTGGCCTTCAAGAAAAACCAAAAAACACTTTCATTACAATATTTAACTAGTCATGCATGCTTATAGTGAAGCTTGAATGTGTGTAACTACATGTATGTATGTATGAATGTTGAATTTGCATTCATCAATTTTACTAATGTCATGTATGTATATAGTACTCATGGAAGTTTCTGTTTTAGAATTTATATTAAAAAAATAGGGTTAGTAAAAAGTAAAGGAAATGACAAAGAGAGAATTTTTTTCCTTTTCCAAATGGGGCTCAGTAAAAAATAAAAAAATAAAAAAGGGAAAAGAACAACACAAGGGGTAAGAAAAAGTTAAGGCTGCTAATTTAAAAAAAGAAAAGGGTGTGAAGGCTAAGCAATACGAATTGTTACCTGAGGACGCTGCAGGTTTGTCCGTGGTCTTAACAGTTCGATACATCTGCAAAGTGATTGGGAAGAATTGCAAAGACATATATTAAACACTTTGATTATGAAATAAAAATTAAATATATTGGCACAAAAATAATAATAATGTGAAGAAAAAAAAAGGGGAAAAAAATAAAAATTAAGATCTCTCTTTCTCTGTGCTATTCTATTTTCTGTGGGCTTTCTGGGTTTGTCTTGCTTTCATCATTAATCACGAGGTTGATGTTTGATAAGGTTATAATGATGTGTATTATTGAGAAATGATGACTACTTTGTCTGTCATCATTATACTTTGCTTTTTTTTGCTCTCTCTCTGTCTCGTGTGTTTGTGAGAAAGCAGAAGCTGTACTCTGTCTGGTCTCTCGGAAGCTATAGACTGAAACAAAGCTCACTAGCCTCTAATTCACTACTTTCATCGGCTATTGTGCTGGTGGGATGGACCAACACCGCCCTAGATGAATGAGCTACACAAACAAAGACACAGAAAAAGAGAGAGAGAGAGAGAGGTTTTGTGATATTTACCTGTAAGTGGCTTTTTACATGCGCTAATGTGAGATCCTTCACATCCATGAGCTCAAGAACTGATTTTGGTGTAGCTCCTGAAACTCATTCCCCAAATAGATTTTAGACAAAAAGGAAAAAACACCCATGAAAAAAAAAATCTAAATTTCAACACGAAAAATAAAAAAAAGATATAAAAAGTAAGAGAACATATATTTATATAGGAAAAGATGAAATCTTTACTTTCATGGCCACCAAGAAGCTCAACGGCGTGAACAAATCTAGCGTGGAGAGTGCTTGTCCAGCGCATTCTTGGTGCTCTCATACTCCTCTTTGTTGGAAGCTTAGGCATAAATCTTGATCTCATCATCCCAATCCCATGAGGAACCTCTGAAGGTCCTACCCCATACTGATTATGGTGATGATGATGGTGCAATTGGTGAGATTTGAAAGCATCTGTTGAAAGCCCATTAAACCTTGTTGCAGTTGCAGTCCCTAAACGATTATAAGCCGCGGCCAAAGACGACGCATTAGGCCCCGAGCTTAAGATTGACATGGCATCCAAACCCCCTCCATAAGGTGATGAGTGAGCGTGAGACACAGACGAGGAGGAAGTGCACAAAGAGGGATTATTAGAAGGCATTTGATAGTAGCACATCTTAGCTTCCTTGTCTCTTGTTGTGTGGACTTGGTCCACAGGCAAGAAAGGAAATGAACGGTGGTGTTGATAGACCGGAATCCCTTTGATCGGCTTTAACCCGTCTGAGGACAAATCGAGTACTCCATGGTTCATGTGGTTTAACCGATTGTTAGGGTGGTGATGATGATGAACAAGATGCCTTGGTTGTTGGTAAGGATTAGGTGTTGTGAAATTCCTCCCTAACGAGAGCTCAGTATGAGCTTGGGACTCGGTTGTCCTCCTAGTGTCTACTTCATTGCTAGTATTGCAAATTTGTGAAGAAGAAGAAGAAGAAGGGTTGGGAGGACTGATGTGTAGTGAAAGATCAGGAAGTGGGGTTGAAGATGGTTCAATGAAAATCCCATCCAAGGGCATTTTCATTATCCCCCTTTACCAAATGGAATAGGAATGGCTTAATTTCCTTTGCTTAATTCAACTTTATTCTAAAGAAACTGGAACTATTTCACAAGTGGGTCTTCAATCTTTTTTGAGCTCTCCTTGAATTTCTTCTTCTTTTTTCTCCAAGAATATATGGAAAGCTATGAAAGAGCTAGAACTACTGCAAGCTTGATATGCTTTTTAAGACAAAAGGCGGAGAACTCAAAGTGACTTGAACCAAAGCAAAGAAGAAAAGAAAAAAAAAATCTTCTATCTTCTAAAACAAACAGACATGCTTAAAAAAAAGGGAGAGATGTAGGGATAGGGAGGAGATAAAAGAGATAGAGATTTTATATATATAATATTATTGTACATATATTTGTTACTAAGCAAAGGAAGAAGATTAAAAAAAAAATCCAGAAAGGCAAGGAAAGGAAAAGGAGGGGATATAGGTCCGGTGTTTCTCGAGAGTATATCTTGGAAAATGACACTGGAAGAAGAAGAGAACACAAGGTCTTTCTCTCTCTCTCTCTCTCTCTCTCTCTCTCTCTCTCTCTCTCTCTCTCTCTCTCTCTCTCTCTCTATATGGTCAAAACCCATAAAATGCACCAAAAAATATGGTCACTTTGGATTTGCCTTCTCCGGAGACGACGGGTTAAAAAATGTTAGAGAGAGAAAGACAACCTCATGTGTGATTCCTTTTCCCCCACTCTCCTCGCTCTCTCTCTCTCTCTCTCACTTTCTATTTCTCTTTAATATTATTTTTTTCATACAAAATAATAATATTCATGGGTCTCATTTCCATACATAAATGGACAGGCAAAACATAATAAGAGAGTAAACGCGCAGGACATCTTACTTTTTCTTTTTTTCTTTTTTTTACTTTCACTTAAAATATAATTTTCTTTACAAAATCATGGAGAAGATTTTGAATTTGTATTATTATATTATAATATGTTAAGTATAGAAAGACGCCCCCATTGACTTGAGTGAGAGTGAGAGTGTGTGAGAGAGAGAGACCCACAAAGGGGTTTTTGTTTGTTTTCATGTGTACGCATTCTAAGCCCTAATCATACATTGTAAATTCTAATTCTTCTAACATATCCTCCTCCTCCCAAATATTCCCTTCATAATCTTTCAACAACTTTGTCTGGCATCCTGATTTTTATTATGTCTTCCTCCACATCACCGTCCAATATCTTCTAATTGACTACACCCTCTATGTGTTAGGGTTTTCAAAACCCTAGGCTAAATCGAGGATAATCATTTAATTTTATATTATGGGATCCTTAACTCTTTCATTGGGAACTAAACCCTTTCTTTAAATGCTGTCAATGGAGATATCGAACTTGCTCTGGCGGATGACACCTCTTTGTGCCATTTTTTTTCTTACAAAAATTAGTGGAGCCTTTATTTATTTGCTATGTTACCTTCAACAAAATATTACTATAAGGAAACACTAATTCATAGGTGGTGTTTGAATGGTGCATTAAATGCAAAAATTGGGTAAAGTTAATGCTGTTGGGTTACTTTCTCTTGCAATGGTTTCTACAAATAGCTTCAAAAATTAAAAGGAAATAAATCATCTCTGTCTCTCTCTCTCTCTCACGCCTTGTTGTAAGAAACGATCTTTGTCCAATGTACAGTAGACAGAAAAGTATATTCTTATTCTAGAAGTTGTTTACTCTATTAAAAAAAAATATTGTTTAAAGAAATTGAGGATATGGCTAGACTTGTTCTACGCAAATTATTTTACACAATCTAAAAACAATTAAAGTCGTAATTTTTAACTTGAAGTGTGTATAAAACTATGTAAAACAATTTTGTGTGATAAACACTACTCTTGAGGATAGATTTACAGTACAATAAAATCAATATTTTCAATAATAATACTACTATGGCAACAACGATCCTTAGTAAGAGTTGACTATATAGATCCTCAACAATAACAAATGATAATGTTTAGAGTGGCTAAGAAAGTGAGAATAGATAAATTTGAAGGGGGTTTGTTTGTTTGAACACTCCAAGCCTTGATATATGCAAATATATAAATATGCCCAACTCCGTTTCGTATAATAAAACAAATCAAATCATATAAACATGCTAAAAACAGAACTTTTTTCTGTGTGGCTAAATTATTATTATTATTATTATTGCTAAGAGCCTAAGATAAATGACATGTTCCATGGCTATATTTTTCCAACGTACCTTCACCACATTTTTATGAAAGTGTGGGTGGCAGTAAAGGAATTTACAACAAGGTTAAACCAGGGAATAAAAGATCCAACTTAACAACTTTGGTTAACTTGATCAGTGGGTTGGCTGAAGAAATACAAATAAGTTTAGTGTCACAAACTTTTCCACAATTTTGCCACAACTTTGTTATGTGGCGACTCGTGAGTGGTGAAAATAAATTAGTGGATCCATAATTTCATCACTCATAAGTCACCACGAAGCAATGTTGTGGCAAAATTGTGGAAAAATTTTTGACACTAGACTTACTTAAGATACCCTCATTAATAAGTCAATGAAGTTTCCTTCTTTTTTTTTTTTTGCAAGTAATTATTTGAGTGCAAAAAATTACGTATCTTGTATGGATGTGCAAGGCTTTTAAAGCATTTACAGTTGAGTTCGTAAAAAAAAAAAAAAAAAAAACTTATTTTAACACTTAAAAAAAAATTTATCTATTTTAAACACCGTTTTTACAATTCATCCAACATTCTATTTCTTGTTATTACATCAAAATTCAACACTATTCAATTTGTTATTCATTTCACTATCTTTTTCTCTCTTGCTCACTGTCTCTCACTTCACCAATAACAATTTCTCTCTCTTCCTCTCTCTCTCTTTCTCTTGTTAGGACATATGTGGAAATTGTTATGTACATATGTCATTTAGAATTGACTAATCATTTGACAAAATGTAATTTACTTGTATTTGGGTAAATCTAGGATGGTTTAAATTTTCAAGCAACTTTGTGTTCAAGTTAAGAGTTAAAGCCATACAAATCTGTTCAAGAAACAAGTGAAGAATTGCTGTATTTTAAAGCTCGACAAATATCTCGATAGATTGAATCTATTGAGGTTTAAAAGAAGTTTTTTCCTCAAAACTCGACAGCAGCTCGACAAATAGCATATCTATCGAGGCTTACGAAAATCAGATTTTCAGATCTGTTTTTTACGCATATCTAATCTATTTGTGTAGGGTTTCATTTCTCAGTACCCTAGACATATATAAAGATTATTTTAAGGACCATCAAAGGTGATGCAACTTGATGCAAAGTGATTATTCACTCAAATTGTAACCGGAGACAATTTGCCCTAGTTCATCTTTCTCTTGAAGAACCTGCTGCGTTTGTACGCTGTAAGGTTTTGTAACCAAGAAATTTTTTGATCTTCATTGTGTGGATGAACTGAAGAACTTTGCAGCCAATATCTTTCTCAAGTTGGTGAGTAAGCTACATACTGGGATCTGTTCATCGATTGGTTAGTCATGTACTGAGAGCCGTGCATTGAAAGAAGAGATTGCCACTACATTACAAGTCTAATTGTGTATTGGGATAAGGTACTGAGATTCATTTACTTGTAACCGCTTGTTTTGATAATAGTGGATTCTCGGGAGTTGTGACCTTAAATTCATATAGTGAAGTTTTGCCTCAGTGGTTTTCCCCATTCGTAAACAAATCACCCGTGTCAAATTTAATTTCACTTGCATTTAGTTATTTGGTGATTTGTTCGTGCTACCACATGTATTGTATGTAGTTGAATCTAATTAATTTACTTGGCTTAATTAATTGATTTAACTTACCAAAGGGGTAAATACATTCTTGGCCTATCATCTCTTTCTCTCTTCACCCAAAAATAAAACTAGCCACCACCATCACAATCAATACCCATCTCAAAATCACACCTCATAACCAAAAAAAAAAAAATCGAACCACAACAACCACCACCTCCACAACCCACCACCACCACCACCCACACACCCATTAATAGCCACCTAAATCACATATACATACCCACAAACACAAATAAATAAAAAATAAAAACCAAATCAGAACTGCAACCCACTATTACCACCACAACAACAAACCGACTCACCATCACCATCCACTACCACACAGACTGGAACCCACCATGACACAACCCACCAACCACAAAATCAACCAAAAACCAAATCTGTCAATCCAAAATTTCAAAACCACTGACCAAAACCATCGATCTACACATTGGAGGACATAGTGTGAAGTTTAGGAAAGAGAAGGACTAGAGAGAGAGAGAGAGAGAGAGAGAGAGAGAGAGACTCTATGAGAGAGGGAGAAGAGAGACAATATATATAAATATTATTAATTTCTTTTACAAACTTGCGACAATAACTTCTTATTTATAAGAAATTTTGTAGTAAGGTCATAAAAAAGTTTAGGTATACATACCTGGCTATTAATGCTTTTTGGTGTGAGGGGTTTTAAAATAGAAATTTGGGGGTTTTACAACCCCAGATGCTAATGCTCTTATGGGGATACATTAACATTCTTTCTTACATAAATCATGCTCCCAAATTTGGCTTTCCAAAGTGCTTGAATTGGGTTCTATAGTCGATTGGTGAGCTACTTTTCAGGACTATGTACCTTAGGCCACAAATAAGGGTTAGGTTCAATTACATTTAATATGACTGAGAATGGGTGTGGCATAATAAATATTCAGGACCTAAGAACTGATATGCCCAAAGAAGTGACGAGAACAGTTGAGATCGAGCCATTTTCCTGAACCAGAATTAGTCTAGAGTCGACTATTCCCCTTTAGTACTATTCGGTAGGGTAAAAAACCCAAGTTTGTGTCATATACCATTCTGGTCCGTCTAGAAAGGAAAATTTCATATTAGATCAAAGAGAAGGAAATGTGATTAGTTGACATCAATAATCATGAGTTGACTATGCTAAAAATGGAAAGTGTGATGAGTTACAAGGGGCAAGGCTTTATAAAGTTCAGAACTCTTTCTAAGCCGTGGTATTTATATCCAAATGAGAGGAAAATCTTATTAGTTAAATAAGAAAATGGGTCCGGCTAATGTGTGCCTTAAGCCATCCACTTTCGGAAATATTTTATGAGAAATTGAAAAAGCTGTAAAACTTTTTCAATTCCCAATAAAACATTTTTCAAAAATAGTATACTACTGTGTGCCCTTAAGGCACACGTTAGAAAAATCCTAAGAAAATTGATATTTTGCTATAATTAGTCATGAAATGAAGTCAAAGAAAAAAGGCAAAAAAAAAAAAAGATAAAAGAGAAAAAAGAAGAAACAAGGATAAAAATATTCTTCAACCAAATATATATACTAAAGAGCTTGTTTCAGTTCTGAGCACTCTACTTCCATCTAATAAACTTATGTGGGTGAATATGGTTAACAAAAAAAAAAAAAAAATTTCCACATTCGCCTACCCATTTAATTCCCAAGATGAGTTTTATGAACAGTGGCTCCCTATCTTTAGGGAACACTTTTCATTCTCTACATTTTTAATTCATTTTTCTCCTCTCTCTCTCTCTCTCTCTCTCTCTAACACATACACACAGACCTCGCTAATAGCGCCTTCCAAGTCTCTGATCGTCGTGTTGGGCAACTTGCTCTCTCTCCTCTCTGGGCTCTCTCTTCTTGGTTTACTCGCTAGGCAACCATGGGGCAGTGATTAGCGGCTATTGTGGACGTATTCGGAGGATATAGCTTGGGCGGAGGACCTAGCCAAGGGCGGAGCTACATGTTAGGGTGGGAGGCCAAAATTTTTAAAATTTTCTTTTTACTATATAGAAATATTTAATATTTTAATAATTAGCCCTCAAAAATGGGACTTGGCCCTTGGTCTAATAATGTTCTTAAAAAAATTGTCCAATTTGTCTAGTAGTTATAGAGAACGTATTTTTTCTCAAATTCATTTTATGTGATAAAATGTGTTCTCGTATTTCTTAAAGTTTTGGATCATTTATGTTTTTGAACACATCATTAATTAAATTGAAATTTTTTTTACTCACAATTGTAGACAATTTGGTAACTTATATTGAAAATGAAAATTGTAAGGATTTCACTATGGAAGACGGTGAAAGATTAATTTAATTCTATGAAACATTTAATTTTAAGCATTCATTATGAAAGATACTAATTTTTGTGTATGTGTATAGATGCATGTGTTTATGTATGTGTATGAAAGTTTGTATAGACTAATAAATTAGCAACACAAATCGGCCCTCCCAAACAAAAACTTCTGGCTCCGCCCCTGGATCTAGCATCTCTAGCACTAGAGATCATTCTGCTGTGGGTGTGAGTGTTAGGAAGAAATAATAGATAATAATGGAAATATTAATATTTAAATAAAATAAGGTATAGAATAGAAAATCTTATATGAAATATTTTAAAAAGTGGTTAGCTAAAATAGGCGAAAATTTGAGGAAGCTACTATCAATGCTCTAAAGTTGTCGAAATAGTTTTTATTTTTTGGTGGTAAAACATTGGTTTTATTTCAAGCTGTTCAAACCAAATCTTATACACCGCATTGCACATATGACTTCAAAAATGAGGTGCGATGTGGTTAATTTTGGCTAAACTCTAAACCACATCGCACCACACCGTACCACACATGTGACCACAAAAATAAGGTGTGGTGCAATTATGATTTTAGCTAAACCGCACCGCAAAGTGTGGTGCTAAAAATGACCCAAAACCGCACCACACCGCGAACACCTTTATTGTCATCCAAATTAATCGATGTGAGAAAATTTTTAAGCACTACAGTTATTAGCTACTAATAATTTTGATCGTTCTAGCTTGTTTTCCACCAACCCTATTTGGATACAGGTTAGATAGGATATGGATAATAAAATGAAATATTTCCTTCTTTTTCTTACAAAAGGAAGAGCTTAGATTTAAATTATATATATATATATATATATATATATATATATATTATTTGATAGTTACCATGGAAGAAAAGAATTTAATGCCTCAATGATGACCATTTTGATTTCATCCGCATTCTAATCGAAGAAAGATAAAGGTTGAACTTTTATAAAGCAAGCACTCTTTCACATAAGAACAAGCGGACTTGGACACGATCTAACTAAACAATTCCATAAATATATAACAAGCTTTCTAGTCCTCCTTAGGGTGGGACTTCCTTTAATAACTTTTCTAAAGGCTTCTTTTCTTCCTTAGGATGGTGGTAGATTAGGGTGGCCATCATAAATGGTTTGTGTGATGGCGACAAAGACAGGTTCAAGATAATATATTAAGTCATTTTTATTCTTTTTTTGAATTTTCATCTTCCTTGAAACTCACTCCTGAAACATTTTCAGATGTTTAAGTTTTGAACCGTAAATGTATTCATTAAAAATACTAAAAACTACTAATTGAATTACACAATTTTTATGGTTTATTTGGATTGAGAGGGAGATGAGAGAGAAGAGTAGAGTAGAGTAATTTTTATTCAAAATTAGTCTTTTCTCAGCCGATTTTATTCTACTCCCCTCAATCTAAACAAGCAGTGAGTAAGAATTGGAAAAAATAAACTACATAAAATTACTGTTAGTTAGGCCTATTTGCACATATAGTTACACATCTAAACATGGGCTGATATCGACCAAGCAGGGCATATTTGCTCCGAAAGGAGAGGGAAAGCACGATTGGAGTTGGGCCACAAGAGCTTAAGGTCGATGACTTAAAATTTTTATATTTTTGTTGAAAAAGTGAGATGACTTAAGATGACAACATACACATATGTTTCACGAAAAATTTCGCACTGATCATAGTGTTATCATTATGTGAGCAGATGATATGATATCCCACATGTATCTTATTTTTATTGGTAGTCAGATTGACAAGAATGTATGGTGGAGAATATTGAATAATCTGTACCATTATACTTAATATATGGTACAGCTCTATACCATACAAATGATGCTCATTCCCCATCAATCAGAACCATTTGATCATCTGGGGTCCCACATTAGCAACTTTTGGAAAAAAAAAAAAAAAAGTAACCAAACAATAATAACTAATCAGTTTGTCTAGCTATTGAGCATAACTTTATTTTTATTTTATTATTTTGTTCCGACAGCCAAAAGAACCGTAGCAGCATTATCACGAAAAAGTAAACCTAATAAACGATGATAATCCCATCAGGCTGGATTTTCCTTTTATATATAATTTTCTTGGGGTCCACAGATTTGACGGTTGGAATCAAATTTGCACACCAGTTTTTCTTTATTTTAATTCAGAAAATGGAGCAATCTTGACCTTCGGATGTATGCCCACCCTGACATGTGATAAATCTGGGAACAACTACGGGAATCGGGTGGGTTTGGGTCAGCTGACATTTCCATCAAATTAGAGGTATTCAACTTAAAAACATGGTTTTAAAAATCAGACTGGTCTGTTCGACCGGTTTAACCGAAAATCAGTTATTAATTTAGTCCGATTATGTCTAATAACCGAAAATAATCCAATAATCGAAAACCATCTAGTTCAATCGTAAAAATTAGTAACCGGTATGGTTGAACCAGTTATTGGCCGGTCACAGCCCTCACTACCTCTGCTCTGCTTCTCATGGAAAATTTTCTTTGACTTCTTGGCTTTTGATGAGGAAGGTGCAAGATTGCTCTTCTCTAATTTGTGAAATCTCAGATCTGGGATAAAAGGAGATTTGGGGAGACACTTAGATTGGGTAAAATTTCATATTTATTTAAGAATATGTGAGAAAATGATTATGAAATAAGGAATATCTCTTGGTTTGGGCGAGGAGCCGAACTAGGATTTGGAGGAGAGAGAGAAAGAGAGAGAGAGAGAAAGAGGAAACAGGAGCTCTGCCGCTACTTCTTCTTCAGAGTGAGAGAGAGAGATTTGAGCAATTTGTATAGACTTTTTAGATAAAGAGAGGAGAGGACTATCTTTTTAAAAAGTTTGGTATAAACATGGTTGGATGTCCTTTGGCCATGTTGATGGTTAGGTGGGAGAGGCAAACCACTTTGTGATTCTACATTTATTTGCATTTCGTAAACACCGGTAAGGTTATTGCAATATTCAAGACAAGCATAAAATATATTTATAATAAATACAATTTTTTTAGAAGAAATATTTAATATGAAATTATATTAACATAGATAAATATTTTTTTAAAATAAATAATGGTTTTGTTAAAAGTAATGAAAATTATATATGATTATAAAACTTTAAAACCATAACCTTTTTTATTTGGTAGTTCGTTTAGGTTAATTTCTTTTCCTTTCTCTAAAAAAAGGATAATTTATTTTTCTTTTAATTTGAGTTAAATTTGACATGAAATTCTTCTAAAATTTTATATCTTTTTTTTAGTAAATATCAGTAGCTATATTCTTATTTATTTAATTTTATTATTTTTTTATAATTATTTTTTTATTAATTAAATTATTTATGACATTACTGGTTTGATCACCGGTCGAACCCTGGTCTGATTAGAAAACTGGTAACCAATCAATTTTCTAGTTCTTTCACCGTACCAGTTTTTAAAACCATGTTTGAAAGTTACCAATGTTTTGAGATTAAAGCTAGAAATTAAATTATCAACCTAAACCTAAACCGACCCAAACGGAGACTAAAATAATAATAATAATAATAATATTGGCTCACCAACTCAAAATCCAAGGTATCAAGTCGGGTTGGATTTGGTCCGTTTTGTCGAGTTGGTAAATTGGACATACACCCTTAAAAATAAATAGGTAATGCAATTAAAACTAGCCCCCAATGTCACGTTAATAGCTAAATCAAAGTCACAATGACCTCTTGTCTTGTCGCATCATATTGACACCGTTGAGTCTAAACTAGAAAAAAATTTATTTCTTTATTAAAAAAAGATAAAATAAAAAGATTTATAGTAGATTTTTTTAATATTTTAAATTTTGTTAAGTTTATTTGATAGTTGTTAGTGTGTGTGTATATATTTGCTGTTATATGTTCTGTAATTAAAGTGATGAATTAAAACTATATTTAATATCTATATAAGAATATAAGAAAATTTGTGATTTTTCATATGAACCAAACATTAAAAAATGTTTTTTAAAGAGCATTTCAAGAACACAACCAAATACCAAAAAAAACTACTAGAAACCAAGTACTTTTTCTTTAAATGTTTTCAATTTTTGGCAAAAAATCTTTTATTCCAAACCAAACGGAGTCTTGATTGACATTAACAGTCACAACATTAATGAAAATGGATAGAAGGATGAAGTTTAGAACAATTTCAAACATTAGGGACTAAAACAAAAATTTTTACACAGGAGACCAAAATCAAAATGATCCGTTTAGAAATTGCGATTTGCAATTTCGTTTAGAATTAATAATAACTGCTTAGTAATGAATAGGTAAAGGTAATGCAATTGTTTACCACCAACCCTAGTAGCCTAGGGGTACACGGGTACACTGGTACCACGGCCATAGCAGTGAAGGGATTTGGAAAGAGAAAATACATGGAGGTACATAGGTCTTTTATTTAATACTAGGCTAAGACATGATCATCAATTTTTTTATATATAGAATTTCAATGTGTCTCTGCTCTATGATAATTGCTCTTTATAATAATTAAGTCCTAAACATTGATTAGTTTTTGGTGTATGCAGAGTTTAACCTCAAATATCTTATTTGATAACAATAAGTTTTATTAATTGAGTTAACTAGAATTCACGAAAGTCACGGCATAACTATCAAATTAATTCCAATAATTTTTCTCCTATAAAAATGAATTTGCGGTTAGAGCATCCACAGCAGTGGAGCTAAAAATTTAGCTATTTGGCACCACAAAAAGTTATTTTATCTATTTTACCTACACACATGCTGCAGCAGTGGATCTATTTTAGCTTTTAACACAATAAAATAATATAAACATCACAATAAAATAAGATATCCACTACACAACCATTACAGGCACACAAATGGGCAGGGAATAAATAAATAAAAAAAAAAGCTCTAAGCTACAGTGCACATCTATCTATGGATGTGCACTGTAGCAATGAAGCTAAAAAAAATAGCTTTACCTCCACTGCTGTATGGTTATTTTTGTGTTTTGGTAGAGTTAAAATAGCTATATAGCTTTTTAGCTCCACTGTTACAAGTGCTCTTAGGCAGAACTGTTATTGCCTTGTTTACTGGTACTTGACAAACATCCTTTGGATTACACATACATATTTTGCCTTATGATGTTTATGGGTTGATTTACATGACATAATTATTGTCTCATTCCGTTCAAATTAATGAAGATAAATAGGGTGTTTGGGAGAGTAATTTAAGTTATGTTATTTAAGTGTATTTGATATACGTGTGGGTAAAAAAGTATGTGAAAATGTGTAATATTGTTTAAAATGTGTTGAAATGTGTTAAAACAATGGTGCCAAACAGGCCCAAATTGATTTGAAGGTTATGTTGGTCCAAATCAAATAATGAACAAATTTTGGTTATGGGATCGATGTTCATTTTCTTCATCATCATCTTTTCTATTTCCCTATTATAGCTACTTTTACAGCTTCTTAATTTCCTGTTTTACTTGTTTTTGGAATGTACATGTTGAAACATGTGATTTGAGAATCTCACGACATGTACAATTTGTTACAAAAATGAGTTATGAAAGAAGTAGCTTCCAAATATTGTGAAAACCCCTAGACATGGAACTAACTAGTAACATTTTTTAACCTATATTTGCTAAAATACTGCTACATCTCATTTCACATATATAGCTCGCAATCCATAGTACAACCATATGCATACAACAGTACAAAGTTTACAATTTGTTGATCCATAACGCGTTGCCCTAGCCATGGACTTCAACTCAAATATAAGATAGGTTGAGTTTTGAGACTTCCATGGCCTAACTAACTCAAATCTATATTATGTAATCTACAATTTATAAGCTTTAGTTGATATCATAATATCATTCCATATGAACTTTTGAAATATCATAATTTTACATATCATTTTAATATATATATATATATTTTAATTGTATTTAAATGCTTTTTTATATTTAAACCCTCTCCATTAAAATTTTGGTACATTATACTTTCTTTAAATTGTAACTAGAATATGTAATTCTTTATACAAATGCAATCATAATAGTTGACTAATGCTAGAATATATAATTCCATAAATAAATACAATCATAATAAATGTCTATTAATAATTACTTAATTATCAAATTTCATACTTAGACAAAAAATATCATTTTATCTTAAACTTTTATGTAAATTACACGGGTTACTGACTAGTAAAATTTATTTTGAATGAACCAAATTTTAATCTCAAATTAATTATGCAAATTACCAATTAATTCAAATGTATGATATGTGGATTCCACTTAGTTCAATCGATAAAATTTTTTATGGTTGAATGAGAGATCTAAAATTCAATCCCCACCTAAGTCTTGATTTGTGTCTTGATCTAATGATAAAGAGTTATTATTAAAAGTAGATGCAATATGTTGAAATTCTCTAAAAGAAAATCAGATATATGATCACCATTGTGGGATTATAAACCACAATTATGAGATTATATATATATATTGTTAGGTTCTAAAACTTTAGGATCTAAATGTATTAGAAATTCAATGTGTAATGTTGGCAAACCGTGATCAAAACTTAGAGTCTAGATTTAGGTTGCTCAAAGTGTGTTTATTTGTAAAGTTAGAATTAAGTGTACTGCAGGATTTATTGTACTAAATCTGCAAGGTTTAATCGATCGAAAATTAGACTCGATCGATCGAACCTCGTGCAGATTGTTTTTCTGTAGAATTTTCAACTCAGCCCAAGCCCATGTGACGTGTAGGGTTTTATACTTTATGTCTCATATAAAAAGAAAAACTATTGCCACGTTTTTTATGTTGTTGATATGCTATGTGTGTGAATCTCTTGTGAGATTTAGAGGTGTTTATCTTCATACACACTTAGGGTTATCAAAATCAAGATTGATGTCGAGAACTTGGTGATCTCTTTAGTTGCTGTTTCAAGAGCTTAAAGAAAAACACAAGTGGGTGTACTTGTGGTTGCTGTGGATCAAGGAAAGAAGTAGTCCATGGACTTAGAGCTGTCACATGGTCGTGGTAGTAAGCTTTCTACTCGAAGTAGCAATAGAATGTTAGTGGTCTAAGTTTTATTATAAAATTTCAATTCTTTCATAGTGGATCTGTTTTACCTTGAGAATAGCTAAGTTAAATCCTCTCGAGGTTTTTTATCGGTTTAGTTTTTCTGGGTTATCATATCGTTGTGTTCTTTATATTTCCACATTATTTACATAATATGATTTACTTGTGTTAACCTAGATCTGAATAATTTATCTAAGTAATCATTTGGTTAAATAACTAGGTTAAACAACTTGTATTTATATATATATATAATCTCACCCAATCAAGTTGTGTTCAAATTACACCTGATGTAACTCTAAGCAATGTTACATCACCTAATAAACATTCTTGCCAAATTTCATATTAATTAGATGTTATTTGTCATTCGATCTATAAACTCATATTTTATGTACAAAAACTTGAATTTAAACAATTGATTGATGATATAACTATTAATCTTTGATCACCTTGAAATTTTGCAAGCATAGAAAATATGTAAAGATAATGTAATTTAACGGTGAAATTTTAAAAATTCATATAAAATTAAAAAATATTGAGTAGTGTAATATTGTTTAAAGTTACACTAAATGTAAGTTTTATATATAGAGAAGAAGACAATAGGATCTTTATAAGGGGGTTGAGAGCATCAAATTGCCATTTGATTTTCTAATTTGTTGCATCTTTTTTGTCGGTCACAACTCAATGTGAAAAGAAATAGGTAGGCTCGTTTTCCAAGAAATGTTTATAATATACGAAACGAAAGAATTGAACTTTTGAAGCATTGTATGCTCATCTGATCTGACCATATGTGCTCTCTCATTAATGTGAGGTACAAAGTCTACCCAACTTAGAGATTCAAATGCATGAAAAAAAATCATGACCCTGCTTTTGAAGCTAAATGTGAGGAACCAATCCACATGACACAAAAATCCATCCTTTATCCTTTTCTGAAAAATTTCACCCTGAAACGCCTCCTTGAATATTTAATGCTCCTTTCATTCTTTCACAAGGCTTTCAGTCGTCTTTATTTACAATTCTAGCTGAGAATGACATGAGCTTTCGAAGTGATAGGACATCATTTCTATGAAAGAAGGTAGTAAACCTAACAATGACTTAGAAAAGAGTTTGAAATACAGCTAGTTTTCGTTTGTGTTTAGTTTATTTGGCTAAATTTATCTTTCATGAACAGTTTTTAAAAATTTTAATTTGAAATTTTCTAATTTTTCAAAGTATAAGTATACTTTAGAACACTTTTAGCAAAAAACTAAATAAGTTGATGTCAAACGCATACTAAAACTCCTTTGTAAGAGACATACCTACCTCATCTCTCTACTCGGCTTTAAAAACTAAAAGGTAAAAAAAAAATTTAAAAATAAATATCAACTTCATTTCTCCACAAATACATCAAGCTTTTGCAATACTCTATTTTCAAAACAGAAATGAGAGAGGAAGAGAAACATCAATAATAACGGACGTAATGAGAACAACTTATTCCCTATGACTTAGCATTAATGAAAAGTGCGAACCTTGGTCCTTTTAGCTTTGACATTAAAAAAATAAGAGAGATATTATTCTTTGTGACATTGGTGGTAGGGTGGTAATGTGTGTTGGTGGATCGTCTTTATGTCATATCAAGATAGGATTATTGACTATTTTGGTAAATCCGAACACAACTCATTTAGTAAGCATGTTAAAAAATATTAACTCTAGGGTTGTGAAGGACTTGCCTGCTTCCTTTCCTTCTACAACACTTGCTTTTCCATGGATGATCACTGCCACTACCCTTTTCCTCTTGTAATTGGGTAAGGGGTTTTGTTGTACTTCAAATCCTTCTTGGGGGAGCTCCAAAGTTCCTTCATGCAACCTCTTGTAAAAGAGTCTGTGAAGGATCCAACAATCCTTCATAGCACGCTGGATGTAACAATAGAGGAGTCAGAACTGTGAATGCTTCCTCTCTTCTTCTATTGTTTGGCTTCGCTACCTAATTTTGCTTGAAAATTTCATATGCTACCCATCTGTCTAGGACAACATTTAGTTCCCTTGAACAAAAATCTTCCTAGACAAAAACCCCACAAGGTAAATTCAAATCAGAACTTGTGAAGAATTCACTAATCAAGAAACAAGCGGTTATAAGTATAATAAATCTTACACACTAGCCTATCTCAAAACACTAACCTATAGTTGAACCTATTAACCTATACCAGTATCAGCTCTAGTATGCAATTGGATTTGTGAAGAATTCACTAATCAAGAAACAAGTGGTTACAAGTATAAGAAATCTTACCCACTAGCCTATCCCAAAATACTAACCTATAGTTGAACCTATTAACCTATACCAATATCAGCTTTAATATGTAATTGGATTTGTTCTTGTAGATACTTCTCCTTATACAGATCCCAGTACGTGACTAACAGTACAAAAACTTGATTGCTATTATAGGATGCTAAATTTTTTAATCCATGCTTGTAGATCTGGAAGCAGCTTGGTATATAACCCTAAGGCGCATAAGAAGTTGCAGTAGCTCTTGTAAAGCGTGTATCTCAATATGTATCTTTGTGTCTATGATGACGATGCACTGTAAAAGATAGCTTTTATATGCTCCAGAAACCTAGTACATGAAACCCTAGAATAGCATTATCATATCAGACTGAAAACAGATCTAAAAATTCAAAATCCACTTATCTTGATAGATTGAGAGGTATTGAGCCTTGCATCGAGATTAATTAAATTTTGATAAATCGGCAGGTATTGAGCCAAGTGTCGAGATCAATTGTTCCAGCTTTTCTTTTACTATTTCTCGAGTATTCTTCATGTTTTTAATAATTCTACTAGTAGATTTACTTCATGATGTTCTTGTACACGCTAGAACTAAGACCCAAATACAAGTGAAGTGAATTTTATCATAAGATATGCCAATTGCATAAAAATACGACCCTAACATCCATAACTTGGTTTTGTGTTGGGCTCACCTTTTTCAATTTTTGGGTTTCAACCCATGTTATTTGATTGTTTCTTCGGAATAAGATGATATAGGACATTGTGACAAGAAAAGGAGCCTTCTATAACCGTGATTATGACAAGTAAAATGATGCAAATTGATACAAGTGAAGTATAAATTGGATAATTTTACGGAATAAAGCAAAGCAAGTTGTAACTTGAATTCTGGGTAACATTGAGCCCAATGCCTGGCTGCCAGGGTCCCTCATTGTGGGAAATTTGAACTTTACACAAATTATTGAAGCAATGATGGTTGTGAGAGTCAAAAGAAAGATAAATTTGCTAGTATCGTATGTTTTTAGAGAGAGAGAGAGAGAGATGTGAGTTGGAAGAAAGGAATGTGAGAGAAAGATAGTTGTGTAACGCAAGGAAGACAATAATTTTTTTTTTCCTTTTATTTTTGCGTTTAAGAATTTGTTAGCAAGATTGGGAAGCTAGATTCCGGGAGGCCATGTGAGAGAGATGTTGTCACATGACAGAAATAGTATTCTGATATCTTAAAATCAAGCCCAATAAACATTCAAAACATGATAGTATTTAATTACGCATGCATGAGCAAAATCAAAACGAAAATAACATAATTATTCTTGAGTGTATACTTCTCAAAGAATATTTAGGAGAATGAAAGTCTCCGATGATTCTGTGTGTCCCCACCTTTTGACCTCTCTCTCTCTCTCACAGTTCAACATTCTCGTGGGTCCAAACCAACAATTACGGTCTCCAACAGCTGTCCAGCTCAATCTCTACGTGAATATATTAGCTTTTGGCTTTGGCCCTACTTGTTTGATGTTTATTAATAGAACTAGGGAAAGTCTTAAGAGAACCTGTCTCTCTTTACTCTCAGAGAGAGAGAGAGCGAGCGCGCGAGTAAGCGAGCAAATCAGCTTTCGTGATTCCCAAAAACAAAAGAGTGCATTATGGGACGGTCCTTCTTCTAGTTCAGCTCGGTTTGGTGACATGTAAAATGCTGCTGAATGCATTCTCATCAAAGGTCACTAGAGCGCAAGAAAAAGTAAAGATAACTCCTTTCCATAAAGCGATTCACATCTATCTCTCTCTCTCTCTCTCTCTCTCTTGCATGAAGATATATGAAGGAATATATATATTTTCAATCTGTCTTTTTCTCGTGTGATAAAATATGTCTATCTAAGACGTGTACAATTCAACCTTATTTTTAATTTTGGGTAACATGGTCCTACATCATTTGGATGTAACACGACAATTTAGCCTTGGAAGGATTTCGTAGATTTGTCACTGTTTCTCAATGAGGGATGGTTGTTACAAGTCCACATCCAGGGCGAAGCAATTGCAAATCTACGCCTTAAGTATTAGAATTTGCACATCAAGAAAAGATCAATCGTGAAAATTCACAAAAGCATAAATGTGACCAAAACATAGACAGCCATATTAATTTCCACATCAAATAAGATATTAATTTCACGATCAGATCATAGAAAGTCATTTCATTCGATCACGTGGCATGTTCTCTTGATGGTTACTAAAAGGGTTAGCAAATATCACTGAATTTTTCACATTTCTTCTTCTTCTTTGTTCTGTGGTGGGGTTCAAGTAAGGTGTACATGAGAGAGGTGCAAGAAAAATTCAGTGAAGAAATCTGGGTATCTAACAACTCTCAACATAGAATAGGAATAATTGGCTTCAGATGTGATTTTGATCCGAGCAACAAACCTATTTTTGGTCATATGATTTCCACATAAAGATAAATAAGTTGCTTTAATTTAATACATATTTAATTGTCTGTTTAATTAAGTTGCTTTAATACATAAATGTAAAATTGACCTCAGAATTGTACGGGTGATTTACTTAAATGTACGAAAAACTCCACGACAGGACATCTGCAAAAATAAAATAGGACACTATGGTGTTATTGTTGGTAATCCATTACTTAAGTTAAAGATTAAGTTTTTTTTTTTTTTTTTTTTTTTTTTTTTTTTAACTTTTAAAGTCGTTTAAGGTGGTTACTGTTATAGAACCATTTCCCTGATTTTTTAATTGCTATCGTGATAATGGTAGGTAATGGCTTGAAACCATCCAGGTGTAATTCGTGAAGGGTAATTAACTCATTTTAGGTTACCTTTAATTGTTTTCACTGAATGTTTGTAAGCTAAAATGTGTGTTTATACTTATATAAGTTTTGACCATTCTCTTGTTAGACATATTATGGCCTGAGTGGCCTAATTAATTGTAAGCTCATATATTATTATTATTATTATTTATTTTTTTTTTTTAAAGAAAAAGTAAGCTCATATACTTTTAGAATAAACAAATCAATCTTGAGTTAGTTTATGGTTAGATTAAGTATTCTTTTATATATAAATCATTCATTGGGTTCATTGTAACATAAGAGTTTAATATTAATATGCAGTTGCATGTTAAGAACTTTTTACTATGAACGCAAGCCGTTAAGTCAACTCACATAAAATTTTGTGTTCTCTCTCTTTCGTTCTTCCGCTTTTCATTCAACCACTCACAATCGCATAACAAATTTAACACTCCTAACTTGGTTGACCTGTCTTTTGCTTTGACAACCCCCTCTTTCTAGGAACTATAGGTCTTTAACCTCTTTACGAGGTTCTAGTCTCTATGTTAATCTAGTTGGTCATTCTTTTGATTTGAGCATCCCTTTCTATAGGGATTTAAAAATTATAGCCACTTTTATGAGAATTTTGGTTATTTTATTGACATAGTTTACTGTTCTTTTGCTCAGACTATCTCCTTCTTTAGAGTTTAGAGATGTAGAAATTTCAAATTCCAGCCTCTCTTTGGACACTACAAAATAATTGACTTGTTTGGACCCACTTTTCTAGATGGTTCACTGAAATTGTTGAAACAAACCCCTAGAACTGGTGCGCATAAGTAGGCCTGACTAGCCTTATTTAGAGAGGATCATTAAAACCCTTAAAATAAACCAATACAACAACAACCCCCGGAAATAGGTTTTAGAAAATAAATCGGGGAAATTTTAGCTCTCCTGCGAGAGTCTTACTCTTACCTCCAAATTTTTACTTATTTAAACAACCCTTGATACAAGATACCCCAAGTTGATAAATCATCGAAGTCCATATAGTTACGCATGGTGTATTTGTAGAAAATAGAAATACTTTATTTTCTTTAATTATAATTTGGCTAAATTGCAAAATACACCTTTAAAGTTTGAAAGTATTTAAATTTTATATATTAAAATTTCAGAATTTAAATTTTACCTCTTGAAGTTTTATTCCATTTGCATCAGTATCTTCTTCATTCATATTTTTCATTAGGTGCTACATAAGCTTGCCACAAATGTTTAGTTCATTCAATAAAATGATGTCACGTCGTTTTTATTATGTCATGTCATTTATAATCATTTAATAATTTAGGTTACAAAAATGATGCGACGTCATTTTATTGGACAAACTAAACATGCATGATAAGTTTCTGTGAAATTTAATGAAGAATATGAAAGGGCTGCTGATGCAAACGGAATAGAACTTCAGGTAGGTCAAATCTAAATTTTGAAATTTTAGAGTGTAAAATCCAAATACTCTAAATTTTAGGAATATAGTTTGCAATTTAGCCTTATAATTTATATGGCCATTTTATAAGAAATGAAGAATTTGATATAGCTAATTGATATTGGCTTAAATCTTGTTACAACATGTGTCAGCAATCTAGGTGGATTGTCGAAGTGTGAGTCCGTGATTTAATTCTTGTTAATGGTTGAACAGTTAAACTGCATTATTAGTATCTATAGAGACATCAGAAATATGTTGCGTAAATTTAATATATAGTTAGAATTGAACAAATTGAATCTTTACCTATCTCTTTTTATCATTTATTTTTATACACGATAGAAATTCTACTTTAACCTAATCAAAGTGTATATATGTGTGAAGCTTCCTCCTAGAGACTTTAACTCTAGCCCTTGCCCCCCACACTCTACAAGCACTTATTCTTGTGGAGTAACCACTACACTTAGGGTGCGCGGTGATATCTATATTTATCTCAATGGACAGGAAACTGCTTAATCTAAAAACTTAATTTTTAGAGTTTGGACCCAAAATAATATCGTGGGAACCCTGTATTTTTCCAATGTATTTTTTTAATATATAATGTTAGTGGGAGAGAAAAGATTCGAATTTTGGATGTCTCAGTTGAAAACACCAAAAAATGTTATTTCAACCTAAAGGCCGTTGACCTATTTAGCTTAGTTAATATAGCCCCTGACAGCTAATTAATAATCCTATTTAGAGCCAGTTTAATTCAATTTGAGGCCTACGATAATAAATTTAAGTGATGCATATTTGATATTTAAATATAAATTAAACAAAATTAATCTAAATTTCTATATTATGTATTTTTTTTTAAAACAATTCTTCATGATTTTCTAGACACAAAATTACTAGTAAAATTTGGTATTTAAGTTTTGCCAATATCTCTATTTCAATTGGTATATTACAGCAAATTAATC
Organism: Castanea sativa; assembly: GCF_040712315.1. Classification (NCBI taxonomy): domain Eukaryota; kingdom Viridiplantae; phylum Streptophyta; class Magnoliopsida; order Fagales; family Fagaceae; genus Castanea; species Castanea sativa. The sequence goes on along the minus strand of NC_134013.1, from coordinate 53,909,269 downwards.
TACTTAATCTTCTTGTGACATAATTGATCTTAAGTAGGATATTATGAATTTTAGTTTTGAAATATTTTTCAACATAAACATTTGCAACAAGTATTGCCAATAAAATTCTATAAGCGATCCATGTACTTGGGAAAAAAAATCTTGTCTTTTCGTATATTAAGTATGCGTTTGGATAGTGCTAAAAAACACTATCCTGGGACTGTGTTTTTTTTTTTTTTTTTTGGAAGCACGTTATGTGGCTATGATGGCTTGTCCAGTGGGCCCTATGCACTGTTCACGGAACCTACAAATCTCTTTTTTCATCAAAACTATCATTACAAATGGGTCCCATGGCACTATTCACACATTTAAAAATTATTTTGCTACTATGTTTTCAGTTTTCAGTAAAATAAGCGGTATCCAAATACACTCTAAAGAAAAGTTATATTACATGTTTGAACATAATTATGATATTTTTTTATCATTATCTTCAACCTTTTTTTGACTCAATATTTTATTATATCCAAATTGATATTTTCTAGTCGAGATTTATATTTACAAAAAAAAAAAAAAGAATATCTATAAAATAAAATTATAATGTAAGAGTAATAAAATAAATTTTCTGGCATAGGAAAATAAAATATAATTTGTTAAAGGCATTGTTACAAATTCACTTAATAAAAGCTCACCCAATATATAGCTTTAATTAACTTGCTCACGCAAAAAGGATTAAACAAATAAATTAATGAATACCAACCAAACCAAGTTTAATTCCATATAAGAAATCGAATATCATGGTTCATGAATAAAAATTAACAAAAAGAAATGAAAAATTATGTTTGTTTTTGTAAAGAAATTTCATATCAATGCTTGGTTAAATAAATTTGAAAACTAATTTTCAATTTTCAATATTGATTTTGATTTTGATTCTGATTTTGATTTTGAGAGAGAGAGAGAGAGAGAGAGAACTATTCGATGTGTGATAATATGAGAGATTAAGTGGCTAATGTTGACAAATTATCATATAAGAGATTAGTTTACAAAAATTAAAGTCTCAAGCTATTAGGGGAAATTAGTAGTCAATGATGATTTTCTGGTCAAGATTTATATTTAAAAAATATTTACAAACAAAAAGAATATATACAAAATAAAATTATAATGTAAGAATAATAAATAAATTCTGGCATAGGAAAATAAAATATAATTTGTTAAAGGCATTGTTACAAATTCACTTAATAATAGCTCACCCAATATATAGCTTTAACTTGCTCACGCAAAAAAGGATTAAACAAATAAATCAATGAATACTAACCAAACCAAGTTTAATTTCATCTAGGAAATCGAATATCATGGTTCATGCATAAAAATTAACAAAAAGAAATGAAAAATTATGTTTGTTTTTGTAAAGAAATTTCATATCAATGCTTGGTTAAATAAATTTGAAAACTAATTTTCAATTTTGATTTTGATGTTGAGAGAGAGAACTATTCGATGTGTGATAATTTGAGAGATTAAGTAGCTAATGTTAAAAAATTATCATATAAAAGATTAGTTTACAAAAATTAAAGTCTCGAGTTACTAGGGGAAATTAGTAGTCAATGATGATTCAAGACATTTAAAATTTGAGTTTATTTATATATTCAATTAGGTTGAGTTTATATTTGCTTAATATTTTAGAGTCCTTCTTGAAGGTGGGTAAAATAGTGCACAACCCACTTGGTTTATTTTATTTGATTTTTTTATTAAATGCGAAACCAACTATTATTTTAAAATTTTGGAACCTTTTTGTAATGGAGGGCCTTTAGCCTAGAGCTGGCCTGATGCTAAAGAATTCTAATGAGTAACCTTGCAAACTAAAAAAATGGCCTGATGCTGAAATCATCACTTTCTATGCTTTTTTCTCGATACCATAATATGTTCGAATATTTTTCTATATCTAATGTAATCTTAATTAACAGACCCTATTAACCAAAACTTAAAAATATGAAAAAGAAAAAAAAGTTTAGTTTCAAATTGGTTTTGGAGCCATTTTCATCTAATCTATTATGTAGCGATTAAAGAGAGTTGTAATTATATAATTTTTTTAAAATGAACTATGTAACTTATTTAAGTAATACATATGAATAATTTTATAAATTCACATAGTTGATATAAATGGATAACTTCAAATCCGTTTGGAAATAAATTTATCCTAAGAACATATATTAAAATTGGGGTTGTCATTCGTTGGCTTGTCTGATTATCCTGCAAACATTTTCCGCTGGACTGAGAAGGAATTTACTCACTCATTTTAGACACAGTAGGAAAGATCCATCAGAAAAATCAGAGCGAAGAGGGACAGGGATGTCTGCAATACCCGTGACAATGGTGTTGTTTTCACGTGGGATTTTTCTTACATTAATACTCAGCAATTTCCAAAATTCTCTGCTATTTCTTGCTTCTTTATTTCACAGTAGCACGAATATCGACGCCCGATTTAGCCGATTAGGAGTATATCATAATGAAGTATTATTTAATAAATGGTGCATTGGAGTCAAATTTATACAGATCGACCAAAATTATTATTGCCATGCAATATTTAATGACGATCATTAACTATCAATTTGTAAAAGCACATTGCTGAATTTTTTTATTTTTATTTTTATTTTTATTAGAGCACAATGTTATCTTTTTATTTTTTTAATGAGAGTTTTAACATATAATGTTCGTCCCTGATGATTTTTTTATTATTATCAGATTAAGATACTAAATAATTTTTGGTGTAAGAAAATATCAAACCATAGATTCTTATTCAACAATAACAGACTTTACCAAATCTATTTGACACTAATTGATTTTATATGCAATTTTATGTTTTCTTTTTTTCTGTTTTTATATCAAGTGAGAAAGGATGATTGAAACTCAAGTTTTCCTTCGTGGAAAAACATGACTTTATTACTAAATTACAAAACTTTTTGGGATTTAAATTTAGATTTCATTAAATTGGATAATGAATAGAAACCAATTGATGCTTAGTGGAGAGCTTTGTAAGTAGTGACGGCTCTAGTAATTTTTTTCCGAAAGATCATTAAGAAATTATTATTAAATAATATTTAATACAAAAGGAAAAACTTGAATATATCGAGTCATAAAAAAAATGCAAATATATGAAATTTTACAATTTCTATGAGTTATAATATTTTAAAATCATTACATGATAGTTCATTATCAGTTTTTTTTATCTATTGCCAATGTGGCTATGTGTGACAATTTTATTTTGTTAAATTTGTATAACATTTATTTATTTTTAAGTAGTTATCATTATTTTTATAAGAAGATTTTATACTAAAATGACAAAATGCAACCCACTGACATTATATTATTTATTAACCTGCACATCCATATTCATCTATACATAAATATTACACTAAGTGTCTATTTAACCAATTAAATATTTGAACAATTTCTAACTTTACTATTTTTTTCTTTAATTACATACTAGCATAAATAATACACTAAATGTTTAATTGCTATTTAGTCTTAGGTTGTACTGATCTAAGTTAAGAGCTATCATCAGAAGCGAACGCCATAAGTTAAAACTCTCTCTCAAAAAAAAAAAAAAGTTGTACTGATCTATAATCAGGGTGTGCAAGATTTCGGCCAATGTTTGCAAAAATATTTTTAAGCATAAAATAAACTAATATAAAATATTTTTTAATATATTAATTTTTTTTGAAGTCAAAAAGTTCGTTTGAACCCCGGAACAACAAGTGCCGCTGCCCCTGCTTGTAAGTCCTAAAATCTATAAGACTTGGCTTAAATTGTCTTCTTTGTACTATGCCATGAGCTTAATTAATTGGTCTATTTAATAATCTAAGACATGGTTTGGGTCTTAGTGTTCCTATGCATTTATTGGATGTTGACAAGTGTTTAACAATTAACACGTGTTAGCATCTTATCTAGTCCAAGCCCAAGATAAAATATATAGTATCCATCATATTGTGTTTATATATTATAAATATATTTTTTAATATATTAATAAGCCATGTTGTAATTCTTTTCATGGTCAAAATTCCACTTATAACTTACATGTAATGTAATGATTTTTAGTAATTAAAAATCTCAAATATATCATACGTTTGTTTTTGCTAAACTCATAAAATGATTAATTTATAACAATTTTAAACAATACAGTATCTATTTGTGTGTCCAAAATTTTATAGTTTAACTTAAAAAAAAATCTGCAGTTTCTGATATAATTAGTACATAAAGAGTCTAAAAACCACATATTTCTATGAAAGATAACAAATTATTTCATAAAAAATTGAACTTTTAACACTATTGAAAGGTAACAGTTCTTTTTCTCAATTGAAATTTGTTTCTTTATTTTTCTATATAACTTTTTAATCTTAAAAATTGATAAAATGGGATTTTCAAAAAAAAAAAAAATCAATAAATAGTGTCAACAAAAAACAGACAATAAATGTTAAAAAGAAAAAAGAAAACAAAAACCTAAGAAAAAGTGAAAAAAAAAAATATCACGGTTTCTAGAATTTCTAGTAAGAATTGGTTGCTCTTTAAAAAAGAAAAGTAATAATAATAATAAATAAATAAATAAACAAAATAGACTTTCTTTTCAGACCTTCTGAATAACGCTAGTAACATTTCATACTTTTGATTTTTTTTCTTTTTCTTTTAGAATATTCAAAAGTTAGAGCTAGTTCATGATACAAAATCACTCATGGGATCGAACTTTTATGGCTTAGTGTAAATTAAAACAATTTCCATTAAGGGGCATTTTTGGCAAGGCCAGAGAGAGAGAGAGAGAGAGGTGTCAACCCTTGTTGAGTGAAGAATTATAGTACAGATACTGGGCTCCAGTATTCCATCCCTTTGACAAACGAATATATTGAGAATGAAATACCACAACTCCAATAATATACTCTTCAACAACCATAAACCGACACTATATATAAACCCCAACAACCATCCATACATAAATGATAAAACCTGTGATCCACTTTCAGCCTTAAGTGTACCTCACAGGCGCGTGCCATGTTAGTTCCTCAATGGTTGTTTTTACGTTCTGAAAATTTAAGAGAGAAATTAGTGCAGAAAGATGATCTTAACCTACAAATTAATTCAGCACTTAAATGCAAACTTTTGCATTAAATATGGTTTTATTTGAACATTGGTTTCAAAATTCTAGCTTTACTCGTTTCCAAAGCCAAAAGTTTTGACATCTTTACTGAATCAGTGTTAAGAAAAACATGTTCACGTTTTTCAAAAAATAAAAAATGATGTTTTTTACCTGATAACAAGAATTTTTAGATTTAGTTGAATCTTTAAACTAAATGACACACACACACTCTCTTTCTCTTTAATGGGTACGTTCAGTAAATTATAATGGTTATTGTATAAGAATAGGAATTGTTACTACAATTAATACAAGAAGCTAGAATAAAATAACAATTATTATTTATTTATTTAGTTACAAAATAACATCGAATGGAATAATATCACAATCAAGTCAGATTTCCTAAATAACCCTTATTTTATAAAATTATGTTTACACTTTTTGTTGATTTAATTAACATTTTATTATATATAAAACTGAATTTTTTTTAAAATTAATATTATATCCTTTGCTCAAAATTAATAACTCTATAAAAAGTAAGATACAATAAAGAAATATAACCAAAAAGTCACCAAATGCTGATATGAACATCAACTTTTTCTGCTAACTAGGTTAAGGTTTCTATTAAAATTTTTTTATACCTCAAGAAATAAGTAGAATGACTAGTACAGGAAGTAACCACTATAGAGAGAAAAACACCAATTGTCAACCTCAATGAAATCAAAAAGCGCATGCCGTTGGTTTTGTAAAAGCTACAACGACAAAAACCATGCCTGTTTGAAGCTTGACCACAAAAACCATATCTCATGGATATTGCTGCAAAAACACTCAGAGAGAGAGAGAGAGAGAGAGAGAGAGAGAGAGAGAGAGAGAGAGAGAGAGAGAGAGAGAGAGAGAGAGCGCGAGAGAGTTTTTTTTTTCCTTTGGAGGAGCAACTAGAGGGGTTTTAGGAATTTTATTTTAAAAACTTATCAAGTAGGTCAAGAAATAGATAATCTAGTCCTTTAGATAAAGAATAATTATTATCCCTCATTTAAAAAAAAATCATTCATATAGTGAATATCTATTCTTTGTAAATAAAATATTTATTCCTTAAGTTAAGAATAAATATACTTTAAATAATGGTCAAGGGATGTGAATTCACTTTTTTTAATAAGTCATAAGTTTTCCTTCAAACTGACCAAAAAAAATTTTAAACAAAGTCAATATCTACTAGAACTAACCTCAAATAATATCAAAATCAAAACATAAAGATCAAAATAAAAAAAAATACTTCAAAAATAAGTGAAATACACGCGCTCTCGTATAGAAGACAGAAACGTAAACAAATGCATTAACATGCAAACGAGAGTTAATTTATTTTAAACTCCCATGGTAAAGAAAGTCGCAGGATAGGACTGATCAAATTTCATAATTTATTTTGACACAAGGAACAAAGTTGTACGCTCTGAAGTTGACAAAACACATATGAATATGAATATATGAGAGAGAGAGTGAGTGAGAGAGAGAGAGTTGTTGTGGCTGTGGTGGTAACCCTAGATGGCCCATACCTCGAAAAGTGAGTAATAAATGCGAAGGGAGCAGAAGGATACAGGACTTTTTTGGCAGAGCAGAAAAGAAGGTATGATGTGAAAGGTGAGGAAATGATTTTGTAATCGATTGCTTTATGATTGATGAACTGGGAAAAAGTAAAAAGAATTTAAAAAAAAAAAAGTAGAAAGAGATTGTAACGAAGGAAGAGAAAGAAAAGGAAAAAGCATTTTTTCCAAAGCTTCTTACTTTTTCTTCCTTTTCTTTTGCTGTTTCCTGACAACTAAAGTGAGACCAAGATCGAGGACCTATTATGAGGCCATCATCACCATATGATGATAAAAAAGGCATACATTCATGCATGCATGCGTAATGAATTTTGTGGCAGGACTCGTACAATATATATATAGGAGAATATTTTATAGGGACACAATTAGAGTTTTAGTTTCTTTGATTTCTTTCAACAAAAAAAAAAGGTTTCTTTGATTTTTGCTTATTTATTTTTGATGCCTTATTTGCTAATATTTAAGATATAAATTTTGATAATTTTGATATTAAATATGTTTAAAAATTTAGATATTAATTTAGTTTTTTTTTTAAATCTAAAAATTAGATTATTTGCAAGAAAACTAAGACAAAAAGGCAAAAGACAATTTTCTTTTTCAAGTAAATTCTAAAGGCAAACATAATTGTACATTTAAATTTACAACTTATTAATTTGTGTAATTGTAAATAATAAATACTTTTTACTTAATATTGATTATATAGACTCATGAAGTGTTTGCTTTTTTTTTTTGGTATATAATTTAATTTTCAATTTTTTTAAAAAATATGCTAATTTATATACGTTTAACATAAAAATTATTAAAAATTAAAGTGTCTACTTGAGTAAAGACAAAAGATTTTTTTTTTGTTGCAATATTTTTTTGGTAGCGAACTATTTCTTTATAGATTATTTTATGAAATTTTTAATTATATTTTTTTTTAAAAATTATTATATATATATATATATTTTTTTAAAAATACTAAGAAATATTTTTTAAACGGGCTTAGCTATCTTTTGACACATCCTATAAACAAGAGCTATAAAGAAATGAGAAACATGAGTGTGAAAATGAGTGTGTTGACTGAATATAGTAGGAAGATGGTTTGTTTTAAGGTATTTACTTTACTTGACTGAGTGGTTGAGAGAGAGAGAGAGAGAGAGAGCTAGAGAGAAGTGGGGTTTAGTAATTGTATGGGGGTTAGTGTGGGATGTGTGACTGAGCTATCACATCATGCCTTGTAAAGGGGCCTGCATGGACCCTGAAGAGAGAGAGGAGAGAAGGGCTGACATTGTCCTTCGCCAAAGTCGCTGACCGTATTGTCTGCCCCGCATTTAAAGCGGGCTGTGTGTATGTCTAGTGTCTTTTACTCCTACTGTACACACTCATTCTATGACATTTATATATACACCCAGTACTGCCACTACCATTTTGTATTTGTATTATTATACCCCAATGACAATGTGGACCCAAAATTCAATCAAATTGCCATGCGCCAATGGTCCAACACCGCATCCCGCATCTCTTCTGCCGATTTGGTTCCGGTGGAATACCGCACCTGTGCAATTTAGTACCCGTTTAGATTGCATTTCTGGCAACTTATTTGCATCTGTATTTTTTTTGTTTAGAAGCGCGTTTCAGATATGAGAAAATGGGTTTGGGGGTTCCGTTCACTGTTTACAAAACTCATAAACCTATCTTTTCAACAAAATTTTAATTAAAAATAAGTCTCATGACATTATTTAAATATTTAAAAATTATTTTTGATATAGTATTTTTAGTTTTCAGCAAAATAAGTGGCACTATTCACAATTTATTTTTAACTTTTAAATTTTTTTTTAATTTCACTTTTTACTTTCTTTTTTCTTAATCTTTTTCAAAAAATAATTGAGATTGAAAATTATCTTTTGCAATTATCAATTTCAACCTTTTGCAATACCTTCCTTACATGCATTTCGTCAAAACCTCTGCTTGGATCGTACCTTCACCATCTTATGGGTGGTTTGGCATTATTGTTACAGATTTGATGTTTCACGCTATGCTTGAAATTTCATCATTTTTATGAAAAATTCTAATATCACAACTACTTCCAAAATAATTATTATTATTAATTATTTGATGTGACTTATTGTGAGTTGTAATAAAAAAAGTTATGGATTTATGTAAAAGTGATAGTCTTCGCAGTTTGTTATACAAGATTGTTGTGAAAATAGGTGTGAAGTGGTCCTAGAATAACTCAATTTTTATAAGAGTTAATTGTGTTTATTTACCCATACAAGTTACAAAAAGTTCAATAAACAATTTACACATAGCTCAATTTTTATAATGTTTTATAATGATTATGAAATGTGATAGTCAAAGTTTTGAAAATCGTGACTTTAAGTCATAGTTTCAACTATTTTTTGGTCGGTGTGTTAAATACTTTGTGTACAACAAATATTTTCATAATAAGTTATTAATGGTTGGTTATTTTGAGCTCACATTTTTGTCTATCGCTAATAACTTAATTTTTGTGTGACTTTATACTTACTGTTATTTAGGTAACTGAACTTTTGCATGGTTTTGAATCTCAAAGAGATCGGGTGAAAATTTCATTAAAATAAATAGAAATAATTTTGTGACATATTAAGAAATAAATTAAATCTCCAAAATATCAATTTAATACTGGTAATCATAAAAAAGTAAAAAGAAAACCTATGGAAAAGAAGAAAATTTTAAAAATGTATTGCTTGAAATCTCAATTTTAAAACATACTAGATTAATTAAAATATTGAAACATTAATTTCCTTAGACAGTCTGGTTGATATCTCTAGGTTTCCCATAATTGCTATTTGTCCTGTTTTATAATTTTAAAAGAGTAATGTCACAGGTACAAACTATTTTACAATATTTTTATAAATTGTTGATGTGTCAAATTTCTTATTAGTTTTCATCTAAGCCAACTATTAATTTCACTTCTACATTTACTAATACCACTCACCATATCAGTGGTTTGTAAAAATTTTATAAAAAAGTTTGTATTTTTAACATTACTCAATTTAAAATGTTAGCAAGATAATTGGCCAAGAATTGATTAATTAAAAAGAATTATATCATTAAATCGGGAGCTTTAACACTTTAAGTTTGGATTGGTTCTGATTATTATGGTTACATGGGTTTTAGTAAAAACTTAGAAACATCATTTCAAATCTTTTGAATGAAAAGTTGGTTTTGACTCATAAGTCATAAGTAAAGTCCAAGGAGTTGGTTAAAACAGCAAAAGTTAGGTTATTCAAGTGTAGTACATTAGGATCTCCAATTAAAATCAAACACATGATTGTATTGATTAATGAAACAATTTTTTATAACTTTTTTAACTACAATTAAATTAAATACAACTATATTTTCATATTTAATTGGGAAATCTATGATACTCAAATCAGATTTTTATAATTATATATATATAACCAAAATTGAAAAAAAAAATAATTAGATTCCAAATTGGATAGCTAATTTTGAGCCACATGTTCCATTAATTTTTTTAAAAAAAAATTTGTGTCAAAATGAATGATGTATAAACAACTAATACAGAAGCCAAAAAGACCACAATAATGACACTCAAACCTCTTAAAGCCAAAACTAAGAGAAAATCCAAATAGATTCCTAAATAGATTTTAATTGAAGTCCAATTTGATGCCAAGTGTCCAATTCAATTTCTTAATTTTGGTGTAGCTATTTGCAATTTAAAAGAATTGAGGGTGCAAGTAAAATGCATTAAATAGTGTGCAATTGTGATTGTTCTTAATTTTCTCCATTTATATGCGTGGGGTCACAAGCTAATTTCTAACTAAAGTCTTATGGGTTGAATATCAAATCACTACATTTGAAAGTTAGAAGGCTATTTTTTGGTAAGGAAGCATCAAAAAAGAAAAGAAAAGAAGAAGAGTGTATTAATAAGGACAAAATTTGATTACAAACTTAGTTGTAGCATAAGGCTACAAATTCCTTTAAAAAAATAACATTGCTACATATTTTGAAAGTCTAACTGTTAGATTGCATGTTTTTCACGTTTTTAATACATATGTCCAATTTTGTGTCATTTGGATGTTATTTACTATATGATCAATATACCTATTTTTTATGAACAAAGTTTCTCTCCAAACTAGTTTGGAGAGAAACCCTTCAAACTTATCATAAATATTTTTTTTAGGTGTGAATTTTGAAAATCTAACCGTTGAATTTCATGTTCCTTATGTTCTTAACATGCATATCAAATTTCGTTCAAATTAGACTTTATTTACTATTTGATCAATGAACTTATTTTTTATGCACAATTTTAGATTACAAAAACTTGAAATTTTAACATTTGTTTGATGACATAGCAATTGATTTTTGATTTTCTTGAAATTTTGCAAGCATGAAAATATAATAAGAACATGCAATCCAACGGTTAGATTTTCAAATTTCACACTCAATATAGAAATATTTGATAAGTTTGAAGGGTTTCTCTCCAAACTAGTTTGGTGAGAAACTTTTTCCATTTTTTATGCATTTAGACCGTAAAAACTTGCAATTTAAACAATTGATTGATGATATAGTTATTGATCTCTAATCATCTGAAAATTTTGCAAAGCATGGAAGACATAAAAAGCAAATGTAATCTAATAGTGGATTTGTCAAAATTTAAATCCAATAAAAAGATATTGAGTGAAGTTGTAGCCTTAGGTTACAACTAAATTTGTAGTCAAACTTTGTCTTATTAATAAAAAATAAGTCTAGATACACAACAAATTTTATAATTATTGAGCTGATTAGTTGTGCTTATAGTACAATAAAAATGATGTCATTAGTGATCCAATATGAAATTCCGTTATATTAATCACAATTAGCCACATCAAGTTTGTGAAAAAAAATGAAAATTCATTATGTCTACAACATTGTTATTTCATAAAATCAGAAGCGGTACATTTCACCCCTTTATATGATTTTTTTTTTGGGGGGGTTATCTTTAACACGAAGGAGAAGGATTTGGGAGAGCAAAATTTACCTCCATTATATTGTCTACTACAATAAATGAATTTTTCTTGGTGAAGATACAATGGATGGAATCTTTTTTTTATTACTTTTGAACTAAGCTCCTGTTTGATGTTTTTACTTTTAGCAAGATTCGAACATGAAATTTACTCAAAACACCATCGATCCAAGATTCAAGATCGGACTGGCATGCTAATACCAAGTCTGCCCTTAATATTAACACGAACCACATAATCTGTGTGATTTGCCCACCCCCCCCCCCCCCCCCCTTTTTGAACCTTAAAATAATTCTTTTTATAGCATAATATAAGTTCACATCAATATTTTTTTATTTGACTCCAACTGGAAGCTTTTTTCACTGTATTTTGTATGCCTTTTTCCTGGCCACAAGCATTTCCACGTAGTCTTCCAGTACCGTAATTCTTTTGGCTTATGGTCTTTTTTCTTAAAGTTTTTGCTGTTATTGGTGGTCCTCTTTTGTAATCAAAATGTACAAAATTGAAATAGATAGAAATCAAAAAAGAAGAAAAGGAAGTGCCAGTATATTTTCTATATGAACTTTCTAACATAATGGGGACCAATATATATAGATCAGATAGAGGTGGTCCATTTTAACCCCAGACAAAATAATTTCGGGACCAAAGCACATAATAAGGTTCAGAGAACTGGAAATCACTAGCTGAGTTACCTCAAAACCAAGCCATACACAGTATCCTTTATAAGCTCTTTTAGAAATTTCTCTTATGGTAGCCATTAAACTGAGTTTGAATTTTGTCCTTAAGATCGACTTATCAACTCAAGGCCTGCCACGTTTTTAAATTTGTAGAGTCGTACCTAACATACCCATTGATGATACCACTCTATAGTTGAAATGTCGCCACCACTAATGGTTTAAATTTAGGGCGAGGACAACATTAAAGAGAATAACATGGGCCTTTGACAAGCTTAAATCCTTTTCATAGGCAGTGTGAAAAGTCTACAAATAAGAAGCTTTGGATGTTTTCAAGGCTATACATATCCTATGGTATGTATAGTTGTAGCTATGGCATTTATATTGTCTAAGCCCCACCTCTGGGTGATGGAAAATGTTAGGCTGTACTCATCGGTCAAATTTCATATTTGGGTTTAATTAAATGTCGACATATATGGTACGAAAGTCTGCCACTTTTTATTGTCAAACAATCGTTCAGGTTCTATTGGTTATTACTTGTTACTCTTCAATTCTTCTAGAAAACACTAGCTGTTAATTTAACTTAAAAAGTGTTAAATAGCGTACAAAAGTCTTATAATTCGACTAGTTGATACTTCTTAATATTTTTATGATATTCAATGTAAGGACATGAGATTGGCGACCACAATTGGGCCCATTGTTTTTAGGATGGGCCTAGCCTAGTAGCAATTGTACAAAGACATAGGGTCGGTGCTCAAAAGTGGGCTATTGTTATTGGACTAGGCTCGGCCCAGCAATATCAATGAACGGGTTGGGGATGACTAAAAGGGTAACGGCCAATACTCAGATCGGTCTCCAACGCTGTTAGTGCCTTGGAGGAATCCGCTGCCAAGCGCTATTCAGTGTCAGGTGCAAGTTTCAAGAGAATCCTTAAAATGGACCAATTTACTAAGTATTTTAGGCAAAAGTGGGAGCTACGTGAGAAAAGATGGAAATGTAATCATTTGGCCCCCCACTAAGGGGAGGTTATGAAAGGGGAGGCAGGATGTATGAGAGGAGGTTGATTGGTAGAAACTGGGGTGTGAGAAACAGAAGAGAGGGTGAGAGGAAAAATAACAGGGAAGAGAGGGAGTTAAGCACGAGAGGTACTAGAGTTATACAGTTGGGCTATCAAGGCAGCATTTGAGGCTTACCCTAGTAGGAGTTCAGATATACCCACTAACAAATAGATTGGGAGCCCAATCCCTGCACAAAGAAGTGCCATTGTACTTAAGTACCACATTCAAAATTCAAAACATCAAATCATCTCTTTTTTATTATAACTATCAAATTATAAATAAAATAAGCGTTAATAAGCTACTTCCAAGAATCCGACCTACTTGAAAATATCAAATTCATGACACAACCTTCTTATGGTTAGGTTGAAAAGATAAAATCATTGCTGTCCAAAAAAAAAAAATGAAAGAAATCATTAATCTAGTCCTATAACCATTCATAATAAGTACCAGATGAAGAGTCAATTTTACACCTTCACACAACCATTTTATATAGCGAGGTAATAAAGATGACGATTATCTCACACACACACACATATATATATATTGGAAGAATAAGCAATATAAAATAGAATGCGAGAATGTATAAAATTTGCCAATGCTTACACTTTAGAGTTTAGACATGATCACGCGGAATTTAAGTGTTAAATACTAAACTTCTGAGAGAGAGAGAGAGAGAGAGAGAGAGAGAGAGAGAGAGAGAGAGAGAGAGAGAGAGAGAGAGAGAGAGAGAGAGAGAGAGAGAGAGAGAGAGATTTGGTTTAGCTGATTCTAGCTAATTCTATCTATCTTCTTGACATGATGGGCTTTGGTGTAGCTGATTCTAGCTAATTCTATCTATCTTCTTGACATGATGGGCTTTGGTGTAAACATGCATTCAATAGCTTCCAAAACCACCGAGTAAGGAATGTTACAACTCATGAGGTCAAACGGGCTTAAGCCCAACGGATTGGATTACTGTCTATATATATTCAAGATTCCATTGATAGAAGGATGCCAAATTAATAGTTTTGATGGAGATAGAGCCCCAACCCCAACCCTCTTGAATGATTTTGATCAATCTTGTATTTAAGGAATGTAACAGGTCATCCTTCACAGAATGCAACAAGTCATCCACAAACTATTATAAGGAAATTCGTAGCTATTAAAAAAGTTCTATGGCGGATTTTTTTTTATTTTTTTTTTATAATTTGATAGTTAGATCAAAATTTGGATTTGAATTCTTGAATGTTTAGGTTAAAAACACCAAGAAGAGTCAATCAGTTAAGTCATAAGCTTACAAAGCTCTTGATGGTGAAATATTTTATTACGAGAAATGCTATTTCCACAATATTTTCACCACAATATTTTCACCACAAATTTTACGTAGCAAGTTGTTATTTGTTGTTGCAGATGGGGAAAAAAGTAATTTAAGTTGTGGATTCAAATTAGAATTAATAACAACTTATTACCTGTGATTTTTTTTTTTGAGTAAATACTACCTATGATTTATTATGAAAGTGTCGTAAAAATGTTATAGACGTATTACTTTCCTATTTTTATATTTAATTAATAATAATAAAAAAACCTTATTTCAAGCTACTAGATAGATGTTAATGAAATCCATTTCTTCTGTTGGAACCCACCATATTTTGAAATGATGATCTCCTTCACCCTCACAAATTTGTGATAATACAGACCAACTCCAATGGAGTTTCTTTTCATAGATACGGTAAAATAAATATATATATAAAAAAAAAAAACTAAAATATAAAACTGACCTTCTAACTTTATTTAGATTTTATTTCAGTCCTTTAAATTTGCGTTCGTTTATTTCAGTTCTCTAAGTTTTAGATTTATTCAATTAAGGCCTTTCCGTTAACTTTTGTTAAAATTTTTTGGAAAAAAAAAATCTGAAAACTATTTTTTAATCATTAAATGAATTTTTTGTAATTTAAAAATTTTGAAGAAAAATTTATAAAATTGAAAAATTAACCACAACGTATAGCAAAAATTGATAGAAAAGTCTTAATTGAATAAATTTGAAAGTTAGAAGACTGAAATGAACAAATACAAAGTTAGAAAACTGAAAGGAAACTTAAAGAAACTTGAAAGGTGAGTTTAACATTTTACCAAAAAAAAAAAATTTATCATGGGATAAAATTTGTGGTCGAAAAATAAAGCTGTTTTTTTTTTCTTTATTTTTTTTCTTTTTACCCTGAATGACATAAAGCTGGAATTGTTGGCCCTAGAAATAGTACTATGACTTGTATGGTTGGCCAATGTTAAAAACCCAACTAGACCTGTCAGGTTCAATAACAAAAACCAGAAACTAGACCTCCCTCTGGTCCGGATTTAGGCTAAATTATAACCGGTTTGAGCTAATTAACGTTTTGGGCCATGTAACCCGCTTATCTTGGTTTTCACAGGCCCAGCCCTCAGTGGACATCCTACTGGATGTTTATTTTAATTTTAGCTTTTGATACAAGTTACAAGTTCTACTTTAAAGTAATTTAAGTATATATGTGTGTGAAATGTGAATCTTCCTTTTAAAGACTTGAATTTCGGCCATTGCTCTCAACACCCCACAAACAATTATACTTGTGAAGTGACTATCACACCAAGGGTGTGTGGTGGTAGAACAGAGATATTTAAACCCTAAATGTCTCTATTGGAAACATTAGCACATAACTCTTGCAAACGTATGATTGTATTTAAAATTAAGCAAATTTTTTTGTTATAAAAATATAAATCATTAGTCAAATTTTTTTAAAAAAATTAAACGTAATTAGTCACATATTAAAATTCTTACCTAAATTTAATACTACTTATAATCATTTTTTAATATAATTTTTAATAAGATAGAATGTGTGGTGATTTTTATTGAATATATGTTATTGTTTTTTTTTAAAAATTTATAATTCATTAATATTAGATTCTTAGTATTTTGCATTCATTAACTCACTTGACACAAAGATTAAAAAACTTAAGTGGATAATTATGATGTGGTCCTCACATAAATTTAGACATATAACGCAAAATTAGATTCTAATTTCAAATTTTAATTGAACTTTTTTGAGCTTTACCTCTCTCTCTCTCTCTTTGACTATTAAATAAGTAAAACTCAAGTATAGTAATATGTTTGTGAATAAACTTGTGAACATTTGACTCAATTTAATATATACAATAATATATATTCAATTTTTATGTGTAATTTATTGATAATATTAATAGTCTATTTTGTAATAAAAACTGTATATGATTTTGAACAATATAAGATTGGTGAATTTAATTTTTATAAGTTTATAAACAAAATTCAATCTATCTAATTAACTCAAACAATATAATTTCAACTATAATTTTGTTATTAATTATTAGCATAGATTTGTGAATGTTTAAAAATTTTAGTCATGGTTTTACCATATATGAGTAACTTGTGAATAAAGTTGTGTTTGTTCGACATGAAAAATGAATGAAACTTGAACATTTAATCTAGTTTAGTGATTAGCTTGAGCTTAACTCGTATACAAAATAAAATTAAATGAACAATCCTCTCTCTCTCTCTCTCTCTCTCTCTCTCTCTCTCTCTCTCTCTATATATATATATATATATATATATATATATATATATTATCTTGTTTTATCTGTGTGTGACATTTGTTAGATTTTTAGTGCCGCCCATTTCATGACTTAATCAACTTTTTAACTTTGATGTAATTCATTCATGGTCAAATTCTGCATTAAAAAAAGGCTTAAAGAGTTACAGATAGAGAACCTTGCATGAGAGCAGACCAAGACTCACTCAAGCGAAAGTAAAAAGATGGGATCAAGCTATTTACCAAATCCCTCTCAAGAGAGGATCTTGCATAAGTAGATTCTAAGCTCTCTTGTGCAAGACCATGAGAAACAGAATGCTTACTTTGTTGCAAAATTCTGTTTTAATAATTTGTTTAACTTTAAATTAAGAAAAATATTATATCCACAATATTTTCACAATACTTTTATAGTAAATTCTAAGTGGCAAGTTATTATAGTTTGTTATTGGTAGGGCAAAAAAGTAATTTCAGTGTTATGTTTAAATTAGAACGAGAAACGTTAATCACCAATGATTTGTTGTAAAAGTGTTGTTAAAATGTTATAAATTAGCACTTCTCTTAAATTAAATTCCTATATAAACCATATTATGCACAATTTCCATAAAGGTTAGAAAGGTAGAAACTTAGAATTTTTAGAGAGAGTGTGTGCCTTCTTTCCTTTTTGCATTCATGAGAAACCCATGGTAGTCTGTCTAATCACCACATTTATGTGACCAAAGCTTGAAATCACCAAGTCCCTATTCTAGTGAGTTCAATGCCTTATTCCAGTGAATTCAATGCATACCAAAATCTTCAAAGAGGTGCCTTGAAGTGGCTCAGAGCTTTTGATTTGTTAAGGCGAACATATCATTCATCAAGGGATCCAAGTATGAGAAGTTTAGATTTCTAAAGTTTATATGGATCACAAAAATGAGTTATCTTCTAGGTCGTAGAGTCCTAGTAACAAAAGTTTTGTCCTAGAAGATTGTAAACTTCTTATATAGTATATTGCTTTAGTTGGGATAGGTTAGCCATAGTATTTTATTTTTTGTTTTTACTTTGTCCTTTTACTTTGGACATGTTCTCCACATCTCCTTCAATTTTCCACTTCATCACCATATTGTTGTCACGTGATTTTTATTGTTTTTACTGATTTTCTTTTAGATTTGGTGACTTTCTATTTGGTGGTTTGTAATATTTAAAGGAAAATACTAACAAATGCCCTTAAGGCATTGGTTAATAATCCATTTAAAGAAAATTTTTATGGGAAAGGAAAATATAACAATTAATATTTTGACAACTTTTTTCATTTTCCATAAAAGTGGTGTTAAAACTTTCCTAAAATAGATTGTTAACCAATGCTTTAAGGGCACTCATTAGCATGACCCATATTTAAATTGGGACACATAATTGAGATAAATCAACAATTAGTAATAAATATGATGCATATTTAATTGAGGTGTTAGACTGGGTTGCTTTAACAAGTATAATTATAGCATAGGTACAACTTATTTAATTTTTTGTTGGAAGTATCGTAAAAAAAAAAAACGTTAAAAGCTAGCTTTTTAAAAAATAAAATTTGCTAAAAGTACTATTAAAAAAAAACTAAAAGTGCTGAAAGTATTGTAGAAAAATACTCACGTGTAATTTTAATCTTATTTTAATGCTTGTCCATGCAAAATGACATCCAAACATGAAAAACAAATATTTAACAACTCAACAACTATTTTTTTTGGCTTAGTTATAATTTACTATCAAGTTTTTTATATCATAATTATGACACATTTCATCAAAGCCATCAATTAGAGTTACTAAAAAAATACCATAATGTTAATGGTAATTATAACTGCAGCCAACTAGAGTTTGACAAAAAAAACCATAATATGAATGGTAATTATAAAATTAGTAATAAAGGAAGTCCTACGATGGACGAATCCCATATATCAATGCTATGATATTGTTTTGAATCACTTTCATCTCAGGTTTATCTAAAAAAGAGATCACATGTGTCATCTCAACGTAATAACTTCCCTCACTACTTTCATTTCTGACACATCTAGAAAGCCCTTATCCAATATTATTGTCATTATGTGCTCTAACAAAATTATGAAGAACCATTGTAGCAACAATAATGAATTCTTGAATGTGTAAATATAATAGTTGGGCATATCTCTCAGAATTCTTCCAAACACCAAAACTTTGCTCTATGACAGAACAAAGTGATGAATGAAGATAATTAAAATTTTCCTCTAGATTTTTTGGTCTTCAACCTTCTTGAAAATTAGGGAGATGGTTCCTTTCACCCTTTAATGGTGCAAGGAACCCTTTCTTCATAGGGTATCTTAAATCAACAAAATAATATTTTTCTACAAATGAGAATGTTTATTATATTAACACTTTCACCTTAAACAAGATTTTAATATGTTAATTGAAATTCAACAATATAAACCAAGTGGAGGTTTTGTGAAATTTTCACTCTTATTATTAAGGCAACTTAAAAATATTCTTTTGTTATGTGCTAACCCTTCTCATCCAACACAAGCAAATGTGAACTTCCTGTCAAAATCACAAGTACACATATAATTATTTGTTGGCTGCCCTTTCCTTCCTTTATATGTATGTTGCTTATGAACTAGTAAGACCACAAGGATATAAAACCCATCAATAGTTCCAATGCATAAAATCCTAATCATTGCCATATCAATAGCATGTGAAATTTGCAACATATTATGTCATAAAGATAAATTGAATAAAATTAATTCAAGATACCAAAATAACAAAGTACCTTGAAATGTGGCCAATATCTATCACAATATTGTATATGTCATGGTACATTAGGAAATGCAGGATCTGCAGGCTTGATAATATTTTGTGACATAACATTGTCTAATAATGTAACTACTATTTTCACGCATCAACTTATTGTCTCACCCGAACGCTGAAATCTATCTTGAAATATTCTATTACCCATGCCATGTCCAAGTACCACCAATGTAATTGCCACACTCTTCCAAGTGAACTCATTTGCTGCCTTCATATTCATACTAAGCATACAATGTATTACACAATTCTCCAAAAACATGATGTGATACTCTAAAAATATAGTGACATTTTCGCTTATTCCCATGTACAATATATTGTACCCATTCATACTTTGATTGTACATTTTTATGCATTGGTACTTTGTTAGTATATGTCTCCTTGTAAGTTGTGACACTTGCATACTTGGCTAAATATGATGTGTGTAATAGCTCGTCACTTATTTCAAAACCCATTTTCTTACTTATATGTTGTAATATAAACTAAACTGTACATATGAAAATTACTTAAGCAACAAAAGTTTATATTATTGTATAAAATAATCCAAAGCAATTTTACGACCATATAATTTAATTTAGTACTAATAAAACATGTCTATGGTAGTCACCATTCTACTAAAAAATTCAACTAAACATTTGTACTTCATATTTCAGCATTATAAATTGTTAGGAGAAGAAAATAATGCAGCGCTTCTTTGAAAAATTGAAGACCTTAAAATCATTTTCATCATTTCATAAATCAAATAAAACAATACGCTATAATAGTATCATGAATAAACGCAAAAAATTACGCAATATAAAGGTAACATAGCACATTCACAACATGTTTACAAAAAACATAAAGGTAACAATATTGAGGGCAATACTGCTCACTACTACCTAAATGCATTCCATAATTACATAAAACATAAGTTCTTAATCCTACAACGTGTTTTTAAATAATACTAATAAATTATTACTTTCCAATTACATAACACATACATTCCTAACCCCATATGTTACATTTTTAGAGAAATGTGTATTTTTGAACAATCAAACCCTTCAATACAAACACATTTCACCAAAGATTAAGCATTTTTTGGTTTTTTTTTCTAGCCACTACAACTAGAACATTGGATCATGCTTATTTGCTACAAACATGTTCATCACACTTTGATTTTTCATGGAATATAAGGTGCTAAACATAAGGAAGCGACGACCCGAATGCATCCCAAGAAAACTCAACATCATTCCCATTATTGCTTATACCTCAATAGCTACTACAAAAGTAAAAGCTACATGACTACCTACATTTTTACTTTCAATGATAATATTTGTTATCCACTTCAAAGAGTTGGACATTTTTTGCACAATTGAACTTTTTTTACTATGCCTCTTTTGAATTTTTTGGAATGGGTTGCCAAGCATTTTCTTTTATAACTTTCCAATTCTGCTCTCGACAATAATGGGAATTCAAGTTTCATTTCATCAATGTTCATAGGGGACTCACATTGGGGGTCAAAAAGTTCTTCACTCCTAGAGAAGTTCTTAGAGTCTTCGGTGCTTTTCTTTGGTATTTGACTAGTTGGGGTCCATGTATTTTTTCTATTTGCAATAGTGCCTTCAAACATGATTGCCATAGCCCTTGCATTAGGCAACCCTTGTGTACAAAACTTTTTTGCTTTTGAACATTTACTACATGTTTACAAACAATGGTTATGGTACTATTTCATAGTTGTAAAAAAAAGAGGTTGTCAACATTCTCTAAAGTGAACTAACCCTAAGCTTTATTTTCTACCATTCATCAGTTGTATCAATTTTTCTAGTGTCAGGATCATAACCCAACCCAATCTCATGCTCAAGAAGCTGCTTTCATTCTTTCCATATTCCTCTTAGATTATCCCATTTATTTTTAAGTTTTAAATTACTCATCACCCCTTTCTTCACAAGCATCAACTCTTTTTGAACTTCTTCATACACTTCCGGTCTCAAATATGTTCCCTTCATATTGCCTTGTAAGACTTGAGTAGCACACAACTCACAAAAGGTTTGTATCTCTATTAGATCTTACCATTCTAGATGACAATCTTTAGTTTCAACATTCTTCGCTTTCCCCTTAACCATTTTGGCTACAAATAAATTTGTCAAATAAATTTTATACTCAAAAGCATCTTTTCCCATAAATCCTATGCTAAAAAAAATTACAAATATAAAACACAAACACCTTCCAAGTCATGTTCCATTAAACCTTCCTAATTAGAAACCCATCAATGTGTGTAATTTTTCATTTATGCGCACGTTCATTTCAATAAAAGTCAACTAACACTGTGTAAATAAAGACATGCAACAAACAAGTGCAACAAGTTAACAAAGTTATAATTGTGTAATTGTTAAAATCATCATCAAAGAGTAACCTACTATGGAGCTGTTCTTGTTGTTGTTTGAGCTGTTACTGCCGTTGTGTGGACTGTGGAGTTGGAATCTGGTCTTCCTTATTTTAAGGCTACACCTTATTTTCTTTTTGTGCAAAGAAACTACTCAAACCAAGTTCTTTCATGAATGAAATGTATAAGAATGAGTTTAAAAGTTTTTCAAAAATATGAGTTTTTCAAACCAGAACTTCAAAACAAGATTTTCAATCCTTTTTACCCCAAATTTTCAACCCTTGAACATATTTTGCATCAAAATCATAGAATATATAATATTGGATGGCCAAACCAAATTCACACACAATATTATGTACTAAGTTTAACAAAGAATAACTTGTGAAGTGTGTGCAACTAGTAGCAATATGAGATACATGTGAAGTGATATGTAGATAGTAATCAATCACAATTTCTATATTATTCATCACAAAAATTTGAAAGTGACTATCACCTAAAGAATTACATTATATAACTCCCACATTACCTAGAAAACAAGCTTGCAATCATGCTTTTTTTTTTTTTAGCCTTATTGTATACATGCATTTTTTTTAATTCTTTTTTACTCTTATTTTATTTTATTTATTTTAAAGCTACACCTTATTTTCTTTTTGTGCATGTGCTACACTTTCTCGAGCACAAAATCTTACGATATGCACTAATTAAAGTGTTCATAATTGGCTAGTAAACAGTGGTGAAATGGTTATTTATATCTTTCTCTTAGGACTTTTTAGTCCTTACAATCAAAATCATGTGACTTCAAAATCAAGATCATGTGATCTAAAACTATAAACGACTCACACACAACATGCACTACATAGCTAGAACTAGCAAAGTGCAGAAAAATAAGTTCATCCAAGCTAAACAAGGTACATTGTTATGAAGTGCAAATTTCATAGGTCAACCTCAACTACGCATGCATTTATGATGTGTAATACAAAACAAAAACAAAATCTTTTTGGATTTTCAAAAAATATTTTTTGACCAAAAGTAAAAGGCACACATTATGCTTAATGAATAAAATACAAAAACAATGCATGACAGCGCTAAACTAAGCTATAAAGGGTACACAAATAAGAAATATTAATTTCTTAATTAACCCATGAGTACATGTACAAACTAGTACATACTCACACAAAATCAAAAATAGCTTAGTACTTATATAACACATATTATTCAAATTTCTCCACAATGTCAAGCATGTTCTAAATTAAGAAATAAATATCATAATTCATGTAATTCTCAAAACAAATAAAACAAGACACAGAATAAAATATTTGTCTTTTTGAAATATTTCAACGTTTTTGGATTTTTTTTTTTTTAACAAAACAACCTTAGAAAATAAACAACCAAAAACTGAAAGAAAACATGTCCACAAATGATTGAAAGATTTTTTTTTTTTTATGGGAATAATTGATTGAAAGAATTAAATCAGAAATAAGTGAGAAACACTCACCTTAGAGAATCTTTTCTCACCCATATATAGCACGAGTCTTTGGCTTTGTAGGTGAAAATCCATGAGAAGCAGAGTGTACTTGAGGGATTACACCAATCTTCTGAAAAAAGACCGAAATCCTGCAAATTCCTTTCACAAGCCTCAAAAAGATCAACTGTAACAATTGTATCCTTTTTATTCAAAACATCATAACAGGAATCAAGGAATCAACTCTAGGTATAATAACCTAAATCAAGCGTTAACCCGCTCTGATACCACTTGTTAGGTTTTAGACTCCTTAACACAATATGTTTAACCTAATATTAAGCCAAGTTAATTAACAAGTTTGAAAATTAAAACTTGGTTAAAAAAATGTGTAAAACAAATATAATGCGGTGAACACACAGATCTGATGACCTAGAAATACCAAACCGGTAAAAAACTTGGGGAGAATTTAACTTATCTATCCTCAAGGTAAAAACAGATCCACTATGAAAGAATTGAAGTTTGTACAATAAGATTTGGACCATTAACATCCTATTGCTACCTCGTGTAGAAAACTTACTACCACAATCACGTGACAGCTCCGAGTCCATAGACTACTTCTTTCCTTGATTTGTAGCAATCACAAGTTTTCCTACTTGTGACTTTGAGACACCTCTCAAACGTTTTAGATCTTCTTGAAAGTTCTTTATGTAGCAACTGAATTCACCATCAAGTTCTTGATGCAAATCTTGATCTTGATAGCTCTATGTGTGTGTATGAAGGTAAACACCTCTCACAAAAGATTCAACACACAACTCAACAAAGACCTTAAAAACGTGACTAAGGTTTTTCCTTTTATACTTGGAGTGAAACACTTAGCCCTACATATCATATGAGCTTGGGCTAGTTTAGAAATTCTACAGAAAATTGCTGATCCACGATTCTCGATCGATCAAGTCTATTTTTTGATCGATCGAGCCTTGTAGAAATAGAACATTAATTTCCTGCAATTATTCAATTCCAAACTTACATTAAACCAAACTTTGAGCAAATCTAAACCTAGACTAAATGTTTTGATCATGATTTGCCAACATATACAAAATGAAGTTCTAATACATTTAGTTTCTAAAGTCTTAAAACCTAACAATAATAAATTGTGAGACCCATGAGCACAATAGCTAATGAACATACAAAAAATAGGCTGTTTTTTGCCAAAATTCATGGGCCTATAAACAATGCAATTGAACTCATAAATAGTACCAAAAATAAATTAAAAACTTATTTAAGTTAAAGCTTAAATCAGTTCCCAAACACGCTCTCAATTAGGACTAAATATCCTAAGTGTAATCTTGACCCCATTGTAATGGATAGGGGACAATCTTTGAAAATACCATCATTCTTCGACAGTATTAATTATGCTTATTAGATGACTTGTATGAGAGCATTCCTTAAACCTGCTGTAAATAAGAAAGTATGGTCATCAGTTGAATAGGGTTGGACCTAAAAGCCCTGTACGTAGAACAATGGTCCAAGTAGCAACTCTTAATTAGATTGTAACTACAATGGTAAAGGACTTAATTTCATCTATATGGTAATCCCTCAAGAAGAATTTTAGGAGAATCTCTGTGTGTGAAATTGTTGAAAGGGCTTGGGTTATTATTGAAACTACTTATGAGGGAACTAAAGTTATTAAAAACTCTTTAAGAGTTCAATATTCACTTCTAAATTTGAAGAGATTAGAATGAATGAGAATGCATGAAACTATTGAAAAATTCTATCCCAAACTTAATGACATGGAAAACTCCACCTTTAACCTTGATGAATAGATCTTGCACCCAAAATTTTTAGGGAAGTTAAAAGATCTTTATACCTTAGACTAGTAAGAAAACAAGTTCATGGCTCTTAAAAGTTAAAACTGTGATAGAAGACAAGGGTGACACATTTGATGATGATGATGGATGATCATGATTTAGCTTATACCTTTTTTATGCTAAAGATAAATTTCTGTTTCCATCATTGTAAACCTTTGTGAAATTCGTTAGGAAATTTTTTATGCATGCATGCTGCAGCATTAATTTTCCCCAACACAAACACACGTGTATAGCCTTTGGTAATATAGGAGGGCATTCTTGCCATTTATTCTAAAAAAAGGTTGTAGAAGGCCTCTATTGCCTTTATCATCCTTGTGGCTTTCCTATCCACATACTAGAAAAAGAAAGTCTCTCCATAACCAGAGAGCAAACCCCATCATCCATAATACAAAGCAGAATTTTCAGAAACTAGCTAAAAAAAATGGCTGAAAACCCAGTACGTTTTGGTATCATAGGATGCGCGGAGATAGCTAGGAAAGTGGCTAGAGCCATAGATTTAGCTCCCAATTCAATCCTCTACGCCATAGCCAGCCGTTCGATCGAAAAGGCTAAGAACTTTGCGGCCACAAATGGTTTACCCGAGAACGTGAAAATCTATGAGAGCTATGATCAGCTACTCGACGACCCATGTGTGGATGCAGTGTATATGCCACTACCCACTAGCCTTCACGTACACTGGGCAGTCTTGGCTGCCTGTAAAAAGAAGCATTTGCTTTTGGAAAAACCAGCGGCTCTTGATGTGGCAGAGCTTGAGCAGATATTGGAAGCATGCGAATCCAACGGTGTACAGTTCATGGATGGGAGCATGTGGCTGCATCATCCTAGGACTGCCAAAATGAAAGACTTGCTCTCTAATTACTTTGGACAACTTAACTTTGTGAGCTTTTGCCTTTCTTCTTTATTAGTGTGTTATTTAGTGCTTAACATGGTAGCACATGTACAGGCGTACAGCTGAATTTATTAGGATCTTGAACTTTTTATTGTGGCGCAAGTAACCTTTTCTCTAGTGTGTAAAGATGCGTAAGTCATACCATATATCAATAAGAACAATTTTTTTCACAACTCACTTAAATATCAAGTTACGAGTTATAGAAGATAAAAGTGATGTATCTAGTAACATATAAAAATGATTGCTCACCATTTACAAATGGTTTCATCAATAAGTTGTGAAATAAATTTTTTCCATAGCAAAATTTTAATTTTATATATATATATATATATATATATATATATATATATATATATGTATATATGTATGTATTACATATTAAAAAATAAAAAAGCATTCAAATTTCATGGGAACGAAATGGAAGGAAATTTGTCTGAACAATTTTGTCTCCATTTTATTCTGATTCTAAAGAGAGGAGTAATTTGTGAACTGTGTCACTACAAATCCAGCTCCAAATTCCACTTCTGGTTGTTGGTGATGATAATGCTGTGTTTTGAATTGTTGTTGATGATGATATATAAATTGAAACTCACAGTTATATTTTCTTCTGGTTCTGCATATGTTCCTCTTTGAGTTTTAGATCCACAGCCAATCGACTTTGTCAGCGACCCCAGAATTTCTAGAGAGCAACATAAGAGTGAAACCAGACTTGGACGCCCTTGGAGCGCTTGGAGACTTAGCGTGGTACTGCATTGAAGCCATCTTGTGGGCTAAGGACTACCAATTGCCAACTACAGTAACTGCTCTGCCTGATGTTACCCGGAACTCAGCTGGAGTCATCTTGTCATGCACGGCTTCTCTTCATTGGGATCAACCCGACACGACAGTTGCAACAATTCATTGCTCCTTCCTCTCCCACTCGTCCATGGACTTGGCCATTTGTGCTTCCAAAGGAACCTTGCATGTCAAGGACTTCATAATCCCATATCAAGAGCATTCTGCTTCTTTTGACTTCACATTGGGCTCTAAGTTTGTCGATCTCCATATTGGGTGGAGTGTGAAACCTGAGGAAGTTTGCGTCACTTCTCAGCTTCCTCAAGAGGCTTTGATGGTTCAAGAGCTTGCAAGGCTAGTTGAGGGCATTAGAAAATCCAAGTTTCGCCCTGATAGTAAATGGCCTGAGATTAGTAGAAAGACGCAGTTAGTGATGGATGCAGTGAAGAAATCTATTGATCTTGGCTGCAAACTCGTTAATTTGTAAATTTTCTAGTGCTGAGTGAACATTTTCTCTACCCAATCATGTAGCAGGCATTAAGTATGAGACCATTTACTATACAAAGTTAAAGCTTATATATATAATGTTTTTGTAGCTCTCAATGATGTATAATGTTTTCAGCTTTCAATGTTACACAATGTTCTGCTTGCAACACCCTACAAGCGAGTATTATCCATTTCACATTAGGGTAATATTCAACATCGAGTAATCAGCTAGTACTGAACAAATTGAGTCACAAATTGGAGCCAACTCCTCCAGGAAGATCTTTTTATTCCCAGTGCAGGTGCAGCTACTAGCTTACTAAATGAATTAGTCTTTGAGACTCAAACACGCACAAGTAGTGACCACAATGCGCAACAACTCCATGACACACAGCACATCATGAAGATGAAGTCATCTGGGTGTCTGCTAATCTCTATAAATCATAGCCAAGGAATGAAGTAACACTAAATCATAAAAATGTCGTACTGAGTCTACAAAGTTTTCACTTTTAAAATGTCTTACTTAGTACCCAAATTTCGCACTTTTATCCTGGCTCTATAAATCATAGAATGAAGTAGCACTAAATCATTGAATTAAAGAAAAAAAAAATCGGGAACAGTGCTAGGATTAAAGGTACACAGAAACCACTGTAGTGTGATTTGATCACGTATTGGATGTGTTCATTGCAAATCTCAGCCTCGATATACCTTAGCTGTAAAAGATTTCGCTGCTATCAGCTCGTAAGTTGTCCGAGTATCCAAAGGAATATCATAGCTGGTAGAGCAATTGGGCAGTTCTGAATTGTGCGGCATTTGTCAACTATATTAGAGCCACAGTACTGTAAAAGCTTTTCTTTATATCCGGTGCTAAACATAGAAAGTAGACAAACAGTCTGATAATGATTCCCGCCATTTCCCTATCAATTAACATAACCGTAACAACTAACATAGCGGCCACCTCAACACCCAAGGCTCACAAACACAAAAGACCTCTAGACTCAACCCTCAAATCTCTGACTAAAGCAGGAAAACTAGGCGAGGCCCTTCGTGTAATCGAATCATCACCGTCCAAATCTGTGGTGTCTGAGCCAGATCTTGAGGCCTACTCTCTTTTCCTCCACTCCTGCATCTCTAGGAAATCCTTAGAACATGGCCAAAGGCTCTACTTGCACCTTCTTCTATCTAGAGATAAAGGCAATTATGATCTTCTCAAGAACCCCACCATAAAAACCAAGTTCATCACGCTTTTCTCAGTTTGCGGCCTAATTGATGAGGCCCTTGGCGTGTTCGAGGATGGACTTGAACATGAACTTGTACCCGAATCCGTCTGGGTGGCAATGGCTATTGGGTTTTCAAAAAATGGGCATTCGAAAGAAGCTTTACTTATATATTGTGGCATGTTGTCCCGGTTAGTTCAACTGGGTAATTTTGCGTTTTCGATGGCCTTGAAGGCTTGTGCAGATTTATGTGAACTGCGGGTTGGTAAAGCAGTCCACGCCCAGATCATGAAGTGTAATGAAGAACCAGATCAAGTAGTGAATAATGCTCTTTTGAGGTTGTATACTGAGTGTGGGTGTTTTGATGAGGTACTAAGGGTGTTCGAAGAAATGCCTCAACAGAATGTTGTTTCTTGGAACTCTTTAATTGCAGGTTTTGTTCACCGAAAACAAGTGTTTGAATCACTGGACACTTTCAGGAGAATGCAAGGAGAGGAGATTGGATTCAGTTGGGTTACTCTTACAACAGTCTTGCCGGGTTGTTCCCAACTGACTGTGCTTAATAGTGGGAAAGAGATACACGCCCAGATTGTGAAGTCCACTAGAAAACCTGATGTCCCAGTGCTAAACTCACTTGTGGACATGTATGCAAAATGTGGAGCAACAGATTACTCCAGGAGAGTGTTTGATGGAATGCAGAGTAAAGATTTGACTTCGTGGAATACCATGCTGACAGGATATGCTGTCAATGGGTGTCTACAAAAGGCAATGGAGATTTTTAATGAGATGGTTGAGTGTGGCATTAGACCAGATGCAGTAACGTTTATTGCCTTACTGTCGGGTTGTAGTCATGCAGGGCTTACTGATGAGGGACAAAGATTGTTCAATAAAATGAAGAAGAATTATGGGCTGTCACCAAGTGTAGAGCATTATGCTTGTTTGGTGGATATGTTGGGTAGAGCTGGGAGAATCAAAGAGGCACTAGAGGTAGTGAAATTCATGCCTATGAAGCCAATTGGCAGCATATGGGGATCATTACTCAATTCATGTCGGCTCCATGGCAATGTTTCTCTAGGTGAGGCTATTGCAGAGCAGTTGTTTGAGCTTGAACCTAACAATCCTGGAAATTATGTGCTGCTCTCAAACATTTATGCGAATGCAGGAATGTGGGATAATGTCAAGATAGTTAGAGACATGATGGAAAGAAGGGGAATGAAGAAAGACGCAGGGTGCAGTTGGGTACAAATAAAGAATAGAATTCACACTTTCGTGGCAGGTGGAGGTTTTGAATTTCGTAATTCTGCTGAGTATAAGAAGGTTTGGAATAAACTGATGGATGCTATGGAAGAAATTGGATATGTCCCTAATACTGGTGTTGTACTTCATGATGTAAACGAAGCAACAAAATCAATTTGGCTTTGTGGGCATAGTGAACGACTAGCAACTGTATTTTCACTAATTCACAGTTCTGCCGGAGCGCCAATTAGAATTACAAAGAACCTTCGTGTTTGTGTGGATTGTCACACCTGGATGAAGATTGTTTCAAGTGTTACTAGGAGGGTGATTGTTTTAAGAGATACCAATCGTTTCCACCATTTCAGGGGAGGAGCCTGCTCTTGTAAGGACTACTGGTGAACACAACATAGTAAGAAAGCATAATTATTTGCATTTTTTTATATTTAAATTCTAATTCATCCTGTTCCTACAACCCACCAAAACCAACACCATCTCAGTGCTAGAAACTAAATTTTCAATTATAAAATAGCGTCGAATTGCTCTAATACAATCATCATCATCATCATCCCATAATCATCTGAATAAATTATCAAAACAAAATACTGCATGAACCCATTATAACAAAGAATGATATACCTTAGGTTTGTCCTAAACAAATATATATATATTTGATGGTAAATTACACACACACCCAATGTGTCTTCAAGCCATGTACTCACATTTCATCCCTTTATTAAGGGAGGAAGAAGTGCCACTTCAGCTTGAGCTCACTGGCAGTTTGTCCTAAATTGATATTCAATGTAAAATAGAAAGACGTAATACTGAATATAAATGAGGATTAGATAATTATGGTCATATTGGTTACACTGACAGAGAGTAGATTGCTCTGAATAGAGTAGTTTTCCTAGAAGAGCAGAATATTATGTGAACTTTGGGTTCACTAAAAGGACCCAACTACTCTACATTCAAGTACAATGGGCTTAATCAGTCTCCAATTCAACATGCTTATAATTATATAACTAATTTAGACGAACTGTAACTTAGTTAACTTTATTTGACCGTTTATACCTCTAAATTTATATACAATAGGAGCAAGAGAATGTACAATGTGCAACTCATTTGGGGTTGCACAAGAGACTGCACTGTATTGATCTAGAAATATTGGTGGACCTTACTAATAGAATGGATCCGTTGCTTATTAATTTTCAAGTTTTACATATATGAAAGTTTTTCAAAGAATTTTTATTTCATGCATTCTCATTGTAAACCATGCACCCACTCCATCCACACCCACCCACATTTAGCTAAATTTTTAAACACTATATTTCCCCCGTCAAACAAGTAGAATCATAAAATTTTCTATTGAACAAATAAGTTTACAAAACCAAGAAACCAATACATACATACATACAGGCATACAGTGTTAAGCTGAAAGTACATCATAATGTAAAAGTTTGTTGGAAACTAATACTAACAATAAAAAAATTCTCAATGAAGTCTATCTGTGGCGGAGATTATATTTTCTTGTAATTGAAGTGGTCATGATTGAATTTTCTCCAACTTCCTCTGGAAGTATATAGTCAGGGTCCTCAAAATTGTTTACATCTTCTGGTAAGTCAGAGTCAATCCATGTAGACCAGTTTTCATCACTATCCAAGTCCCATGACGATTCCTTGTGTCTATCTCTATCCAAGCCATTAATCTTCTCAATTAATGTTAGAAGCATCTGATGGTTCAGCACTTCAAAGTCTCTGCATGATTTACAAAGCCCTAAATTAAATCTGAATCTATGAAAGCATTCTCTTACCTAAATACTATTTTATTCTTCATTTTTAAATACCTGTATGTGCATATGGCATGTAGAATCTGGATTGAAGCAAGAAGCACAAAGAGCAACCTGTTCAAATTTATTATCCATGATCTTCGTTCAATATTCTCATTTGTTGCAAGCCGAAGTATCGCAACTTCTATTACGAATGTAGCACAAAGCCCTGCAAAAAAAAATTAATTTTATGGTAATATAGGTTTCCAAATTAAAAAGAACGAAAAGAAGGAGGTAAAGTAGTAGAGATACCGATATATAGCCTGGGCCT
This sequence comes from Castanea sativa, assembly GCF_040712315.1. Classification (NCBI taxonomy): domain Eukaryota; kingdom Viridiplantae; phylum Streptophyta; class Magnoliopsida; order Fagales; family Fagaceae; genus Castanea; species Castanea sativa. The sequence goes on along the minus strand of NC_134013.1, from coordinate 53,877,104 downwards.
GACTTTGTATGTTTGCTTTGTGCTAGTGAACATATAGATGATCAAGATTGATATACAGTACACAAAGAAAGCTTTAATTACTCGCGATTCAAGCAGCATGGCATTGTGCAAAGCAAAGAGATTATCTAAAACAATAAACATGCCTGCTTGCTTTGATTCAAAAGATTCCTAAAAGCAGAGATAGAGATATTTAGTCAAAAAAATGAACACTAATCCAAGCTACCACTTTATGAAAAAAAAAAATTAGTGCGGCAGGGAAGAAAATGCTAACCTGAGCTGCTAAAATAGACTTTGAATTTTCCATCAGGTGGTCATGAACTCTATGAAGCTGTTCTTGCTGCCGAAGAAGCTCTTCTTGTTGTTTGTGGCTATATTCGGTGAACTGTTGCAGAGTTCTCCCATAATTCTTTAGTATTAGAAAATTATTTATTGATATTCTTGGTTTTAATTTACTTTATCATTTAGTTCCTATTTTACCTGCTCTCTTCTAATGCTTCAGATTGAAATTCAGTTAAAATTTGAAGACCCTCAAGTGCCATGGATTGCTCATCCAAAAGTTGTTGCTGCTTATCTAAGGAAATAACTGCCATATTCCCAATGTCATCTGCTTTGCTTTGTAGATTTTCCATCTTTATAGACATTGCATCTCCAACTTTAGTTATCCCCTTCTCAATTTCGATAGCTTCATTTCTTAAATTATCTATTTCTTGGCCCAAAATATTGTAAGAATCATTAAGCATTGTCATCCCATCCACCAAATTTCTCCTCATTTCCACTTGTCCTTCTTGCAGCTCTGATTGAGAAGCTGCAAGCTCCTCTGATTGCTCATATAAAACTTCTGAATGCTTGAGAATGACATCTATATGATCTCCTACATTCTTCGTTGTTAGAACTACGAGTTGAATTGGAGTATCAATGGAATTTAAAGAGTCATGAATTTCATTTGAGTTCTGCAATAGAGATTCTGTTTTTCCTTCTATAATTTCTAATTTGTCTTCAGCCAGTTGGGCTAAAATTTTCAGTTCATTTACTAATCTTTCTGTTTGTTGCTTGAATGCGTGATTCCTGCAAATTGCACAAGGGAAAAAAATAAATAAATAAATAAAACTCTGTTTAGGCTCTCTTAGACAAGGAAAAGAAGCAATTGAAAATATGTGAAGAAATAATACTTAACTGTAACTGACGGCAGATGGAGTTAGTTTCAAGATAAAATGCAAGATAAACCTGGTACTCATCTTCACTCAAGCCCTTTAAGCATTTAGCAATGGCAAATTTCAGGTCACAAGAAGGAAAAGGCTGCCTCCCAGAGTCCTTTTGAAAGCAATCACTAAGATGCCAAGCAAATCTAGACCGCTTCTCATCCACAGCAATAATCTCTGAGCATCCAGAAAAGAGATTCCGGTAAGCATTTTGCCAACAAGAGTTTGTACCAACTAATTTGTTTTTAGCACTTTCCACTAGCCTGGTTCCCTTCTGATCATTAAAACCTTCCATGGAGAATTCAGCAAGGCCAGAATTATCCTTTGTACCAGAAGAAGATAACCAACTCCATTACTTGCACTTCAATGAATATGAGGCTCAAATTAACAGCAGCAGAAGAAGTAGACGACGATGACGACCCATTTGAGCTTTACACTGAATGTTTAAATACTATTAATTAAGGTCGTTCACCAAAATTATGAAACCTGCGATACACAGCTCAAATTATACCAACAAGACTTCGAGGGCAAGGAAAGAAAGCAGCACAAAGTATAAATAAAAAAGGACAAATTGAAAAACATAGTAGGGTAAAAAATTATGTGTAGAAGAGCAACAAACGGAACTAAAATGATTAAAAATGTAATTCTCTATTATTATTATTTTCCTTCTCCAGTTTTTTTTTTTTTTAATCAAAATACCTAATGATGACAGAAATTCTTAGGCATGCAATTCAATATAATTCAAAGGCTGCAGAGAAACCAAATACAAATTGAGGATAAATTATTAAATTGATAACCATTTTTACTGTGCCAGACTGCCAGTTAAGAGTTCTAATTTATTGTTGCAATTCATTCTAGTCTTCTAAGCCAGTTTCCAACTACTATAAAATAAAATAGACAAACGGAAAATCAATAGACTTATTGTTCAACCGAAAAAAGAGAAAAAAAAAACCCATCAAAAAAAAAAGAAAGAAAAAGAAGTCACCAAAACCCAAAACTTATTTTTAAAATTGAACTGTATATATTCACATTGCACACTTGCCTTCAAAAATAAATAAATATAACATACAAAAAAAAAAAAAAGACAACAAGCGACATTTTATTTTGTAAAACGAGTGTACTAACTATCAGATACTCTTTGATATTGTGGCTCGTTGTTGATAATATATCTAGTCGAACTAACACCGTTTGATTTCAATAAGAATATTATCGAAAAGGATGAGAGAGAGAGAGAGAGAGAGATAGAAACTAATACCTTGGTTGGGACTTGGGACTGTTGTTATGAAGAAACTCATACCTTTTTTGCAATGTAAAATGGGGTTTCATTAACCGAAAGGTAGTTTATTAATTTACCATTTATATTTTTTTCTGAAAAGACTAAACTACCCTTCTCGAAAGTTGAAACTCAAGTTACACAAAACAAGTTAACGAAAACAACACTCTACCACCAAACAACCTCTTTCAAAACCTCTCATTAAAAAAAATTCTTCTTACAAAAATTACAACTCATACAAATTTAAGATGTTACTAGAACAAAACCAAAACATGTAATCAATAAATAAAAAATTATGACTTAAATATTTCTAAGAAAGAAATCGATATGGGTTTTAGATGTGAATCTTGGCGCCGGAACTATTCAAAGCTGAACAACTGTCTGTTGCCGACGACAAGAGGGGCCTTGAAATGGGTGCATCGGCCAGGCGTGGTTTATGATCAGGTGTTCCTTGAAACCATTCCGATTTTGTGCTTGAGTTCTCTTTGATTTCGGTGCTCTAGTTGCACCTACTCCTATCTAGAGATAAAGGCAATCATGATCTTCTCAAGAACCCCACCATAAAAACCAAGTTCATCACGCTTTTCTCAGTTTGCGGCCTAATGGATGAGGCCCTTGGCGTGTTCGAGGATGGACTTGAACATGAACTTGTACCCGAATCCGTCTGGGTGGCAATGGCTATTGGGTTTTCAAAAAATGGGCATTCGAAAGAAGCTTTACTTATATATTGTGGCATGTTGTCCCGGTTAGTTCAACCGGGTAATTTTGCGTTTTCGATGGCCTTGAAGGCTTGTGCAGATTTATGTGAACTGCGGGTTGGTAAAGCAGTCCACGCCCAGATCATGAAGTGTAACGAAGAACCAGATCAAGTAGTGAATAATGCTCTTTTGAGGTTGTATACTGAGTGTGGGTGTTTTGATGAGGTACTAAGGGTGTTCGAAGAAATGCCTCAACAGAATGTTGTTTCTTGGAACTCTTTGATTGCAGGTTTTGTTCACCGAAAACAAGTGTTTGGATCACTGGACACTTTCAGGAGAATGCAAGGAGAGGAGATTGGATTCAGTTGGGTTACTCTTACAAGTCTTACCGGTTTATTCCCAACTAACTGTGCTTAATAGTGGGAAAGAGATACACGCCCAGATTGTGAAGTCCACTAGAAAACCTGATGTCCCAGTACTAAACTCACTTATGGACATGTATGCAAAATGTGGAGCAACAGATTACTCCAGGAGAGTGTTTGATGGAATGCAGAGTGAAGATTTGACTTCGTGGAATACCATGCTGACAGGATATGCTGTCAATGGGTGTCTACAAAAGGCAATGGAGATTTTTAATGAAATGGTTGAGTGTGGCATTAGACCAGATGCAGTAACGTTTATTGCCTTACTGTCGGGTTGTAGTCATGCAGGGCTTACTGATGAGGGACAAAGATTGTTCAATAAAATGAAGAAGAATTATGGGTTGTCACCAAGTGTAGAGCATTATGCTTGTTTGGTGGATATGTTGGGTAGAGCTGGGAGAATCAAGGAGGCACTAGAGGTAGTGAAATTCATGCCTATGAAGCCAATTGGCAGCATATGGGGATCATTACTCAATTCATGTCGGCTCCATGGCAATGTTTCTCTAGGTGAGGCTATTGCAGAGCAGTTGTTTGAGCTTGAACCTAACAATCCTGGAAATTATGTGCTGCTCTCAAACATTTATGCGAATGCAGGAATGTGGGGTAATGTCAAGATAGTTAGAAACATGATGGAAAGAAGGGGAATGAAGAAAGAGGCAGGGTGCAGTTGGGTACAAATAAAGAATAGAATTCACACTTTCGTGGCAGGTGGAGGTTTTGAATTTCGTAATTCTGCTGAGTATAAGAAGGTTTGGAATCAACTGATGGATGCTATGGAAGCATTTGGATATGTCCCTAATACTGGTGTTGTACTTCATGATGTAAACGAAGCAACAAAATCAATTTGGCTTTGTGGTAATAGTGAACGACTAGCAACTGTATTTTCACTAATTCACAGTTCTTCCGGAGCGCCAATTAGAATTACAAAGAACCTTCGTGTTTGTGTGGATTGTCACACCTGGATGAAGATTGTTTCAAGTGTTACTAGGAGGGTGATTGTTTTAAGAGATACCAATCGTTTCCACCATTTCAGGGGAGGAGCCTGCTCTTTCAAGGACTACTGGTGAACACAACATAGTAAGAAAGCATAATTATTTGCATTTTTTTATATTTAAATTCTAATTCATCCTGTTCCTACAACCCACCAAAACCGATACCATCTCTGTGCTAGAAACTAAATTTTCAAGCATAAAATAGCGTCGAATTGCTCTAATACAATCATCATCATCATCATCCCATAATCATCTGAGTAAATTATCAAAACAAAATACTGCATGAACCCATTATGACAAAGAATGATATACCTTAGGTTTGTCCTAAACAAATATATATATATATATATATATATATATATATATATATATATATATATATATTTGATGGTAAATTACACACACACCCAATGTGTCTTCAAGCCATGAACTCACATTTCATCCCTTTATTAAGGGAGGAAGAAGTGCCACTTCAGCTTGAGCTCATTGGCAGTTTGTCCTAAATTGATATACAATGTAAAATAGAAAGACGTAATACTGAATATAAATGAGGATTAGATAATTATGGTCATATTGGTTACACTGACAGAGAGTAGATTGCTCTGAATAGAGTAGTTTTCCTAGAAGAGCAGAATATTATGTGAACTTTGGGTTCACTAAAAGGACCCAACTTCTCTACATTCAAGTACAATGGGCTTAATCAGTCTCCAATTCAACATGCTTATAATTATATAACTAATTTAGACAAACTGTAACTTAGTTAACTTTATGTGACCGTTTATACCTCTAAATTTATATACAATAGGAGCAAGAGAATGTACAATGTGCAACTCATTTGGGATTGGACAAGAGACTGCACTGTATTGATCTAGAAATATTGGTGGACCTTTCTAATAGAATGGATCCATTGCTTATTAATTTTCAAGTTTTACATATATGAAAGTTTTTCAATGAATTTTTATTTCATGCATTCTCATTGTAAACCATGCACCCACTCCATCCACACCCACCCACAATAGTAATATGAAAATATGTTAGATAAGAGAAGGAATAAACAAATATTTTAGCTAAATTTTTAACACTATATTTCCCCGTCAAACAAGTAGAATCATAAAATTTTCTATTGAAAAAATAAGTTTACAAAACCAAGAAACTAGTACATACATACATACAGACATACCGTGTTAAGCTGAAAGTACATCATAATGTAAAAGTTTGTTGGAAACTAATACAAACAATAAGAAAATTCTCAATGAAGTCTATCTGTGGCGGAGATTATATTTTCTTGTAATTGAAGTGGCCATGATTGAATTTTCTCCAACTTCCTCTGGAAGTATATAGTCAGGGTCCTCAAAATTGTTTACATCTTCTGGTAAGTCAGAGTCAATCCATGTAGACCAGTTTTCATCACTATCCATGTCCCATGACGATTCCTTGTGTCTATCTCTATCCAAGCCATTAATCTTCTCAATTAATGTTAGAAGCATCTGATGGTTCAGCACTTCAAAGTCTCTGCATGATTTACAAAGCCCTAAATTAAATCTGAATCTATGAAAGCATTCTCTTACCTAAATACTATTTTATTCTTCATTTCAAAATACCTGTATGTGCATATGGCATGTAGAATCTGGATTGAAGCAAGAAGCACAAAGAGCAACCTGTTCAAATTTATTATCCATGATCTTCGTTCAATCTTCTCATTTGTTGCAAGCCGAAGTATCGCAACTTCTATTACGAATGTAGCACAAAGCCCTGCAAAAAAAATTAATTTTATGGTAATATAGGTTTCCAAATTAAAAAGAACGAAAAGAAGGAGATAAAGTAGTAGAGATACCGATATTTAGCCTGGGCCTGACTTTGTATGTTTGCTTTGTGCTAGTGAACATATAGATGATCAAGATTGATATACAGTACCCAAAGAAAGCTTTAATTACTCGCGATTCAAGCAGCATGGCATTGTGCAAAGCAAAGAGATTATCTAAAACAATAAACATGCCTGCTTGCTTTGATTCAGAAGATTCCTAAAAGCAGAGATAGAGATATTTAGTCAAAAAAATGAACACTAATCCAAGCAACCACTTTATGAAAAAAAAAATTTAGTGAGGCAGGGAAGAAAATGCTAACCAGAGCTGCTAAAATAGACTTTGAATTTTCCATCAGGTGGTCATGAACTCTATGAAGCTGTTCTTGCTGCCAAAGAAGCTCTTCTTGTTGTTTGTGGCTATATTCGGCAAACTGTTGCAGAGTTCTCCCGTAATTCTTTAGCATTAGAAAATTATTTATTGATATTCTTGGTTTTAATTTACTTTATCATTTAGTTCCTATTTTACCTGCTCTCTTCTAATGCTTCAGATTTAAAATTCAGTTAAAATTTGAAGACCCTCAAGTGCCATGGATTGCTCATCCAAAAGTTGTTGCTGCTTATCTAAGGAAATAACTGCCATATTCCCAATGTCATCTGCTTTGCTTTGTAGATTTTCCATCTTTATAGACATTGCATCTCCAACTTTAGTTATCCCCTTCTCAATTTCGATAGCTTCATTTCTTAAATTATCTATTTCTTGGCCCAAAATATTGTAAGAATCATTAAGCATTGTCATCCCATCCACCAAATATCTCCTCATTTCCACTTGTCCTTCTTGCAGCTCTGATTGAGAAGCTGCAAGCTCCTTTGATTGCTCATATAAAACTTCTGAATGCTTGAGAATGACATCTATATGATCTCCTACATTCTTCGTTGTTAGAACTACGAGTTGAATTGGAGTATCAATGGAATTTAAAGAGTCATGAATTTCATTTGAGTTCTGCAATAGAGATTCTGTTTTTCCTTCTATAATTTCTAATTTGTCTTCAGCCAGTTGAGCTAAAATTTTCAGTTGATTTGCTAATCTCTCTGTTTGTTGCTTGAATGCGTGAGTCCTGCAAATCGCACAAGGGAAAAAATAAATAAATAAATAAAACTCTGTTTAGGCTCTCTTAGACGAGGAAAAGAAGCAATCGAAAATATGGGAAGAAATAATACTTAACTGTAACTGATGGCAGATGGAGTTAGTTTCAAGATAAAATGCAAGATAAACCTGGTACTCATCTTCACTCAAGCCCTATAAGCATTTAGCAATGGCAAATTTCAGGTCACAAGAAGGAAAAGGTTGCCTCCCAGAGTCCTTTTGAAAGCAATCACTAAGATGCCAAGCAAATCTAGACCGCTTCTCATCCACAGCAATAATCTCTGAGCATCTGGAAAAGAGATTCCGGTAAGCATTTTGCCAACAAGAGTTTGTACCAACTAATTTGTTTTTAGCACTTTCCACTAGCTTGCTTCCCTTCTGATCATTAAAACATTCCATGGAGAATTCAGCAAGGCCAGAATTATCCTTTGTACCAGAAGAAGAGAACCAACTCCATGACTTGCACTTCAATGAATATGAGGCTAAAATTAACAGCAGCATAAGAAGTAGATGACGATGACGACCCATTTGAGCTTTACACTGAATGTTTAAATACTGTTAATTAAGGCCGTTCACTAAAATTATGAAACATGCGATACACAGCTCAAATTATACCAACAAGACTTGGAGGGCAAGGGAAAAAAGCAGAACAAAGTATAAATCGAAAAGGACAATTTGAAAGACAAAGTAGGGTAAAAAATTATGTGTAGAAGGGCAACAAACGGAACTAAAATGATTAAAAATGTAATTCTCTATTATTATTTTCCTTCTCCATTTTTTTTTGTTTTATAATCAAAATACCTAAAAATGACAGAAATGCTTAGGCATGCAATTCAAAATAATTCAAAGGCTGCAGAGAAACCAAATACAAACCGAGGATAAATTATTGAATTGATAACCATTTTTACTGTGCCAGACTGCCAGTTAAGAGTTCCAATTTATTGTTGCAATTCATTCTAGTCTTCTAAGCCAGTTTCCAACTACTATAAAATAAAATAGACAAACAAGAAAATCAATAGACTTATTGTTCAACCAAAAAAAGAGAAAAAAAATAAATAAATAACTAAAACCATCAAAAAAAAGAATAAGAAAAAGAAGAAGTCACCAAAACCCAAAACTTATTTTTAAAATTGAACTATATATATTCACGTTGCACACTCGCCTTCAAAAATAAATAAATATAATGAAAAAAAAAAAAAAAGAAAGAAGACAACAAGTGACATTTTATTTTGTAAAATGAGTGTACTAACTATCAGATACTCTTTGATATTTTATAAATAACTCTTTATGTTTTGTAAACAATACAAATTTCTAAAAATTGAATGAAATATGAACATTGTGGCTCGTTGTTGATAATGTATCTAGTCAAACTAACACTGTTTGATTTCAATAAGAATATTATCAAAAAGGATGAGAGAGAGAGAGAGAGAGAGAGAGAGATAGAAACCAATACCTTGGTTGGGACTTGGGATTGTTGTTCTGAAGAAACCCATACCTTTTTTGTAATGTAAAATGGGGTTCGATTAAGCGAACATATAAAGGTAGTTTATTAATTTACAATTTATATTTTTTCCAAAAAGACTAAACTACCCTCCTCAAAAGTTGAAACACAAGTTAACCGAAAACAACACTCGACCACCAAACAACCTCTTTCAAAAATTCTCATTAAAAAAAATTCCTCTTACAAAAATTACAACTCACAAATTTAAGATGTTACTAGAACAAAACCAAAACATGTAATCAATAAAAAAAAATTATGACTTGAATATTTCTAAAAAAGAAATCAATATGGGCTTTAGATAGTTGTGAATCTTGGCGCTGGAACTATTCAAATCTAAACAACTATTTGTTGCCGACGACAAGAGGGACCTTGAAATGGGTGCATCGGCCAGGCGTGGTTTATGATCAAGTGTTCCTTGAAACCATTCCCATTTCGTGCTTGAGTTCTCTTTGATTTCGGTGGTCTCTGTTTGTTGAGGGAATGAAAGAAAGAAAAAAAACATACAAAGAAAGAGATGGGATTTGAGAGAAAATGAAGGAAGTAAAGAAAAAAAAATTGTAGTGAAACTGAAAGAGAAGAAACACTACCATTTGAAGACCAAGACTTTCCTCCCTCACAATATCCTCAGTTGTAGTTATAGCGATGTAGCAGTTGAAAGGAAGACAAAAAAATTTCTAAAACAAAGTTCTACCAATTTGCCTACATTTTTTTGACCATGTATCCTTGGCTCCTTGCTACAAACAATTATCTATGTTTAGGGTAATTATATCGTACCCTTTTTTTTTTTTGTTTAGTACCCACTAGTGGACAACCTGCTATATCAAGTTACCAAAACATCACATTTGATGGTACCATCCTCATATTGTATAGTACCAACATCACATCTGAGTAACTTTTGTCACATTGGATGGTTCTCTTATTTTTCCTCACATTCGATAGTACCATCTTTATATTTTGTAGTACCAACATTACATGTATCTGTGTTTTTATGTGCAAACATAAATAATATTAAATAATAATTTTCTTACATCTCCTGCATCATAAGCATTCTACATAATAGACACTTTCAGCTGAGTTTATGTCTTTTGCCTTGGATTCATCCAAATAAATGAGTAATTATTATAGCAACATAATATTTCTTCCTTTTACATAATAGTGGGTCAAACTATTTAAAAGTCCGTTTGGATTGAGGAAAATGGAGAGAAAGAGTAGAGTAAAATAGAGTAGATTTGGCCCAAAATTAACATATTTTTAGTCAACCCTACTCTACCCCCTTCCACTCCCTCTTTTCCCCCTTCTTCCAAACAGACCATAAATTCATCGTAAGATCCACCATTTGTATAAGAGGGGGAGGGGTACCATAGGGCTATAATCTAGAAGTAACTAACAATTTTCACAACATTACAAACATACAAATCAAGTTAACTACTTATAACGATTACATTACATAAATCCAATTGACAGAAAATCAGATACATGTTTGCATACATAAAATGCTACAAGCAGCTAGACTGATTGATCAACTAGCTTTCTTATGAGAACTTCGCTACACTAAGCATTTTTATAAAACATGGTGATTTTACAGATCTTGCCTCCTCTACAGATTTCTCCCCTTTAATGACAAGTGCAGCAAGCTAACCATCTTTGCTTTGCCAAAGAGCACGTTGATGGTTTTGTAGTAGCATAAAGACCAATACCATTGACTTCTTTTGAGATATATCAATGACTCTATGTTGGTCGTAATTAAGCTAAATCCATTTTCCTGCAGGAAGAAGAGCTACCATACCATTTACGGCTTCAAATTTAGCTTGCTTAAAGCAGCAATGATTCGATCATCTGTGATCATTCTGTGGTTTTCATAGAAGTCTAGTATCTCCATAGAGATATTTTTCACCTGTCAAAAACATACACAGCATTCATAATTTCAGCAAGCAGATGAAAGCCTCTGCACTTTTTACAAGCTACCAAATCATAATAGTAAAATTGGTGGAAATTTACTGCAATTTGTTAATTATATGGTCACAAATGCAATGTTCATAATAAAGGCTTATGCTCATTAAGCACAGGAATTAGCAAGCAAATAATAGCCATTTATACAACACTATGAGCTCTTACTGCTTATTCTAGATAAATTTTAATTGAAGATATAGAGATTCTAAGATCCTTGATAGGTACTTAACTCCTATAAAATCAACTCTATCAAGAACTACACTCAATTTTTACTCCCTTGGCATGTCAATCTCTAGCACAGGTAACAAGAGAAAAGAAAAAGAATACAAATATACATATATAAGCTCATACTCTTGTACTCTATAATCTGTACAATCTGGGGAAAAGGGCATAATAATTTATTTTTGGAACTTAAAGATGGTATAGAAATATGACTTAGTTTTGATATAAAACTTCCAAATATCAGTTGATAATCAAGCCCTATCACCTGCAATATGACTCTTGATAATACTCCGAATCAGGGTTCACATAGTTAACCCCTAAAATTTAGGTTCAAAAGCTTGCTGTGTTGAGCGTTATTGGAATAATGGGTTCAAATTAGAATGCTGATGCAGGACAGGTTCAAAAGGGGATAGGAAGGGGGGATAGAATAAGAATTTTGGGAAAACAATTGAATAGAAAATAAAGGCCAGCCCTAGGAATCAGCACCCAACAAGGGAAAAGTAATGGCAATTGATCATTTTCTGTTCTTTTTTAATTACGGGTAATCAAGGAAAAATTGTTAAACAAAGCAGCAGCTAACTAACAAGCAATTGGAAAAGGATATAAAATAATAAACTTTTGGTGGAATTAATCAAGTAAAGAAAATAATGATGATATTTAAATCTCTACTTAGTTCAAACGGAGAAGGGAGAAATCTGATCTAGGCTGTGAAATGTGTGGACCTGAACTTGTGCAATTGGGCTGCTAGACCGTGGCTACATGAACTCTTCATACACAAAAGAACATCAGACCAATCGTTGTGACATGTGGGCAGGGCTAAGATGCTGGCCTGCTTAGTAAATGAGTTGATCAGTGGTCTGACCTATATGCTAAAAAATCTTCTTTCGAAAAAAAAAAGACACCATATTACCTGGGCACAGACAGACAATAGATCAAAAGGCCTAGAACCAAATTAGATTTCAGTATTTGACCATAAATGGAGTTCACAAATGGCATATCTTCAGTTCAGTTCCAGGAGATGAACCGGAGAGGCACATGACAATGACTTGAGGTGGTCTCAAATTGAAACTTTGGTGCTAGCACCGTGATGTTTGGTGGCAATGCCGACACTGTGGCTACACGACAATGGTGAGTGAAGGCTGAAAGGATTGTCTATGGCAAGTGGGGACTCGGCATAATGGCCATTAAGTTCTATTGAAGAGGCTAGGGTAGTTGGGTAAGTATTTAGCTTATGCACGTGAGATGGGAGGTTTTTTGGATCTGGTTGTAGTTCTTTAGAATGCCAGGAAGCTCTACTCGCAGGTGCATGAGGGTTTGTGATCTGCGATTAGGGTGCCAGTGTCAGTAAAAAGGCAATGTTGTAGACAGTTCTGGTGGATTGGTTGACAGGCTTCACAGGAATGTTGGTGGTGTGATGGTCTACAACCGCAACAATGGGATTTTTTTGTGGTTGGGCTCATGGTCTTTTGATTGTATGGGCTCAGTGGGGTGGACAGCTTGGTTCATTGCGGCGATTGAAGGGTTTTGATGGTTGTTGGTAAATGGGAATCAATGAGGGGCGGTTTTGGCAGGGACTCAATATTGTGGACTGGATCCGGGTTTGCTTTGATACTAAATTTGATGCAGGACAGGTTCAAAAGGGGAGGAAGAGGAGATAGCATTAAAATTTGAGGAAAAAAATTTGAAGGATGGCCCTAGGAATCAATAACTACAGTTTGCTTGGAATCAGCACTAAGCATGAAAACCTAGTAATCAGCACCCATCATTCCAACATAATATTTTATGTCTCAATAATCTGTCTTCTATATTTAGTGGAGCCTTTTTAAATTGACTTTCAAGAGTACATCAATAAGGAAAATAATAAAACCATAATTTTTAAATCCCACAAAATCCTCAATCACATAAAGTTACGTCAATTGGAAATTCAAAATTTCAAACTAGCACTAATTTTGGTGTCTGCACCAAATACATACGAAAGCATGCATAGAAAGCACTTCCTCAGCTGAATCTTATATATTAGACCATATCAGTACATGCCATTGTTTGTGTTGCACATTCCAATACATACAAAATTATACATGACTAAATATTACATAGTGAAACACTATTATTTGTACAAGCCATAAGATTCTTATGACCCCAAACAAACTTGGTTTAGTTTATAATGAGCTATCAAATAGTCAGAAACTTCATTAGCAAAATTCTTGTGGCAAGTAATAATCATTCACATAAGGAAATAAGAGAACCCCATTTTATTATATTTTCTTTAGTACTTTTCAGATATTATACTCATATTTAAAGGAGAGTGCCCCTATCTGTATATTCAAACTACTTCAAGTAGAGACAGTAGGATCTTGTAGCAGAGCCGATGCAAGACCCGGTTGTATTGCAAGACTAGGTTGAAGACAGGGCCTGATGCTATGATTGAGACTTATGTGTCAACCATGATCTTAGATCAAACCAATGCTTTCAGCAACATATGACATTCCAAGATGAGAGTCACATTGAATAGAAAATAATGATATATTTCTGGAAAAAGCATTCACAAAGAGATTGCCAGAATAAGAAGCCACAGAAAAGCTGATGAGAAGAAAATTTACCACATTCATATCAACACGAAGTTCTTCAAACCATGCAGTGGTATCCTTCTCCCTTAGTACACTAGCAATGTAAATGCAAGCTAAAGCTATCAGATGTGGAGCATGTACAAGAATAAGGTCCATCCTGTAGGTGTCATTCAATAGTCCCCTGCATGTCTCAAAAAAGCAATGCTACATCATGTTTATGTTCTTGAACATCATCTTTTTTATTTTTATATTTCAATAGCTGGATGTAGGGGGATTTGAACCTTGGATGTCTCTTTTAAAAATACCAAGAAGAGCCAACCAGTTGAACATCAACTGAGGCTAAACGATGTTGTAAATAAAACAAGAGCAACTATGCTTTACAGAATTGATGGCTGGCACACAGAATGAAGTGTCAAGTGCATAGCAAGAGGAGGATGTAAAAATAAAAATGTACAGTATCAACGAAACTAATAAACTGTTGGCCTATCCTTGGTGATGCAATGTTGACAGCAATAACAACTTCTTTTTTCTAGATCATGAAGGCTCCTTTGAGATTTTCAAATTTTAAAAAAATTATAAAAAATATATTATAAAAAAAAATCTTATTTTTAACTCAAGCTTCATTGGGTCTTGTTAACTAGTGCCTTAAGCCTAAGCGCACAGTTTTTAAGGAATAATGAGAATTCAATTATGAATTCTAATACACATTTTTTCGAAAAGAAAAATACAATTGTCAAGAAATTTATTGGTTTGCAACCACAGATTCATTGTGGTTGTAGGTGCTTTTTCTTGATATGTGAGCACAGTTTGACTTTAGTTTTTGGAAAATGTATAACAAAAATCATTTAATTAAGCATTAAATGCACCTTAACTTGTGCCCTAATGGCACTAGTTAACAAAAGCCTTATTTTAATTTGATGTGGTTTCAATGAAAGCTAAGAATCCCATTTCAACTTCTACTCACTTTGCATCACACGTAGAGAAAAGGCTTGTAAATTAAATAGAAAATTGGAACAGGACGATAAAAAGAATATAATTGGTTATCAACAAATAAAAAGAATATAAAAGCTATACTTTTTTACTGAAAAGAACAAGAACAAAGAATTTGAGAAGCATGGTGCTGTGTGCTGGCAGCAACCACACAAAATTGACTATGCTGGGGATTGGACACTTACCAAGTTAATTGAGTCATACTTATATCATTCAGGCTTGCATCCTGAAGCAACCTGGCAAAGAAAAAAGAAGGGTGGGGAAGAAAGTAAATATAGAACCATTTAAACTGAGGAAGATACTTCATTGACAAGATCATATAACCAGCATTTCAAAAAGGATTAACTTGTCTAAACATCATGCACAGTGATGATTATTAGCATAACTAGAACCAAATGAGCCTTTTCTTTCAGACAGGTAACTTAAGGTAGCTCATGATTAAATAAAGTGTGTTTGCAATTCCAGAATTGTATGATTATATTTGAAGAGGAGAAAGCGAATGCAAGCATGCAACTCCTAAAGATAGGTACCAGCCACTATTAGTCATACCCATTTCATTATTACGTCAGGTATGATATGGTAACATACTTATGCACCTAATTCAGCTATAGTGTCATCTAAAAGTTGGATATCAAAAGAAGTTATTAAGATGAAGACTAACTGCAATAGAATTCACCCTAAATATTTAATTCAAGATATGCATTTACAAATATAAATCAAATCCAACTTTAGCCACACCCACAAACGTCATATATGATACTATACGTTAAAATCCAACCACAAAATGATATGTGATAAAAAAATAAAATGGAAAATTTTACCATTGGAGCTTATATAAGGTGAGATACCAAGTCAAATCCCAGAATGACTACAGCTAAAATGGATCACAATGTGATTTCAAGAGATTTTTTGGGGGAAAGAGGAGGGCAGGGTGTAAGTAATGGAATTTTCAAGATGTTATCTGTCAATCAAGTAGTTCCTCAAGTTGAGTCAACTGTATTTACAAGAGTTAAATTAACCCTGATGTAGCTCACCCCTAATCATTTAACAGTTCAAATTTATACAATTAATTCACCAAAGAGAACCACCAATTATTTTATAACTAACCAGAAGATACTTAAGGTAGATGATATAAAGGATGAAATACTTACTGAGACAATGCTCGATAAGGATGGAATACAACTAAATAATAGTTGAGTGCTTCTAAAATCTTCATTTCCATTTCAAGGATGTCTTTGATTTCATATCTATCATACCTATACTTTTCATCAGTATCTGTAAAACAAGAAAGGTATGTTCTAAGCACTTCACACACTAACATAGAATGACAACGATTGAATTTGGTGGAAATTCATACAATCAGTCTAGTATCAAGTAATTACATAATTTTTTAATGTAAAATACAAGAAGCCTGGCCTGCACTGTGCTTTCTTCTGCTTTTGAAGCCAGGTACAAGCAGGTTGGAGCCACAAGACGTGGATCATATTCTGTCATACTCTTTCTGAAAGCACAAAAAGAAGTTAAGCTTAGCAAGCAATAGCACAACTGGGCATAAAAAATTGCCCGAATGTGCTTTCTTATGAGGTGATGCAATTTTTGGCTTTATTTTTTTTTTGGCTTTTTTTCTTTTGATGAAATAGCAAATTGGCTACAAAAACAATTACAAGTGTTTGTATATAAACTAGTGTCAAAGGACATATCAGAAACTACTCAGAAAAGAATGTCCTTCCAAATATTTATGGGCAATCAAAAAGAGAGAGAGAGAAGACAAACTTGACCTTCACCAAGTTAACAACATAAGTAAAAAGAAAAAACGTAAAAATAAAGTTCCTACAAGGTTGAGTTTAATATATTTTTCATTCCTTTGATTGAGAAAATCATAATTGGCTCAAGATTTTCCCGAAATGACCATAGTTCATTACTAATCAAGATACCTTTTTTTAACGAACAAGCAACGGAAAAGGGTACAGAAAAACTTTATATTTAATCCCAGCATAAAATGCAAAAGGATTGCTTGCTAGATTATGAGTCAAGTCTAGTCTACAAAGGTTTTGTGAGTAAAGAATGATTGTAAATTTTTCTTCAATAGTGAAAATCACCTACAGAGTGGTCCATTTTACTTTTGAAGAGTCAGTCTTGAATTTACCTACTACAGTATTAGAGTAAACATGATCTCCACCGGACAGGCATAAAGATTCAGCTAGTAAACTAAAGTGTATACCATGATTTGTCTGTCAATCAATAACTGTATTCATTGCATGATGGATGTGAAGAAGTAGACGATTATCTCAGAAATAGTTTTCCATTTCATCATCAAAATCCTTTTAATTGCTTTATGTTGTTCTGGATTGTGATGATTGTAACTAAAGTTGCACTTTTTGTTAAATTGTTACTCTTGTAATACAAAAAAATTAATCCGTTAATTAGAACATGGGGGTAAATTTTAGAAATTTCAATTGGTATCGGAGGGTAGGATCAGTTAGGAATTAGTTTCTTGACTGTGATTCTTTTACCCCCTTGTATTGGATAAGTCCCAGTCCCTTGGTGTTCCCATGATTTTGATTGAAGCTACTTATATTTTATAGCATAAGGAGTTATGATGAGTACAATGTGGAGGCACGCAAGATCATGAAAATTCATCACAGGAGGATTATGATGATGAGGATGGACTTTATTTATAGCCCTATAATAAGCTTTTTTAATGAATTCACTAAAATGAAGAAAACATCTAAGCAATTCCTTAAACATCTTAATGAGGTTGATCATGAGAAGGAGGCATTAATTATTGAACTAGATGAATCCAATAAATACACAAAAAAACATAAGGATGAATCCTCAGTTAAGGAGAAAATCAAGACCGTTACTTTTCTTTTTTCTTTTTTTTTTTAAAGTTGGGTTTGGGGGGGGGGGGGGGGGGGGGTGTTGGAAATCAAGACCCTAAAAGATGAGCTTAAAAAGTGAAGGACTCAATTGAAAAGGTTCGCTTAAGAAAACTTGATCAAATGCTTAACTCTCAAAAGTCGAATTGTGACAAGAATGGCTTAGGATACATGCAAATTGGAGCTTCTATCCAGTCTACTTTGTAGTCCCCTACTATCATTAAAGGAAAGGACAGTTTTTTTTCCTCCTTCAGGACAACTAGGTTGTTCAAGCCCCGTGCACAAGGGAATGATGCAGTGCATCACAAGACTGTTGAGCTTGCTGCTTTGGTTCTGAAGCAAAGTAGCTAGTTGCAGCTACGTTGGGGCAGCATGAATTCAAAGTGTAATACCGACATAGGCCATTGTACTCCGCAACATGTTATAGATACTACGCAATGTACTCTTGGTGATAGGCTCTTTGTAAAAGTGAAGTGATTAGTAGTATGCCTGTGTTAAGGCGGTTAGTGATAAGAGCTGCTAGCTATTAGGCAATTATTAATAAGGGCAGTGACATCAGCAGTTAGTTAAGCCAGTTTGTTAAGCCCTTGGAGTGATTTTTCTTTTAAAGAGTTCTTCAAAAGTTTTCCATTTTGTCACTAAAATTCTTGTTTTCCTTTTATTGCTTTATATTGATTTAAATTGTGATAATTGTTACTGTGCTTGCACTATCTATTAAATTTTTAACTCTTCGAATAAGAAAAAATTAATACTTTAATTATTGGATCAATTTTACAATTTTTGAAATAATAATATTTATAATTGGTGTTCTAGTTTTGTCTGTCTAGCAATTTATGCGTTTACAAAAAAAATTACTACTGCTTAACTTCAAATTGGTAAGCATTAGTAACTTCAGATATGCTGAATTATAAATTGGGACGAAATATCTGCATATGTATAATTGTGCAACTATTGCCAACACCTGGGGATATGAACAAGCACCAAAATCAGCATAATAAATTGCCCCATTAGTTTATGTTATATAGCATATCATCAAAGATGAGTAAAAAAATTCATAAAGCATATTTAAAATACTTTGTAACATGTGACATAAATTTAGGGCTGTAAACGAATCAAGCCGCTCATGAACAACTCGTGTTCGACTTGATCAAAAGCTCATTCATGTTCGTTTGTTTATAAACAAGCCAAGCTTGAGACTTAGTTTTAGGCTTGTTTGATAAACAAGCCGAACCCAAGCACAAATAATTGTTCATGAACAAGCTCATGAACAATAGGGCTCGATGAAAAACATGCCGAGCTTAGGCTTGTTTATACCTTGATATATGTTTAAAAAATAACCTCATTATTATGACATTACACATATCTTAATAATTACATAGTCCACATGAGACCGCTTACCACTACCCATTAGATTTTTTTGTTTACTTGATTTTTGGTAATATAAGCATTTGATAATGCAAGTTTTTTGGATCCCAAGCTAAAAAGCTTGACTTAAGCTCGAGTTTGAGCTTGATATTAAGCTCAAGCTTGGCTTGACTAATTAATCAAGTCAAGCTGAGCCGAGCTCAAGATTTTTGGCACTCTCGTGAACTCGAGTTCAAACATTGTTTTTAGGCTTGTCTCAAGCTCGAGTCAAACTTGAGCATTTGATTTCTATTGACAAGCCAAGCTCAAACATGCACCACTCGGCAAAGTTTGGCTCGTTTACATCTCATATATAAGAAGTGCAATTAAATTACCCAAAAAAAAAAAAAGGAGAGATGCTTAGTTGTTAACCAGAAGCAAAACAATAAAACAAACAAGTATTAATCAAGTATCAATTATCAAGTGGTTGGTACAGATTCACAAGAACTTCATAGTCGTTACTAGGATCAAAAGCAAAGCACAAGCCATGAGCTTATGGTTTCCAAATGAGCATATTTTTACCATCATCAGGCAATTATTTATTATTTAAATACCTGGTGTAAACACGTCTCATATATGTCACTGCAGTAGCTACAACCCTGAAACATTTGAACGGCATATTAGAGATCAAATCAATTGGTTAAATTTGTTGAATAAATATTTTTCTTTAAATTTTTTTACTGACACACCCAACAAATCTTTAACCAACAACCTCATATCACTCCATTCTTATGGAAGAAGGATACACCATTTGAGCTAGAGCTCATTACCAAGTAAAATATTTCAGTTTTGAATTTAGACTTTAATGTTGTTGAGGATTTTATCAGATGTAATTGTGCCCCGATGTAATCCTTGAAAACTATAAAAAATAATAATAAAAAAAATAAAAATAAAAAGAGGCTCCAGGAATGTTTGAAGCAGTGTAATTTGAACAAAAATTCTGATTAGATATGTTTCTCTAAACTTGGTGGTGATTCCAAGCATGATTAGGTGGTGAACCCTAGGGTTTGTCCTGTTCTTCCTTCCCCGTTATTTCTATTTTCTACCCATTCTGTCCTGCATCACATTCTAGAAAATATGACGTTTGTTGTTTCCAATAAACAACAGTCATTATTCCTTTTAACATTGTTTTAAAAAGCCTAGCCAAAGTATAGTGCAATGATGATACATAAAATTCCATCCCCTCAGAATATATACTGTTATGGTAGATAATGCACTTTGCACTTGGTTAGAGCTTATTCTTTTTTTTTAATAGGTAATAGAATTTTTATTGAAAAAATGACAACGTGTTCATGATGATGAACACTCTGGACATCAAGTAAATAAAAAAAAGCTCAAGAGCTAACAGCTAACAGCTAACAAATTGTAGAAAGCAGGAATTGAAATACATTGTGTAAGACCCCAAATACAGTTAGAGCTTATTCAATTCATAAAGCTTTTGTCCTTTTGATAAGTAAAAAGACTAGTGGTATTTTTTAGAACAAAATCTGGTACAACTAACATAAAGCAAACTATCAGTATAAATGTTTTATCTCGGTGATGCATTAAAGGAACTTGCTTGAAAACTCTCAAACTTCTCTTAGAGTGGAATATCTGAAGAGCAGTATTATGGTGCTTCATCTATCCCAAAATTTGCACCAACCACAAGGTAGAAGATGCCCAAGAATCAGATTCTTTAGATAGTAGAAAACAAAATTATATAAAGTATTTTAAAAAGTAACCACAATTCTAATCATTGTCAATATTATGATACTTCTTAACAAGTGTAACATGCCCAGACAGACTAATCATTGTCCTAAATCAACAAAATAACTAGGGCAGAAATTCTAAAAGCTACATGCAAGTCAAGACTGCAGAAAACACCTAAGCAGAGAGGGAAAGAAACAATTATTTTAATAAAAGTTAAAATGTTAAGTAACACTTGGAGAATAGGTTCAAACCTTTGCCTCACTTTAACATGTTGAGCCAATTTCCATATATCTGAAAAGAAAATTTACCCAAAAAATAAAAGGTACGATGTAGAATGATTTAGATATGGAGAGCAAAACTATTAGCAATTTCATGTATGTACATGTGACCATCAAGACATGTTCACAAACAAAATATCGGTAGGGGATGACCATACATTGTAAGTTTGATGAGTCTTCAATTAACCACAACACAATCAACAAAGACAGCCCGTACAATCAAAAGTTGTGAGGGATAGTAGCAAATAACTTGTACTACGATTTCTGATGGAAAATCTATTCCTAGCACTAAAACATACAAATACACTGCACACACAAACACAGAAAGGAGAGAGAGAGTGAACAAAAACCACCATTTTCTCTAATATCATTAATAACATAAGGAACTCCAAGTAACAAGTTAATAACAACATTCTGAACATAACAATTAAGCATCTTGTTTTGCAATTAAGTTGAAACCAAATATGCTTCCGTTCACTGCACTGGGAAAGCACCAATCCTCTATCGAACATGATCAAATTTCTATCAATTTTCATTGACAACCTATCACCATGTGAAAATTACAACCACCACAATATTAATCAGTGTATTTACAAGATACAGATGCAACATTCCCTTTCCATCTTTTATTGGTCAGCGATACACATACAACTTTCACTTAATATAACCGCATCAAAGAAAAATGATAATAATCCACAAAAGGGTAACAACGAAAGTATCAACCATCAATATGTCCTGAAACTATAAAATTTGAGGGAGTTTTGAAAGAGAACTCTTAAATAAGCTGAACCCCAGATCAAATCCATCCAAAAAAGAAACCATAAAATTAAAAATTGATGGCAACCCAACAAAAGTGAGTGTGAGAGAAAGAGAGGGAGAGAATACAGTTGGCCATGTGCATCTTAATGTGCTTGAAGTCCTCAAGAGTGATGCCCTTTTCTTTGTCAAGTGGGGGCACCACATCCACCTCTTCCTGGTCCAACAACTGTTTGCTGAGCAAAAATCACAGAAACAAAACAGACCCAATTTCAAAAAAAATGAAAAACAAAAACCCAAAAAAAAAAAAACATAGAGAAACAAAGTGAAATTTAGATAAAGATGTTGTCTTGGAAGGAAAGATACCAGTGCGATGATGTCCAGAAATTGGCGGCCATGTTTGGATCAGATACGAGAAATATTCTGAGACTGATCGAGACTTTAATGTCAATGTTTCCCGATGGTTCAAGATTTCTGGTTTGATGGTTGAAGAAGTAAAGTAAAAAGAGTTGTGAGGCCAGTGGAGAAGTCTCTCGGTCCTCGACGGCTCCGTGTCAACTTAGGCCCATTAGCTAAAGCTATGGACCTTAGCAACTTAGGCCTTGAGAGAGGCCCGAGTATTGAATGAGCAAGCTACAGATCAGTTTGGTCTCTTTGCGTTTGGATAGAGCCAATTAGCCTCTGGAGAAAAAAGTTTCAAAAGAGAGAGGTTGATTTTTTTTTTTTTGAAGAAATAGAGGTTGATTATGATTGGTTTTTTTATATTTTTTTTATATCTAATTGAACTCTTAGTATTTTGCGCTTATTAACTCACTTAGCACAAAAATTAAAAAACTTAAATACACACATGGCACAAAATGACAAAAATTAGCGCATAAGTGAAATCTAATTTGGAATCTAATTAAATTTTATCTTAGCCTTGGCTTTATATATATACTAGTTGCTAACCCGTGCGGCGCATGAGAATAACTACTGGATGAGTTTCATGAAGGAAAAAAGCAATGTTGTGTCTCTAATTTAGTTTGTATTGTATATATAAGTATATGCAAGATAGTTTGTATTGTATATATAAGTATATGCAAGATAGTTTGTAATATATATACCAAAAGGTGTTTATTAAAATGTCATAACCATTCAAATTGAATATACCAAAATATGCATATTGAACGAAAATGTGTCTATTGACTGAAAAGGTGCCCGTTGAACGAAAAAATGCATATTGAATGAAAATGCATCTGTTGAAGGGTCATAATCTTTTGGATATAAATAGTAGTTCATATTCATTTGGTAATTTCTTCTCAATTTCTTATCATTCATCTTTCTTAGAAACACAAGCAACCTGTAGATATTCTCCAAAATTGCTATTTGTGAGTCGATTTTTTTTTGTTAAATAGTGAAAAGGTCCAGGAATCAAGCCACACCAACAGTAGTGACAATAATACTAAACAATTCCTTCATTTGGTAATATCTTCTCAACTTCTTATCTTTCATCTTTCTTAGAAACACAAATTAAAAATATGTGAGTCTTTTTAAAAATTACTATTTGTAAGTCGGTCTTTTTTTTTTTTTTGGTTAAATAGTGAAAAGGTCCAAGAATGAAAGCCACACTAATGGTAACAACAATTATACTGAGCAATCTCTTTACACACCTTACAAATGTTATTCTTCTTAGATTTTTCAATCTCTTCGCTACGCCTTACCGATGCTTTTCTTCTCAATAATAGTTTTTTGTTCTAATATATACTTCTTATGTGAAAGGGGAAGTAGATACTGAAACTTAATGGCAAAATGAAAAGACATAACTGTTTAGTGTTTTTAAATAATATGCATGGCATAAATTTGTGTAGCGAGGTGCAATGAAAAATAGTCAACAAAAAGTCAAACGTTTCGTTTTTATATTACATATAGATATATGCTTATCAAGTCCATTTTTGAGATTATATGCTTATTGTGCATATTAAATTGATGTCAATCAAATATTATTTATCATCCAATAAAAAAACTCATGAGTATAGTAGGATTTGAACACATTTTAGCTAGGAAATTATTAAACTTCATTTATACATAGCATAAATGAGTTAACTTCAAGTTACACTGAGTATAATTATTTACAATGTTACATTTTTTTAGAGATGATTACAATATATTGCTAACCCCATAGTTCAAATCATTTCTTCCCTAGAACCCTAAGCACTTTGTATATGAGAAATGTGTCAATTCAATTACAAGGCTTTTTGGCGTTTTGTTACATTATTTGATAACTTCTCGTGGGATCAATATATTGTTAAATGCATTGTTAGATTATATTATATTTCCCCCACGTATGCCCACTATGCTGGTTAAATATCAAGACAATTGGACTAGGAATCATCTCATCTAAAAAATAAGTGTGCTATATTATACATTTTAAAACTCTACTGAACAAAAAAAATTGTATTTGACAATAATTAAATGACATTATATTGACATAAAATTTAGCATCTACATGATAAACATATGGAGAAAAATATAATTTAATACAAGGCTTAGAAAGTAACAGTTGAAATTGATCATTGAGTAGAGTCATATAGAAAAAAAATATTTATTTTTGCTATATAGCAAATATTATACCAACTACAACTTTAACCTAATAAAATACACATATCCAAATATGCTAAATACATTAGTTGAAATATTATATATGAAGTGATATTACATTCATATAATTTTTTTTAGATGATAGATTTATATAAAATTTGATATGTGTAATACGCATCTAGAAGTTGTTTTAGTAAAATAACACCACCCAATAACTTATATTAAATTTATGTTTTAAAAATCTCACCATTGAATTATATATCCTATATTTAATTAACATGCATGCCAATCCAATGTTATTAACATGTACTTAGAGTTACATCAATCGTGACTTTAACTCAACTCTTATATATATATATAGAGAGAGAGAGAGAGAGAGAGAGGCAAGCAAGGAAGTTAATTCGTAATTGGCAATAATTTGACAAACTGAAAAGCTTGGATACGCTGATAAAGCGGGCAGATACTTCCCCCCCAAAGTGGGCCTAACTAATCTGCACTTATACTAAATGCTTACTATAAACAAAGACAAAGCAATTAAGCTTAAGAATAAATAAAAGATCCACCAATATATAGTGGAAGAATGTACAGATAAGTATTTGTTTAAAGACTAGAGTCATCATTGCGGAGTTATTATATCTAGTAGCATTGTAGCAAGCACAAGCATTGCACCTTCAATCAATGGAGAGCCAAGAATTTGTCTTTAAGGGGATCGAATAAAATATCTTGTGATTAAATATTTTTCTCTTTATATATACTTTATTCTTACTCTCTATAATAGTATAAACGAGTATTATAAACACAACTCAAGATGTAAACTAATATTATAATAGCATACTAATATTCTTACTTTATGTAATAGTATAAACTAGTATATTTATAAAAAAAAAAAAAAAAAAGTATAAACTAGTATTCCAGAAATATTTGATATCCTCAAGTTATCTCTATTTAACTATCATTGGCCAAGAGTGCCTTTTATCTCAATCAAAATTTCTTAGTTTTTCAAGAATAAACGTCTAGAAATCCTTCTCTCTTAATTACTGATTTTTCTTATAATAAATAAATAAACCCATATTTTTATAAGGGCGGATCATTTTTTTAAAAAAATAATTATTATGCTAACTATATATATGTTTGTTATAATTTTATAAATATAAATATATACAACTTATAGTTATTTATTTATTTCTTATAGTTCGATAGTGGGGGGTGAAGGGCTTTAAATACTAATACATTTCCGTTGGAAATATTAAGAAGTGTCAATTACAACACAAGAATTGTGGTGTGTGTGTGTGTGTGTGTGTATATACATGTATAACTTTTCATTAATTGAATTGTATCTATTTAAATGAATGGAAAAATTAACAAATGCCATAAAGATATTGGTTTAAGAAATATTATTAGAAACTTTTTATGGGAAAAAAAGTAATTGATTTTTTTTACTATTTTTTATATTGCACATAAAAGTGGTATTAGAAATTTTCTTGTTAGAGGTATTAGGTTTATGTGTAGGCCCAAGAGGCCAACTTTTATTGTAAGTTCATGTATGTCTAACCCTAACTCTCTCTCTCCCTGTATAGACCCTACTTAGGTTCATTGTAACAATGTGAGTTGATATTATAGTAAAGATGTAGTCACCACGGCCTTCTTTATGTGGATGTAGGCCTAACCACGTAAATCTTATGTTCTCTCTCTTCTCTATGATCTCTTTCTTCACTCTCATAATATTTGACATTTCTCAAAAGTCTATTAAGAAAAGTCCTAAAATCACCCGTTAAAAGGACCATAAATGAACATAAGAAGGATCCGATTAATGTGAAATTAAAAAGGTTGTAAAATTTTTTCAATTCCCGATAAATTTTTTTTCCAAAAACAGTATACTATTGTGTGCCCTTAGGGCACATGTTAGTAAAATCCATAAGAAATATTAGACTTTCTTATAAAAAATCATATATATTTTTTATTTTTAAATACATAACAACTTTAATTAGGATCTAAAAGCTTTAGTGTGTGTTTTGCTTCAAATTAAAAAATTGGCTTATTTTAATATTTAGCTTATTTTTGCTAATATTCATAGGCTCACTGCACTTTTTAGTACTATTTATGAGTCTCACTTTACTATTTTAGTTAACTTTTACCTTTATTTACAGTATTTTTAGCAAAAAAATTTAATAAAATAAAATAAACGAATCTCAAATAAACCCTTTCTCATATATACTAAACTTTTTTTTTTTTTTTTGCTAAACTCATATATACTTAATTTAAAAAAAAAAAATTTGGACCATTTATATGGATAAGTATATCCATTCAAGAATTTAGTTTTTAGAAATTCGGGCCCTCTTACCGTTATATGGCTTCGTCACTTCTTAATTACGACATCAAAAATAAAATCATTTCTTTAAGATCATAAACAGAGATTATATCAACTTTAATTGAGTGCGTATCTAAAATGTAAAAAATAATACATGAGTGGTGAAACTTCTCTGTCATCTTAAATTAATATAAAATAAATTAAAAGAAAAATCCTCAAGAGAACATTATTAGCTTTAGCGATGATATATATAATGAAAGAGCTATGTAGGCTAGGCTAGGGTAGGCCAAGCGTGTGGTGGACCAGTTAAAGGGGGCAGTGAGATATATGGAGGTTGGGATCAAGCCCCACCACCGGTGTCTCGGGAAGCACACCGAGCGGCGCGAACGTGGAACTGTCGGTCACTGCACAGACTAGAACAAAGTGTGTCACTGGTTCATGTGCATGTTATATAGTGTAATGTGATAGATTTATCTCTCTGCTTCATAGGAATGGGTTTGCGGTTCATCACTTCAAAGAATATTGTGGGGATTGTGGGGATAGAGATCGATGACTTTGTTGCCTGTTTCTTTCTTATTATTTTTTTTTATACTATACCTTTCACGTACAATTCACTTTCTTTACGTGCAAAACAATTCGATCCGACAAACTTCAGCTCCATTGAATTTGATGAAATGTCGAGTTTGCATTGGTTGGGTTTGTACATGCAGCTTTTTTTAATACTTTTTAATCAAAAAAACAGAACCTACCCTAGCTATACTTTTGACATGACTAGGTTTGTCTCTAGGCTAGTTATTTTACGTGCAAATTTTAATTGGGATTGCATCGTTTGAATTGCATTGCTTTTTATAGTTATGCTCAACTTTTCCTTTACTCTAGGTTTAAAAAACATAAAAAATTATTCACTTTGAACATGTGCTTAGCTAGGCTTCTAATGACCTAATGAGTAGGTATGCAGTATGCTTATGGGAACTAAATTAGTTAATACATTTTTGTTTCCGTACACTCAGTCAGTTTAAAATTCTTTTTCGTTTTCATTTGCTAATTACGTTTTACTAAATTCTTAGATAAGTTTGATTCCACAATCACTTATATATCAAAGGTTTGAATCTCATAAAAGGAGGGGTAAAATAGGAGGCCACCAGGTAGTTTGATACCCTATGTGTAGTTCTTGGTAGTATAATTAAAACAACGTTTTAGTATATTTTTAACTAAACTCAATTAAAACTACTCTACCTCAATCTCAATACTTTCTTCCAAATTTTTAATAATGTATGGTACCTTCAATACAATTATTGGTGTACTGTTCATTGCTAAGCTATTAAAAAATTATAAAACATTTCTCTCTCTCTCTCTCTCTCTCTCTCTTCACTTAAGATATGCTTTTGGAGGAGTAAAATAGGTCACAAAGTAGTTTGATATCCTATATGTAGTTCTTTCTTGGAAGTCGTGCACACTAGAGCACTTGCACCAATTTGATTAAAATAACGTTTTAGCATATTTTTAACTAAACTCAACTAAAACTACCTTACATCAATCTCAATACTTTATTTCAAATTTTTAATAATGTATGGTATCTTCAATACAATTGTTGATGTACTGTTCATTGCTAAGTCATTATAAAATTATAAAACATTCATTTTTTTCCCTCTTTCTCTATCTCTTCACTTAATGTATGCTTTTGGAGTTTTCACATAATTATTAAATATCTCTCTCCCTTTCTCTCTCTAATTAAAATAACGTTTTAGCATATTTTTAACTAAATTCAAGTAAAACTACCCTACATCAACCTCAATACTTTCTCTCAAAATTTTAATAATGTATGGTACCTTCAATACAATTATTGATGTATAGTTCATTGCTAAGTTATTATAAAATTATAAAACATTCGTTTCTCTCTCCTTCTTTCTCTCTCTTTTCACTTAACGTTTGTTTTTGGAGTTTTCGCATAATTATTAACTATCTATTTCAGGTCACTATTTCGGCTTGCTTTTGAGATGAATTGTTTATTGATGGTGGTCGTGGGTTTCAACAACAACCTAGGTTTCAACAATGGTGGGTGGTCTGGGTTCGAAGGTGGCCATGATGACTTAGAGCTCACAAATCAGAGTTGGAGATAATAGATCTGTTTGTGGAGCTTATGGGTTGTAGTGAATTGCGATGGTCTAGACAAATTTGGGTTGCGGAGGTTTTGGGTTGAGTTGGAGATGACAAATTTGTGGGTGGCAAAACTCCTGGGTTGTTGTGGTGGAGTTGTGGGTTGCAATTTTGATTATTATTATTTTTGAATTGATTTAGGAAAGAGGGAGAAAGAGAAAGATAAATAATAATATTTAAATGAGTTAGAGATAGAGTTTTAGGGATGATGTAGTTGTGTGTGAATAATACATTAGTTAAAGTAACAATAATGACTAAATTTGACTAAAAGTGTGGTTAGGCTGCTATAAATAATCTGAGAGAAGACATTATCTTCATTTCTTTCATCATAATAATTATATGTTTGGTCAAATGAAGAGGGAAAGAAGAGAAAGGAAAGGGAAGAGAGATGAGAGGAAAGGGAAGGAAAAGTTAGCACATTTTTCCTTCCATGTATTTGGTATGCAAGGGAGGATGGGAAGAGAAAATAGCCATTATGTGGATCCCACCTTAAGAATGACCATTCTCCCTCATTCCCTCCAACCAAAAAACAAAATTCGCTTACCCTTCTCCTCCTTTTATTTTCTTTCATTCTCTCTTGATAAATTACTAATTGTCCCAAAACTTAATATGATGGATTTTTTTAATGTGAGATTAAGATAGATATTATATTTAAATTTTGCGACTTCTTACGTTATTTGATATTATGATAGATTACTGATAGTTCCAAAAATTTAAATTGTTAGGAAATTATGTATTTAATCATTTAATTTAACAACTCTTTGTTCAAATTAACAAAGTATAAGAGTGAGATTCCCCCCCCCCCTCACCCCCAAACCCTTATGCATATGTGGATCCCACCTTAAGAATGACCATTCTCCCTTATTCCCACCCTCCCCCCCCCCCCCCACCCCAAAAAAAAAACAAAAAATTGGGAGGAAACAAAATAGTGGGTCACTGAGGAAATTCACTAACCCCCTTTTCCTTTCTTCCACCTTGATTCCCTCCAACCAAACAACAAAATTCCCTTACCCCTCTCCTCCTTTTATTTTCTTTCATTCTCTCGATAAATTACTAATTGTCCCAAGACTTTATATGTTGGATTTTTTGAATGTGAGATTAAGATAGATTTCAGATTTAAATTTGTGACTTTTTACGTACTTTGATATCATGATAAATTACTGATAGTTCCAAAAATTTAAATTGTTTGAAACTGTTGTATTTAATCATTTAATCTAACAACTCATCATTCAAATTAACAAAGTATAAGAGTGAGATTCCCCCCCCCCCTCACCCCCAAACCCTTATGCATATGCTCTCTCTCTCTCTCTCTCTCTCACACACACACACACACAAAACAACTAACCCTTTAATAATGGGAAAGAATCTTTTCCCATTTAAATCCTCAAATTCCCTCTAATTTTTGGCCAGACAAGAGATATGTGATATTTAAAAAATCCAATACTCTTAAAAAGAAAACCATGTAAACAACACAAAACCAAGTTAATTCTGTGTTGCAAAATTAACTAAAAATTGTTTGGTGTTTAACTTATATTCATTCTAAAAGGGAAGTATAGTTTTTTTGAAATAATTTTTTTAAATTACAATTGTATTTTTACACAACAGTCAAAATAAATAAAATAAGTTAATTCAAATGCACACAAACTCAGTTACTTATAAGTTTTAACTTTAAAACCAAGTACTTATGTTTTTAAGGAAGAGGAGAATCAATGAGGTCACTGTAATATTTCAAGGTGTTATAGGTGGTCATACCTTTTATCACTAGTTGGACTCCATATTGACCAATCACGAACATTTTGCTGCTAATTTGCTAAAGATGAATCTGTAGCTATCACAAAAAGAGCTGGTGAAGGTGCTGTTTGGATTTCTTGTCTTCCATCGCTTGATAAAGTTCATATTGAGCAAAACAACAAATAATTTGATCCCATACGAGAACGAGCTATTTTGGTGTTCTGTCATTATAGTTTTGGTGAAGTCCCTTTAAACAAAACTAACAATGATTTGATTACTTATATTTTTGAACTATTGTGTTGCTCTCGCTTTTGATTGTTATGGAGCTACCCTACGTGAATTCGTAATGAAATATTTTGCATGTTTGATTTTTGCCACAAGGGGAAGCTAGACGTGTTCTGGATGGAGGAAATCGTTCTGATTACAAGAATTCTAAAATGAGAGAAATATAATAAATTTTTAGGTTTTTTTTTGGTTAATGTATGCTTGGGGTGAATGATCACACCACAATGAGTAATATATGCTACGGATACATATATTTTATAGTTCATTAATATTAGATCTTTAATATTTTGCACTCCTTAACTTGGTACGAAGATTAAAAAATTTAAGTGGACACATAACACAAACTAATTAAGTAGATAATTATAGCATGGTCCTTTCATAAATTTAGACACATAGTGTAAAATTGAATTTTAATTTCAATTTCAATTTCTAATTGAACTTTCTCTAACCTTTACCTATATATATATATATATATACACACACACATATGAGAGCTAACAAATCCATTTTGAACTCAATCATAAAACCCTAGTCCATATACTATTGCGTGAATAAAAACGAACAACTACTTGTCGGAAGGTAGTGCATATAGGTATCACAACTAACCTGGGCTTTAATTTATTTTCTTTAATGGTGATCATGAGTAGAATATGTCTTTCTTTTTTGAAAGCATGAGATACGTGTTATATGTCATGATCATATGATTATTGACTTCAATATCTTACATGCAATGGCGTCAAATGGTATTGGAGACTCATTGGACCTCGGTTCTTGCCCCTCACACTCTACAAGATTAAGTTAGAGTAGAAATTCTATCTTGTATAAAAAAAATAAAAATAAAAAAGTCTTTTGTGGATTTCTAGTCTTTATGGTTTTTGCATGCTATTCTTATATTTATCTGTCATACGATTACGTGTGACATGAATGCTTATGAATAAGATTCTTTTATTAAAAAATGATGTTAAATATGACCATTAATTCCTAAGAACCAATAATTGGGTTGGATGAGATAGATGTCTAATATTTTCTCATCTTGTAACTTAACTTTTGAACTTGGATCAATTGCTTTATGTTAGAATTAAATATATGTAATTTTTTTTCTTAAGATCTTATTAGAAATTTAAAAAATGTAATTTTTTTTAGTCTGTAATTAGAAGGAAAATTCATGTAATTTTTAAATTATTTTCATTAAAAAAATAATTTTGAATTTCTTTTTAATAAATATGTTTTTAATTTTCTTGATGTTTTTTATCCAAAAATAATCAAGTGACCACTCCTTGGGAAATAAATTGTCAGTTGATAAATTTTGTTAGTTGAGTTTCCCTTATGAGCCATCCAAGGGAAATATTCGAACATTTCTCAGTCCCCTTGGTTCGTGATTCTCACAGTTCCGTACTCCAATAATTGTACTTTCTCCTTTTTTTTAAGTCTGACATTTAAACGTGTACGAATGACACGTTAAATAACCATGTGAGAGATCTATCAATAATAATAATAATAATAATAATAATAATAACCATGTGATGTGAGAGAGAAAAATACTTCCAAATATCAACTCTCAGCTAATTTTGTAGTACCCACATTTTATAACTGTAGTGAATAGTTATTAGCAAATAAAAAAGTGATATTAATAGTAGGTTTAGATAAAAACTAATAAAAAATTGACCACATTAACAGTTTGTAAAAATATTGTAAAATACTCTGTGGTTGTAGCATTACTTCTACGTCTAAGCCCTCGTTTGAAAGGAGGGAATTGAAATGAATTAAGAGAATAATTTTATAATATTATTCAATTTTCTTGTTTGGGAATTTTAATGGAGGGAATTGAAATCTCATTTTCTTATTTGGGAGTTTAAGCCCTCATTTAGGATGAGGGAATGGAAGTGAATGATGAAAATAATTTTATAATATTCTTCTATTTTCTTATTTGGGTGTTTTAATGGAAGGAATAGAAAATTTATTCTCTTATTTGAGAGTTTAAGTGGGAGGGAATGAAACGGGTAGGAGGGAACACTCATTCCTCTATATTTTCTTAAAACCTCAAATTTCCATTCTTTCGAAATTGAGAGGAATTGGAGATAATGAAATTAGATTTAATGAATTTTGTATTAAAATTCCCAAAATACCCCTATATATTCAACATTTTATTTTAAAATAAGGGTCTAATAGTAATATTATTATAAAATGATTACGTTTCTTTCACTCTATTTTACTCCCAAACAAAGCTACTTACATTCCATTCACTTTCATTCATTTCAATTTCTTTATTTTAAAACATTCAAAAAATGTCACTTAATTCCATACCATTAATTTCTTTTCCATTTCTTTCACTTACTTAAAAACATTCCATTCGTTTTCATTCCCTTCTGATTATTTCATTCCATTCTCTTATGAACTCCCAAATGAAGCCTTTAATAGCAAGATAAAAAATGCTAATAGTGGTTATTGCCCCATTTAATGCATATATTTTTTCCCTTTTTGCTCATAAATGTTTATTATCTCCTTTTTTGTTTCGAGTTTCCATTTTCAAAGATATTGATAAGTTATCATAATATCATCTGTATCTTTGGTGTGATGGTTACTTCATAACTACAAGTATAAATTTTTATGAAGTGGGAGGAGGCTAGACATGAGTTTCACACACATACATACACATATTTTTATTATATAGGAACAGTACCACTATTATTAATCAATCAACTACAACAAAAGGTAAAATGTTTGGAGGCATATCCTCCATCCAATCTAAAAAAGAAAAAGATAATCTAGCTCTCTTTGCTTAGGCTTGAGTGATAGAATCGCCCTGCCTCCTAATATGAGAGATAGAATGGGTTCTTAACAAACCCGCAATAGACTTAAAGTCTTTTACAAGATGACCAAGGAGGGAGAGAGAGAGAGAGGAAAGCTTTCCACTATTAGGGACTGAATAGTTAACTCAGAGTCTCCTTTGAACACCGCCTAATGATAATAGAGTTTCACAAAAAATTTAATTAGCCCTTCTAGTAGCCATCCTTTCTAGAATTTCCACCAAGGGTAGTGCAACCTTCTCTAATAAAGCAGCCAACATCTCCTCATTTTTATTTTAAATAGGAGTTTTATACACATATACATTTTTTTCTATATAGAAATAGTATCACTATTATTAATCAATCAAGAAGAGAAATTAGCTACACCGAAAGGTATAACATCTGGAGGCATATCCTCCATCCAAACTAAAAAAGGAAAAGATAATCTAGCTTTTTTTGCTAAGGCATGAGCAACAAAATTGCCCTGCCTCATAATATGAGAGATAAAATGGTTTCTAACAAACCTGCGATAGTCTTTTACAAGATGACCAAGGAGAGAGAGAGAGAGAGAGCTTTCCACTGTTAGGGACCGAATAGTTAACTCAGAGTCTCCTTCAAATACCACCTAATGATAATTGAGTTCCACAAAGAATTGGGTAGCCCTTCTAGCAGCCATCATTTCTAGAATTTCCATCGAGGAAGGTAGTGAAACCTTCTCATATAAAGCAGCAATCACCTCCCTATTTTCATTCCTAACAATAACTCTTATTCCTGCTTCATTCATTTTGGCGAACACTGCCCCCTCAAAGTTGATCTTTAGCATACCTGAGTCTGGAGGCTTCCACTTAATATTGATAGGCCTTGACTGGACAAGATGATTGTAAGACGCATGCTGAAACTCGGAGAGGAGAGAGCTTGCTGATTCAAAAATATTTTTTAGGTGGTGGACTAGGCTTGCTGTAACGATGCTTGTTCCTTCGAAACCATATGGACCAAGCAACCATAGCAAAGAGTTCCAAGGTTCAAGGCACTTGGCCAACTACATTGACTAGATCTGAGAAGTCTGTGAGCTGTGGATAATCATGACGAATCTAGCTAAAAGCCAGTTCCCAAATACTGTGAAGATCTTCATAGTCCCATAGAAAGCATGGAGGGTATTTTCTTGAGCTTTTGAGCACCAACTACAAACGGAGTTGTCCAAAATTTTACGATGTTGGAGATTAGCTTTTAAAAGCAGAGCTTCGGAATAAGCTTTTTAGAGAAAATTCTTCACATATATACATTTAGATTAAGTTAGAGTGAATTTTTATCTTTGATTAAACAAAAAAATAGCATAGTATCTTACATTTGAATTTTCACACATATATACATTTAAATTAAGTTAGAGTAGAATTTTTATCACAGATTTAAAAAAATAAAAATAGCACAGTATCTTATATTTGCTAAGTAAAACTTATAAACTCAAAGACTTAACTAAGAATATTTACTGTGTCAAATAATATATGCTCTAAACTTACAATTACAAAATAATGTGAAAAATATTGTGAAATTTTATTGTGTTTATAAAACTTTCTCAATTTTATTATATAAAACTTAAAAACTCATGTATCACCCATTACCAAAAAAAAAAAAAAAAATCTTTTTTTGAGAAAAAAAAAAGTCAAATATTCATTTATTACTGTCACTTCAATTTGAAAATATCTTGTAATAAAATATATTGGAGCCTAATTTGAAACCTGTCCCATCTCCATTCCATTTTATAGCTTCGCGGCCAACCCATATGTGTGGACCATGGGACATTATACTGCCTTTGCCTCCGCACTTCATGCCTACATTAAGCCAATTACGAGTTGTATTCGCCAAAAACAAAGGAAAAATAAATACCCTCTATATTTTAAATTTATAATTAAAAAAAAAAGAATAAAGCCCTCTCAGCCTCTCTATATATATTGCAAGTAATAATTAGTTGTTTCCACCAGTGTTTACAATCAGCTCATTGGCTTCTCTGCTTGAAAGTCCAAGAAATCAATCAAAACATCCCTTTCGAAAAAGGAAGTTAAGGAAAAAAAGAAAAGGGAGCAATAGAATAATAAAAAGGCAAAAAGAAGCAGCTATAATGCACAATAAAATAAATTAATTATAAGTAGCTGTAAGCGGCATGCACCTTTTGATTTTTGGTGGGTGTGTGTGTGTGGTGTTGCACAACAAAAATTATGGATAAAAAAATATGGACAAAATTTAACTACAAAATTAGTTGTAGTTTTAGATTATAAATTTAATATATTTTATTAGAGGTAAATTTTGACAAATTTATCATTGAATTATATTTTCTACCTATATTCTTTATACTTGTAAAATTTTAAGAAAATTAAAAATTAATAGCTATGTCAGCAATAATTTTTTTTTTAATTTGCAAGTTTTAATTAGTTAAAAATTATGCACAAAATATAAGCTTATAGATTATATAGTAAATAATATCCAATTAACACAAAATCTAACATATATATTAAGAGCGTAAAAAATATGCAATTCAACGGTTAGATTTTAAAAATATGTTGTAATATATACTTTATTAAATGAGTTTGTAGTCTTAAATTACAACTAATTTTATAATTAAATTTTGTCTAAAAAAATTTCATAATTTGCTATGGCCTTTATATACATATATGCATGTTTTATATTCCATGGGCATGAATGAAGGCCAAACTAGTAGTTATTATGCTGGAGCTAGACGTGCACAAGAAAGTTGATGGTGAATCTGATGAATGAAAGTCGACCCCGAACCCGACCCCATGCACTGTGGACTTACCTATAACACTTTTAAAGTGGAGAGAAAGAGATAGAATCATAGAATCTTTGGTGGGTCTCTTTAAATAACTAATACTAGTGCTTGCTTCTTCGTTCTCTTTCATCCTACATGTAATAGTAGTATTATTGGTATGTACTACAATGACAATCCCATCCCAATTGTAGTTCAGTTGTGTTGTTTTTGGGGGAAAAGCCCAAAAAATAACAAGGAAGAAGTGGTACACTGGGATGGGACTTTGAGTGAAGTATTATGTCATATCCTGTTTCTAAATTTTTTTTTGTTTATAGTAAAATTTATCCCAACACTACCTTTCCCTCTGACTTCTCTGACGTCCCACCAATGTCCCCCTCACCCCACCACTCTCCTCTTAGCTTTGCTTTCCCATAATTAAACATCAGTACCCACCACTCTCTCTGTCTCTCTGTGTTTGTTTTGTCCATTACCCATGTTGTTGTTTTTTTACTTTGGCTCTGTGCTCTCATCCACTCCTCATTAATTTTCTTGCAACAACAAATTCAAGAGTAGTACTCGGTCTTGGGATGATCAGCTATACATGAAAGCAGATGTCTTGGAATTCAAAGCAGTATAAATCCACAACCTTTCCAATTTAGCTTGATCTTGATGATGGTATGGCGCTCTACTGCTCTTATTATGTTTTTCTTTTATTATTAGTTTCTTTGTTTATCTTCTTGACTGTAAAGGTACTAGTAGTCAGTGGTTGATCACTGTTTCTGTGTACTTGACTATGTTCCTGCTATGGTTTTCTATGGCTTTTGGTTTTCTCTGTTTGTGGGGTTATGGTGAGAATATAGGCTGCTCCAGATGGTTTTGTAATCTGTGCCTGTGGTTTTGCTGAATTTCCGTGTGTGTGAGTTTCGGGTTAGTGTTTGAAACTTTGTATTTAAGCTAATCTAGTTTTAAGTATTTGCTATTCAAAAGGTTGAATTTGTTCATGTGTTATGGAAAATGGAGATTGATTTGCAGGATGAAGATAGAATATAGATTACTGAATGAAATTTGCTAAATTCGGTTGTCTTTTAAAGTAGTGATTTCTTTGTCTCTCTTGCCTGGCCTTATACCTTTTTCCCATTGATTCTTAGATACGGAATTCTGTATCTAAACTTTGGGTAGGCTTTTAAATTTTGTCACTGAAAGAGCAATCAAATATGTGCATTTAAGTTAGTTTGAGTTCATTTTAGAGTGATACAACAGAAATACAAATTTCCCATGGGTCAATTTTAATTTAAGCCTTTGTTTTTCTTATGGGAACTTTTTAGAAATTCTTAGGTGGTATTTATGCTGCCTCACTCAACATTTTCTAATATATGTGGGTGTTTGTGTGTTTGCTTGAGTGCGAATATATATGTTAGTGGAACAAAGAGACCACAAACGTGTGGCTTTAGTGTGAGATATATGCCTTTAATTCTTCAAGCTCAGCAATCTATGAAAATTATTCACACATTCAGGGAATCATAAATTTACATGACTGATCCATGAGATATGCTTTGTGCTGATTTGGCCCTTCAACTTGGATTAGGATATACCTGTCCATAGTGTATATATTCTCTATACTTATCTTCATGGAATCAATCTTGATTAAATTATTTATCTCCCTGCTTTTCTTATTATAGACTGCGTTTTATTTCTAGCACAAGTTGTATATAGTTTATTTTTTCATCTATATCTCTCTTTCATATATTTTAGTTTAAGTGGTTTTTCTTGAGGAATCTTCCATGTTTTTAACAATTCCCAAAAGGTCTTCTGCCTTGATCATTGTCGATTCTCCTAGTTCATGATGCCTTTGCATATTTGGAGATGTTGATTGTCAAGTAACAAGAATCACTATCTTAGTCACAGAGGTTAATTCTCTTGGTTATCATACCATGTTCCTGTTTGAAAGTATTTGTTGTTATGTGACAAGATTTGTCTATCTCTCATATACACACTAGAAACAGACAGTCACACATATTCATTGGGATATTGATGCTAGTTGTCCATTACTAACACAATTGTCTCATGGTATTTGTACTGAGTAAAAGAATACACTCCAGTTAAAAAAGAAAACAAAAGGCTATAAGCTTCTTGCAACATATTCAGCATCAGATTTTATCTACTCCATTTCCGATTAAATTAAAGGAATGGTTATGATAGAAATATAAATAAATAGATATATTGACTAGACTGAGAATACATATATATATATATAAGAGAACTAAATCTTGAACAAAAGTTCACTTACATCAGGGTAGGTACAGAATCAACGTCCTTTGCATTGGCTTTGGCTATTTGAGTGGTCATATAAGAGTCAATAGGAATAGACAAGCTGCATAAGGATTAATATTAGCAAATAATTTCTGTTAAATCACCACATCTATGATAGAGAACTTAGGTCAATGGCAGAGAGGTCCCAAAAGACCATATTGTTCTCTTGGTTTTATCGTTTATGAGAAGAGGAAGACTGAAAAATAGTACCTTTAGTGGAGCAAAATGAATTATATTGAAGTGCTTCCAAGGGTTATTGCATATAGAAATTAACCAGATGGATTCAAAGGGTGGCTACAAATTCAGCACTACTTTATGTTGATTATTCAAAGGCATGTATTCAAAAGTAAGTTGAATAAAGTTGGATGAGATAAAGACGAAATGAAGGTTGTAAGGACTGCAAATTGAAGGAGTAAGTGTTACAAGCGTCAGCATTAAGCACTCAACTTTGACTTAAAACGGGGAAGTCAATTGGTGGTTTGATTGTCTACAATAGTGGCAAACATAGCTTTTATTGTAACTCAGTTAAAGTGTTTACTATTAGGAAGGCCCAAAACTAAGCTGATTCATGAGAAAAAGAACCTACAATTTGATGCTTACTAGCATAAACTTTGGCCTAACACTAAAGAGTTGGTAAAAGGCTTGTTTATATGATATAGAATTGTGGTGAATTTTTTTACATGCCATGTTAGGCAACTTGACCTAGTCACCAATTTATTTCATCCTTTTGTTGGAGCTCAGAGTCTTGTTAAGCTTCTTGAATTGAATTTGTAGGTGTTTTGGCTGGTGCAGTCTATTTCAGAATGGTCATTCTTATAACTCCCTTGGTCTTAAAACTTTGTATGTATTTCTAAAATCAAGATTTAAAAGACTCCGTTTTATTAAATAATAAAAGTATAAAGATACTAAATCCTTAAATTTAAAATCTAAATGCAATTGAAGAAATTATGAACATAATGAGCATAAAAATTGTGCATGCGTAAAATTCATGATTTTGGCATTGCACATGGTGGTGTGATCTCCCAATATAGATAAATACTTTCAGATGAAACACACCCATTTCCGATATTTTATGTCAAAGTACTAGTAGATAATAAGTGGGAAGATCTGCACCATACTCAGTGAAGAGATACATGTTATAATGGTTCCTTCCTCCTCTGTTGGAAGATGCTTTGTAGTAGTCGGATCTGAAACCAGCACGTGTCGTTATGAAAGAAAGACCTTCCAGTCTCAAATAAATTCAGAGACAGTTAGTTTGCAAGAGTCAACAAGGAAAGAATAACTGAGAAATTTTAAGTTTTTTATCTGGGCTCACTCTGAAATATCTAGGAATTGCAATATTAAATTTCAATTTCTGACCAAGAAAAAAAAAAATTCATTTGCATTGATATCAAAATTTTGAGAGAACCTGCCATGATTTTGTAGATATTTCTTACCAAAAGCTAAGATTCTTGATTAAGTTATACTTTGGAAATTAAGGTTGCCTATACTGCTGTTATCTTGTTCTTAAGTTCTTAACATTGTTATTGGCAATCTCATCATAGAGAAAACAGAACCTTGTAATCTAATTGGGCTAACATTTTGATAACTGCCTCCTTTCTGTAATCAGTTAGTATAAGATATTTAGAATAATTTTGGTTTGATAACTTAACCAGGGTTTTGAGATTCAATCAAGAGAAGCAGTTGGTGACAGATATA
This sequence comes from Castanea sativa, assembly GCF_040712315.1. Classification (NCBI taxonomy): domain Eukaryota; kingdom Viridiplantae; phylum Streptophyta; class Magnoliopsida; order Fagales; family Fagaceae; genus Castanea; species Castanea sativa. Next base: position 53,836,723 of record NC_134013.1, on the reverse strand, counting down.
GCTTTACCCCACTCTTCCCTTTGGTGAATTTGTTTAAGCAAATAGTTATTCTCTTGAATTATTTTGCATTGAAAAATAAAAAGATGTGCCTTTTGATCCAATGGTAGTCACATCCTAAGTTGATATTGTTACTGAAAAAGTCTGTTAAACCTGAGGATTACTATGTTTTACATACTGTGAATATGTACTGTTTTATAGCGTTCATGCCAACATATATACTCTGATTTTCAAACCAAATGTGATGGAAATTTTTGTTCCAATTACATCCATTTTGAGTCACCAGCAAAGGAATATGCTTGTCATAAAATAAAAAATGAAAAAAAAGGGGCAATGCAGACAGGTTCAATTCTAAGCTATGCTTTCTCATGAAAATACATGGTGTTGACCATACCTAGAACAATAATGGAGTATCATTGTCATAAGACTTCGATTGTGCTTTATGAAATAAGACATTTTTTCTGTTTGACTCTAATTCCTGCCTCACCTTATTTTCTTTTGTTAGTTTTTGTACATACACCCTAGGTGTTAGCCTCTGTGCTCTCGATTCTCCGGGGCAATAAACATTAAAAAATCTGATGTTAATATTCTTTTTTGGTTGTATCTTAATAAATGAAAATCAGGTGTGATGTGCTGAATATTATTGTGCTTCACAATGCAGGATAAGATTGTCTAGATTGGTCTATTGCAGGCTGGCAGAATCTAGTTGTTGCTCATATAGAATGTAAACTAGCTTCCCCAACTGACTACACAGCTCGACAATGAAACCTAACTTTGACCTTGAAATAAAAGCCCCTTCAGAAAGTGATTCTGAAGTTAGCAGCCAAGTTGCTTCCAACATATCCATTCAAGAAACCTCTGCAGGTCCCTCCAATGACAGCCTCACTAACTGTTCCCATCTCACTAATCTCATAGTGGCTCAATCAGAGTCGGAGCCAATCACTCTTGACTTAACTCTCAGCTTCAACACTGATGATCTATGTGGAAGGGATTCATTGGGACTCTCATTGTCAAGCACTAGCGAGAGTAGCAACGAACCTGCATCCCATACTACAACAGCAGCCATCCCACGAGTTTTTTCTTGCAATTACTGTCAACGCAAGTTCTTCAGCTCGCAGGCTCTTGGTGGACACCAAAATGCACATAAGAGAGAACGAACACTGGCAAAGCGGGCTATGCGAATGGGTATATTCTCAGAGAGGTATGCCAGCCTAGCATCTCTGCCTCTGCATGGATCTTCAATCAGGTCCCTGGGAATCAAAGCACACTCTTCAGTGCATTATGGCTTTGTGCCACCGGTTAGGCCTTCTGAGATCAGAAACAATACAAGATTTCAAAATGGCTATATGGGAATGCCTATTTTCGTCGAGGATGATGAGGCAGAGCTGTTGTGGCCTGGTAGTTTCCGTCAAGTTGCTGAGGCAGGTAATCCTCCTCATCCTAGTTTTGTATTGACTGAAAGTTCAGACATAAATTTTGTAGAGGTGACTCCACAAGTTGACATAGACAACTCTACACCCGATCTCACACTGAAACTTTGAGAGGTTTGTTGATTTCAAATGTGGCTTCAGTATCTCCACTTCTGTTATCTCTGTACAGTGAGATGTGCCTGGGCAATGACTGCAAGCTTTTGTTCTTATAGCTCTCTTCTTTTCTAGCACTTTTGATCCTTCTCTTTTCTTATCCAATCATCCTGTTTGGTGTTCTACTTGGAATGTTTGTCATTGTATAAGAGCCTCGCGGAGATATTTTGGGGGCTCCTATGCTTGTTATGACACATTATGTAATGTAATTCCAGTGCTTAAATTATGATTGACCATCTTTCCTTTAGTTCCTTCACTCTTGAGCTTGGTTTCTATAAATTCAATATGTCATTAGAATTTAACACAATTAAATGAAATCTGCAGATCCAACAAAACCTGTCAAGAGCACCTTTTTGCTCATAACACCTGCAGATACCCTTTTCACTAACTTAAGGATGGTTGTCAAATTAGAGTCCTATTCATAGACTCTATTAGATATACTCTTGAAAATAATGGTTTTGTTTTTGTTTTTGTTTTTGTTTTTGTTCTTGTTTTTGTTTTTTTTTTTGTTTTTTTTGTTTTAAAGTTAATTTCGGTCTCAGGAGAAGCCAGAAGAGGATATTCAAACTATTGACTTCCACTTTATAAGTTGTGGTTCTGAACTGATTGCACTACCCCTAAGGATCTCCTCTATTTTTAATATTGACTTTGCGTTTGCTTGATAAGTAGTACTAATTGTTCTAGAAACCTAAGCTAAACCTTATAACTTGCACCGTTGCATTTGCTTCTTGTGCGTATAGAAAATCTATATGTTTGAAAAGGGAATTCTTCTTCCTTTCTACTTGCTTCTTGTGTGGATGGAAAATCTGTATGTTTGAAAAGGGGATTCTTATTCCTCTCTACTGTGCATGCACTAAGAATTAATTGATAATTTCACTTGAATAACCCAAGCATTTGAGCCTCTAGTTCTTTTGATTTTGCTGTAAGTGGTTTAAAATCTCACGTCTTAGACTATGGATGAAGGTTGGCATTTGTCTGGATTTTGCTAGGTCCCCAGAGGACATCAAAAACACACGCACAAATATTGTGCGTGTTTTTTTTTCCCCCTGAAAAATTCAAAGCTTTGGAGCCTATGTGATAGTCAGTCACCTTAGAGCTAAAACTTCTCTCTGTCTCTCTCTCTCTCTCTCTCTCTCTGTCTCTTTCTGCAGAAGTGTTAAGTTGCTAAAGTAAATAATAAAGTTAACATAGCTGTGGATCTAGATGAAAACTAGTAAAAATTTGTCAAACTTAACAACTGTGAAAAATGTGAAAATTATTGTATATAGCATTACTCTCCTAGAAAAGGCCCACAGATTTTGGTTAATAAATGAAAGTTTGGATTTGTGTAAAAACACAAAAGCTTGTTCAGACCCCCAATTAAAAGTTACGGTTAGATTGCTTTTATTCTAATTTAGATTAAGTGCGGAATAAGAGTAAATGAGCGCAAACAACCGATAGCACTACCTTAAGCCATATTCATCCATTATCAGCAATAAAAGAAAAGCTTAAAGAGTAGGGAAGAGAGATGCAAACACAAGATAACACTGAGACGTGTTATCGAAGAGGAAACCGAAGAATTTGGTGAAAAACCTATCTGTGACCCTCTAAGTCGAAATCGATCCACCAGAGAATAAAGTTGGAGTACATGAATAACAAAAGACCCTCCAAGCCTAGTTTATCCCATGTACTTGAACCCTCCAAACTTCTGCTACCAACTGGCTTCTCAAAACCTTATCTTCTCTAGTTTTCTGGATCCCGCAATTCAGCTAGACTACATCTGCCAATGAATGACTCATTCCAATGCTTCCCAACAACATCAAAATCTCACTTTACACTCAAAATGAGTGTGATAAGTGTTTGAGCTATCAACCTCTCAATGATATAGAGATGAAGAGGTAGAAGTTGAGGAAAACCACAAGGAAATGTGTAGATGATTGTGGGTATAACAATTTCTAACTCTCAAGTGTATTTTCTAGGGTCTTCTCTCTTAAAAGCACTCATTATAATTTGTGGGTAATGAGGGTATATATAGTGTGGGTAAAAACTTGGTAAAACAAAACACAACCTTTTGTCAAACAAAGAGTTTCACGAGTACTTCGTGGGATCACCTTTCTTAGCAAGACACTTGCGAAAACCTCAGGCTGGTATGACTCTTCATCTTCTAGTCATGTGCTCTACACGTGGCTCTTTCCCAGATAAGCTTCTCACGAGACACTTGCAAAATCCACTTGTTCAGCCTTTTAAGCTTGAGTCTTCACACTCTCTCACACTTATCCCTTACAATTAAAAACCGACATACATACAGGGAAATATAATTGAAGAAATTACAATCAAATTTGGCACGGAATTAAAGCCAACATAAAATAGTTGTAAATTACAACTTTACAATCTCCCCCTTTGGCTATTCCGTGACAAAACCCCTAAATAGACTCTAAACTTAAACGTAAGTTTGGGAATATAGGCAAAACTCACTCATATCTAATTCTAGAAGCTATGAAGCACTTGCACCGTATACACTTGTATCCTAAAACACTTGCACATAACAACAAACTTTCATTAAGCTCACGACAAGTAGAACACAAGGTACATATAGGAACAATCAAAATGCGATCAAGATACCAAATGAAATGTAAGTTATGTAGCATAACTTGATCAAACATGAACAGTCATTAAGAAATGACTACAATGAACATTTATCAAGTAAATGATCATTCGGATACGCAATGCAATTAAGAGCAATGCTAAAATCAATTGCATGTCTAATAGGCATGATGCATTAAGGAAACTAAAGCAAAGAGCAATAGAAAACAATAAGCATCAAAATGGCCATAAAAATCAAGATACACAAAAGTACTAAAGATAATTAAGCTTTAAACTTTTTAAACTAAAGTACTTAAAAACTTTAAACGAGCAATGTAAAAATATCTAAAAGCTATAAAAACTTTAAAGTAAACTAGAAAACCACCATAATAAACCAATGTATACTAAGGTGTGCTAAACTGTGCTATGCTCCCCCTCAAGCTGTACTACTCCTCCTCAAACTACTCCCCCCTTTTGATCGAAATGGCCAAAGAGACTAGAATTGTGCGGACTCTGACCCTGAGTTCTGCTGCTGCTGGTCCATCATCATGTCATCAATTTGAGATGAGAGAACAGTGATCTGGCTTACTAGGTTGGTGAATTGAGATGAGGATTGTCGCATGTGGGAGTCTAGCATGCCATATATTTTTTAAACCCTTTCAATTAGATGATTAAGATGATCGGGTGCTCATGCATGCGCTTGGGAAGAGGGTTGTGCAGTGTCCTCCGAAATTGATGTGAAATGTTCAATTTCTTCTTCCGTGTCTCCACCTTCTTCAGCAACATTGTCTCTTGGAATTTGAGAGACACCAACAGATGGTCTGGGGATATGAGCTTTGACTTGGGTCATGGTTTGTGCACTAATTGGATAATCTCTTTGCATCACTAGAAGTCTACTCAGAATCTTCACCCTTGCCCTTATGATAAGAGCCATGATAAGGCTTGGGAATTGTAGAGTTAGCCTCATATTCCTTTTTGTGATGCATTTGGTGAAGTGGTAGTAGATATGACTACAAATGTTGATCTCCTTGTGTGTGAAGAGATCAAACAAAAATATGGACCGTGGTGCTGACAAGTTCGTCAAGTTCCTCATCAGGTAGAGGTTGAAAATCATGATATAGGCCAAAGTTCTCATCTCTAGAGTGAATGGAATGGTGTGCAAGGCATTCTTGTTGATTTGTCCACCAAGTAATTCCACAATGGATCCAAATGTCTCCCTTCTTTCATCATACTGTAGGGATGTGTGCGGAGTTGTTGGATGAACCTCCAGGATCTCTTGAATGGACTCCATTGTGATATAGAACTCTCTCCCTTTCAGCCAACAATTTATGTGATCCCCTTCCACAATGGCATTTGCATAGAATTCCTAAATGATTTCTTCATAAACATTGCCCATCGGGTTCAACAGCTTTGTCCACGTCCTTTCTTTGAACACGTCTGGGATGAAAGTGCCCTCTAAGGACTTTAAGTCCACAGTCCTTTACAAGATGATTGGGGCCCTTTTGTAGTGATCGTTATAGGCCCTATCTGCATCATCGTTTCGGAATGCATTTAAGGAGGTGCGTTGACGCTTTGAGGACTTCTTTGTGGCTGATTTATTAAGAGGAGACATCTGCAAAACAAACACAAACACAAAGAAACAAAGACAAAAACAAAACGAGGAAGCAAACTTGATTAGATACAAGTTAGTCCATGAAAACGAACAAAAGTTCTAAAAAGAACACAAAAACATAAAACCTAATGTCACAAGACCATGTTTTAAGTGCTAAACATGTAACAATACTTATCTAGCATGAGTGAAATGCATAACATGTCAAGTGATCAAGTGTGTGTATCAAGTGTGCATATGGTGTGCATATGTGATGCATGAACAAGGCACGACAAAGCATGCATGGGGCAAAGTGTGTAAAACACACAACCAATGTTTAAAACATGTTAAGAATGTAAAAATATTGTAATCACAAAAGTTTGGTACTCATTGGAGTCCAAAACAACAACAAAATGCCACTTGGGCATTTTATCAAACACATAGTGTACATACACACCACTAATATGTAAAACAATGCATGAACATGTTGAAATTTTGCCTAAATACATGTTAAAATGCCACTTGGGGCCAACATAAACACAAACAAACAAACAAAATGGGACAAAGCCCAATCAAGAAAATTAAAAATTTTTACAAGAAAATAAGTTTTTCCCAACCCTTTTAAAAAATAACCCAACCCTAGAAATCCTTGAATCTAAGGCTTAATCGAAGGATTCAAAAGTAAAAAGATGTTGAAACATACCTTAGATGAGTCTTAGGAGGGATTGATCTTGAGTTTTGGGTGAGTTTTTGAGGGAAAAAGTGTTTTGGGTTGAGCGAGGTGCGGAGGAGGCAAAATGAAGTGGTTTGAAAAAAACTGTTACTGTTTACCTTTAAAAATTGCAGATTCGCGCTTTTTGCGGATAAGCTTCTCACAAAGTTTACTCGCGAAATGGCCATTGAAGCACATAATAGTTTTCGTGGGTAGCTCTTACTCGCGAGCCAGTCGTGAAACTCTCTGTCTGAAATTTAGTGTATTTTGAAATTTGCCATCCTCATTTTCGTGGGAAGAGCTTAGTTGCAACTTACTCGTGAAAATGCCTCTGGAAGAGTTTTTGGGAAAAAATGAAATAGAAATTTTGGACAAAACTCTAAATACACAAAAATACATAAAATACTTTCAAAAACATATAAAATACTCAAAATTTTTTTTAGGTTTGATCAATAAGCAATTGAGTATACACATCACATTTGAACATGTAAAATCACACAAATGGAATACGCATTCATTGAACATTAGACTTGTGTGTTGTGTGTGTGGATCAAGTATGAACTAGTTCATAGTCTCGTATGAAGCTTCAATGATTAATTTAATCAAGTCATACACAACTAGTACGAAGTCAAGTGACATATCTCACTTGTAAAAATGAACATATATGACTCCTCACTAATGTATTTACTTTGATTGAAAGCTTTTCATTTAGTTTCCATTTTCATACTTTTGATAAAATACAACTCAAATTTTTGAGAAGAGATGCCATGAACTTTTTGATGTATTTTTGATAAATAAGCTTTTGGCTTTGGCACCATACATTTTAATATATATTTGCTTCATCTTTTCCTAGTCAAACTAGTTTTCAAAGCAAGACTTTTTCAGCTCTTTCTCCTTTTGGAGATTGACACTGGAAGAGCTCTTTTGAAAAAAGAAATGTGAGGAGATATATAGACACAAGTCTACGCATATATCAAGATCAAGCAAGACTATTGACCAATTATTCATGACAAGCTTGAAGATCTATTTACAATAATCAAACATAGATTTTTAGATGTTGCTCACATTTAGAAAATGTGCATACATAACAAGTTAAACTCGTAAATGCACTAAGCTATTAGTACGGAGGTACTAGGCCAAACTCTCATGTGATATACAAAACATAAGCGATCAAACTTTTTGAGATTTTTCACTTTTTATGGGTTTTTGAATTTTTTAACATACTCTAAAACAAAACAAGCAATGTAAGATTAACAAAAACAACAAACAAAGACTTGAAAAAGAAACATACATGTGAAACCTATATAGAAATGATGCACCAATAAACAAAAGTAGGTCACACAAGAGATATGAGTCAAGTGATGATACCGACACCAATGGTCTTATGAAGAGATTCAAACTGTGGAACATCAAGGGCTTTAGTTAAAATGCCTACCTTTTGATTGTTAGTATTGATAGACTTCAGCCAAACAATTTTCTCCTACACCAAGTCTCGAATGAAGTGATATCGAATCTCGATATGTTTCGACTTTGAATGTTGAACAGGGTTCTTGGACAGATTTATGGCACTAGTGTTGTCACAGAACACGCACATGGTCTCTTGAGAGATTCCATAATCATGTAGGAGCTTTTTCATCCACAATAGTTGAACACAACAACTCCTCGCTGCAATGTACTCAACTTCAGCCGTTGATAGAGAAACTAAAATTTTCTTTTTGCTCATCCACGACATCAAATTATTTCCGAGGTAGAAACAACCTCCTGATGTGCTTTTTCTATCATCAATACACTCGGCCCAATCAGCATTCGAGTATCCGGCTAGGTAGTCATTTGAATCTTGAGTACCAAATCCCATAGTCGAATGTTCATTGAAATAGTGGATTATTCTTTTGACCGCTGTCAGATGGGACTCTTTGGGTGCTGCCTGAAAACGTGCGCATACCCCGACACTAAAGGCTATGTCCGGCCTACTCGCAGTGAGAAAAAGGAGACTGCCAATCATGCTTCTATAGAGTGTTGGATCTACTTCCACACCGGGTGGACCGGAGCTTAGTTTTACCGAGGAACTCATTGGAGTGGATGCATGTTTCTTGGAATCTAAACCGAATCTTTTTACAAGATTTTTGGTATACTTCTTTTGAGAAATGGATATCCCATTTTTCCGTTGTTTCACTTGAAGGCCTAAGAACTAGTTTAGTTCCCCTACCATGCCTATCTCAAATTCCTTTTTCATTTCTTTTGAAAATTTTTGACCAAGGTGATCAATTGTTGACTCGAATATAATGTCATCCACATATACTTAAGCAACAAGGAGAGATTTTTCTTTTCATTTGACAAAGAGTGTTTGATCGGCTTGACCTTTCTTGAAACCATAATCTAAAAGATATGAGGTGAGACGGTCATACCATGCTCTTGGTGCTTGCTTCAGCCCATATAGTGCTTTCTTCAACAAACACTTCTTCGTGTAAAAGTTCGTTTAAAAAGGCACTCTTCACATCCATTTAGTATAGTTTGAAATTCATAATACATGCTATGGAGAGAAAAATTTGGATTGACTCAAGTCTTGCTACCAGAGCAAATGACTCATCAAAGTCTACACCTTCAACTTGAGTATATCCTTGAGCTACCAATCTATACTTGTTTTGAACAACTTCACCATCTTCATCGGTCTTGTTCTTAAAGATCCACTTGGTGCCAATTACATGTGTGTCCTTGGGCCTCGGAACCAACTCCCATACATCATTTCTAACAAATTAATGTAACTCTTGGTGCATGGATTCCACCTAATTTTCATCTTTCAAAGCTTCTTCCACTTTCTTGGGTTCAAATTGAGCAAGATAGCAATGATATGTCACATGATTCACACTGTAGCGCGGTCCTTTTCTCAAATTGAGTCCTTCATCACCAATTATGTTGCTTTTCGAATGATTGAGAGTTACTCTTGACGAAGGTTTCTTGGAAGTAGAGGGTTCCTCATCACGAGAGATTGGAAGTTGAACTTTCGGAGGGGTGAGTGGACCTAAAGACCCTTGGGTTGATCTAATCTCCCTTCTTGATGTTGTAGGAGTAGACTCCTTTTCCGATGATTGTCTCTCACCATCATCACTTTGAGACATGTTACCATCACCTTCATTCTTCTTAAGGCTTGAAACTTTACCATCCTCACCAAAATCTTTTTCCAGAATGGTGTTGTCTATGACCACATTTATTGATTCCATCACCGTCTTTGTGTGCTTGTTATACACTCTATATGCTCGGCTATTCACAAAGTATCCTAGGAAGATTCCTTCGTCACTCTTGGCATCAAATTTCCCAAGATTCTCCCTATCATTGAGAATGAAGCATTTACTTCCAAATACTCGAAAGTATTTCACCTTTGGCTTCTTTTCCTTCCAAATCTTATATGACGTTTTTTTTGTTCCCGCTCGGAAAAAAAAAAAATCCTATTCCCAATATGGCATGATGTGTTTACCGCTTCAGCCCAAAATTTTTGTGGGATGTCTTTGTTAAGAAGCATCACTCTCGCCATCTCTTGGATCACCCGGTTCTTTCTTTCAACAACCCCATTTTGCTATGGAGTCTTTGGGGTTGAAAATTCATTTTTAATACCATGCTCATTACAAAATGCTTCAAATTTGGCATTTTCAAACTCCTTCTCATGATCACTCTTGATTTTGACCATAGGAACCCCATTTTCATTTTGGAGCTTTTTGCATAATAATTCCATCTTGTCGCTTGCCTCAGACTTTTCTCTAAGGAATTCCACCCAAGAGTACCTTGAGAAATCATCAATCACAACCATGATGTATCTTTTCCCACCCATGCTTTGCATTCTCATCGAACCCATTAGATCCATATGAAGTAACTCCAATGGACGAGATGTAGCAACAACATTTACTTTGGGATGTGATGCATTAGTTTGTTTTCCCATTTGACATGGATCGCAAACATTTTTCTCGATCTTTCCAAATTTCGGCAATCTAATCACGGCTTCAAGTTTTGAAACTTTTGCCACTTGCTTGTAATTTGCATGTCTAAAACGTTGGTGCCATAACTCCAACAGATTTACTCGTGCACTCCGGCATGATACATTTGGCTTGGTACTACGCCATAGCAATTGTTGGTGGTTCTAAGTTCCTTCAAGACTTGCACACCTTCCTCACTGAGAATTAAACACCATTTCTTTGAGAATTGAACTAGAAAGTCTTCATCACATATTGGGGTGATACTCAGCAAGTTTGCTTTCAACCCTTTGATGTAAAGAACATTGGTCAACAAAGGAAGTCTCAGAATATCAATAGTTCTCTTTCTAAGTACTTGTGAGTGGCTACCATCTCCAAACGTCACATAACCATGCTCCTTCTCCTTGAGACTTTTAAAGAGTGAGTTATCTCCGGTCATGTGCCTTGAACACCCACTGTCAAGATACCACATAATGAATTATACACTTTCAATGTGGTATGACCAAAAAGACAAGCATGAGGCAAACATTCTTGACCATCAAAGCAAGACTCATCTTCCTTTACACTATTCATGGATGAGTGAAGCTTTCTTTTCAAACCATCAATTTTATCACACCAATGTCTATTCCTTCTCTTGTATTTTGCAATTAAGGAATTAGACTCACATGAGCTATAATGAAGCTCATGATTTCTATGCTCTAAACATTTCAGCACGTGTACGAAAATTCTAGTATGTTTCTTAGATTTGAATAACTCTAGAAGCTCATTGCTAGGACAATCTCCAAAGATGCTCATAGAGTCATTATCGCAAACACATGAACTACACTTTGTTGGCCTTTGCCATAGCTATATCCATAGCAAGACAAGGGATCTAGGATCACACTAGGATAATGAAATCCGATAAGTGTACCCGCTTTGATACCAATTGAAAGCTTGGATTTGTACGAAAACACAAGAGTTTGTTCAGATCCCCAATTAAAAGTTACGGCTAGATTGCTTTTACTTTAACTTAGACTAAGTACGGAATAAGAGTAAATAAGCGCAAACAACCGATATCATTACCCTAAGCCATATTCATTCATTATCAACAATAAAAGAAAAGTTTAAAAAGTAGGGAAGATAGATGCAAACACAAGATAATACCGAGACGTGTTATCAAAGAGGAAATCGAAGAACTCGGCAAAAAACCTCTTTTCCAATCATGTGCTCTACATGTGTCTCTTTTGCGGGTAAGCTTCTCGCGAGACACTTGCGAAATTCACTTATTCATCCTTTTAAGCTTGAGTCTTCACACTCTCTCACACTCATCCCTTACAATTAAAAACCCACATACATTCAAGGAAATAAGATTAAAGAAACTACAATCAAATTTGGCACGAAATTAAAGCCAACATAAAATAGTTGTAAATTACAACTTTACAATAAATATAAAGCATCCAATCTTTGTGATTGTTCTTCATGGACAAGCTTTTGAGGTTCATATGGTCATGTGGCGCTTGGGACATGGCCATTCTTCAATTCTTCTTTTACTACTTGACCGGTATCGCACTATTGCCAAGGAAAAGAAAGTTCAGGTAAGAACTAATGCCCTTAGTTTTTGGAATAGGAGAGAGTTTTTGTGATGGGGTTAGGTAGTTTTATTGCTTTACCACGTTAGTATCAGATCTATGGGGCTCGTCTCTGAGCTCCCTAAACAATAGGAGGTCAAACTGAAGCATTCAGAAAAGCTTAACAAAGCCAAGTTTAGAGTTTCACACCGTTGGCTCATCTCTCTAGCAAGCTTCCAAGGATACGTAGCTATCAAAAGACTGTCTAGTCACCAAGATACTAATGAGACCAACCATGCTTGATTTGAATGAGTGTTCATGGAGATGTCATATGTTCTAGGAAAAATTATTAAAAGTACTTCCGAAACATGAATGAGAGATCCTGCTCTAAATTTAATTAATAAAATCTGTTATTATGTGAGAAAAATGAGTAACACTTCGTCTTATTTTTGGAATATTGTATATTACTTTATGTTGAGGGTTGGTTTGCACGTGTTGAATACTGTTTTTGTTTTTGATGTTATTCTTGTTTCTAATGTGTAATATGCTGAATAAGTCTTGTCGTGCTGAAAAAATCACATGAAACAGAGGTCCTACTAGTGAGTTTCGAAGTCTAGAAGATGGCATGGTGGCTAAGGTTTACAAGTAAAAAGCCTAGCTCGAGCAGGCCAATCCCACTCGCCATCACTCATGGTGCATGGTTTGCATCATCGTGTTCCTTGTAACGTGAATATAATTACTATATTTTTTATAGACACTAGAAAAATTAAGAGTTTAAATTCAATAAGAGTTGGAGAAAAACTCGTTATTTACACTCTAATACCAATATGCTAGATTAGCATTTTACAAGTTCACGAATTGAAAAAAATACACCCTGTTTCGGGTGTATGTTTTTCCCTCTCATAGCTGGTGGGACCCACGACTGATGGGTCCCACTAGCTTGTGCGAGGGAGGAAGCATACATCTAAAATAAGGTATACTTCATAGGGTCTATAACATACGGTTCTTCATTGTAGTATTTTAGATAATCAAAATTCAAAGCCCAAACCCCCTATGTTTGAAGACTCTGAACCACGGAGTCTTCCCTACCAGAGGCGCTGCCAAGCTAAGATTGGAGACACTACGGGAGTTGTCGTTTGTGGGGTGTATATTGATGGGTTGGGTATTTTTTTTTCATGTAATTTAGTTTCATATATTAAAAAAATCTTTCTTTAGAGTAGGCAAAACTACAATGTTAGTCCCTTAAGTTTATTCTCAGAGAACAATTGGTCCCTCAAATTTCAATGGAGTACAATTGGTCTCTTAAGTTTAAAAAATGAGTTGTATTAGTGGTGTTACTTACATGGCTAACGGAATAATGACTTGACATTTTTTAAATTAAAAAAAATCACAATACCAGTTTCCACTTAAGATTTTAGCAAACTGGCCAGGTTGAAATCAAATTTAAAATTATAACTCGATTACAAATTAAATCCCATTCGTCATCTAATTTTTGTTTCATAAATGCATGATAGCGCGAGAGAGAGAAGGGGAAGGAGAGATTGACGGACCCTAGCATGCTGTGACGCCGCCTCCCTTTGCTGGCGATGCTGCCTCCCCCTGCTGGCAACGACGTCCTCTTGCCTCCAAGTGACGCGTCGTTCTCAGCCACAAGGGTGTCTTCTTGCTAGCACAGCCACCAAATACCTCGCCCTTGTTGCTCCTTCTCTCTTTGAAAAGCCTCTCAGCCTTAGGTATTGCTATTTTCTCTCTTCACTATTGTGTTGCCATGTTGGGTGTTCTCTTCATAGGAGGGTTTCTATTTATTAATAATTCTGTATGGATATTTGTAACTAAATTCAAAAGATTACATTTGGTTTTGCAATTTTTTTTATAACTTCATTTGCTTTTTGGAAATAAGAGCATTCGCATTAGGCCTGTGAAATGCCAAATGTAAGGAAAATTTGGCATTCAGGCCCAAAGTAGCTCAACATCTGGAAGTGGGAACTTGTAAAAATCCAAATTTTTTTGCCATACTGCTATAGTACCATTGTAAATGTATAATGGTACTGTAGTTGAACGGTAAACTTAAATATTATTATTTAATTCTCTCTCTCTCCTACTTTTTATTAAACAATTCCAACACTTTCTCTCTCCTCTCTCCTCTCTCCTCTCTCATCATTTCTCTGCTCTCTTCCTTCTCTCTCTAGACCCAAAACCCATAGCCACCACACCACGACGAGCCACCACTCCCATTATTTATCCTCTTTCTCGTTGAAGATCGGCCTGGTTGACGGCAGTGACGTGGCTTGTTTTCTTTCTCTTTAGTTGACGGCGTTCTCTCTAGTTGACGGCGACGACATGGATCAGTGCGGTTGTGGGTTTGGGTTTTAGGCCGGTGGGTAGCGGTGGCGTGGTTTCTTTCATGTGGGTTTGTTCAATGGGATTGTGTTGGTTTGTGTTGGATTTTTGGAATAGGTTTTGATGGGGTTTGCTGTGGGTGGGTTTCGATGGTTTGGGTTTTCTGTGGGTCTATGTTTGGGTGTGCCGCTACAGGTTGTGGGGATCGTGGGTTGCTGTTTTTTTGTGTGGTGTTGATGGTCGGATAGGGTGGTGTTCTTCAAATTTTCAGTGGTGGTGGTTGGTTGGTTGGTTTGGTGGTATGGGTTTGTGGTGAGTGGTGGACGGGTTTGTTGTTTTGGGTTTGTGGTTGGTGGTGTTTATTGATTGTGGCCGTGGGTTTGCCATCATGGGTCTGGGTTTTTCTTGCTATGGGTTTGGGTTTTGGTCACGGTGGTAGGGACCATGGGTTGCTTCATTTGGTGTTGATTGTGTTGATGGTGGATTGGTGCTATAGTCTCTCCACTTCTTCTTTTTTTTTTGTGTGTGTTAATGGTAGATTATGGGTTGCCGGTGGTGGTGGTGTCAGATGTGCGTGGTGATGGTGGTTTCAGTAAATTTGTGGTTGTTCTTGAACAGAAAGAATGAGAGAGAAAGAATAAATAATGTGTTGTATTGTAAATGATGGTGATTTTGGGATATATTATTTTATTGTGCAGAAATATTATTTTAATGTGTTGTATTGTAAAAAAAAAAAAGTTGGGATGCTGAGAATATTGTAAAATGGTATGGTATAATTGATAAAGTAGTTTTTTGAGATGGTAAAATACGATAGAATGCAATTTCTCGATGCGAATGCTCTAAGGCACAAAGTTTAACAGCTTGCTAGTCAACGCTTGATTAGTTCAAACTACATCAGATCAACCAATTTCTTTGAACTGGTGCTCAATGGTTACCATTATTGTGGTGTCCAAATATCAAAGATATTTTAAAACATGATTTAGAAAGCAAGGGGCTGGCAAAATTGCCTACACGAAAACTTTAGATTAATGACGTGATTGCAGATATCCAATATATTTTAAAACATGATTTAGAATGCTACGGTTTGCCAACCAGTTAGGTCAGGTCATGGTGGTTGGAGCACCTAACTTGTAGACAATGTTGAGCAGAAATATGAAAGGGTATCCAAATGATCATTTTCCCTTTATTGACTACAATTTACATATAAAACTTTAGATTAATGACATGATTGCAGACTGCAAATTGCCTTCATGAAGCTGGAATCCAGTAGAACTTAAGGTGCCCAAGGATTAAAAAAAAAAAAAAGGTTTTGGCATTTTTGTAACATTTCTGGAGTTAAGTACGACCATTAATTAAATTATTTCAGCTCATTGTATTAGAAATGTTACTGGAACACTGACTCCTATAGCTGAAAGTTAAAAACATTTGGCTTTGTAATTTACTATTGTAAAACACATTGTAATTTTCTTATCAATAAAATTGCTATTACCTAATATATATATGTGTGTGTGTGTGTGTATATATATATATATTAAATATAACAGTGCACACAATAGAAGTATTAGGCCTTGAGATTCAGACACCGAATAGTTAGAGAGAAAAGAGGGTTAAGAGAGAGAAACCAGTTCTATAAGAATCAAGTGTCTTTTATTTTAAGTCTTGATCTTAAGAAAATTTCAGCAATGGATTAAGGTAAGTTTAATAATTAATTTGTGTAGTTGTGAAATCATGATAATTCAACATCCTAGAATTTATATTATGGTTGTTTATAATCTAACAACATAAATAAAACGTTTACATGTGGTATCAGAGCTTGTGTTTTTAGAAATCATGTTTTTCCATTAAAAGATTTATAAACAATTATAGTTTCCATTATCATGATTGTGATTTTGAATTTTTCAAAGCAAATAATGTCTTCTATGCGATCATGGATCAAGTTTGGATAATATGAACTTTGATTTTCCATTAGTTAATAACTTTGGGGTATTACAAATTTCTACGATATTTGGTTCTAGTCTATTTAATTGTTTATTTAAAGATTAACAATTTTAATGTTTAATGTTAAAACCCAAATCTTAAAATTGAGAATATAATATCATCTAATACTCATGAATAGTTATGGTATAAACTCTTTTATACTTTGAGATTTTCATTTATTGTTCATTATTAATTTTTCCGCCTTATGTTCACTTTTCACATGCAATGAATGTTGAATTTTGTTTATTTAATGTTGTAATAAACTACTAATATTATCAAGACTATAACTTACTATTCTATCAAGTATATCATTGATATCTTTTGTGAAAGAAGGGACTTATTTGTTTCTATGTAAACATATATAGCACAAACTTTTATAATGTGTCGGTGCAAACACAATAATAATGGAAATAATACAAAGAGAAACTATATATTTTTTTGAATATTATTAATTTGAGACTAAAAAATACACAATACTATTTTGACTGAGGCGCGACACTCGCTCTCTTTAAGGAGATTCAAGCCCATGATTGGTTAAGCTTTGTAATCGGTGCAGACCTTCTGTGACTTGTCTCCCCCAAGATACCATAGTCCAACAAATGTCGTATGGCTAGAACAACCTCCGCATAAAATGTTCAAGCCCAAAGTTCTACCAGAAAGAACACCCTTCTTTGACTAGAACCTCTCTATTTTTTAGTGTATAAGAATGCTTGCATTTGCTTGATTTTTTGGTGTAGTAACGTTGTAACTTGTGTTGGGTTTGAATGAGTCTATTTATAGGCTCAATGGGCCTTATGAAATTATTATCCACATTAATCTGATTAATTAGGTCCATTATTCCGATGTAGTGGGTGTTACAATGGCTCTTCATTTTCCATAAAAATGGAGTATTGTTTTGGGCCATTTACTCACCTACGGATATGGTAATTATTGGAATAGGCTGTCAAGTAGGAGGATCCAAGAGGCTAATTTATTTCCACTTTTGACACCTCCTCCCTTCACCTCTCCCTTGTGCATATATCTAGTCCAATATCTGAATCAATGCATATTTGCCCATTAATCACCACAACTAAAAGGAATAAAATAATCTCTCTTATTTTCAACGTGGGATTAAATATTTTCACTAATTCCTTATCTTTCATATTAACTCCCATAATATTATATTTATATTGTCATATAAATCCATTTTTTAATTAATTAATATTAAAATGTTCCAGCATAATGTATCCCATTAATTTAATGTTTATGCAAGACCATTAATTTTGATACGTATTGGTAGTCACCAAAGTGGCCCAATCGGAAGGAATACACCATAGCTATGTAATAGTTTACCATAAAAATAGCCTAAAGGTGATTAAAGTAATACAATTTATCATTGTTTAAACATGTGTTTCATTTTGGTTTATTGTTTCTTAATTGATAACTCTTAGCACCAATGTAGTGAGCATATATTATTATTTTGTTTGCAGTATCAATCCTATTTCACTACATTCACATGCTTCGTCTATTCCCAAGCTAAATGGAACAAATTTCTTAGATTGGAAGGAATGAGTTCAATTTCACCTTGGTGTACTAGATCTTGATATAGCACTTGGATCTGAGAAACCGCTTGCTCTTACTAATACAAGCAGTGCAGAAGAAAATGTTTTCTACAAAGTATGGAAAAATCAAATAGACTAAGTATTATGTTTATGTGAATGACCATAGCAAACAATATCAACACAACACTTCCTAAAACTGATAGTGCAAAAGAATTTCTTTCAAATGTGGAAAACTGTTTCAAAACAGCTGATAAGTCCCTTGCTAGGGCATTAACGGTTAAACTTACTACCATGAAATTTGATGGTAAGCGTGGGATACAAGAGCATGCCATTAAAATGACAAATTTGGCTACTCAATTAAAGACTCTAGGAATGAATGTGGATGAGCTTTTTCTCTTTTAATTTATATTGAATTCCTTGCCTCCTCAATATGGGCCATTTCAAATTAATTACAACATTATGAAAGATAAATGGAATGTAAATCAATTGGCTATTATGCTTAAACAAAAAGAGGCAAGACTCAAACAACTTGAGCAAGATTCAATTCATCTCATAAATCAAGAAGCTGAAAAGAAAATGGAGGAAGCCTAAAAAAGCTTAAAGCGTGGATCATGCAAAGTGAGTGATCCTAACCCAACTAGCCAGCCTTAAAAGAAGGAAAATGACGATTATAAATGTCACTTTTGTAAAAAATCAGTACATTTTAATAAAGATAGCCCAAAACGTAGGCAATGGTTTGAAAGAAAAGGTAAATCTTTAATTAAAGGTTATATTTTTGTATGTTTCGAACCAAACCTAACTGAAGTTCCTCCTAATACTTGGTGGCTTGATTTTAGGGCTACTACTCATATTTCAAATACTATGCAGGGATTTCTTTCAATCCAAACCATAAATCCAAATGAAAATTTCGTATTGATGGGAAATCGGGTGAAAGCACCAATTAAAGCCATTGGTACTTATCGTTTATTTCTAGATACCAATAAACACATAGATTTGTTTCAAACATTTTATGTTCCTTATCTTTCTAGAAATTTTGTCACTTTGCCTAAACTTGATCTCGATGGATATTTCATAAAATTTGGAAATAAAAGCTTTACTTTATTTAAGAATACCTCTTTTGTTGGTTCCAGTATTCTTTTTGATGGCTTATACAAATTTAACCTTTGAGAATAAAAGTTTTAATTTAATTAAGTATACCTCTTTTGTTGGTTCTAGTATTCTTTTTGATGGCTTATACAAATTTAACCTTCATGATGATTTTGCTGAAACCCTTTACACCTTGCATCGTAGTATTGGTACTAAACGCAGCCTAATTAATGAAATTCCTCAAATTTGTGGCATAAAAGGTTAGGATATATTTCTAAAGAAAGGTTAGAGAGACTAGTAAAAGATGGGATTTTCCCAAACTTAGATTTTACTGATCTTGATATGTGTGTAGATTGTATTAAGGGCAAACAAACCAAACACACTAAGAAAGGTGCTACAAGAAGTATAGAGTTTCTTGAATGAGAAAGAGAGATGTGAGATGAGAGAAAGAGTGAGGACTGTGAGGGACGAGCTTTGAGAGAGAGAGAGAGTCAATGAGAAACGCTGAGAGTGAGAGAAAGAAAAGTAAGAAAGAATAAAATAAAATATTTTCATTTTACAATACTCAGGTTTTAGCCTTCTAGTTGCTGAGCACGTTTTGGGCTTGAATGCCAAATGTACCTTACATTTGGCATTTCGCAGGCTCACTGCAGATGCTCTTATATGGTTACTACTTTGACTAGGAAACAAATTTCCTTCTTAAAGTTATCTTCTCAAGACAAATTGATTATGAGCAAAACTCTTCTCATAGTGGTAGACTCCTGCACATGTTCAAGCTCTTGGAGAAATGCCTGCTTGAAAAATTTCTAAATAAATGAAAGGTGTTGAAACTAATTGCATCAAAGCATGAAGTTGTCGAGACTTGATCAGTTTCCACATTCAAAATTGTGGACATGTCCAAGTCTTGAAGGGGCATTTGTAGGAGGCAACAATTTGTCAAGCCAATTACAAAATGTCACATCAAAACTTTAGTGACAAATTCTAGATTAATGTGGGGAGTAAAAAGACCTTGATGGGGATGTGGGCCTTTGGGCCATGCTAGGGAAGGCCGACCTGCTCTTGGGTTTAGAACTTGTTAGTACTACGGGTCGGCCCATACGCCGAGGATCCGAGGATCCAGCCGAGGGTGAATTTCTCTTCGGACGGACACCGGAGAACCTGGGACTTCAAGATAAACGTTAGGCAATGACATGGTTAAAACCAGTGGATAAAAGGGGTAAACCCTTGAATGTCCTAGAAGCACCGATGTAAGAGAAACACCAAGGATAAAAGCTGTCACCTCCACATTAAAGACCCTGCACCTACCTCCCTGGCCGCATTAATGGAGAAGTGACACCTAAACAGTGGAAGGGAAACTTCTGGTTACTATTCAAGGGCACTGAGAAAAGAAATATCTAGGCTAAGGGGGAGTTGGGGCCACACGTGTGCAAAGTATCAAAAAGAGTAGTATTTAAGGAGCAACTTAGGACAGAAAGGGGGATCCCTTCTTTGTAACCTAAAGGAAAGAGAAAAAGAGAGAGAGAAATAATATAAGAACAGTTCTCGGCTTACGTCCGAGCAGGTTGACTTACAGTATTCCTTGTTGTTTTCAAGTGTTTATAATCTTTGGCTTGTCATTTAATCCTCAAACACTTCTAACCTGGGTTTCAAGCCCACACTCTACAAATTACATTGTTTAAGGCTCATTGGGCCTGAGCCCGTAACTGTTCTTGGGGCCAGGTGCAATTGTGCACTTACAATTAATATGTCATTAAATCAACTAAACCAAACAATGACATGTGTCATCCAAATTAATATTACATTGGCATATCAAAATTTGCTACATGTCATTTGGCCCACAAGATAAAGATAAATTTCCTATTCAAAATTTATGGATAATTATCTTTATTAAAATAAATAAATAAAATAAAGATAAAATTTCTATTCAAAATTGATAGATGATTATCTTTATTAAAATAAATTAAATAGAGATAATTATTTATCTTTGTTGAGTATTATCTTTATCAAAATATGATATTTATCAAAATAAATAAATAGAGATAATTATCTCTAAGAAGAATTTGGGCCAATCAAGAGTCTACTATATATTTTCAAACATATCAATTCAAAGTGGAGCTTATCTTCTGAAATTACTATAAATAGAGGACATCCCCTCTCATTTTGAACACCAAGTTTCCAAGAGGCCCAAGCTCTGGAGAAATTCTGTCTCAAGAATCTTTGAAAAACTTGAAAAACATTCGAACGGCTTGAGGAACTTGAAGGACAATAAATCTCTAATAAGCTTAAGCTAGAGATTTATTGTGAAGACTGATCAATCTATCTTCCAACTAAAGTCAATAAGATTTCTTGTTCGATTCAAGTTCAATGAATATAGAATCAGAGGGTATACTTTTGTAAAAGAATTGAAATATAGATTGTACTCATTATTCATCAATACAAATTTATATTTGCAAACTATATTTCTTTTCAATTGTTTGATTTTTTACAATTGAGAAAATTTGTGTTTACAAATATCATCAAAGATTTACTTGGATGTGGTTTTACTTATCAAAAAAAAGAAAGCAAGGCAATAAAATTAAGGGGGTCAATTTTATCTAAAATCAAGGGGGTCAATTTTATCTAAAATCATTTAATTTGGTTAGGGAAACAAAATATTTCAATATCAATTAATACATGTAACATGAATATTGTTTTAGTATTACTGATATATACGTGTGGGTAAACCAAATATAATTTAAAATCCATATATTTTATAAGCTCAAATATCATCCCAAGTATAATAGCCCATTGTATTAGTTTTTTATTTTTATTTTTATTTTTAGAATGACATTGTATTAGCTTAAATAACATATTCCTACAAAATAAATAACAACAACAACAACAATAATAATAATAACATGTTTTATAACATTTTTCTTCATTTTTAACATTTTAAAATTAATCTTATTGCATGGACTGAAATATCAACACCTGCTAAAACACCAAAAAAATATCCTCACTATAGTTGGTAGAGGTTGGTGTAGCTTAATATAATAATATCTTATGTGGTACTTTTTTTTTTTTGATGAACTTATGTGGTACATTTTAAAAAAAGTACCGATGTCGATTTAATAACCAGTATAGTATATACCATGGTTGTCAAAATCGCGATCCAGATCGTAGAATCGCACGATTTTACGATCCCACCTCACCAAAAAGTTTTAAATCGTAGCAGGATCGCAAAAATGTTAGGATCGTAGGTAGGATCGTGTAGAATCGTATAGGATCGTAGGATCGTATGGGATTCTACCGATCCTACCATTTGGCTTGAAATTTTTTTTTTTTTTTTTTTTTTTTTTTTTTTTTTTTTTTTTTTTAAGTAGGATTCATTTGGGTAAACCTAAACCCACAAGCCCAACAAGTTTTAGAAGCCCAATAATGAATTGAAGTCTCAAATTTACCCCTATGTCAACATAAAATCTCAAAAAAACCTATGGTATAAGTTTAATGTTTTCAAAAACAAAACATTTTCTTTCTTTAACCGTTCCTATTTTTTTAAACTGTTGTAGAAGCCAATTCACTTTTAATATTAACATACTTATGCTAAATTAATCATCTATTTGTATCGCCTTCACAAATGTTGTTACATAAAATCTAATGATGTACTTGTGTTTCACTATCTGTAGGCAACCATGTTTTATATAATTTTGAAGTGATTATTTTTATTGAGTTAAGAAGAACTATTTTTTTTCATAGAATAATAAGACCTAAAAAAGTAAATATCAATTTTAGAACCAAAAATAAAAAATAAAACCACACAATTGAAACCAATGTCATTAAAGCATTAGATTTAGGAACTTTACCTTAGAAATAACAGTTTTAGTACTCACAACAGTGGTGTTTCTAACTTCATAGAAAAGAAAATGCATTTTGTAGAGTCCATATTTTTGTAGTTGGCAAATACGATAAATGTAATCAATTCATAGTGTTTTTGGTGTGTCTTAATTGGGTTAAAGATGTATTTTATAGTCCAAGACAAAGACCCAAGTTCAGATCAAGAAAGAATCAAGTTTAGAGCAAGAAAACTAAAGTTTCTATCAGTTTGATTGCTAGCTTGATTCTGGCTAGACCGTATAAGATTTTCGATTTCAAGCTTGACATCTAGTTCGATCAATCGAGATTGCGATATTATCAAAAATATAAAACGTGAAAAATGCCATAACTAGCCCTTTGTCAAAAACACGGCATCTTTCAGCCCTGTTAATGGTGAGCCATCACTGCCTTTAAGCTTTCTTAACTTAAGTTTAACGTTTTAAAAAAAAAAAAAAAAAAAAAACTCAGTCAAAAACCCAGCACCTCTCAACCCTCTCAATAATGTTGCCATGAGCCATTGCTGCCTTTAAGGTTTCTGATAATTTGTTTTGGTAGTTAGTACTTAGTAGTTTATCATTTATTTGTACTTTGTTAGCTTAATTCCATATTGTTGTGTTGCGTATATGATTTTGACAAAGCTTTTAAGGTTTTTATTTTTCTATTTTGTTAACTAAATTAAGTAAAATTTGAAAAATTATGAAACAGGATCTTCATTATTTAATTAGCTAGTTTACCTTAGATTGAGAATTTTCTTTTAGATTACATATTGTAAAATTGTAGTTAGCTAGTTTTTATATGCTAACTAGCCTAACTTATTTTGGATTTAGAACTTAGAATTTGGAAAACATTTTTCATATGTGTAGATAATATTTTGGTACTTAGTTGCTAATTAAACATGTACTGAACTTTTTAGATACATTATGTCAAAAGTTAAATATATTTTGCTTCATTAGAATGACATAAGAACGATGTAGTGCGTGCAAATTACATTTTATGATGCAATTTTTTTTTAATGGATGGATTTATATTTTAAGTAATTATATAACATACAAAGTCACTATCAATAGGTTTTTTGCTTAAAATCTAAAAATAGGTAGGATCTTACGATTCACGATCCGATCCTACGATCTCCGATCCTACCTACCTCCCACGACCCTACGTAGGATCCTGATTTTGACAACCTTGGTATATACTATTGGTATTGTATTAACTATTGGTTTAAAGAGTATATAAAAAGAGTAATAATTTTACGGCAAATTAATGATCGATAATTCTAGAAAAATATAGTTTTTTATACATCCATTTATTTTATGATTGACACAGTGGACTTCTTGTCCTATTCGGTTTAAATATAACAAAGTACCAGCATTTGGGTCTTAACCACAGGCCACAGCCAGGGGCGCTGTTTATGGACTCGAGACGAAATATTTCTGAAATCTGAATACAAGAAATAGAAAAGACATCACGCAGCCTTATAAACTTATATAGTTATATTCATTCACAGTAGGATAATAAACGAACCAAAACAAGTTAAGTATTGAGAGTTTATGAGGTGGAGTAGTTAGAAGTTAGAACTTATTATCAATTAGATTATATGTTCAAACATTGTTTATTTATTTATTTATTATTATTATTATTATTATTATTATTATTATTATCAAACAAACTTCAATTTATTCACAAGCTAATTGATTAATTTATGTTTTTCTCTTATATATAATAAACATTATGATTAAAATATTTCACTACTTCACAAATATGGTAATAATTTAAAACTGAATCATTGTTATATTATTTTAGTTAATTAAATAAAGTTATTTTTGTATATGAATTTATAAAAATTAGATTCATCAACATTGTATTGTTAAAAATTATATATCATTTTTGTTACAAAATGGACCATTTATATCATCAATAAGTTATAAATAATAATTTGATAATGTTATAAATAATTTACAAGTTTAAAGAATATCATAATCTCATATCCATATAAGTATACCTTTATATGTGCTAGTATTATGCCCGTACGATACATGATTTTACTCAAAATTATATGTAATTCAATTAAGATTATATTAATAATTAGTAAGCCACAATCTTTTTGATAGAATTTTACGAAAGTAAATTAAATATCTTAAAATAATTAATGAGTCACATGACAAAACCACATTAATTTTAATATGTGTAATACATTCAAACATTAAGACATTTGGTGCAAACATGGTGTGTAGTGTGTAAATTTTAATATATTAAAACAAAAATTATGATAAATAATTAAATTATTTAAAATAAATAACAAATTTTATTCTAATTGCTTGAAACTTTTGATAATAGAATTTTAGTTGAAGTACAATTATAGATTTTTGAATTGGACCAAATGCACCGAATGGACATGGACCTAAGTCCATTGAACTAGACTGAAGTAGACTAATGGATCTAAGTTAACTGAAATGGACTGAAGTTTTAGTATAAACTATCTTAACATTATAAAAAAATATTACTTTAATAATTAATGAGAGTGTAAGCAGTTGCCATAGAGAGCTGTTTCTCACTTAGTGCAACCATAATTTTTAGGACTCAATTTTTATTATATAATATAATAATATAATTAAAATAAATATTAAATTTTACATTAAATTTCTTGAAAGTTGAAAATTTTGGTAAGAGAATATTAGTTGAAATAGAACTTTAATTTTGAAACTTGGATAATAAAGTTTTATGTAGTATAAACCATTGAGAGTTTAGTTTGATATACTATCTTATGCCTTAACATTATCAACCATAGTCCCGTCACTCTATATTGTACCCATTGTTTAAAAACTAAACTGTTCAAAGATCTAGAAAAGAAGGAGGTTAAGGTCTTGATGACGGAATGAGATTCGATTGGACATCAAATAGAGATGCTGTCATAATTAATTTTACAATTAATTAAATACAAATAAGAGTATTAAATTTGTAAAAGTTAGAAAATTTGACTAAAAAATATCTAAAGAAAATTACACAACTTTCAAATTAGTTTTCAATATTTTTATATAACATTAATAAAAATAATAAAGCATAAGAAAAAAGTATAAAAAGAAATATTGTGTTTGATAATCCTTCAAGTAGAAAAAATTTTAATCTAAAATCAGATCATTTTGAAAACGAATTCATGAATACCATATTCACATGCAAAACAATTAATCTCTTAAAATCATATTCTAAAAAAAAATTCTTAAAACCAAAATAAACTTAGCAAATGATCCATGCAAATTCAAATTAATGCTATTAACATTTTAAAGGCAAAATAAATATAATAGGAGTCCAAATCTTCTGTCCCACTTTTCCTGCTCCACTTTATACTCCACCAATAAAAACTTGTCACGTATTCACATAATTAATTAAATACTACTATTAATTAATAACGGTAGCATTAATAAGTTAATAATGGTAGTATTTAATTAATTAGGTGAACACGTGACAAGTTTTTATTGGTGGAGTATAAAGTGGAGTAGGAAAAGTGGGACAGAAGATTTAGACTCATATAATAGTTATTACAGTTTTTTTTTTTTTAAATTATGAGAAGAATAGTTATTACACATAACACAACCATGTCAACCACCTTGATGGTTGTTACTTGCGATCAGTCTAGGCTTTTAAGGACGAGAATTGATGAGGGGATTCGCATTACATGGTTTTTTATTATTTATTTAACAGAATCTATATATATAAGTCTTTAATTATTATTATTATTTTTTTTAGTTTTTCTTATGTTTCTACATAAATTTTGGAAAACTTATTGTAAGGTCACAATTTGCACCCGAATCCAACTGTATGAAGGGAAAAGGCCCAAAAGCCCAATACAATGAAATTTGTAGAGAGTGGGCTTGAAACCTAGATTCTATGGATGTTAGATAACAAAGATTATGGGCTAAATCCCCAACTCACATGCAACAAATTGATTATATAACAAAACTCTCCTCGGATGTATGTCGAGGACAGTTTGTATTGTGTTTTCCTCTTCTAAAGATAGATTATAATGAAGGTTGGTGTGTACAATATTTTTCTCTTTTTCTCCGGCCCCCTCGCTTGAATGACTTTCTCTTCCTTTTATATCATCCTCCTTCTTCCCTCCATCTTCCACGTATGGCTCAGATCACCAATCTAGATACTTGTCCCATCCACCACCCTCTTGAAGTTTTCAAACAATAGCTGTAAGGTTGATCACTACTGTTCAGAGGTCATTTCTTCATTAATGCGGTCAGAAAGGTAGGTGCAGAGTCTTTAATGCGGTGGTAGCAGCTTTTTCTAAGATACTTCTCATTCACTCTCTCTTTTCATATCCTTGTGGAACACATCTTTATCCACCTGACTTCCTAGAATTTCTTTATAAACATCATGGCGTATAGTATAGTCTTCACTTCATATAGCCGAGGAGATCCCCCTCCTCGGACTATTTCCACCAACCTCTTTCGCAATAGTTTGCTTGTGGGCTTTTAAGTTCAATATAGTTATTACCACTAAACCCTCCTCGGACAAGATAATATCCTCGGATCAAGCCCAAGGCCCAAGAACATTTTCTGACCCTTTTGCCCTCACAATAGCCCCTCAAAAATTCATTTTTCTCCCATCCGAGGAGAAAAAAATGAAGTTTTGATTCAACACCACAGCCTTCGCACGCTTCTCAAACCGTTACAAGTGAGAATGTCATTTCACTCCTTTTGAAACTGCTCCTGATGCCTCGAAATCCATAATGCCCCTATTAATTGCTCCAAGTAACGCCCTGTCCTCCACGTCCAACGGTGAGATGCATATCCAACGGTTCGGGTTTTTCCTCAAAATTTGAGCAGGATAACTCCCATTCAATGCCACCTCCCATATATCAAAACGCCTAGGAAGTCGTGACTCAACTCATTACTCCAAAAATCAATCAAATCCTAAGACTCCCTCCTTTTCTCTCCTCTCAAGAAGTTCGCGAAGAATTGTCTACTCATTTTCCCATAAGTTTTCACTCTTTTAAATTCTTTTTCTCCACGGCTGTAGTCCTTGGCCATTAATTGTACCCCTTCCCTTTCTAAATCTCCATTTTTACTCCAACCAAATAGGTAGATTCAAATGTCTAGTAGATACCAACGATGGTATGGAGGGTTTTCGAGCCAAATACCGCATCCCTCAAGAAGTGGGTTTGAGATATTGCCCTCCTGAAGCCATAGATGATGATAGGAAAGAAGGGGAAGTTGTCATTCCCATAATCGCATTTTTGGAGGGTGGAATGAAACTTCCCATAAAGAATGTAACCAGTGAATACCTGCGTAATCATAGATTATGCCCAGACCAATGTACACCTAACATGTTTAGGATTTTAGGTTGTGTCGACGCTCTCAATGAGCAAATGGGTTTGAGTCTCACATGGCATGACGTTGCCTATATGTATGAGTGTCACAAACTTAAAGGCGTAGTGTATTACCTCAAGTCTAGGTCTAGCATTGTTAGGCTTATATCGTGTCTTCCTAAATCTAACAAAGGCATGAAGGACGACTATTTAATCGCCTCTGAGAAGTGGTACAACGGTCCTCATTGTCCAGTCGAAGAGGGAAAACTAGGTGTGATTCCAAAGGATTTAGGTCTCCTGGCCTGGGGTTTAGTTCTCCTAACTTTATCATTTAGATCTATATTGTATCTTAGTTTCCTTTTTATTTGACGTTTATTTTTGATCTAACCATATTTAGTTCCTCAGACATTTTTTTAGATAAACAGCACGTATCGCCCCGTTTAAGCCTATCCAACATCGCAGACCTTAATATAGTTTTAAGATCCGAGGTATTCGTGAGTGAAGACCTGCAGGTGAGGGCAGCCCATCTCATCTTGGGATACGAACCGCTATCGGCTACCTTCCAAGATATCGGCAACGCGATCATTGCAGGTGACTGGAGACAAAGAAGGATAGATGTCTCGAAATCGAAGTTCCTTGTTCCACAAGATTTATCGGACGACCCTTCTATCATCCTATACGTACACCCACTAAAAGCAGTCCCTCCTCCGGTGCAACTTGAGGTAACAACCATCCGAGAAGAACCCATATCTCCTCGCCTGTCCCTTGAGGAGGATTCGATCAGTTCCGACTTAAGGAAGTAGAGAAACCTTCAAAGGGCTACGTTGTCAACATTTCGGTCGAAGAAGACGAACTTGCCGAGAGCTCTGGTATCAAAGGCTTCATAGTTGCACGTGTAGATAACAGTTCTGAGGAAGAAGAAGAAGAAATGTCTCAACAACCAGGGACAAGTTTGAAGGATCTGCTTACACAAAGGGGCAAGCAAGCCACTGTGAAAGACGCTTTGGGACCCCAGCCTCCTGCCAATCTCCCTCCCTCACCTCCTCCTCCAGGCTCTCTCATTACCATACCTAACCTTAAGAAGAAGAAAAGAACAGGTGAGATTGAGGAAGAAGAGTTGGCCCAACAGAAAAAACTAAAACAACAAAATGTGTCAAAAGGCCAGACACGAGCTTCCTCAGTGGAGAGTAGGGGAGCCATGATTTGGCCCAGGTGCATCACACTCAATCCCAGTGGTCCCCTCCTTTGGAATTGGATGGGACTCCTATTTCCCGCCATGCCTCCATAAGGGAATTCCAAAAAGGGCATGCTTATTACCTGGCCGAGGCTCTAGAACAACCCATCTTGCTGCCTAAGGACATGGATGCCCTAAAGGGGATGAGGCAACCAGATCTCTTCTTGTCCCTGAAACGGGATTTGGCTTTGGTACGTATCGTTTAATTAGCTTACCTTTACAATTTACTTTCTATTAACCCTCTTTAAACATATACACACGTTTAGGTTATTCTTCATAATGCACTTGTTCACTACCCTTATGCAGGCTGTCCAAGAGGTTTTTGTGGCAGAGAAATGGGTGGAAGATGCTCGGAACGATGCAAAGGTTGAGGCCAACATTAGGATTGAGATTGAAAAAGCTCTTGGCCTAGCCGAGCAGGAGAAGAAGAAACTTGCTGATAAGCTGGTGGAAGAGGTGAAATTATGGAGGAGCGCTGAGGCTGGACTTAATACAGCCGAAGCCTAGGCGGAGGAGCAATGCAAGCAGCTTCAAAACAAAGTAGAGGAGCTAGCCGCTGCCCAGCAAGACATTTTGCGCTTGAAGGGCGAGTTAGCCCAAGCCAAGGAAGTGGCTCGCACCATTAAGGATACCGTGAATGCCGCATCGCTTGCCTCTTTCAACAAGGGGGTTGAGGAAACGGAAATCCAACTGGTCGAAGAGCTAGCTGAAGTGTGCAGGGATTACTGCCAATAAGTATGGGCAGAGGCCCTTAATGTGGCAGGGGTCCCTGCTACCTCAGAGTGGAGGAAGGCTGAAAACACGTGGCTCCCCCCAGACATACGTGCGATTAAAGCCCTTCCACCTCCTTCAACTGCCTCTAAGACAGTGCCTCTTATACAGCCATCCACGGTTCAAGAACCTCTCCCACCTCCTAAAGCATCTGCTGGCTGTGATCAGACGGCGGAGCAAGGTGAGAAGGCTAAGAAGTGTCTGAGCGAGAGAGCTGATTAAGGTGACCCTTTACCAAGGGCGAAGGACAAAGGGAAACAAATTCAAACCCCGTCCCAGACCAAACCTTCAAGTGTTGCCCTTGTCATCAAAGAATTGACTCCCAAATCCAAAGAGATTGGGCCCAAGCAAAAAGGGGAGGAGGACAAAACAGAGGAGGCTGAAGCTAAGTCCACCAAAGACCCTCCATTGAAAATCAAGACATAAGCAGCCTAGGATGCTTTCTCAAAATAGCTTTTTCTTATTATAATTTTACTACCATCATTTTGTCCTGTGTTTTTGTTTCCAATGTAATCACATACAATGATAATGACAAATTTCAAGATTTTGATCTTTAATTCCTTACAGATTTCACTTACTAAAATGTTTAGCTCTTTATCTTAATACAAGTTATACACATAGCATGAATGACTTAATATTCAAATGAACAGGTAGATCTCTATAATGTCTTAGTTAATATCAGTAATCTGACATGGAAGTAATTTCATTTCATTGACCTAAGCCATCAGTGGACAACCTGTATATTGAAATTATACTATTTAATGTGCAATAGCAAACAGTTAAATATATAAGAATATACCTGAACCTAAAACGAGAAAAAATATGGCCTGAGACTAGATTTTACGTCAAACTTAGGCACAAAAGTAAATCATTAATCTCACCATGATATGTGGTCCGAGGAGCCAGGTATGACCAAGTTTCTGTTTGACACTTATAAGAATTAACCGAAGTGTTAATTTCCTCAAAGTAGATGGTCCGAGAACCAGACGTAACTAAGGTTCTGTTTAACACTTAATAAAAATGTCAATTTTCACAAGGTATGTGGTCCGAGGAGCCAGGTATGACCAAGTTTCTGTTTGATACTTATAAGAATGAACTGAAGTGTTAATTTCCCCAAAGTAGATGGTCCGAGGACCAAACGTAACTAAGGTTCTGTTTAACATTTAATAAAAATATCAATTTCCATAAGGTATGTGGTCCAAGGAGCCAGACATGACCAAGTTTCAGTTTGATACTTAGAAAAATGAACTGATGTGTTAATTTTCCCAAAGTAGATGATCCGAGGACCAGACGTAACTAAGGTTCTGTTTAACACTTAATAAAAATATCAATTTCTACAAGGTATGTGGTCCGAGGAGCCAGACATGACCAAGTTTCAGTTTGATATTTAGAAAAATGAACTGAAGTGTTAATTTTTCCAAAGTAGATGATCCGAGGACCAGACATAACTAAGATTCTGTTTAACACTTAATAAAAATATCAATTTCTACAAGGTATGTGGTCCGAGGAGCTAGGCATGACCAAGTTTCAGTTTGATACTTAGAAAAATGAACTGAAGTGTTAATTTTCCCAAAGTAGATGATCCGAGGACCAGACGTAACTAAGGTTCTATTTAACACTTAATAAAAATATCAATTTCTACAAGGTATGTGGTCTGAGGAGCCAAGCATGACCAAATTTCTGTTTGATACTTATAAGAATGATAATCAACGCTACACAGCGCCAACAGAAATAAAATGGCAGAAATGCATTTCATTAATAATAGTACATTTGTAGGTTATTTACATTCTAGGGACGTGGAACAACCTTTTCATCTAAATTTACAAGATAATACGCCCCTATGCCAGCTACTGAAGTGATGCGGTAAGGTCCTTCCCAATTAGGTCCCAATTTTCCCCATGTTGGGTTCTTGGCAATACCTAACACCTTCCTCAACACCAAATCTCTAAGAGCAAGTGGCCTTAACTTCACATGGGAATCATATCCCTGCTTGAGTTTTTACTGATAATAAGCTAACTGAACCATAGCATTTTCTCGTCGTTCCTCAATTAGGTCTAGGTTTTTTTCCAGTAAATTGTTGTTGTTACTTGGAATGAAAGAGCTTGTTCTCAGTGTGGGAAATCCAGTTTCCAAAGAGATTATAGCTTCGGCCCGATAAGTCATAGAAAACGGTGTCTCTCCCGTGGATCTTCGAGGTGTAGTTCGATACGTCCACAAAACATGTGGCAATTCTTCCACCCACCTCCCCTTAGCATCGTCTAATCTTTTCTTGAGCCCATTGACTATAACTTTATTGACCGCCTCGGCTTGCCCATTCCCTTGCAGATAAGCTGGAGTGGAATATCTATTCGTGATGCCTAAATCACAACAGTATCTTCTGAAGGCCTTACTATCAAATTGCAAGCCGTTATCTGAAATAAGAGTATGAGGGATTCTGAACCTAGTGACAATGTTTTTCCAGACAAACTTCTTTGCATCCACATCTCTAATGTTTGACAATGGCTCAGCTTTAACCCATTTAGTGAAGTAATTTGTCCCCACGAGCAACCACTTCCTATTCCCTGCGGCCTTTGGGAAAGGCCCTATAATGTCTAATCCCCATTGAGCAAATGACCAAGGACTAGACAGAGGGTTAAGGGCATCACCTGGCTGATGGATGTTGGGAACAAATCTCTGACATTGGTCACACTTCTTTGCGTAATCTTGGGCCTCTCTCTGCATATTGGGCCACTAATACCCCTAGGTAAGAGCTCTATGAGCTAAAGACCTTCCTCCTGTGTGACTTCCACAAATCCCTTCATGCAACTCCTCCAAAAGTAATTCTGTTGCTTTAGGATGTATACACAGCAAATATGGTCCTCAAAAGGAGTGTTTGTGCAACTTTTGATCCTTGGATAGCCAAAATCGAGGAGCTTTTCTGCGTACTTTATTTGCTTCTGATTTCTCCTCAGGCAAGATATCATTTTTAAGGAAGGACACTATAGGATCCATCCAACTAGGTCCCACTCTTATTTGATGAACCCGAATGGCGTCACTATTCATTCCAGGGGCTTACACAAGTCTTCAATAAGGATGACCTGAGGTGGACTTTGTGCCGAGGACGTTGCAAGGGTAGCCAAGGAATAAGTATGGGTATTCATACTCCTGGAGACATGCAACAAAGTAAAAGATTCAAACTTTGATCGTAAATACCTGACCTGGGCTAGATATTCTTGTATTCTTGGATTTCTAGCCTCTAACTTCCCTTCTACGTGGCCCACCACTAGTTGTGAATCTGAGAACATTTGCACTGTTTTTCTACCCATTTTTTGAACCATATCCATCCTTACCAGTAGCGCTTCATATTCTGCCTCATTGTTGGTAGCCGAGAACCCTAGCCTCAAGGATTTCTCAAAAGTAAACCCCTGAGGAGATACCAGAACTAACCCTACACCAGACCCTCTTTGATTTGCTGCTTCGTCAATATACACTCTCCACATTAAAAGTTCCTTACACGAGATCATGCTAACTGATTTTTCATCCATGACCAAGCCTTTAACATTCTCTTCTAATGAGGGCTCTGCAAATTCCGCCACCAAATTAGCAAGTACCTAGCCCTTCATGAAAGTGCGAGGCATATACTTGATATCAAAAGCCCCCAAGATGGTACCCCATTTAACAATCCTCCCTGTGTAGTCAGTGCTTTGAAGTACAGACTTAAGAGGAAGCTGAGTTAAAACGATAATTGTATGAGATTGGAAATAATGGGGAAGCTTATGTGTAGCATGCACTACCGCTAGGACAGCTTTTTCCAAAGGTAAATAATGCACCTCAGCCTCAAGTAAAGATTTTCTCACGTAATAAACTGACCTCTGCACATTATTATCAACTCGAATCAAAACCAAGCTAATAGCATGATTAGCCACGGCAATATACACAAATAGAACTTCATCGACTTCTGGCCGAGACATAATGGGTGGTCGCGAAAGATAATCCTTGAGTTTTTGAAAAGCTAAAGCACATTCCTCAGTCCATTCAAATCCTTTCCACTTATTCAATAACTGGAAGAAAGGCCTGCACCTATTTGCAGACCGAGAGATGAACCAGTTGAGAGCAACGGTCATCCCAGTTAACCTTTGAACTTCTTTAGGATTCCAAGGTGGCTGTAAGCTATTAATTGCCTTGACCTGTGCAGGATTGACCTCAATTCCCCAATGAGTTACCATATAACCCAGAAACTTTCCAGATCCCACACCAAAAGAGCACTTGGAAGCATTAAGACGTAATTGATACTTGCTTAGTGTCTGAAATGTATCGTTCAAATCTTCCACATGCATGGAAACTGTTTTACTTTTCACCACCATGTCATCCACATATACCTCAATAGTCCTCCCCAACTGTGGTTCAAACATCCTGGTCATCATCCTTTGATAGGTAGCCCCTGCGTTTTTCAAACCAAAAGGCATTACCTTATAATGATAATTTCCTGTAGGAGTAATAAAGGTTGTCTTCTCCTGATCATCCAAAGCCAAAGGTATCTGGTGGTAACCTTGGAAAGCATCCAAAAAACTCATTCGAGGATGCCCAACTGTAGCATCCACTAACTAATCTATACGAGGAATTGGGAATGAATCTTTAGGGCAAGCTTTGTTCAAATCTGTGAAATCAACGCACATTCTCCACTTCCCATTCTTCTTCTTTACTACCACTATATGAGCCAACCATTCTGGATAGAACACCTCTTTAATAGCACCAGCCTTTTTGAGCTTAAGCACCTCTTCCTTGACAGCCTCGGAATGCTCCTTAGAGGAATGCCGAGGTGGTTGCCTTCTCGGAACGACAGCCGGATTGACGTTCAAGTGATGACAAATGAAACTCAGATCGACCCCAAGGGCTTTATAAGCATCCCATGCAAATACATCTACATTATTTCTTAAAAACGTAACCAGCTCCATTTTCTCCTGAAGTGGCAATTGAACTCCCACCTGAAAGATTTTTTCAGGATCATCATCTATAAGAACCTTCTCTAACTCCTCACACGTAGCTTCCTCTACTACCGCCGCATTGGGCGTAGTTAGAGACATTAATTCCTATGAGCCCCTCGTAGCTGAGGCCGAGGACTCTGGCCTAGGCTGATGCAGAATTGCAGCTGCTATGTACTGTCTAGCCACAGATTGACTCCCAATAATTTCCTCAATTAGTTCCTCAGACGAAAATTTCACTTTGACATGTAGGGTTGAGGAAACGACACCTAGAGCATGCAGCCAAGGCCTTGCCACAATGGCCGTGTAGGGAGAATAAGCGTCTACCACAATGAAATCTACATCTACAATCTTTGAACCTGATTGCACAGGTAATCGAATCTGCCCTTTTGGTATGACACCTTTCCCCTCAAAGCTTATCAGTGGCGGATCGTAAGCCATAAGATCCTCGAACTTTAAGTTGAGCCCCCTGAACAAGTCAGGGTACATAATATCTGCACCACTACCCTAGTCAACCATTACTCTTCTCACGTCATAGCCCCCTATCCTCGGCATAACAATCAAAGCATCGTCATGCGGTTGGATAGTCCCAATCTTATCTTCTTCAGAGAAACCTAAAATAGGTGGAGTATTCCCTTTAATCCTCTTCGGCTCAGAGTTAGACTCCTCGGCAAGAGTTTGTGACACAGACATCACCCTGGTAAGACGAGAATTAGTCCTGCTAGCAGCAGCAAAAATAACATTGATTGTTCTCAGAGGAGGCCTTGATGAATTGTTCCCTTGACTCACCGAACCTAAATGACCTCCTTGCCCATCGGGATGATACAAAAATTGCTTCAACCTTCCCTCCTTAACCAACTGCTCCAAATGATTCCACAGAGTCCTGCAATCTTCAGTGGTATGACCTCTGTCCTGATGATAGTGGTAGTGGAGATTCTGATTACGCCTCAGAGGATCCCCAGCCATCTTGTTAGGCCATTTAAAGTATGGTTCATTCTCGATTTTCTCCAACACCTTATGCACCGGTTCTTAGAATATAGTGTTAACCACATGTGGAACAATAGGACCAGATTGCCAAGCAAAATCTCTTCGGGGCCTGTTATTGTTGTATCTGTCCGACTTGAAATCCCTTATCTTCTGAGGGATAACCTTCGCTCTTCCCTTACCTTATTGTTGATCTTCCTCAACCCGTTTGTACTCATCAATTCGATCCATGAGCTGACGTACACTCCTTACAGGCTTTTTGGTCAGAGATTTCCGTAAGTCGTGCTCAGTAGGGAGGCCAACCTTGAAAGTCCATATCGCTACATCATCAAAATCACCATCAATCTCATAGAACATCTCCCAGTACCTGTCAGAGTATGTTCTCAGGGTTTCCCATTCTCTCATGGCCATGGACAATAAAGAATCCAGAGGCCGAGTAACTTTACTGCCAGTGATGAAGCTGGACCTGAATGCCCTAGTGAGTTCCATGAAGGAATCAATAGAACCTGCCTTCAATCCATTACACCATCTTATCGCAATAGATCCCAAGCTAGAAGGGAAGACTTTGCACATTAAAGTTTCATTTTTAGAATGTACCGCCATCCTTTGATTGAAATGACTCACGTGTTCCGTAGGGTCTGTTCGGCCATTATAAATGGTAAACGTGGGTTGAGTGAACCGCCGTGGAAGCTTTCCCTTCTCCACCTTACGTGTGAAATGTGACTTGGAAATTTGGTGTAATGCCCTACTCATAGCATCATTTCCTAAGCCCCTAGAGGAAGATTCCCTGCCCTGATGACCACGAAGATGATCAGGAGGAGTTCTTGACCTGGACCTGTAGCCACTGCCCTGGCTATCTTCAGAAGAAGGGTCAGAGAAAGGGGGCGTTTGCCTTCGCCTCTCGTGGCGCAACTTCTTCTGTAGATGGTCAATCTCCTTTTGCATGTTCCTCATGAGGGATTTTGCTTCCATCTCGTGAACGACTCCCATCAGTGTGCCCTGTATGCACACTACCCTCTCGATCTCGTTCCTGCTCAAGATGCAAGGAGTGATCCTCATGCTGGGACCCCATAGGCTCTGCATGATGTGGACCTGAGCCGGCCATAAGGCTCCAATTCCTCAAACACAAGGTTTCCCACAGACGGCGCCAATTGTAAGGTCACAATTTGCACCCGAACCCAACTATATGAAGGGAACAGGCCCAAAAAGCCCAGTACAATGAAATTTATAGAGAGTGGACTTGAAACCTAGATTCTATGGATGTTGGATAACAAAGATTATAGGCTAAATCCCCAACTCAAATGCAACAAACTGATTATATAACAGAACTCTCCTTGGACGTATGCCGAGGACGGTTTGTATTGTGTTTTCCTCTTCTAAAGATAGATTACAATGAAGGTTGGTGTGTACAATATTTTTCTCTTTTTCTCCGGCCCCCTTGCTTGAATGCCTTTCTCTTCCTTTTATATCATCCTTCTTCTTCCCTCCATCTTCCACGTATGGCTCAGATCACCAATCTAGATACTTGTCCCATCCACCACCCTCTTGAAGTCTTCAAATAATAGCTGTAAGACTGATCACTACTGTTCAGAGGTCATTTCTTCATTAATGCAGCCAGAGAGGTAGGTGCAGAGTCTTTAATGCGGTGGTAGCAGTTTTTTCTAAGATACTTCTCATTCATTCTCTCTTTCCGTATCCTTGTGGAACACATCTTTATCCACCTGACTTCCTAGAATTTCCTTATAAACATCATGGCTTATAGTATAATCTTCACTTCATATAGCCGAGGAGATCCCCCTCCTCGGACTATTTCCACTAACCACTTTCGCAATAGTTTGCTTGTGGGCTTTTAAGTTCGGTATAGTTATTACCACTAAACCCTCCCCGGACAAGTTAATACTCTCGGATCAAGCCCAACGCCCAAGAACATATTCTGACCCTTTTGCCCCCACACTTATAATTTTCTAGGTTAATATTCTAATATATATTTTTGATTGAATTTAAGTTCTTACTCCTTATTTGTTGTATTTACCATTAAAAATTTATCACTCCTCACTAAAACCTCCTATATTTATGTCATCAGTCTTGTAGCTCAATAGATACCTCATGATGTTTTCAATTGAGGTATCTAGGATTCAAATTTCCTACCTCCCCTCATTGTAATTATCTAATTATCAAAACAATCTCTTACATTTATATCATCCATTAAAATCTGGTCATATCGCATTTTTTTTTTTATACAAGATAAAATTTATACTCTAACCTAATCTAAGTGTATATGTGTGTGAAGCTCCCTCCTGGAGACTTGAACCCCGGCCCTTGCCCTCCACATGTACACCCCACAAGCAATTGTACAACTATATATAATACTCTATTCTAAAAATATACGATTGTAATAAATGTTATCATTGATCGCCTCCCCTTTTTCTAAATTGA
Source organism: Castanea sativa (assembly GCF_040712315.1). Classification (NCBI taxonomy): domain Eukaryota; kingdom Viridiplantae; phylum Streptophyta; class Magnoliopsida; order Fagales; family Fagaceae; genus Castanea; species Castanea sativa. The sequence continues at coordinate 53,798,279 of NC_134013.1, read as the reverse complement.
TACTTCTTTTATTGCCGCCTCCTCTTTTTCCTTGTTTCACTTCGTGAGTTCATTTGGTCAGATATTGAGTTTTGGTTGAAAAATACTTGCTTCAGGAGACCTCATCAATTCATATAAACTGAGCGTCGACAAGTCTTTAGATTCTTCTATTGCTTTGCTAGTATAACTTGGTCAAACTTTTGAGGTGAACTTTGAGAATTTATTTTAATTGGCTTTTTTTCTTACATGGTATCGCATGATGTTTCCAATTAAGATATTCAGGGTTCAAATTCTCCCTCCTTTCTTTCCATTGTAATTATCTAATTATCAAAACAATCTCTTATATTTACATCATCCATTAAAATTTGGTTATATATTATTCTTTAAATGGTAGAATAGATATTTTCATATACAAATACAATAATAATACTCTTCTCTAAAAAAATATAAAAATGCAATTATAATAAATGCTTATCATCACCTCATCTTTTTCCAAATTGATACGTCTTCTCATTGCCGCCTCCTCTTTTTCCTTGCTTCACTTCGTAAGTTTGTTTTGTGGGATATTGAGTTTTGATAGAAATAATTGCTTTAAGAGACCCCGTCAATTCATATAAAGTAAGCATCGACAAGTCTTTAGATTCTTCCATTGCTTTGCCTGTACAACTTGGTCAAACTTTTGAGGTGAACTTTGAGAATTTATTTTAACTAAATTCTTTTCTTAAATGGTATCTCATGATGTTTACAAGTGAGGTATTTAGGATTCAAATTCCCCCCTCCCCCAGCTCCCCATTGTATTATCTAATTATCAAAACAATTTATTTATTTATTTACATCATCCATTAAAATTTGAAGAGAATTTCATATACAAATACAACTATAATACTCTTCTCTAAAAAAAATATAATTATAATAAATGCTTATCATCGCCTCCTCTTTTTCCAATTATAATAAATGCTTATTACTGCCTCCTCTTACCTTGTTTCACTTTGTAAGTTCGTTTTGTGGGATATTGAGTTTTGATTAAAATACTTGCTTCAAGAGACCCCATCAATTCATATAAATATGTCTTTAGATTCTTCTATTGCTTTGTTAGTACAACTTGGTCAAACTTTTGAGGTGAACTTCTGAGATTTTATTTTAACTAGCTTCTTTTCTTGAATGGTATCTCAATAACTCCAAATCCGAGCAACTCCGGAATTGAAATCTTTGACAATTTTAGTTGCTTTCATTGTCAAAATATCAAACATAAATGACAAATTTTCAAAGCAGAGGACAATTAGTTTTCTGATTTGATACAAAGGACTGAATGTTTGGTTTCACCTAGTGACAAAGTACAAAAGACATTTATGCATTGTTCCTGTTTAGTGCATGAATCTCCCATTTTTTGTATGATATGATTGGTAGGCAACCTCCAATTTTTTATTTATTTAGAAAAACTGATTCCTAGACTAACTTATGGTTTGTTACTTTTGGTGGAAGACATTTGCCATTACACTAGACCCTACCTATTGTGACAAGGGAGAATTTTTACATACTGCTAGCTAGCTCTTGAGAATACCAACAGCCTTTTACAATTAATTACTTTTTGTTTAGAAAATTGCAAATTATTTCTCTCTAAACAATAGAATTACCAAACAAAAATTATTTTAAAATTTTAAATATACTTCTATTTAAAAAAAAAAAAGGAAATGTTAACGGACGTCCTTAGGGCATTCGTTAATAATTCATTTAAAGAAAATTTTTATAGAAAAAGAAAAAAAAAATTAATGTTTTGACAACTTTTTCTATTTTTCTCATAAAAGTGGTGTCAAAACTTTTTTAAAATAGATTGTTAACTAGTGTCCTAAGGGCACTCGTTAGCACGACTCTTTAAAAAATAACCTTTGATCCAAGTGTTTTTTTAATCACCTTGGATTCAAGTTTAGAATATCAAGAGTTGTGCTAAATGTGACATTTTGAGCTAAGCTAAGGAAATTTTACAACATTAGAAAAGGGAAAAAAAAAACTATCAATGTGCGTTTATTCTTTCCTCACAAAGAAGCATAACCAACCAAAATAAGGTCAGGTGGGTCCAGTTAGCTCAACTGGTAAAATCTTTGATAGTTAAATAAGAGATTTTGGGTTCAATCTTCGTCTATACCAAATAATGATTGGTGTCTTGGTTTGATGATAAAGAACACAATTATTAAAAGCATACCCCATAATAAAAATAAAATAAAAACACAAACTAAAATAAGGTCGTAGATGAATTAAAGTTCCATCATAAGTATAACAAAAAGCATATGAAAATTTGAAACTATCATTCAAATTGATGTTCATCACACTTCCATTCCTTAACAGGGCTATTGCTGAATATCTCTCTCGTGATCTTACGTACCAACTATCGGCAGATAATGTTTATCTCACTGTTGGCTGCTCACAAGCAATAGAAATCATTTTATCTGTCCTTGCTCGCCCTGGTGCAAACATCTTGCTTCCTACCCCAGGCTATCCATTCTATGATGTTCGTGCTGCTTTCAGCCATCCCCAAGTCCGCCATTATGGTCTTCTTTCGGACCAAAGTTGGGAGATTGATCTTGAATCTATTGATGCTCTAGCTGATGAGAAGACTGTTGCTATAGTTATCATTAGTCCTGGCAATCCTTGTGGAAATGTCTTCACGTACCAGCATTTGAAAAAGGTGTGTCAAACTACACCTTAAACTTGAAATTTCGGTTGTTTTGAAATTTGCTGACACAATGTGAGATTAGGACTAGTGCCAATGATATATTTCTTGAAATTAAAGTCTTGGTTTTTAAGTTTTTTAGGTTGCTGAGACTGCAAAAAAGCTTGGCATTCTTGTGATTGCTGATGAAGTTTACCACCATATTGTTTTTGGGAGTAATCCATTTGTGCCAATGGGAGAGTTCGGATCAGTTATACCTGTTGTTACACTTGGGTCTATATCAAAAACGTGGATTGTTCCTGGCTGGAGGATTGGTTGGATTGTGACAAATGGCCCCAGTGGCATCCTTGAAAAATCTGGGGTGAGTGGTCTATCTCTTTACATTTTCACTCACTCTCTCTCTCTCTCTCCTTCCTAAGTGAGTTTTGAGTACAAAGGCAATCTCTCTGTCACATGTTTTCTCTCATATTGTATTCTTTCTTTGATTTGTGGGTGAAAATAAGAGTTTATTCTTAAGTGTACTTGATATATCTGTAATTGATCAAATTCATCTAAAAATTCTTGCACTTACCCAATGTATGTGGAATGTGAGGATTGCACATTTCTGGATTAGTCAGCAAGTGATGAATGAAAGTCAATTTCATACAGTTAGCAGAATTGTCAATAAAACTGTAGAAATCTTTGCCGACTTTAAAAGGCCATGTACAAGCTAAACAATAATGCTTGCTTCTGTGCTAGTAAAGAGAAAGGACATTAATTTGTATCTGCGCTCTGCAGTCACCAGAAGTGCTAGCCGATGCTATTGCGAATTGAGCTGAAGAACATAATTCATTTTCACTTCCTTTGTCAAGTTCACATATTAATTAAGATGTCCTACTTTTTGATTGTTTCAGTTCCTTAAAAGTCATTGCGCAATGAGCATTGACATTGTCAGATTTGTATGTTTGCTTCATATTCCCAGGTTTTGGAGACCCTTGAAAGCTATCTCAACATATGTCCCAACCCCGCAACATTCATTCAGGTATATAGTAATTCAAGAAGCCTCCTTTTGGGTATCATATAATGTTCTATGTACATATAACAGTATGCTAACATTTAAACTTAATTATCATCATGCAAAAACTCATTGAAGTGAATTATATTCTCACTTTTTCAATTTAAGTCCTCATTTTCAAGTATTGCACGTAAGTAGATAAAAATGCCAATTGACAGGGCTTCTAAGCCCGGACATCTGGGAGAATGCCTGACCACCTATATCAGAAGCCACATACGAACATACAGACAAATTTTTTTTATCATTTCATATTTAAATATCTTAGTATTTTATATATCAATTCTTGTGTTACCCTTAATTGCATCAATTATTCAATTTACTCTTACCTCATTGAATTAGAATTTATGTTTGTTTCAATTTATCATTTTTTTTTTCATTATATCCTTTTGTCTATCTTTTTTCTGCAACCATACAAAAACTTAGTTTATTTAATTGCTAACACTTGATATCTTTCACTCAAATCAGTTTCACTTCTATTTCCTAACAAACCCCTGCCCCGCCGATGGAGCCATAATAAGCCCATAATTGCAAAAGAAAGTTTAGCAGAACTCGTGTATGATAAACAATTTTATGAATTATGACAATGGTAATTGGAGTTTCCTTCTTACATTAATTTTTTCGAAAACTAATTCTGTTGTATGCGTGTCCAATGCATATGAATTTATCATTGCTTTGTATTTGTTCTACATTTTCTGTCATGACCATCGAGGTAATAGAGCTGCCGAAGGCTCATATTAGAATGAAATCTGGCTTGTCCTTTTAAATATGCCATTTGCTTCCCCCACCTGCATGTACATTTATCAAGATAAATCATCATCTTTGATATATAACCTTTCCAAAGTACAATGAGACATGTATGAAAATCCATCTTCTTATATTTCATAGCCCTTATCAAGAACAATGACTTATTCTTTGTTTCAGGGAGCAGTTGCTCAGATCCTTGAGAATACAAAAGATGATTTCTTCTAAAAAATTATTATCATAATCAGAGAAGCTGCGTATGTTTGTTATGATAGAATTATAGAGATTCCTTGCCTTACGTGTCCACACAAACCCGAAGGATCTATGTCTGTAATGGTAAAGACATTTAAAATTACAGATTTGTAGTGCTTCGACATTAACATTGTCAACATTATTGAATGCAAATTTCTTTGCAAAAATAAAATAAAATCACAGGCAAACTTAAACCTGTCATTTCTTAAAGACATCAGTGATGATATGGACTTCTGCTTCAAGCTTGCCAAAGAGGAATCTGTGATTGTTCTACCAGGTAAGAATTATACTTGTTGCCATTGCTTTAAATCATTCTCGTTCTTTTTGCATGCATACTTTTTTTTATTAAAGTGTATTCTAAACAAGGTTATGTATTGCATCAAAGATCTAGCGTATGAAATTTCTAATTCTACTCGTTTTTTAATAGGGATGTTTGGTAAGAACTTAGCACACCTAATGCCTAAATCAGGGTTGTTGAATATCAAAAAATTCTTAGTTTACATGGTATTAGCATTAATATAAGATTTACTTTGATAGTACAATGTAAACCTATAATTAACATATCAATTAATCTGTCCCATCTGAAGTCCAATTATATTCGAAAATTTTCTTTTAACACAAATTCTAGTGTGTCACTAACCTTTTCAAGAAGACTCTGATCGTGTGTATATACACACACATAGGAACAGAGGTATCATTGGACTAGGGTTTTAAAAAAAATTATTATATATATATGCGTACTAATTTTAGCAATTTTGTTCAATAAAATTACATTTCCTTTCCCTTAAATAATATTATTGATTCTTTTAAGCATAATATTATATTCATAAACTTTTTTACAACATTTTTATAAACTTTTTGTCATAATGGGCCCACCACTCAAGTCATTTTTTTACCTACTAGTAACCACTTATTATATCAGTAATTTATAAATAAATAAAAAAGCTATTAAAACTAAAAAATAGCACAACAACAAAAATTACCATAGTAAAAAAAAAAAATTAAGCTCAACTAACCAATTTTATCCAAAATAAATAACCCTATCCTTTAAAAAATTCTAAACAAAAATAATTTTGTTCTTACAAAAAAAAAAAAAAAACTCAACAACTAAGCCTAAGTAGTAGCAAAATTAGAAGTTGAAACTACCGCACACAGCCAACAATAAAGTCACCCCCTAACTCAAAGTTCTGGCTCCGTTCATATATATATATATATATATAAAAGACATTATTGAAACATTTGAATGTCGATCAAGAAGTTGAAACTACCGCACACAACTAACAATAAAGCCACTCCCTAACTCAAAGTTCTAGCTCCGTCTATATATATATATATATATATATATATATATATATATATATATATATATTATATATATATAAAATACATTCTTGAAACGCTTGAATGTCGATCATGACTATTACTACTAATTAAATTGATATCCTTTACTAATTGATGGACAAAAGAGAGGAAGAAAATGAGCTGCTACCCTGGCCGACAAACAGAAAAACTAACAAAACTTGGACAATGATGTCAATATAAAAACTCAAAAAACCTAGTGTTTAGATCCTTGTAAATATGTATACATGTATGAAGTTCTTTGTACGTCTTCGTAGATGTAGCTGCTACTCTAATCAGAATTTTTTGTTTTGTTTTGTTTTTTATTTTATTTTTGGCGTAAATGCACTTTTAGTCCCTATATTTTGACCCTATTTTTATTTTGGTTCCTACATTTTCATTTCACCACCTTTAGTCCTTAAACCAATTAACGCATGTTATTTTAGTCCCTACTGTCACTCAACTAACAGAAAATGCTAACGTGGCTAACGGAGGGATTAAAATATTATTAAAAATCCACCGTGGCACTCATTACCCATGCCACGTCAGATTATAATTAAAAAAAATTAATTTCTCAATTTTAACAAAAGAAAAAATATGAGTTAAAATAATAATTTCTCAATTTAACAAAATAAAAAACAGAATTAAAAATTAAAAGTAACATGAATTAAGATCTAATTTAACTTGAACAAGAACACAAACCCAATTCAATATCATCAATTAACCCATCACATACCCAAATGTTAACAGATTCAAAATACCCAAATATAAACAAAATACCAAACCGATTTACAACCACAATATTAATCAATATTAATACACCCAAAATAAATAAATAAATTTAAACACATGGCTGCCATGCGTTTGTATATCTCCCAGTTCCCAATTTCCAAGCATTAATAAATAGGTTGGATGCCACATGCAGGTTTTTAATTAGATTTTTTGGAAGAATAAGTTCTTCCCAAAGAACATTCATATGTTCTCTCTCTCTCTCTCTCTCTCTCTCTCTCTCCCACAGAAGCAGATTTTCATTTATGGAATTTTAGTTTTCTGGATTTGTTTTTTGGTGGTTGGTTCGGGTTTATGGATTTATGGGTCTTTGATCTTTCTCTTTTCCTTAACCAATTGAGTGCTTAAGAATGGGACTTCGTCTAGATCAAATCTCAAACTCGGGCTCACTTCAACAATGGAGCTTTGTGGACCAATGAAGGCGGCCAACCACGCCGAAATCGAAGACTTCGACACCTTCACTTGAAGACTCGGATTCTCAAGTTCAAAATCTCAGATCTTCAGTTATGGTTTTAGCTTTATATGGGTTTGGGTTCTCAGTTTCATATGGGTTTGTTTGTATTGGGAAGTTGCAAGGATCGGTTGGGTTTGAAGGGATCTTGCTCTAATGGTCTTTGTTTGTTTTGAATTTTTAGTTCTGAAATTTATGGGTTACTTTGTTTTCTAGGTTTGATATTTGTGGGTTTGCTCTAGACCTGCTGTTGGGTTTATGTTTGTGTTCTTGCTGGAGATTGGTTTGTGTTTGGTTTAAATTGATTTTGTGTTGGTTTCTCGGAAAGATGAGAAAATCTGGGCTTGAGCTGTGATTTTGTATATCTGGGCTTTTTGGTTTGAGAAAATCTGGGTTTTTTGGTTTGAGAAAATCTGAGATCTGTTGTTAGTTTTGTGTTTGTGTTCTTGCTGGAGATCAGTTTATGTTTGTGTTCGTGTTCTTATGTTTGGTTGACAAGAAAGGGCAAGAAAATGTGAGAAAATCCGAGCATGTGTTCTTATGTCTAAAATCTGGGTTTGTGTTCTTTAGTATTCTTGTTGAAGATGAACACATATCTAAACTGATGTATACATTTTTCTTTTGTTAAAATTGAGAAATTAATTTTTTTAAAATTATAATCTGACATGGCATGGGTAATGAGTGTCATGGTGGATTTTTAATAATATTATAATCTGACATGGCATGGGTAATGAGCCACGTCAGCATTTTCTGTTAGTTGAGTGACGGGAGGGACTAAAATAACACGCGTTAATTGGTTTAGGAACTAAAAGTGGTGAAATGAAAATGTAGGGACCAAAATAGAAATAGGGTCAAAATGTAGGGACTAAAAGTGAATTTACGCCTTTATTTTTTTCAAAATGCTATCTTATTAATCATAGGCACTTGCGTTTTGCAGAGTGCGCTGTTGGAATGAAAAATTGGATCGGCATAGCTTTTGCTATTGAGCCCGCTACTCTTGAAGAAGGCCTTAATAGGATCAAAGCATTCTACCATAGGCATAGCAGGAGGCAATAACTATAAAATTTTCATTCAAGTTATGGAGGTTCTTCTCCCATCTAAGCTATTCAAACATCTTTGCTCGTTATCCGAAATCTCTCCATAAAACCTTGGAACTTTATTAGACTTTAGTTCAATTCAAATTTCTGCTTTAGAATAAAGATTTAAGGTTTTCTTATGATGATTAATGACAGGGATAGAGATTAGACTCTGTTGGGTTTATTTTTACCCCAATTAATTTTAATCAATTACCAAAATTGATTAAATTATCAAATTATGCAAATATTCAATTATAATGCGTTGGGCACAACCATATCACCTATCTAGAGTTCAAAGCAGCGAAAAATAAATTTGACATGGACGATATGGTCACGATAGGAAAAACCCGTAGTGGGCACGGGATGATATATAGGTCACCTCTCCTTGAAGACTTCACTAACTAAGATTTAGGTTGAAAGTACAATGAAAATATCTGATCTCGAAGTACCTACCTACGATAAAATCTACCGAGCTTAGTGCAACTCCAACTCGATTGGATTACTCTTTTTAACGACCTTCTTCAATGTGCGTTGATCTTCAGTCTACGATTGACTTCACAATAGCAAGTCTATGCTAGGTCCTTTAAATAATACAACAAATAGGGCTCGAATTGGGAATAGTAAAATTGATAGAAACTTGGTTACACAAACCCTAACTGCATAGATCTCTCTCTCTCTCTCTCTCTCTCTCAAGCTTCTTTAGGGATGGCTTATAACATCCTTTAAATAACACAACAAATGGGGCTCAAATTGAGCTTGAAACAAACAAGTTATAGGCAATTTACGTTGCTAATTCTCACGTCTTGATAAATCAACTAGAAGTCAAGGTTCGACAGATCGAGGAAGAGTCGAATAGGAGTTGGGGAAACAAATACTTTTATTTTTTAAGTAGATTCTTAAGTTGTCTTCTTGTTTCTTTAACATAGACCTTTAACACTATAAATTAAGAATCAAATTCATCAAAAAGTGTCTTTTGACTCGAATTTGGCAACATACTAAAGTTTGGTCCTAGTTCTGTGTTATTTCTTAAATCATAATCTGCGTATCCTTTGTTCTCCCTAAGTTTTTCTTCTTCTTTTTTTTTCCCCTCTTCTTTTAAGTCTAAGCACGGGATTCTAAAAAAAACAAAAAACAAAAAAGTCTAAACACGGAGATTGCCAATGTGAAATTATCCTTTGTTCTTCTTCTTTGTGAAATTATTATCCATTTAGATTTCCAAATATCATTCAAACCAACGCGAAGAACATTTGATTTTAGGTCCAAAAAAAAAAATCAAATTGGTCTTAATGTCAAAGATCAAAATGTGGACTCAAGATCAAGACCAAATAGTAGTCTAAAAATATGAAATTGGTCTTACTGTCAAGACTAAAACGTAGTCTCAAGATCAAGACCAAATAGTAGTCATGACTTTTAGATGGTATAAAATCAAATTTAACTATTTTAATAAGAGATTTTTTTTTTCTTTTTTCATTCAAACATAAAACTTTCAACCTTACGGAAGCTGTGGGGTAAATAAATGTCCCGCAACAATATAGAGTAATAAAGAAATACTTGAATGTTATACAACTAATAACAATTAATATTCCTATCAAAAAAAAAAAAAAAATAACAATTAATATAATTGCATAATGCAACTAGCGACACCCATTAATATTATTCAATTCAGCGTCATGATTATTGATTAGCATACTCCCAACAAATAAGGCCATGTGCACAGTGCCTGCACTTCCTCTGCACTAAACATGTAAACATATCAACACGTGTGACGCCTAGCAAAACAAACTTCCGTGTGTGAGGAAACACATGCTAGTTAGAGCATCCACAGCAGTGGAGCTAAAAATTTAGCAATTTAGCTCCACCAAAAGTTACTTTATCTATTTTACCTACACACATGCTGCAGCAGTGAATCTATTTTAGCTTTCAACACAATAAAATAATATAAACATCACAATAAAATAATATATCTACCACAATAAAATAATACATCTTACTACAATAAAAATACCACAATAAAAAAGTAATGTGAACGCAAAATAAAAAATTAATTAATTTTTAGCTCTCATGAACAGTGCACATCTATCTATAGATGTGCACTGTAGCAAAGAGCTAAAAAAAAATAGATTTAGCTCCACTGCTGCATGCTTCTTTTTGGAGTTTTGGTGGAGCTAAAATAGTTATATAGCTATTTAGCTCCACTGCTGCAAGTGCTCTAAGCCTAACATAAAACTGAAGGGTTTTTTTTTTTAAAATTATTTTTTTTATTTTAAGAACAAAAATAGGCCTTGAGCATGGGATTATTGACCTAGCCCACTTGAATCCAAAACACGCATGGCACAGCACCCTTGAGCGCGTTAAGGCTATATATATCACGACATAGCATTTTGTGAAACGCACAACTTGAACTAGAAAACTCCTGAACTCATAAGTGTGATCCAGTTCAGAACTCCTACCAATGCACCACGTCCTAGGGAGCCCTTAAAACTAAAGTTATACTAGTTTGTTTTAGATGCTATTACATACATAGATTTTCAAAATAATTTTAATTATGTGGCTAAATCAATAAATGCAATACATCATTTTATAAAAAAAAAAAAAAAATTAAATCCAATTATGTTATTTATGGTCAACCAAGGGCAAAGACACTGCTTTTTATAAATTTTTTTGATAGCAAATTTTTATTGACTCGCATCTAAGTCAACTACGTACTTACATCGTTTTTTTACTTACCAATAACCACTCATCATATCATCAATTTATAAAAAAAAATGGTAGCTCTAGCATTTTTCTCATTTTAGAGGCCATTAAAATATTTATAGATCTAAAATCTAAAACTAAATATACAAGCCCAAAAAAAATTAGCCTAACAAAAGAAATTATCAATAATAAAATTGAAAAAAAAATTAAACTCAATCAACCAATTTATCCAAAATAAAAAACTCTGCATTTAAATTTTTTTTTTTCAAAAAAAAATTCGATCTTACCCACCCAAAAAAAAAAAAAAAACCTCAGTGGCTAAGTAGCTGCAAAGTTGGAGGTTGAAACCGCCACACACAACCAACAATAAAACCACTCCCCTAACTCTAAGTTTTGGCTTGTCCCTGTACTCAACACAACAAAATTTAGGTCCTAAAGTTGTTAAATGACATAATTTTAATATACTAAAATTATGTCTTTTTGTTAGTGGTACTTTGGGTTAAGTAATATGTTTAAGTTTGGTGAGAGGTTAATTAAATGTGTGTGTGTGTGTGTGTGTGTGTATTTAGTAGATAACTAGATGATGTCCCGCGCGATGCGCGGACAACTTTACAATTTTATTTGAAATCATTTTTATATATATTAAGATCTACATATAATACTTACTTTTTGGTATAATATTTATGTTTGCCTACAATATTGTTGAATCTATGAAAACTTGATTTTCTTAATTCATATTTTATTTTTAAAAAATTGTATAACACTATAAGCCTATAACATATTATAATATTTACCATTAAAAATAGATTTTATTTTTTAAAATGATTAAATGATTTTAAAATCTTTAAATAAGAATTTAAAGCATAAAATTCTTTTATATCCTAAAATTATATAAATTTAAACAACCGCCTAAACACTTCTTTAATCACTCTATTCTCACAACTAAATATGGAAACCTTAATCACAAAATCCAATTCATTATCTCAATATAATTGAGGGAATCATTTATAAGTATCAACATAAATAGAACATGATTAAATAAAAATAAATTTGCTAAAAACACATTCAATTATCAAAATTTAATTGTCTTTAGTCTGTATACTTAAAAAAGAAAAACGGAAAATACTTTGAAATCATCATTGATTTTTATTTTTATCACTATGGCTTATACTGCAGAAAATAGCAGTAAAAAAAACTACAAAGAAACATACAAATTATGAGTTCTAACATTTAAAAAGGAAAGAAAAGAAAGCTAACTTCATAAATAATCAATTAGAATTGTAAGTGCACAATTGCACCTGGCCCCAAGAACAGTTACGGGCTCAGGCCCAATGAGCCTTAAACAATGTAATTTGTAGAGTGTGGGCTTGAAACCCAGGTTAGAAGTGTATGAGGATTAAATAGCAAGCTAAAGATGATAAACACTTAAAAACAACAAAGAATGCTATGAATCAATCTGCTCGGACGTAAGCCGAGAACTGTTCTTATATAATTTCTCTTTCCTTCTTTTTATCTTTCTTTTTGGTTACAAAGAGAGAGTCCCCCTCTTTCTGTCTTAGATTACTCCTTAAATACTACTCCCTTCAATCCCTTTCACACGTGTTGCTTTACCTCCCCTTTAACCTAGATATTTCTTTTCCCAGTGCCTTTGAATAGTAACCAGAAGTTTCCCTTCCACTGTTCAGGTGTCACTTCCCCATCAATGCGGCCAGGGTGGTAGGTGCAGGGTCTTTAATGTGGAGGTGGCAGCCTTTATCTTTGACATTTCTTCAACACCAGTGCTTCTGGGGCATTCTAGGGTTTACCCCTTTTAACCATTGGTCTTAACCATGTCATCCCCTAATCTTCATTGCGAAACCCTGAGTTCTTCGGTGTCCGTCCGAGGACAAGTTCACCCTCGGCGGGATCCTCGGACCCTCGGCGTATGGGCCGACCCATAGTACCAACAAATTCTAAACCCAGTAGCTGGTCGGCCTTCCTTAACACAGCCCAAAAGGCCCACATTCTCATCATGATCTTTTCGCCCCCCACAAGAATATTTCTTTTTATTTTTTCTTTAGTACTAAAACAAAATATATTTATGACTTTTCCGAAACAATATCCCAAACACCTAAAGATTGAAAGCGAATCACAGCCTTCACAAAACCCTTAACGTCCAACTTCAATATCAAAACTGTAAGCTACCGTCACTAAATAAAAAACGCAAGCCCTCTTTCCTCAGTCATAACCTACTCATATAGATTATGATCAAATGGCACTGCAATGTTGGAGTGATGTAGGTATCATTGAAAGGTTGAAGGTAAAAGACATCTTTTTTTTTTCTAAATGCATATTTGAGATGGGGTTGCATGAAGGGCTATGGGCATATGTATATATAAAGGAGTAGAAGTCAAAAGGTTGAATGGAAATGTAAATAATTTTTGTCTGCGTGAGAGAGAGGAAAAGGCTTGAAACAATAAATCAAATGAAATAAATATTAGTCTCAAAACATTGAATAAAAAAAGTAACAAAAAGTAGTCTAAACATTGAACCAAAGAAAATAAAGAGTTCATATTTTTAAATTTATTCTTATCTCTAATGTGTTTTAAAAGTATTTCAATTATTTTTATAGAGTGTACCACATTACAGAACCTCATGCCCTCTCTCATGAGGTCTCTATTTATATATATATATATATATATATATATATATATATATATATATATTGATGAATTGTTTCTCAAACCAAAAAAATTGTCTTTTTTTTGCTTAATTAATTAACATTCAAAATCGATAATAAATATAGACGAAAATGAGATTCCGAATGTTGTATGATATTATCACATTACAAATAAATATTCCAAATTTGAACTATAAAGAAAACAAATTAGAATAATCGCAACTTAGTGGTGGCAGTTTGCATTTTACTCAAGTTCACTCTTGTTTTGGACACCTAACCCAACTCCTATACCTATTACTAATAGAACTAGCAAAATTGGACTTGGACTTGGACTTGGACTTGTTAACTTGCCTGAATCCTCAAAAGAAAGAAAGGGTATAGGTTCCCATATAAAAAAATGGTATGGGCAATAGGCAATTTCGACCAGACCCGATTAAGTTGAATATGGACCTAACTTGACCCATTCATCAAGCCTCAATTATTTTATTTAAATCTTAGGTTTTTTTATTGACTAGTTTTTTTTAATGAAAAAAAAAAAACTAATAACATTACTCATCAACTTGAAGTGCAAGTTTCAAATATAAATATTTTTAATTTCATACCTACTAATAATTAACATTGGGAAGTCTTTTTTTTTTTAAGTTGATTATTTATTTTATTCTTAATTATTTACTTTCTTTCCTTAACATGTTATTTGTTAATCTTAAAACCTTAAATATTGTATGATTTTGGATTAATTTTTTCTGTTAAATTTTCAGCTGATTTGCTTCAATACAACTTTTTAAAAGCATCAATTGCTTTTTAGTAAAACCATAGTTTGCCAACATTCAACAAACAATCCTTCAATAGAAAGCTAATATAAATAATACTTAGTTATGTGTCTAGATGATATAATTTTTAATTTATGTTTCTTGTATAACATGTATACACATTTTTTATTCTTTTGTATAATTATTTGACTAGTAAACCATTAGAATTAAATATCATACTATAAATTTAGTAATTTATTTATTATTTAATTTAACCCTTTAAAAAGGAAATATACACCATGCACCCCATGCACGATTTACCACACCTAAAAACCGGAGAAGGATAATTCTATATTTTTACTCCAATAAGCTTTAAGAATAAATAATAATAAAAAATCAACTTTTTACTTTACAATTCATAAATAAAAACTTTTGATATTAATTTTAATAATAAAAAAAAAGTTAACTTTTTGATTATCTCGAATTTTTAAAAAACATTATTAACCAATATCTAGAGTCGAAGTGCCAATGCCAACTAGGTCTCGAGCCCAGGAATCAGAACCCTACTTACAAGTCACATCCAGCCTTTCACCACTGTTATGACAGCCATAGCTTTCAGACCTTTGGACCCCACAACCCCATGTGCAATTTCTCTCAAATCCTTGAAACCAACACCCACACCAACTTCTCTTTCTCTCTCTTTGCTACTTTCAGTTTCCAAGTTCCAACCTTTGTGTTTTCTTGTCTTTCAACTCAACCCAACTCATCCAATGCACCTAAAACAACCTTGAAAAACTCTCTTCACAAGCTTTCCTAAACACCCATCTCTGTGCTTCTCCCTCTAAACATGAAGAAGAAAACTCACTCTGAACCCAACAAAAAGCTCTTGCTTTTAGCCATTTTTGTTTCTGGGTTCTCTTCAATCTTACACTGTGTTAGCTCTCAAGCCAACCCGCCGGCGAGTTCAGATGACACTTCAGTAATGTTAGCTCTCAAGAAGACCCTCAATGCACCCGACTCTCTCGGTTGGTCTGACCCGGACCCTTGCCGCTGGAACCATGTGGTCTGCTCAGATAACAAACGGGTCACCCGGATCCAAATCGGCCATCAAAGCCTCAAAGGTACACTTCCTCCAACCCTGCAAAACCTGACCCAACTGGAACGCTTAGAGCTTCAATTCAACGAACTCTCAGGTCCACTTCCTAGCTTAAATGGATTAGCTTCATTACAAGTACTTTTACTAAGTAGCAACCAGTTTAATTTCATTCCTAGTGATTTCTTTACTGGTATGTCTTCGCTTCAGTCTCTTGAGATTGATAATAATCCATTTGCCGGTTGGGAAATCCCTGAAACTCTGAAAGTCGCTACCACACTTCAGAACTTTTCGGCCAACTCGGCCAATATTACTGGAACCATACCCAATTTTTTCAATGCTGATGTGTTTCCTGGTCTGACTAATTTGCACTTGGCTTTCAATAGTTTACACGGTGGCTTGCCTTTGACCTTTGCTCACTCACAAATTGAGTCCTTGTGGGTTAATGGGCAAGCAAGTGATGGTATGCTTAGTGGCCCCATTGATGTTATACAAAACATGACTTTCTTGAAAGAGGTTTGGTTGCAGAGCAATGCCTTTTCGGGTCCTTTGCCCGATTTTACAAGCTTGAAAGAGTTGGAGAGCTTGAGTTTGAGGGATAAC
Organism: Castanea sativa; assembly: GCF_040712315.1. Classification (NCBI taxonomy): domain Eukaryota; kingdom Viridiplantae; phylum Streptophyta; class Magnoliopsida; order Fagales; family Fagaceae; genus Castanea; species Castanea sativa. The sequence goes on along the minus strand of NC_134013.1, from coordinate 53,782,133 downwards.
AAGCTTACAGGCCCTGTGCCGGTGTCATTGTTGAATCTTAAATCTCTGAAGGTTGTGAATTTGACAAACAATTTGCTTCAAGGACAAATGCCTGAGTTCTCAAGTGGGGTGGTAGTGGATATGTCCAATGGCTCAAATAGCTTTTGTTTGCCCACTCCTGTTGAGTGTGATTCTAGAGTGAATACATTGCTTTCGATTGTGAAATTAATGGGTTATCCGCCAAAGTTTGCGAATAGTTGGACTGGAAATGATCCGTGTGTGAATTGGATTGGGATCACTTGTAGCAATGGGAATATAACTATTGTGAATTTTCAGAATCTGGGTCTTACAGGTTCGATTTCTACTGAGTTTTCATCTCTCAAATCGTTGCAAAAACTCATACTTGCTGATAACAATCTTACGGGTTCAATTCCAGCGGAGCTTACTACTCTGCCTGCGCTTGCTGAGCTAGATGTTTCAAACAATCAGCTGTATGGGAAAATCCCAGCTTTTACGAGTAATGTGATGGTGAAGACTAATGGCAACCCTGATATAGGAAAGGAGAAAAGTAGTTCTTCAACTTCAGGTGCACCATCTCAGAATCCAGTGAGTCCCTCTACAGGTACAGGTTCTCAAAATAGCAGTGGTTCTGGAAAAGGTGGCAAGAAATCTTCGACAATTATAGGAGTAATTGTGTTTTCCGTTGTTGGAGGTGTGTTTCTGATTTTCTTGATTGGTTTGTTGGTTTTCTGTCTGAACAAGATGAAGCAAAAACGATTTAGCAGAGTACAGAGCCCGAATGCAATGGTGATTCATCCTCGCCATTCTGCATCTGATAATGAGAGTGTGAAGATCACAGTTGCAGGTTCGAGTGTTAGTGTTGGTGCAGTCAGTGAGGCGCAAACTCTTCCTAGCAGTGAGCCTGGTGACATACAGATGGTTGAAGCAGGTAACATGGTGATATCGATCCAAGTCCTCAGGAATGTGACTAACAATTTCAGTGAACAAAATATATTAGGACAAGGAGGTTTTGGGACTGTCTACAAAGGGGAGTTGCATGATGGTACTAAGATTGCAGTGAAGAGAATGGAGTCTGGGGTCATAGCCGGCAAGGGATTGGCTGAATTTAAGTCTGAGATTGCCGTTTTGACTAAGGTCCGGCACCGGCATCTTGTTGCCCTTCTTGGTTACTGCTTGGATGGGAATGAGAGGCTTCTTGTATATGAGTACATGCCTCAGGGCACACTCAGCAGGCATATATTCAACTGGGCAGAAGAAGGATTGAAACCACTGGAATGGACCAAAAGGTTGATCCTTGCCTTAGATGTGGCAAGGGGTGTTGAGTATCTCCATGGGTTGGCCCATCAAAGCTTTATACATAGGGACTTAAAGCCTTCAAACATTCTTCTTGGAGATGATATGAGAGCTAAGGTTGCGGATTTTGGCCTTGTGCGTCTTGCTCCAGAGGGGAAAGGCTCAATTGAGACAAGAATTGCTGGAACTTTCGGGTACTTGGCACCAGAATATGCAGGTAATTCATGTTCTAGTTCTGTACACTTTAATAATTGTGAACATTCTTTTAGGCCTAGATGAATAACAAGTCTATTTTTCTTGATATAGCAATGCATTAAATCTGGCATTAAACTTGCTCTAGAATGCATTTCATTTTTGTGGATGTTCCTTGGTTTACACCAACTTAAAATTGTTTGTCTTATGATTACAGTTACTGGTCGAGTGACAACCAAGGTCGACATATTTAGTTTTGGTGTGATTTTGATGGAGTTAATCACTGGGAGAAAAGCACTCGATGAGACCCAGCCTGAGGAGAGCATGCACCTTGTAACATGGTTCAAAAGAATGTACATCAACAAGGATTCGTTCTGCAAGGCAATTGACCCCACGATCAACCTCAATGAGGAAACAATTGCGAGTATAAGCAAAGTTGCTGAGTTGGCGGGATATTGTTGTGCAAGGGAACCATTTCAAAGACCCGACATGGGTCATGCTGTCAATGTGCTGTCATCTCTGGTTGAGCTTTGGAAACCAAGTGACCAAAATCCAGAAGACTTGTATGGCATTGACCTCGAAATGTCCTTGCCTCAAGCACTTAAGAAGTGGCAGGCTTATGAAGGTAGAAGCAACATGGAATCTTCTTCCTCTACACTTCTTCCAAGCTTGGACAATACTCAGACCAGCATACCAACACGCCCATATGGATTTGCTGAATCTTTTACATCTGCAGATGGCAGATGAGAAGTGGTTGTAAATGATGTTGACGCTGGTTTTGCATGTTCATTCTAATGCTTCTTCCTTGCTGTTCTCTGTGTAGACTTGGTTGGTCTCGATGTGTTATAGTCTCATCCCACTGTCTGATATTTTTCTTGGTAATGCAGTTTTAATTTTCATCACTTGTTTTTGGAAATGAAATTAGTTAGATTCTCAAAGACACCATTTTTGTTGATAGCTTTGCATCTTCAATTGTCATCCCACATTAGTGCTTGTCATGCGCATGAAAAACCAAGATTGCAAGAGACATGACATGATGACATTATTTTGAACATAATCTTATGACATGATTTGTAATAATAGCTTCTGTTTCTTCAGCAACTCCATTATAATCGAAATGACTTGAAATTTGGAAGGACTAAATGTAATGTCTTAATCATGGTTGTTAAAATTTCGATCTGGATTTTACGATTTTACGATCTCACCTGCTTAAAACAATTCAAATCTTTCAAGGATCTTTGCGATTGTTCAGGATCGGTAGGATCACACGATTCTGACGATCTCAAACGACTTTTATTTCTTGTAATGTTTTTTAATTTGATAGAAAGCTTAGTTGGACTTAGATGAAAAATGTAATCCTAATAGACCAAGTTTTTTCACTCTAATGTAGAGACTGTCAGTTGGGCCCAAATAATGCTTATAAATAGATATAGTAATGTATGATAATTATATCAATAAATGTGTAATTTATGTGATTATTTAACATATCAATGTGTATTTTTTTTTTTTCTCAAATAATGTAGGATCTTACAATCTGATCTACGATCTCACCTATCTCTCAAGATCTTACGTAAAATCCCGATTTTGACAACCTTGGTCTTGATGCGCCTTTAATGTTTTCTGTAAGACATTGTGGTCCACTGGACAACCAAAACTTTGATACAATGAGTAATTATGTCAATGGAGCTGTTGGGGCAGGTTGAGTGACCAACTAATATGCTGAATCAACTTCATATAAACAAATCCATATGAAATTAGTATGGTCCTAAGTTTAATCAAATCGTCAAGAGCCTCATTATCAAAAAAGAAAATCGTCAAGAGCCTCTACAATCTTGCGACTGCCTCTCTCACTGTCGGAATCGGACCTTGGATAAAGGTGCCTTCGTCTTATTTTAGTTAAAAAAATATACACATATCTTATCATAATATCTACTGGTAAATTTTATATATTTAGAAGTAAATAATATTCAAATGACCTTTAGACTAGTGGCACATCCTCACCTAGAAGAAAAATGAGGAAATAGTTTCAATTCCATGGACCAATGAATCTCCTTTCTCATATAAGAATCTACTTTGTTTTCTTTGATAAGATTCTACCTCTCTATTAGTTGGTTTTGATTTTCAAGAATACAACTTCACATAAAGCAACAATGTAGGAAAGTAGTAAGAAAAAGTCCATTCAACTATCTGTCGGGACAGGAATAGTGTCCAGCTTTTGAAGAAATTATTTAGATCCGAGGAAATTTGTACTGTTATTATTATAAGGGTGTACACTCTTATCCATTTTAAGAACTTTTTATAGGAAATTCATTACAAGTTTTTACCAGTAAATTAACCCACGTTAAATGGTGAAGATAGATGGAGGGAAAAATTATGTGTATGTAAAAAAGGTAAAAATTAACCCACTTTTCTCTCATATTTGTCTGGCTCCACGGTCCAAAAAAATGTGAGTCAAAATCGTAATGCTTGTGTGTGTGTGTGTGTGTGTTTTTTTTTTTAAAGATTTATGAGAGTCTGTGAGTATGGTTTGTGAGATTTGAATTAGTAGTTTGGAGTCTATATCATTGATAGTAAGTTTTGATCGGTGGTATTTATAGACATAGGCAAAGAGTTGATTGAGCTTGTGCCATCACCACAGATTAAAAGTCATAAGAATATTTTTTTTTTAATAAAAAAATAAAATACCAAAAGAAATGTTATTGAAAAAACAAGTCTAAATTGTAAATTGCACACTCTAAATTTATGGTCATTTTGATTTTATCTCTTATGCTTAAAATTTTGAATTTACATATTTAGCATTTGCATTCATTTTTATTCTCGTCCTTTTGTTTATTCCTATGAATGACACAATCATTCAATGTCATATAAACCAATAATATGGGTTAATTTTTTTTTTTTTTGCTGAATAATATGGGTTAATTAGTCCAATTAAAATATGCCACCTAAATTAAATTGCACGAAAAAATATAGAAATTAAAACAATATAGTAACTCAAAGTATTTATTTTGTTAGCATTTAAACAAAGAGCTACCCACCCCACCATTGCCTCACTAGCCACACTACGATCATCCCCGCTACAACATGAGGTGTATCTTAAGGAATGGTTTCATGAGATTTTTCTCTCATAATATGTGAGAACCTAGAAATATATGGCTTCCATATGAGATAATTTTCTTTGGAATACATTTTTACCACACTAAAATCAAAAGTCGTTCAGCCAATATAGAATAAAATACTCAAGCACAACACCAAGCAAACCCAACACCCCATAAACATAGACTAAACCAATTCAGATCCACACCCAACTAAAATTTTTATGTGCTTAATTAGGCTTTAACGGAATAGTTGTTTTTTTTAATACTATTAATGAGTACCTTTTGGAAATTTATTAATAAACAATTTTTAAAAAGTTTTAATACTACTTTGTGGAAATTATAAAAAACTATAAATAAAAAAAAGTTGATTTTTTTTTTCATCTAAAATTTCTAAAAATAGTTTCTAAACTAATATCCTTTAATGCATCCATTAACTTTTCCCTTTCTAGGCCCTCTTAACAGATGATTTTATAATAATTGTTAATAAACTATTTTATGATAGTTTTTGCACCATTTTTATAGAAAATATAAAAAATAGTCAATTTTGTTTTCTTTTTCCCATAAAAAATGTTCTTAAAATAGCTACTAAAGTCTAAACTATGGGTTTGACTTATCTCTAGTACTTTTTTTAAAATAATCTCTTTTTTATTTTAATGAAAGTCTGTTATATCACCCACTAACTAAATATAATATGGTAATTTACCAATAGTAAGAGCATTTTCATTGGCAATTGTAAATGGTATATGTACGAAAAATTTAGCATCAGCAACCGAACTTGTAAAATCTTACAATTGCAAATTTTTTTTTGCAATTGTACTACAATGCCATCCTAAATTTAAGATGACACTGTAGCACTTTAGTAAAAATTATAATATATTTTAATCGATAAAGTGGAAGAGAGATGGGTGAGGAGAAAGAGAGAGAGTTGTATTGGAATATATTATATTATTTTAGTGGGTAATGTATATTATTTTAATGAGTAAGATAGAAAAATAAAAGTTAGGACGTTGGGTATATTATAAAATAGTATGGTATAATTGATAAAGTAATTTTTTAAAATGGTAAAATAAGATAAGATAACATTTTTCATTCTAAATACTCTAAGGCTGTGTTTATTTCAACGGTTGAGGAAATTAGTAACATATTTTCCACCGTGCTTGCTGTTTGGGATGCTTAGAAAATTCGGTCAAAGGGAAAATTAAATCAGTTGACCGTAAAATAAGAGGGCTTTAGGCGGAAATCAATTTACACTTTCATTTTACCTTCAAATAGAATTTTCTAGACTAAAAACAAAAAAGGAGAGAGAGAGAGAGAGCAACGGTAGTCACACCAGAAGAGAGAGAGACTCACATACATGATTTACGTTTCTATTTTACCTTCAAATCAATTTTTGGACTCACAGACACCCAAAGAGAGAGAGAAAGAGTGAGAAGAGAGAGTAGAGAGAGTGAGCTAGATCGCACCCCAACCTGCATCAGCGAGATCGCGCCTTCGAGATCGCGTGTTTGCCATCGCCGATTTGATTCGCGCCTCCTTAACACTCAAACCCATCTCTGATGAACCCAGTCTGATTGTGCTCGCCTTCGCCTCCGCCGCGCGATCTCGCCTTAACCTCGAACCTAGTCGCCTCTCTCTCTCTCTCTCTCTTCGTTCTTCTCTGACCGGATTTGATGATTTTTTTTTTTGGGGTTTTGTTTCGTTTGTGTTTCGGTATTGAGAAATGATATTATATATTTGTTTGGAAGTTAAGAATATGTGAGAAAATGTGAACAACGAGTAGAAAATATATTTTCTACAGTATATTCAAGAACACAACCAAACACTAAAAAATATTTTTCAAAGTATTTTTTTAAATGCTACTAAATACTAAAAATTATTTTTCTTTTTCAAAAATATTTTTACTTAAAATTATTTTACACCCAAAAAATATTTTATAACCAAACAAACGCAGCCTAAGTCAAACCCTCTGAACTATTGTTTGCAGGGAATATACGCTTACGAATCTTCCCAATTTACGTTCAGACGAGTGCACCCACATCCGAGCTTTTCTTAGATAGCGTGTGTGTATTGTTTATTACGCGGAGGCGGGTGAGAGTAGCTGTCGCCCATCACATGGGTTCACATTTCCAACAGGCAAAGGTATCTTTTTACCTGTCAATGACTTTCTTTACTTCATCCTTTTATTTATAAATCAGATCTCTCATCTCTATCTCTGCTTTGCTCATTTGCCTATTCTATTTATCGTACATTTTTTTTGATCAATGAAAATGATGGGCATACCGAGTGGCCTCGCGACAGATTCTCCAAGATTTTCATATATAAGATAAAAATAAAATTTTTAAAAATTAACAAATCTCTATCTGCCAAATATGAAAAATATCTGTTTGGATACTGTTTTTTGGATTTTACTTCTAGTTAGGTATAGTGCAACTTTTGTCAATATCACATCTTGATAAAATAATGTGTTTTTGCCTTATTGAAAAAAATCCACATTTAGATTACAGATCAAAAATCATATTATTTATAAAATATTTAATTTTAATTATTTTTTTTAAGTTATACACAAAATATGAGTTTTTAATGATATTTGGTTAACTTGAAATTTTGCTTGTGATAAAAACAAAGAAAGTGTGTATAATAGTGAGATTTTCAAATATTAATCTCACAAAAAATTATTTAATGGTGTAACAATAACTAGAGGTACTTCATGTGTAACTTAAACTTATGACATATTTGGTAGACTGTAATAAACGCTTTAATGTAATAGTTATTCTTATAGTTTAGTTATTCTTTAGTTTGATTATGTTTTTATGGGTGCGGCTTGTGTTTAGTAAAAGTTTCCATTGGACACGTCAGGATTCGGATGTGTCCACTCTTGGACACGTGTTCGAATCCTGACGTGTCTAGTGGAACGCAAGCCCTTCCCTATTTTTATTATAATGAATAATCATTTCTTATAAATAGCTATTTTTCAAAATGAGGAATAATTATTTATCTTTAAAAGGTTGTATTAGCTATTCCATAGTAAGTGCAATAGTTTCAAAACTTAATATATTTCCAAATAAATAAATTTTCCATATACATCTAACAATTATAAAAAATAAAAATCATATAAAATAACACATATCTCTCTTAAATTTAAAAATAACAATTTTTAAGGAGATATAATTGTATGAGTAAGATATTTCCTAAAATAAATGTTAAGTTTCATTTTAATGTTATAACTCACAACCAAACTAATGAATAAGTTTAGTTATTACATTACAACACACTTTATTACTAGTAATAAATATTAAAATTCCTATCGTAATCCTCATTTACTGTACCAAACGTACCCTTAATCTTATATAGGATTAAGTTACATCTATTGCAACTTTAAGTAATATTATATTTTCTATATAATAAAAAAATTTAAAAAACTTTAAACAACATCAAACCACTTAATAATTTTTTATTAAATTAATATTTTAAAAATCTCATCGTGAAATTAAATGTTCTTGAAACACATACCAAATTTCATAACAATTGAATATTATTTACTATTAAATCCATAAACTCATTACTTATGCATAATTTTAAAATACAAAAAGTTAAAAGTTAAAAGTTAAACATTTTATTGATGAGATAGCTTGTATTTTGTGGGTACTTCAACTATTTTGGAGATTTTAAGGTATTTTGGTCATGTGGAGGTTTCAAGAATATTTTGGTAATTTTGGATAAAATTGAGGTTATTTTGAAGTTTTAATAAGAATATTGGTTAGTTTGGAGGATTTATGTTGGAGATTTTGAGGATGATTTGGTTGTTGAAGATAACAAAAACATACGAAGGATAAATTTGAAATTATGTTTTATTTATTTATTTATTTTACTTAAGTAATTTAGTTATTTAACACAAAATTTCATACAACCATATATCATAATATCATATTATAATCTTTTAATAATTACCTTTGTTTAGGTCGTTTTTCAAAAGGGCCAATAAGTTAAACCTATCAACCCGGGTTCAAAATAAGGGAGAATTAAGCCCACAACTCACTCTAATAATTACATAGAAGTTGGTAGTGTACAACATAAAAGAGCATGTTAAGACACAAGCTTATAATGAAGACAAAGAGGATGTTTATAGTATTCAACAAACGATACAAATAATTTTCTTCAATTTTACATTAAAAAAAAAGTGTGGAGATAAAGGGAGGTAATGAAGGAGAGAGAAACGACCCCACCACATACACAAACACAATTCTTTTGAGCTGCTCTATTTAGTATTTACCCCAAGTTAGAGAAGTAATGCGTTTGAGAATTGTATAGAATTGATGGTGAGAAGTTGATTCATTCTTACCTCACTCATTAGGATTTATAATAGATTAAGAAAACTCTTATTATCCATCTCACTCATTAGGATTCATTCTAAGACTTTTGATTGTTGGATTTAGAACAATGACAACCTTTCGTTCGTGTGATACTACTACTAGAGAACTAGTGGACTATCACTTGGACCATCTCTAATCTTTAAATTCAGTTTTTTTGTTTTGTTTTGTTTTTTTTTTTGGAGGTACCTATGAATCTTAAACTCTGATAATGTGTCACTAGAATAATAATTCTTTTCCTTCTCAAAAAAAAAGAAGAAAAGAATAATAATTCTTTTGAGAATTAAAAAAAACAAAAATTATGTCACCCATATACCTAGCTAGTCGTGATTAAATCTAAAATTCCTTGAAAGAAGCAGGGCCGGCTCTGGATATTTTGGGGCTTAAGGCGAGAACTAAAAATGGAGCATTTTTTATACTTATATATTAATTAAATTAATGTTTATTTAATATTTTTATATTATAATATATTTCATTTAAAATCTATTTTTCTTGCATTTTGATATGCAAATTGACTAATTAAATTTTTGTATTTAAGTTCTTCTAACATCTCATTTTCAATCGATAATATAGCTAATCCACTTAATCTTTCTTGGGACATTGTTGATCTTGGATATGATTTTATTAATTTTAATTTTGAAAAATTTCTTTCTGCAAAAGCTATTGTAACAGGTATTGTTAGTAAAATCCTATAAGCAATGCATGTATTCGGAAATGAATCTAATCTTTTTATATAATTTAGTATGTCAATTGGAGTATAATTTTTTGTAAAATTTCTTTTAAAACCTTTAACTCTGAAAATAAATCTAAACCATCAATATCATAATAAACATCATGTTTGAGAAAATCTTTAAGTTTAAGACAGTATTTTTGTAAACTATCATTATCTAGTGACTTCAATTTTGTGAAGTTAAATAGAAAACCAAAAATATCTTCATATATTTGAAATTGTTCAAACCTATTCTCAATTGAACTAATTGTTTTATCTACTATATATAAGAAATTATCAATTCTAAAAGATTCTTCAGCAGAACGTGTTGTCTCATTACGAACATTTTCATCAAATTGTTTCTCTCTATGAATTATACACTTATCACGAAATACAGATTCTATTTCCATTTCCAATGCAATTTTTGGTTTATTACTAATAAAAAATTTATCCATTGATCCTTTTTGAGACTCAATTAATTTTTTTTTTTTAAAGTTTTTCATATCCAGATGCATATTTTCTAGTAGACATTTCTAATCAAACAATATATTCATAAAGACTAAAATAAAAAATAATTTTCAAGTGTAGAGCAAATGAGAAATAGAACCTGATTTATATAAAAAAACATTTTTGTAGTTTCACTGAACAATAAAGTTTTTAGCAATCTCAACCTGCGTAAATAAAGACTTATTCAATATATTACCACTAACTAAAATATATATATAAAAACACAAGATTAAAATTTAAAAAAAAAATTAAGCACAAGCATAACAAAAATTTTAGCACAACTATAACACAAGGCTTATTAGTAAGACCCACCCACAAAAAAAACACAAAACAAATCCTATCTAATCTATAATCCCAAAAAAAAAAAAAAAACGTAGGCTTTATAAAAAAAAAAAAAAATATTGAAAGCCTAAAACAGAACTGATAAACTAAACCAGGGCCCAATTTTATTACAAGTCAAATTTTATGGATATTTATACCTGCTGAACGGCTCAGCTGAACCTGATACAGTGATACGGACCGAGAATGAGAGAGGTGGAGAAACCGAGAAAGCTTGCTTGAGCAGTTGAGAGAGGCGACCCAGGCGGAGGAAGCTTGCTACCTTGCTTGAGCTGTATAGCAGATGAGAACAGGGGAGAGAAAGAGAATTAGAGAGAATGAGAGATAGAGAGAGGCAGAGAGCAAAGAGAAAGGTAAAATTTTTAGGGATTTGAGTTGTTTTGTTTGTTTTGATTTGTGATAATTTTGTGGTTAATATCTTAGATCGGATTTGTAGTTTATCTGGTTGATTTTTGGTTTTTCTAGAGGATAATAATGTTTGATTTATCAAAATTTTTATTTTTTTGGTTGAAAGGATGTGCTAGAATTTTGAAATTCATCTAAAACTAAATTTTTTTTTTGCCCCTACTCCCCCTTATTTTCTAAAATTTTGAGGCCTCCCTTTCACTTGAAGGCCTTAGGCAATTAAATAACTTGCTTAAAGGAAGGGTCGGCCTTGGAAAGAGGGTGTAATTTTAATTTTCCCGAATAGGGTGTAATGCTTATCATTACATAATAAGTGAGTTGTTATTTTTGTTGTTTAGGAGTCAAACAAAAAATCAGGATTGGATTAAAAAAGAAGAAGAAGTGGTTCCTCAAAAAAAAAAAAAGAAGAAGAAGTGATACATGAGTTTGATGCAACTTTAGCTGAAAACAGAGAAAATAATCAGATGCACATAAACTTGTGATCAAGTCACAGCACTCGTGTGAAATTTGAAGGAAAAGGGTAAGACTAACACGCCGCGCACTGTGCTTGACCCAGACCTAGACCCAGACCCAGAGAGGCAGGACCCAGTCAGCAGGTCAAACCTCAGCCGACCTAATACATATACATCCATTTAATTACTCACAGTCACAGTCACAGTCACAGTCACAGACACTGTAATCCCAACGACCGACTCAAATACTTGTTCAACGGTCAACATTCAAACTCAGCCAACGTACCAATCTCGCTTTTCTTTGAATTTTTGAGCGTTTTATTTTCTTCCTACTACTTTCTTTTTCCCTACCTTACCTAGTTTGACCCGCGTGAAGAAACTAAATACACGCATATATATAAATACCCTCCGATTCCTTCGCATTCTTCACAACTCGCAAAACAACACATATAGAGCTACAACAAACTACAAAGTAACCCCATTCATTCATAGATACATTAATATTTTATCACAAACAAACACAATGATTTTATCTTGGAGAAGAAGGAGATCAAGCAACAACAAGAGCAGCGAGCCTGCTTTGAATGACAGCAGTTTGGACACGGAGGTTATGATTCCAGCCCACTTTCGGTGTCCGATTTCTCTTGATCTGTTGAAAGATCCCGTCACGTTGTCTACTGGGATCACGTACGATCGAGAGAGCATCGAGAGGTGGATTGAGTCTGGCAACCAAACTTGTCCGGTGACAAACCAAGTCTTGAACAGCTTCGATCAAATTCCGAACCATGCGTTGCGCAAGATGATTCAAGATTGGTGTGTCAAGAATCGATCTTTTGGGATTGAGAGGATTCCCACGCCTCGAGTTCCCGTGAGCCAGTATGAGGTTTTGGGGATTTGTTCGAGAATTGAGGTCGCAACTCGATGTGGGGATGACAGGAAGTGCGTAGAATTGGTGAGGAAGATCAAGGCGTGGGGGAAAGAAAGCGAGCGAAACAAGCGGTGCGTTGTGAACAGTGGAACTGGGTGTGTGTTATCTAATACGTTTCTTTCATTTGCGAGCGTTTCTATTGAGAAGCATGTGGGGTTGTTGGTTGAGATTTTGTCTGTCTTGCCATGGATGTTTCCACTTGGTGAAGAAGGGCAATCAAAATTGGGATCAACAGCGTCTTTAAGTTGCATGGTTTGGGTTTTGAAGAACGGTGATCTTTCAGCAAGACAAAACGTGGTTTCAGTACTCAAAGAGCTGCTTTCTTTGAATCAAAGACTTGTTGATAAGTTGGCAGAGATTGAAGGAATTAGTGAAGCTTTAGTTAAAGTAATCAGAGAGCCTATTTGTCCTAAGGCTACAAAAGCTTCTTTGACAGCTATATTCTATATGATTTCTCCATCTCAAAGCAGTGAGAGACTCACATCAAGATTTGTGGAACTGGGTTTGGTTTCGTTGATGACAGAAATCCTTGTTGATGCAGAGAAAGGAACATGTGAAAGGGCTTTAGGTGTTTTGTCTGGAATTTGTGATAGCAAAGAAGGGAGAGAAGAGGCATATAAGAATGCTCTAACTATGCCTATTTTGGTTAAGAAGATGTTGCGGATATCAGAGATAGCAACGGAGTTTGCAGTGTGTACTCTTTGGAAGCTCTGCAAGAATTCTAAGAAGGAAGATGATGGTGATGGAGGTGTTTTAGTTGAGGCACTTCAATCGGGTGCTTTTCGAAAGCTTTTGGTTCTCTTGCAGGTTGGTTGTAGTGAGGCTATAAAGGAGAAGGTCACTGAGTTGTTGAAATTGTTGAATCTTCAGAGAAATAGGTCTAACTGTGTTGATGCGTCAATGGATTTCAAGTATCTCAAAAGGCCGTTTTGATTCAAGATAGAAAATTTTATTTTTCCCCTTACTTAGATGAGAAGAAAATTTGTACAAATCTACACAGAACTTTATTCAATTTTGTGAACAAAATGTATACAATCATAGAGAAATATATTCATTTTGTAAAATTATATCCATTTAAAGAGTTTCGAGAGTATTGATTGTGATTAATGTTTGTGTTTATAGAACCCTATTTCACATCAAATTAGACAATTATGAAACCAATTTGTAATATAACTCAAATGTGATGTAGAAGGATTATTGGTAGTATTCAGCCACACAAAAAAAGAAAAAGAAAAAGAAAAAGAAAGAGAAAAAGAAGAAGGATTATTTGCAGTCGCACAAATTAAATAAAATATAAAAGGATATGTCACAGTTGTCATACCATGTTATTTCATTGATTAATAACCTGTCAATTGTCCTTATCAAATTTCCTTTTTGTTTCTTCCACACCATCCCAAATTCCAAATTAATGAGATGGGACTTTTTATTCAAAGATGATTTTGAGAGGGGCTTGAAATAAGGGCGGTTTCATAATGTGTTTTAAATTATAATTTTTAGAGTTTAAATAATATTACATATTTTTATATATTTTTTTATTTATTATATTTTAAAAAATTATAAATAATGTTACTAAAACAACAATACTAAACCCCTCCTAATTTACAGATTTCTTTTTTCAATTTGTAGGAAAGGCAGGCAGGTACCCTTTTGTTTATAGGTTTCAACGTTTGGTGTCTTTTCTTCTTCCTACTTTTCTTGAATTTGTTCTCTCCTTTTTCAATGCTGAGTATTTTTAGTTTTTTACCTTTTTAGTAAGCTTTTAGATGTATTGAACACGATGGACCTCGGAGTCGGACCCATCAAAATCAAAATGTCCAGTTGTCGACGTGTGCGTTTTAGTTGGTCGAAAGTTGGATTCCACCCACCACAATAATATGCCAGGCTAGGTAGACTTGTATCTGTTGAGACTTATATGATTTTTTTATTAATCCTTCCAAGTGATCTTTTTTTAGCACAACCATTGATTTTTAGTATGCGTTTGGGAAGAGATTAAAAAAAAATTATTTTACTATTCAGTTTATTTTTGTTACTATTTATAGGTTTTATTATATTTTTTAGCATTATTCATAGGCTCCATTATATTATTTCAACTAACTTTTACCTTTATCTATAATACTTTTAGCAATAATTTTTTAGTTTTAGCAAAATAAACGGTATCCAAAATTCCAAGCACACTCTTAGAAGGTGATCAAATTAATATTTCAAATTAGGGTTGTCCAACAGACCCATTCACTAGCCCCATTTTCCCAAACCTGAGCCAATTGTCATTCGAACTAACACGGTTGCGATCAGTGGTGGGTATCCTCCTCCAAAACCCAATGGGAGCAAGTCATGTGGCTAATATTCCCTTTGAAACTTGATATAAACCAACCCGACTGATCCTCCACCCAAATATCTCAAAAATCTCACCAAAATCCTCAATTTCTACCAAGATTGCTTAGATTTGGCAAGATATCTGGCGGAAATTTTGCGATCTGTGATCTCCAACTAGATCTGGTCGAGGTATCAAGATCTCTAGCGAGATCTATTGGAGATCTCGCAATCTCTGGCCAAGATCTCACGATCTTTGACAAGACAGGGAGAAAATCTAAGGTCTTCTAATGATATCTGCCAATCGCCGCCACCTTCTTGGTTCCAACCAAAATCGACTCGAACTCATGGAAATCCCAACTTAAACTGAACTTATCATTGTCTTGGTTGGTGGCGGGGCCTTCGATTTACAATCCAATGGAGTTGGGTTGAGTTTGGTTTGGGCACAAACCTGACCAGTGGACAGCCCCCTTCTTTCAATCTTAACTCAGATTTGATAGAACTATGACTCTCCAAAAAAGAGAAGGAAAAAAAAAAAAATGTGATAGGACTAGGACTACTGGTAGTCATGACCAAGATACCATGACATAAAAAGACAAAAAAAAAAAAAATGTAGCTTGATTTTTAAGGGAGGAAAAAAAAAGGTGGTCATTTGGGATGAATCAGGAATATAGGATCTTTCGGGATCATAAAGCTCAAAAGTGTGGATTAGTCCAAAAGCCATACTGAAGGTGAAAAAAACTACAATAGTAACTCTGGGATATACACCAAGCCAACAAATGTAAAGTATACGACGATGCTGCCGATTTAACATAATCAATGTCACACATATGGCTAAAATTATAGAAAAATAAAAAAAAGAATCGGCTTTTCTTCTTAATTTGAATTACTAAAATATAAGATTACACTTTTAAATTAAGTGAGTTTATATATGTTATATTAATGTTTCAATTGTATTTTCTCAAAGTCTTTATCTCCCTAATCAATGGTATCAAAGTCTATGGAGTCAAAACCCATGTACAAGAAATTGGAAACTCCCAAGTATTATCTTATGGTAGATTGATTGTGATTAATTTGCTATGGAGGGAGCAGGTTGAGTCCCAATTAAGTTTGTTTACAAAATTAATTATAGGTAGTTTGAACTAGTTAGTCAATGCTTGGAGAGGGAAATTATAATTGAATTAAATTTGAACTGTTGACATTGGACTTTCTTTCCCGTTGAATGGAAAAAAATTGCACCATAGACAAAGAATAACAAAACAATTATTAAACACTCGAATCACTCCCGATGACTTTGGCGACGTTCAAGAAGATTCACAGGAAAAATCAAACCAGAAAAAGAATTAGAAACACCCCACTTTCCTCAATAATTTGCCTGGTTCTTATCTTTATGCACCCTAAGAAAATTGAATTTTTACACTAGTTCTACCATGAGCAAGAGCATAATAATATCTTCTACCAATTGCAAACACTCCCAATTTATGGGCTTTGATTGATCTTTAGTTCCCTGCACTGCACATCTGTCTTTGTTTTCACCCACTATGATTATCTGAAACCATTTAACAAAAAAGTAAATTCAACTGCTCTTTTTAAAAGCAAGAGCTTCACATATATTTCGAGAGCAAGCTGAAGCCTTCCAAAGCTATGTTGATACACATTCACCTTCATGTAGGGTGTTTACAGTGCGGTGCGGTGTGGTTTTGGGCCATTTTTAGCACCACACTTTGCGGTGTAGTTTAATTAAAACCATAATTATACCGCACATTATTTTTGCGGTCACACGTGCGGTGCGGTGTGGTGCTGTTTAGAGTTTAGCCAAAACCATAACTGCACCTCATTTTTGCAGTCACATGTGTGATGTTATGTACAAGATGTAGTTTGAAGTCGGTATATTTTTCAAATTTTGGACGTTTCTTACCCAATCCAAAACTAATTTTTCCCTTTTTTTGGGCCAAATTTTAAATTATTGAGTTGATTTTTATTTATTTTGGGTTGGCTTTTCTAGTCAACACTTGCTAGAGTTATTAAACTATTAATAGTATATTTAATATTAAAAATAAATAAATATATTAATATATAGAGAGAGTGCGGTGCGGTACACTATTACTTGCGGTGCGATGCAATTATGCCATTTTGCGGACGATTTTGGTATGATTTTTGTAATTTCTGTGATTTATGCGATTTGATGAACACCCCTACCTTCATGATTTCTAGCTATTTGCCTTTGCTCTAGGCTATATCCACATTTATTTCAGGATAGTTTAGGTGCACATACCAAATACACATAGTTAAAAGCGCCACAACATCACAAAGAAAAGACGAGTGCCACCTCAGCTGGATAGCATAAAATTTGTAAGTGCATTCACAGCAAAACCGTGAAATGCTAAAAAAGTTATTTTTTAACGACTCACACCACAAAATAAGGCCACATCAATGATTCTATTGCTATAATATTTAGCATCCAAGCTACAGTAGAGTGTTATCTTTGACACCCTACTGTAGTTTCAAAGTTATAAATAATAATAATAATATTTTATATCATTGTCTCTTTCCTTTCCCTTAAAATAATATTTCTCTTTCTTTCGTTCTTTCTATTTCACTTTCTTTCTTTCTATTTCACTTTCTTTCACCATATCTCTGTCACTCCTCTTTCCCCATTTTTATCTCTCCCATTTCTGTCACTCCATCTTTCTTCTTTTTTTTGTTTTTTTTGTTTTTTATGTTTTTTGTTTTTGTTTTGTGGGTCGACTTTGTGGTTATGGGTGGCTTAGCTCGTGGGTCTCGCAATGGGTTTTGGTGGGTTTTTAATTCGAGTTGCGGTGGTGTGAGAGACCGGGGAAATTTGGCCTCTAAAAAAAAAGGGATTTTTGGAGTGCTTTTTAGGGCACCTCTCTTTTTGGGTAAGTGGTATAGAGTCGACACTTATTTTTTATGTACAAAAAATAAGAAAAACTAAATACAAATTTACATGACTGAATGTTCCATTCATTGATTGAATAAATAAAAAATACAAGTTCGAAAATTTAAACTTTACATAGATTTGGATCCTAGTTACAATCTACCAAATATACATGACCTTTTTTTCTAGTTACAATCTACCCAAGATAAAAAAACAAAGATGAAGCTAGATCTACTTAACCAAAAATCTAAATCCGGAGGCTAGGTTACGGAATGGGAAGGTATTAGGCACCCATTCCACCTAGACATAGTCTGGTCTTCTAGACTCTTGTGGCCAATGTACCGTTTTACGCATGTTATGTATGATATGTTGAACATGTAAAATAAACTAATTACATAAAACCATTTATGAATGCATCCTCTTTTTTATTTTAAGAAAATTCAGATATGTTTTTATGATTAGAAGAAATTGATTTTGGCATAAAAAAATTAGATCTTTTTTTGTATGTGGAAAATATTTTTGAAGAGAAAATTCAGATATATTTTTACTTAGTAAAAACAAAGTCTTTTGATTGGTTTTAAAAAATTCAGATATGTTTTTATATTTAAAAAAAGACTTTTTTATGTGAAGAGGATCTCATTCACAAAATAATTTCATGCTTCATGAGTCAAACCAAACAAATAACAATATATGATCTCCTTCTTTATTTCAAAAATCTACATGCATTAAAATGTCAGATCTGTATCTAAAGAAGATACAAAATCCGTTTTCATTTTAAGAAAAGCTCAGATCTACATCAAGAAAGATGTAGATCTTTTTTGTTTTGAAGAAAATTCAGATCTACATCCAAGAAAGAAGTAGATTTGTTTTGTTTTGAAGAAAAAAATTTAATTGCATGCAAATCTTTAAAACTAAGAAACAGATTATAGTAACAATAAAAAAAAAAACAAGATCATACTTCCACAATCTACATTAACAAGTTAGAATATGAATGTTTAAAAACAAGAGAGCATACATCATCATGATTAGAGAAATATAAGAATAAAAGGGTTAGAGAAAAATCTCTTGCATGAGCACACTTTGTTCTTAAAAGGATGTTTTAGGATTCAAAGAAATTTGTTCAATTCTCTTTGAAACCTAAAAACCCTATTTTAGGTAGCCACACTCAGAGAAGGGATCAGAAAATATGGGTGATTTGAGAGCCTAAAACGTATGCCTCTTAGAGCGTAACCAAAAGGTGTTGAATTATGAGGTTCAACCTCTATTTATAGAGGTCAGAAGACTCTAAATAATAGGTACAGATGATTAGGATTTGAATCTGGACACATCCTTTTGTGAAAAGGTCAAAAAGAGTGTGCATTATCATTACTCAAAGGCTGTTGGGCCAAAGCCCAACAAAGGCAAATTCAGCACTTTTAGAGTGCCATTTGGCACTCTAAAAGTGCTAAATTGGCTCTTGGAGGCCGAACGCGCTTTCGTGTTTGGGTGCCATTTGGACTCCTCTTCTAGGGTTTTTTGGCTGATCCTTGTATATAGACGTGTTTTCATCCTCCGTTCATGATTTTTTTTTAATCTCTTTTCGTGATAATTCAGACTTTTTAAGAACAATTATCTTGTGGATAAATCTCTTAAAATAAATCCTGATAAAGTTCAGATTATCCACAATTCAATTGTTATCCAATCATCCCCTTTATTCTTATGCATGCATCCCTATCTTAAACACTAATTATCAACCAATCACAAAATTATTTAATTAATTTTAATTGTTCAACCAATCAGAATTAATTTAAATTAATCGTGTGTGGTTGATTCCCTCTAGACACAATACATATGGACCGTGCAAACTTGATCATGCGATATCTTTTGATTTGATGGCTCGATTTAGAAATTGGGCACATCGTTGCGAGAACAAATTGATGCATGTGATGCAAGAATGATTTTTTTTTTGGGTACATGGATGGTCACTCCAGTCATCTTTCTTGATTAAATCATGAGTGCAAAATTGAGTGTCTACAGGTGGTTTCCGACGGGTGTGGATGGTTTCCAGCAGATGTGGTTGGGTTTTTCGGTGGTGATTGTGAGCTTAGGGAGGGAGAGGATTACGAGTTTGTGATTTTGGTGGGTTGTTTTTGTTTTTCTAATTTTTGGTGGTGATGAGGTTTTGGGGTTGAGTTTGTGATTTGGTTGTGATTTTGGTGAGTTGTTTTTCTTTTTTAGCTTGTTGTTGGTGATGAGGTTATGGGTTTGGGTTTGTGATTTTGGTGGTTGGGGATTTTGGTTGTGGGAGGTGGTGGCAATAGCAATTGTTGTAGCTGTGGTGGCTACTGGATGGTGGTTTTTTTGTTTTTGTTTTTGTGTTTGGTGGTGGTGGCTGGCAGTGGCTAGCCATGAGTGTGGCTATGGTTGTGGGTTTGCTTGGATAGAGAAGAAAGTGGTGGATTTGTTCAGAGAAAGGGAGAGACACAGATAAGAAGAGAGAGAAAGAAACATAGTGAGAGAATAAAAGTAATAATATTTAAATGAAGTTGCAAAAAAAAAAAAAAAAAAAACCTTTGATGTATAGTATATTGTAAAATGATGTGTTAAAATTGGGGTTACTGATACCGGCCGTACTGGCCGCGTACTGCCTGTACCAGCCGCGTACCGGCCATATCGGACCGAAACACAAAATGCTGTTTGTTTTGTTTTGGGTAATTGTGGCAGTTTTTGTCTCTAAAATAATCAATAATGAAAGTATTTTGTAGATAATTTCATTATTTCACCCAACCTTTGATCTCTCCAATTCTTTTACTTAATTTGGATTTGGTGTTTGAATTAAGAGTTCTATTTTCTTCTTTTTTAACTGCATTAATTCTAATCTTTAGTTGATCTTTAGGTTGCTGTATCAATCAGTATACAATAGTTGAAATGGAAGGTCTTTATGCGACTAAAAGATGTGTGTGTAAATAGAGATTTTGTGTGTGTGTGTGTGTGTATTAAATATATAAAATAGCAGTAAACCTGAAACGGTACACCGGTATTGACCGGTATCCGAAATATATTATATCGGTGGCCAAACCGGTACAGCCTCTGGTACGGTATTGACTTTCTTGGTTAAAATAGATAAACTAGTGTTTTAAGATGTTAAATGCTAAAAATTTTGCGTCCCTTGATACGAATGCTCTAACCAAAACACCCATTTACCTCAAAATTGCTATTCCACCAAAATATGAAAGAAATTTTGGAACGTAGAGTCCTTCCACACAATTCATCACCACGGAGAGTGATGTAGGATAGAATCTATAATTTAATTTTTTTTCTTCATATTATATAATTTTTGGAATTTTAGGTTTAAGAGTTTTATTTTCTTGATTTTAGTTTTATTTAATGTTTTTTAAAGTCAAATTATAATATATTATGGTTAGGTATCAATTGGAATCTGTTTTTTGAATATATTTTCTTATCAGTCAAAATTTATGGTAAGTTTGTAAACGAAAACTGAAATTTAGTATCTAGTTTAATTAAAATTCAGCATTTTATCCCCCTTTTTGTAATGAATTTTAGACTACTCTCATTGTGGATTTGAGGCTATCTTTAAGAAGCAAACATTTTTTGTTTCACACAACTTTTGTCTTGCGTCAGATAGTTTTAGAGTCTTGTCCTGGCTCTGATTTGTCATGAAGGAGTCCTTGCAAAGGATAAATTCCTTCAGTTTCAACGTGATACCCAGTGGATACCATGTGGCGTGTTGCAAGTACTCATGGTCAACTTATTGGTAAACATGTTTTTTTTATAGTTCTTCTAAAAGAATTAAAGAATTACAACTTTTAACGGTTGATTTATAAAAAAGATTTTCTTGTTTGGTACTTGATCTAGAGGATTTATTTGATTATAAACATATTCTTGATGACAGAGAAGTTACACTTGCTCTGTATAAATTTAGTCAGTATGCTTTAAGTTGGTTAGTAAAATGAATACAAGTTGATAGAACGATGAGGTAAAGACAAAATTTGTTCAAGGTTAAGGATGAAAAAGAGCCATTAAAATTTTATCATTTGGATTGAGAAGAAATATTGTCATATACAAAGTAAGATTATTGGCCATTCTTGATGAATCATAACAATATCACAAGGTGAGGCCATTGAAATCGAAATTGTTAGTTACATTTTGGGTCCTAGTACAGCTTGCTACTAATTTTACCAATTCAACAAACTTAGTTCAAATAGTTAATTAGCCGGACTCAATATTATAGATAAACAATAAACAATCACAAAAAAAAAAAAGAAAAAAAAGAAAAAAAGCGACATAAGAGTTTAGAAATTGTTTACAAAGTGGAAACCAGAAAGGAAAACACTCTAGGGCCTAGTGTTGTCTTGTCAAATCTACTATGAATAGGTTGCGAACTTGCAATACAATCAAGACTTGCAAGTGGTGAAAATGTTAAAAAGGACAAGCCTATTTAATGTATAAATAATTACAACAATTAAATATTACATTTGAGTCCACATTTTCTATCTCATTTTTTCTACTCTATTCTTTACTCCAATAATAAAATTATACCACATGTTCACTTATTTAATTAAATGCTAAATTTATACGTTTTATTATTTCATTTACCCAAAATAAATAAAAAGTAAGAAAAAAAAAACCCATCATATTTTCATTGCCACCACTAGCCACCTTTGCCGACTGGCACTATCAAGATTTCGGCAAAGCCGTCAAAGGGGCTAGTTACTGTGAAACACATCATTCCTTCCACCTCGTTCCTCTTAAACCCATAAAAGAACCCACCCAGCTCAGTTACTCTTCCTAACACATGGGCTCCAACCACCATTGGCCCGCCTATCTTTAATCAAACACCAAAAGAATTACAAACATATGTCTTTATTAATAGGTGTAGCAAACTATAACTTGATTAGTATTTTGTAGGAATTCTAGAATGATGCATAGTGCAAGACTTATTGGATAAATGGACTTACTGAAATTAACATTCTTTTGTTTATATGCTAATTATATCTGTACATGTTATTAGTAGTAGACTTTTCACTAATAGTAGTTACTAGTTAGTCATGGGTGGGATGATATTAGGGATACAAGCAATTATCATTCTTTTGCCTAAATGCTAATTTAATTTGTATATTTTTATTTTGGCATTTATGGACAACAACAAATGGTTCTATAATACATTATTAAATGGATAGTGGATACATTAACGTTTATTATTATTGACACTAACACATACAGTGACACTAATGATATTATATGCTACATGATAGTGTGTTGGGAGTTGAACTCTTGTTGAAGCAATTTCAAAACTTTTTTACATGGCGAATGAAATGATGAAATTCGGACAAATTTTTATGTGCACAGATTTTTTGTATGAACAATTTTTTTATGAAGTTTGTGTGAATAGACATTTTGTGTGACATATTTTTATGATGAAATTTGGACAAGTTTTTTTTTTTTGGTGGGAGGGCAAAAGCAGCGCCTGGACAGCTTTTTTTTAATTTTATTTTTTTATGTGTGAACAGGTTGATGTTGTGGTGGGCCTTTTTGTGTTGTTGGGCATTGGTCTCTCCTGCTGTGCTGTGGCATGTGGGTTTGAGGTAAAAGAGTTGGGGTTGACCTAAATGAAATACCCTTTAGGCCAGTTTGTGCACAAGTCGAGCCATCCTAATATAGACGCGTCTTGGCAGAGGTATTAAGTGTTCGGCTTACCCACGGCAAGAACAACTGTTATAGATGTTATAGCAGGAATACAGTATGACAAAATAGCACTAAATAGATGACACTAACACCGAAATATAAGGGAAGTAGCTTAATAAGGTTATGACAGACTAATACAACAAATAAAGATAACGCTACAGTAGACAATTTAAAATTGAACCGTAAACTAATCACCCAATAATCATAAAAGAAAAACTTGCCTTCCAGGAAAGTATGCTTAGCTTCTCAGCAGATGCGAGCCCAAGATGGGAACCAATCCTTAATGTGAGTAACCTCAAAGAAGGCTTTTGCCATAGAAGTTATGCACTTTGAAAAAATGACCTAAATGGTTTGAGCTTCAATCATCAATCTTCTAGAGAGCGAGTCTATCAATAGGGAGAGAAAAATATAGTCTATTAATGCATGCCTCTATTCCTACCACTTAAGCCTCTATAATTTTATGTGTTCTTTTCCTTTCTCTCTTTTCTTTCTACCTCTTCTCCTTTTGTTCCTTCCATCCCCTTTTACTGTTCACAGTTACCACTTTTTATACTGTCTGCTATAGTGGGGTTTGCCATTTTTACCCCTCAATTGTTTTTGGGTCCTTATGGGTGTCCTTCCAGGATTACCCATTGGCTTATCGGCTGCTCAGCCACTACCATAGCTCTAAATGTGTTGGTTGCACCACTCTCTATTCTCAGACAAAATTGCTTGTCTTGTTTCTTACCTCTCTTTGTTTTTCATTACTCTTATCTAGATAAGGATTAAGCCTCTCCATCACCTACCTCTATGGCATGCATCAAGTGGTCCCAGCCTATACTTACTTCTTTTGGGTGGGATATCATCCCAGTAGGACATTTCTCCCTAAAGAAGTTTAAGCGGAAACTAAAAAATAGACCCCTTCTTTCTCCCTACTGCCAGACCACACCTTTAGAATACCTTGACCCGTGGCTCACCTCCCATGTATTGGCTGGGTATAAGTAGGTCGTGCCCTGAACCTTTATGCATGCTCCACTTTGGTTTGAATTTGTCTTTTTCTAGCCTTTACACCATTTTTGTTGCCTCCATGTTTGTTTGATTCTACTGTACATTCTGGTTGGTATTTATCACTTGTGGAGTGAAGGATATGTGGGCTTTTGGGCTCATGTTCCTTGCCTTTTATCCCTTCTTTGGACTGAGCGTTGCTTGGGCAAAGGCCCTCATCTTCTGGTTGAGCCCGTGCTTTCCTTTTTTGTGTCCATGGGCCTTTTGTCTATTGGTCCTACTATATCACTTCATTATGCCTGCCATAGCTTTACCTGCCCTTTTACTTCGTGTTACCCCTTGAACTTGTGGGCTAATGTTTCTACTATGCTAGCCCACTTCTTTGTCAATCCTTTACTTCGGGCTTCCTAGGCCCACTTTTCACATCTTTACCTCTTTTGGGCTTTATTGGCCAACATTCCTACTATGTCAGCCCATTTCATTATTTCATCCCTCGGGCTTCCTCGGCTTGTTTACTTCCTCTTTACCTTTTTTACTCACATGGGCTTTTTGCTAGATCCTTTAGGCTTCCTCAGCCCAATTTCCACATCCTTGCCTCTTATTACTTTTTGGGCTTATTGGCCTTTAAGCCAACCCAATGAGTGTACCAATTCATTTCCCAGGCTTCCTTGGCCCGTTTGCTTCCTCTTTACCTCTTAATATTCTCATGGACTTATTACTTCATTCCTTGGGCTTCCTTGGCCCATTTACTCCTTTGTTACCTCTTTTTATTCTTGTGGGCCTGTTGGCCATCAATCTTGCCATTTCAGCTTACTGATGTAGACATTGCATTTTGAACCCCTTACGACTCGGGCCTCTATTATCCAATGATGCTCAAACTCCAAGGCCCAAGGCCTGTTTAGAGCCTACTCAGATATCAAAGTGACTTGAGAAGTGTTAAAATGAAAAATATGACATTTTAAATGAGCAAAAATCTATTTTTGGAAATAAAATGACCAAAGTGGCCTTCGACCCATATACATGGGTAGCAGTTTGCATATGTGGGCCAAAGCATGCATACATAAGCACACTCCTGCATACGCAACTAGAGTTTTAGAAACATAAAAAAAAAAGCAAGTTTTCTACAATAATGGCTGAGGTTTGGAATGAATCATACATCGTTTGGGAGCCATTCCAAACCCCATTTTTTTCACTATATAAAGTCTTACATGGTACATTTTCAAAACACATAGAAATCCCATGGAAAAAATCTACTATTCACTAGAAAATAGTGAATCAAAAGAGATTTTTTTTTTCACAAAACACCCTCAAGTCAATTTTATTTAATTGTGACCTTTTTTGGCCGCAATTCTTTTAGTTTACCGTTGCTAATCACTTGTTTAATGATTTATGATAGATTTAACTGAGGAGAACGGTCAAAATCAAAGTTTGGGAGCTCCTTTTTAAGGTATCAGGCTTCGACCCCCTTTTTTTTTAGTATTAATTTTTTAGTTTTAATCTTGTTCTTTGTGTTGCTTATATTTATGTATGTTTAGGTTAGTCTTATAGTTCTCTTCATGTTTCATGCATATAGGTTGTTAGAATTTTCATTTTAAAGTTCTACTCTGTTTTTGTGTTAT
Source organism: Castanea sativa (assembly GCF_040712315.1). Classification (NCBI taxonomy): domain Eukaryota; kingdom Viridiplantae; phylum Streptophyta; class Magnoliopsida; order Fagales; family Fagaceae; genus Castanea; species Castanea sativa. The sequence goes on along the minus strand of NC_134013.1, from coordinate 53,756,349 downwards.
TAGGTTTTCATGCACGGGCTTGCATACACATAATCTTGCCTGCGCACGCATACTTGATTATGTGTACGCAAACCTATTCTTGCGTGCGTGAGCCATTGCCCAGAATACTTAATTTTTATTTGTTTGTTTTGTTTCTACCTTCACATGTTTGTTCTATTTAGCTTCTTTTCATATATTTTAGGCTCCATAAGCTTCTGTTTTTCTTGTTCACATGCTTGTTTGTCTTTAACATGTTTAGATTAGGGTTTCTTAGTTTTAATGCCATGGTCATGCATTCATATGTTCATGCATAATGCCATAGGTAAATGGTAAGTCATGCATTGGAAATGCCCATGCATTTGTGTTGTGGTTGTATTTTGATGATATGATGGTGTATGCTTAGATGAATGATTAGGGTTTGTAATGTGTTAATGCCTTGATGCCATGTTGTATGTTTAGATGTATGCTAGTGTGTGTGTGTGTCTGTTTGAATTAGAATACAAGTATTGAAAATGTTTTTAATGAGATTGAGATGTAAGACACAATGATGAGAGGCCAACTTTAGGGTTAGGCGATCCTGGGTGCCTAACACCTTCCTAAGAATGTACCTAAACTCTGAATTCATATATATATGGTTCCTAGACCATTGCAAAAACTAGGTGGTGACTCCCCCCCTTGTGCCCATAGTTGGGCTTGTTTCCTTGTTCCCTTACTATTTTTCCTTTCTCACTTTCTTTATATTCTTAGGCTTCTTCTGCTGTTAGGCCCTTTGTCAAAAGTGGGCATTAACAGATGTATTGAATAGGTTGATGTGTGAGCTGTGAACAAGTATTTGTGAAAAATCTAAGTGGACATTTTGCTTGATATGTGAACAGGTTTGTGTGAATAGTTTGTCAAATGAGAATTTTTCTTGAAATCTTGAACGTGTTGTGTATTGGGCTTGACAGCCCAATTTTTATATAAAAAAGAAAAAAACATTATTTAATGTTTTAAATAGACCAAACCGATTAAACCAACCTCAAATAACCGCACCGCTATAGGTCGGAAAATTAACCCTAAGCGGAATGCATTGGTTCTAATTATGAGAAAACCAATCCCTATCGGTTTGGTGATAAATTTGGGGAAAAACTGAGTTGACTGAACTACACACCCTAGGAATAGTTCATTAGTAGTTATGCTTATTTTAGTTTATATACAAAGAAAAAAGGTCATTTGACGCAAATCATTTGTTTCTTTGTCTGATTAGGACAGATTTGTTTTTTGAATTTTGATTTATAGGACGATTTTTTTTTGGTGTGTGTGCGTAGAGAAAACGTGAAGTGTGTGGGGGCCTTTTGCATTAATGGGCCAAAACCCGTTCTGCTACACCAAGGCCTATGAACTAATAGATAAGAGAGTTGAGACTGGCCTGGTAGGGTTATACTATAGGCCAGCTTGTGCATAAGCTAGGCATGCCTGATGCTTAGATAGAGCGGAAAGTGCTGCAGCAAGCTAGGTGTCCTTGCAAATGCAGTAGGTGGCGTCACAACAGAGTATCTAGTACAATATACACAACAACAAAAATACCACAGCAGAATAAACAATACAATAGGTATATCAAATGATGTTACCACGGGGTGGCTGATTTATCAAAATAATAATCAATCCTACAACAAAACAACTAATATAGCAAATAAAAAAGAGATACTACAGCCTGATACAAAAAATATAAAAAAAATGTGCTACAGTAAAACAACTGATACAAAAAAAGAAAAGAAAAAGGTTCTACAACAGAACAACTGGTAGCATGGATCATTGCGGTAGAACAAATAGTAACGTAAATGTCAAACAAGTTAAAAGAAGCCATGGTAAGACAATGGCAACAATTTTAGGCAAGTGTAATGATGTCAATTCACTCTCCTAGCCCTATGTAGAGTCTTTCATTAGGAACAGATCCAAAAAGAGAACCAAACCTCAACACGGATAACCTCATTGTAAATTCCTACCATTGAAGTTACTCATGCGGGAGAAAGAGCCTATATGGTTATAAGTAACAGCTTATAGAGTCATAGTGAGTGGGTTTATCAAGAGGAGGGAAAAGATGGTTTATGGATGCATGCCCCTATTTTTGTTATGTTTTCTCTATTCTTCTTTCTCCCTCTTTCATTCATTCTTTCTTTCAATTCTTTTTACCCTTTGTTTCTTGCTGTTCTCTTACGTTTTTTCCTCCTCCCTCATTTCTATGGCTACCTCTTCCTTTTATAGTGGATTGATTCAATGGGATTTCTCCCTTTTTTTCCATAAGGCCTCACCAACCATTTGTGGCTTCTTATGGGCATCCTTCTAGGATTGCTACTAATCTGTTGGTCGCCCAGCCACCGGAGTTGTGCATTGGTTGGATTGGGCGGGTAAAGGTCAATATTTCTATCCAATCTGCCACTAATGGGTTAGGAAAATTCCAGTCTACCACCAACCCACCAAAGTTTAAATTCTGCAGATTGGTTACAAACTTGGTGGTTTCATCTCAACGAGTTAGGCAGGTTGGCATTAACAATGTTTTTATTTAATTATCACAAACTACAATTTATTATTGAATAATCTCAAAATATAACTAATGCACACAAAAAACTAAAGGTAGATTTCATTGAATAATCTCAATTCCAACATAAACATAGGGTCAATGAAAAAGAGATATATCATCTCTAACAAAAGTAGGCCCTGTCTTACAACTTAGAAAATTAAAAAATAGTAGGCTCTGCCTTACAACTTAGGAAGGCTCTGCCTTACAACTTAGGAAAATTAAATCAACAAACTCAAAGTCTTAACATTCCCAAAGTCACATCAAGGATTCAAAATAATAACATACTAATATAACAAATAAACTTTGAAATGGTATGCATGGTCTCAAAAGCCACAATGTAATCAAAATTAAACCCACCGAAAATAAACACAATTCTAACAAAAGTTCTTTATAAAATAGACTTCATCAATCAACTTCAAGCTTGGTACCACTCCAAAAATTAAGTTGAATTCCTCCAAAGCAAGTAGCAACTTAATAAATCATCCACAATATAAGATAAAATAAATGTTGCTGTTATTATATTGTTCATGTTATCATTTATAATGCAATCAATCTAATCAAGTTTAAGCAAATGAAGATCTAATCAAGTTTAAGAAAATGAAGACAGAGAAAGGATATTACCTGCCTAAGCCAAGTTCCTCAAAATCAACTAAATTAATTCTCTACATCTTTTTAAAGCAGCAAATTCTGGAAAAAAAAAAATTGCATATAATAAACATGTTACTGCAATTAATCAAAACTATCTAAATTAAAGTATCCATGAACCAACTTCAACAAAAAGATAGTGCTCATATAATTTTGTTAATGTTGCTTTCACCGTTGCTGTTAGTTCTTTTGCCTTGGAATTCTCATAAACTTGTTTAAAGGAAAACATGATATATCTCAATTTATAACGAGGGTCTAGCACGACAGCAACATACAACAAAAAATTGATATTTTTAATATCCTCCCAATATTTGGCATATTTCTTTCTCATGCTAGCAGCCATATTCTTCAACATATTATCCTTACTTCTACTTAAAGTCAATAATTTAGATTACACTGACACAAGTTCATGAAAAAATGCATTCAATGTGACATATAAAGAGCTTGAAAATTGAAAAGTCACCTTATAAAAAGTTTTAGAAATTGCACAAAGATTCTATCTTTTCCCAAATCAAGCACATTAGGAGGCCCAATATTCTTCCCCCCCCCCTCCCTTTTCCTCTCCCATTATCATCTTCAACCTCAACCTCATTCTCATTATTATCATCACCATTGAAATATGAGTCAAATTGTGAGTCCTCCTCTTGTAGCCCCTCAAAACCATTTTGGAACTTCACAGCTACCTCCAACATCATATAGGTTGAATTCCACCTAGTTGGAAGATCTAGGCATACTAGACTTTTACTAGGAATTTTTTCATGCTCTACACAATTCTTGAAAGTTTGAAGCCTAGGTGGAGAAGACCTAACATATCTCACTGCATTTCCAATCTTAACAATTGATTCATTTTGATCTTTGAAGCCCTCACACACAATAAGATTAACAATATGTGCGCAATACCTCATATGCAAAAACTCATTATCCAAAATGGTGGTCTTCCAATCCATAGTTTTTCTTTTCAGATATTTTATGGCAGTATCATTTGAACTTGCATGATCAAGTGTGATTGTAAATATCATATCTATCCCCCACACTTGCAAGCTCTTCTCAATATGCTTACCAATTGTGACACCCTTGTGATTAGGAACAATACAAAAATTTAAGATTCTTTTATGCGAGTTCCAATCATTATCAATCCAATGAGTAGTAAGACACATATAGTTAAGATTTTGAATTGATGTCCAAGTGTTAGCGGTTAGGCATACTCATTGCTTTTGAAATTCTTTTTTCAATTTTTTCTTCTCCTCATATAAAGATTCATACAATCACGAGCACCAGTGGTGCGACAAGGGATAGTGAACTTAGATTCCAAAACCTCAACAAAAAACTTAAAGCCTTCCTTCTCTACATGCCTAAAAGGTAACTCATCAACAATTATCATCTTTGCTAGGGCATTCTGTGAGAGATTGCGCTTCTTCGAAGGGGTGCTTGTAAGGGAACCTCTCTTTTGGGGCAGTGGTGTGGAGTTGCTACTTATTTTTTATACAAAAAAAAAAAAGAAAAACTTAATACAAAATACATATTCCAAATACTTCAAATGTCATTATTGAATAAAAAAAATGCAATTTTGGTAAATTAACCTTACAAGGCTTTAGGTCCTAATTACAATCTATGCAAAAGAAAACAAAAATTTGGTCCTAGTTACAATCTACCAAAATTAAAAGACAAAACACTAATCTGCCAATCCAAAAATCTAAGCTTGGGGGCTAGGTTATGGAATGAGAAGGTGCTAGGCACCCATTCCGCCTAGACAAAGTCTGGTATTTTAGACTATAATGAACAATATACCTTTTTTTGCATGATGTTGAATGTTATGTTGAACACACATGACAGAGACTTGACAAAAATCAATTTTAATAAATCTGCCTTACGAATATGTCCTTTTTTCAAAAGAAAATCAGATCTGTTTTGAAAATTTAAAAAAAATCTAAGACTTGGTTTGTTAAAAAAAAAACAGATATGTTTTTATGAAAGAAAAAAGAAAAGGGATTTTGTTAAAAAGAATCAGATCTGTTTTGAAAAGTAAAAAATAATTTTAGGTTTGCAAGAGAAAAATTAGATTTGTTTTTAGAAAAAAAAAAAAAAAACTTTTTGAAAGAGGATTCACATTCATGAGGTAAATTTATTATGCACGCATCACATATTAAAAAAAAAGACTTCAACCTAACTTTCAATCCCTTTTTTAAAATTTTAAAATCTGCAATTTTGTAACAAAGAAAACTTTTTTTGAAAAAATCAGATCTGTATTTAATGAAAATACAGATCAGTTTTGAGTTTTTTTTTTCAAAAAAATCAAATTTGTATTTAATAAAAATACAGACCAATTTTTTGAATTTGTAGAAAAAATCAGATTTGAAAAATAGAGATCAGTTTCTGAATCTTTAAAAAATAAGATCTGAAAAATACGAATCAATTTTTGAATCTTTAAAAACTAAAACCTTTGATAGTCATTGCAGATTTTTAAACTTAAGGAAAAGAATTACAATAAACAATCATCTAAGAATATGTTTTAAAAAATCTAGCAAAGCATGGTAATTATGTATCAAAACAAAACATAATAAAACATATTAAACATATTCATGCATCAAACAATAACAAAATTTAATGGAGGAAGAAAAGAAAGAAGCAAAAAAAAAAAAACCTCTTGCATGAGCGTGCTCTTCTAATGAAAGAATATTTTAGAATTCAAAGAAGTTTGTTCACCTCTTTGAAGCCTAAAATACTTTACTTACAAAAAAGAAGCTCTTAAAGTAAAAGCCTCCATAACGTCTTTAACTTAAGGGGAATTGAAAAGTTAGAAGAGAAGAACCAGAAAGAGAGGGGGGGGGGGGGTCCGAAAGTGTGCTGAATTTTGAGGGGCATCCCTATTTATAGAGGTTGGAATGCTTTGAAAAATTAACTGAATGATCAAATACGAATTGGGACACGTCCTTATCTCTAAAAAATCGAAAATGATAAGGTTTATCTCAATCCAGGAGTCCTCGGGTTGAGCCACGAATTTGTGCCAAACGGCACTCTAAGAGTGCCGAATGGCCCTCTTGTGTGCCGAGCTCGCGTTTGAATTTTGGTCCAATTTGGACTCATTTTTTGAGGATTTTTGAGCCAGGAATTGCACTTAAACACATTTTTAATCCGTATTCCAAAAATGTATCCCTTTTTATAGATATTCAGGTCTTTAAAGCAATAATTATCTTGTAGATAAATATTCCAAAAAGTCTTGATTATCCACAACTTCTTTGTTACTTGATTGTCCACTTTATTCCCATGCAAGCATATTTATGACACTAACAAACAACCAATTATTTAATTAATTTTAATTGTTTAACCAATCAGAATTAATTTAAATTAATCACACATGATCGGTTTCACCCCATACAATGCATGCAGATCGTGAAAACTTGATCATGTGATATCTTTCAATTTGACAGTCTGATTTGGAAATCGGACATACAGTCGCGATCGTTAGAATCGCCAGATAATTTTTATGATATGCAATGAATGAATTAATGCATGTAATACAAATATAAATTTTGGGTATATGAATGGTCATTCTAGCCATCTTTCAAGATTAAATTATGGGTGTAAAATCGAGTGTTTACAGAATGCCCCTCATTGAAAAAGCTTGCAAAGCGAATGTCAATGTAAAATAAAGACATTGATTTTAGCAATCATGATTTAATTGAGGTTGACTTTTTAAAGATTTCCTAGCCCTAGAACCCAAAATGTTGGAACATAGAACTAGTGTTTTGCTATTTTGAAAAATGAAAACTATGAACACTTGACCTATTTGATAATTGATAAACTTGAAATGAATCTTGAAATCTGGGGTGACTGAGAGGCTTCTCTATCTCAGTTTGAATCTAGGGTGGATTGAGAGGCTTGTCTATCTTAATTCGCATATGGAGGCAACCAAGGTGCTTCTCTACCTTGATCTGAATGGAAGGTAACTAAGGGGCTTCTCTACCTCGGAACTTGGGGCGATTGAGAGGCTTTGCTATCTCAATCTTGAATTGTGATGACTAGGGGGCTTATTTACCTCAATCTGAATGGAAGGTAACCAAGGGGCTTCTTTACCTCAGAACCTGGGGCATTTGAGAGGCTTCTTTATCTCAATCTTGAACTACCAAAACCAAGGGGATTCTCTACCTCGATTTGAGTGGAAGGTAACCAAGGGGATTCTCTACCTTGGAACCTAGGGTGATTGAGAGGCTTCTCTATCTCAATCTTGAATTGCGATGACCAAGAGGCTTCTTTACCTCGATTTGAATGGAAGGTAACTAAGGGGCTTTTCTACCTTGGAACCTGGGACAATTGAAAGGCTTTTCTATCTCAATCTTGAATTGCGACGACCAAGGAGCTTCTCTACCTCGACCTAAATGAAAGGTAACCAAGGGGCTTCTCTACCTCGGAACTTGGGGTTTTACTTGCAAAAGATCAAAATTTGGAATTAGAATTTAGATGATGAGTGCTTTGTTGTTCCATTGTTTTGAGATGTATGATCTTCAATTGTTTTTTCTTGATTTGAATTTTCTCTTTTAAAAAGAAAACCTTGATTGATTTTTGTAGTCCTTTTGAAAAAGATTTTTTTTTTTTTAATTTGAAACTTGAATTTGAAATTTGAAATTTAGAATTTAGAACTTGAAACTTTCTTTTTTGAAAAATGATACCCTTTGTTCTTGATTATCTTTGAACATTTATTTATTTATTTTCAAAATTGAACTTTTCTTGAAATTGATGTCATTTGTCTTTGAGAATCTTTGAAAAAGTTTTTTTTGGAGAGTTGACTTAGCAACTCAAGTGAATAAAGGGGGTGGGGCCAAATTTTTTGGGCCCTGTCTCTTTTGTTTCTCTTTTTTCTTTGTGCTCTTCCCTCTTCTCTCTTCCTTCTTCCTCCATTGTCACTATTCACTCCCTTCTTCCACTTGCATTTTATTTTCTAGAGAATCACTTCCCCAAGCTTTTAAACTTGCTTTCATTCATCTCCCTCAATATATTTTCAGATCTTTGTGTTCTTGACCACCCTTGCTACAAACCCATTTTTTGAAACCCATCTCCAAACCTCTATTTTTTTTGCATTGACAATGTCATCTTCCAATGGGCCATCTTTTCTTACTTTTAATGGGAAAAAAAAAGCACCCATCCCTTGAATGGAATGAGGAAGAAGGGCTCCTCCAAGACCCCAAGACCCATGCTCCACACTCCAAAATGGACGTCAAGGTGAGCTCATCATTTTCTTTTTGATTTCTTTATTGGGAAATTTGTTGATTTCATGTTTTGTTGAGAGCTAGGTATTGAGACATTGCCATTTGGTTATTGTTCACTTTTATTGAAATTTTGCATATTGCATGGTTGGGTTGGAAATTCTCATGATTATGTTGTAATCTTGGCTTTGGAGAATTTTTGAATTGTTGAGCTATTTGGAATGGTGAAATTTGGATAATGTTGATGATTCATGAAGTTTAGCAATGTGTAAAGCTTGTGGAATGGTGAAATTTTGATGAATGCGGAAAATTTTGTTGGAATGTGTATGTCTTATCTCATGAGCATGGCCGTTTTTATGGGTATGAATATGAATATGGGAAATCTTTTGTGGTGATATATATATATATATATATATATATATATATATATATATATATATATATATATATATATATATTTTGTTGGACATGAATTCCTTTTTTTATTTTTTTTGGTTTTGTGTTGGACATGGAAATTTTTTTTTGGTCATAAGTATCTTGGGATATGATGTTTTGTGGACATCTCAATGATTGACCAACTTTGTTTTGCAGAATCTCAAGAGTTGAGGTAGTCTCAAGATGCTGAAAGTCATATGAGAGATATTGTCTCCGGATATTAATAACATCATTGATGAAGCGAATTTCCAAAATTTTTTCCAAGCTTTATTGAATCACGATACTCATGAGTACAAGGATCTCTAGTTACTCCTTGCTTCATCAGAGCGGTTTTGGGACACTACTTGCAATTTCCATTTTCCAGGCATTGGTGAAGTGATGTTGACACCTTATAACTTCTCAGCCAATACTAGCTTAAGATTGGGCGGTGAAAAAATCAAAGTCAATGATTTTCTCACTTCAAAAGAGATTAAAAGTCTCTTGGGTGTGATGCCTTCAAAACTAAAAAAAAAAAAGTCTCCTTGATGTGGTTGTATGACAATATTGAGACCCTTAAGATTGTAGCAACTGGCACTTGCATGTTCATGCTTTTCTTCATTGGAACTTTCTTATGTCCAGACTTGGGTAGTACTGTGAGCTTGCGCTATTTGTGGAGTTTGAGGGATATTGACCAGATCAAAAGCTATGATTGGGGTTGCATGGCTTATGCAACTCTCTTGCATTTCATGACTTAACTTTCTCGACGTAGTCTCTCAAGCTTAGGAGCAGCACCATTTGTTTGGCAGGTGAGGTTTTGAATTTTTGGTTATGTGTGGGTTTTGGAAAGTCATTTTGGATGTTGTGCCATTGATGATGTATGCTGAATTTTTTTTTTTAAGGTTTGGATGCACGAATATTTTGGGGTTGGCCCTCAAGTTCGGGAAGATGTTAGTGACATGTATCCGAGGTTTCTCCATTAGCTGCCCAAATACCGTTTGTCAACGCCTTTCAAGTGCTCTTTGCAGGTTTGGCGTATGGTGATTGACAACTTAACTGTTGCTAATGTGAGTTTCCCCTTTTCTTTTCTTTTTATTTTTTTCCTTTTTTTGGGCTCTATGTTTGGCTAAGGGTTTTTGTGTTTGTTTGTGGTTTGATTTTCTTTTTATTCTAGGTTCTTTGTGATTTTCAGATATCATTGGATCCTTGGCTTGGATGTGAGGAGTATGCTGGATGTGAATGGGCTCAGGCGCTAAATGGTCATTAGATGCTGTTTGAGTGTGGCCATGGGAGGTATTGGTATCTTGATAACCGAGTGTTGCCTTAGGTTGAACATCTGTACCCTCCTGCGACAATTCCGGTTCCTCCTTGTCCCTCCATCCGGTTGGCTGACCTTTAGCTAATGAAGAAATTGCTTATGCTTGAGTTGGCTATGTTGTTTTAGGGACACTAGGAGATTATCTTGAATTTGTCCAGACTCAGTTGTAGGATTGTTTAGCTGACATTCCTGTAAGCTTGGTATCTTTATTTTCTTTCTGGAGTCAAGTTGTATTTCATCTTGTATGCTTATCTTCCACATTTCAACATTTGTGACAATTTTTGTATGTTGCACTCTTAGGCTTCATCTTCTGAAGAAAAGGAAGAGTCCTCCTCCTAGCCATGCTGACGACTCTTCTAGTTCTTTCATGGAGACATATCCTCATTTTCGAGCATGGCAATATGAAGTGATGACACCTGATGGGTCATACAGCTCTATGAATTTAGATAGACTAGAGTACACCCCGAATGTCCCTTGGGCTGACCCAATGTGTTCCTAAATCCTTTAATTTCTTGCCCTCTTTTTTGCTCCTTAAGTTATTCATGAACTGGTGGATTTGTGTTTTAGGTTGGGACTGATCTTGTGGAGGAAAACATGCAGATGATTGGAGGTTTGCAACTAGTAGCACGCACTCAATCTTCTTAATATGTGCTCAATGAAGTGAACTGGGTATAAGATGATGCTTTCCGAGTGTTTTTTTTTTGCTTGAACTTCCATGATAATGGATCTAATGGTTGTTTTTGTTAATTCTTCAAAATACCCGCATGGCATTGGCTGATGCCAACTCAAGATCCTTGGAGGAGAGGATTAGAAATCTTAAACTTGAGAACCGGCAACAAGAATCTTAGTTTTATGCGAGTTAGGAGGATACACTGAAGGTGGATCCTGTAGAGGTGGGTCTAGGAGATCTTCCCGCAGGCGGACCCGGAGTCCGAATGATGCTTGATCTGAATTTTGATTTTCCTGCAAGGACAAGAAAGTACTCCTTAGACAATTTGTATTAATTTCAACTTCTATCTCTTTTACCTTTGAATTGCTTCTAATCTTGTTGGAACTTTAGATGAAACCAATTTAGAAGTCTCTTGATGAAGTCTTGTAGAAAACAATTTGAACTTATCTGACCACTTCTAATGGGGCTTTGCTCTTACTTGAATGAGGTATAGCTGAATGCTCCTAGTTTGAAAACTTTATGCATGATAACCCTTCATTTTTTTAAAAACTTTTTCTTTTGTTTGTTTTTTTAATATAAAATTGTATAAAAGGAATGGGTGATTTTTACTTGTCCTAGAAAGAGGGAATAAGGCATGGCCAAATGCCCCTAGTTTAAGAGATAAATGATTGACTTAAAAAAAATCCTGATTTGATTAATTTCTCTTCCCCCCTTTTTTGAAAGTAGTGATGTAGGTGTTTTATTTTTTGGTTAAAACAAATGGACAAGGCACGTCTAAATGCCCCAGTTTGACAATTCGTGCAAATTTTTGAGAAACTTTATTGTACAATCAATTTTTTTAGTGAAAAAAAGAGTCAAAACGGACCCGAGAAATGCCCCAGTTGAGCTGGGTGCCAATCGACACTCTTAGAGTGTCGACAAGCATACCCAATTTTGGGTCGATTCTTTGTGCCTTTCCAACACGTTTGCTGTGTTTTTGGGTTTTTTGAAAATTATTTTCTCCGTATGAGTTCATGAAACGCTTCCCTACTGAGCTACAAACTCTTGAAACTTATTTAAACCTTATTAAGGACTAAGGTAGCTTATTTTAGCATCTATCTTGCATCAAGGTTAGCATGACACAATAATCACAAGCATGAGTTATCCATGGCTAACAACCAAAATTTCTCTTATTCAACAATTCATGACATCAATAAATGGGTTTGTAACTTTGATTTTAGTACCAAAACCAATTTCATAGGCTACAAGCTAGAGGGAATAAAGGTTTTAAGGAATGTCAAGATCAAGTGGGATTTTCTCCGTGCTACTGTGAAGTTCTGGGATACCGAAGATCATGTATTCCAGTTTCAAACTGCTGAACTTTGTCCCATAATTGAAGAATTTTCAACTATTTTGGGTTATGATCCTAGCAAGAAATCGATAGCAGTTTCTTGTGATCCCAGACATAGGGAAATTTTATCTAATGATTTAGGACTTCCTACTTCAATTACCAGTAGTATGATTGAAGGGCACATGGTGAATCTTCATGTAGTTCTTTCAAGACTGATTAATAAATGCATTCATGGAGTGACTAACAACATGCAGAAGAACTTTGGCTCAGCTCTTTGCTTTGTGGAAAAGTTTTTGCTTTGCTTTGGAAGGCTTGGTTCTGCGGATGCATGAGCGATAGGAATTGTGAGTCAAGTTCAAGATGGTGATAATCCTATTTCTTTGATCTTGGCATAAACTCTTTTGGGATTAGACTTTGTATCTCATGGTGGAGAGTCACAAAACTTTCTTTGGAGTCCTTTGACTTTGCAGATATGGTTGATGGAAAGATTGGACATGATTGCCACACCTACTGTTGCTAATTATAGTCCTGGAAATTTCCTTAATAGGACTGTTCTTAAAATCGAGTGTCAAACTGAAAGTGATTGGGTGAAATTTCTGAACAAGAAACCTAGTGCCTACCTCCTTTGTTGTAGTCTCCCGAATCAGATCACATGTTCCAAGTTGGATTAAGGAGAGCAACTTTCTACAAGGCTGACAGACTCCTGAGGCAATTGCAATATGAGTAAAGAATACCTGTTGGAAAAGGAAGAAAACCTTTCACTCTTGTGGACACAAATCCTACTTATGTAAGGAACATGTTGTTGGGCTTAGAGATGGATGACCGAGTGGATCAATCCTTTGTTAAGGTTCACTTCCAAAGGATGACCATGGACTATTCTAACTGGCTGGTGAACAAGATTGTGGACAAGGAGGATGGCATGGTTGCTATGAGACAACTACGAATTTAAAAAGAGGGACCAGGATGACAAAGTACCTAGCACAGATGAAATCAATGAACAACCAAAGGAGAAAAGATTGAAGGAAAAATGATCTTCTTATTTATTTATTTATTTTGGCTTTGAACATGTTTATTTTAAAAATTGATGTGAAACTCTTAGGTTTAAGAATTATTTAGAAGCCTCAAGTTAAGGGTTTTGTTTAGGGTGTAGGTTTCTAGGGTTTGCTCTCTTTTAAGGCTTGGTTTATGGTTTGGGTTAGGGTTTGGATTTTGGATTTCGTGTAATGATATGGTTTAATGGAATGGTTGAATTTTGGGAACAATTTTTTTGCTTAATGGGTAAATGGTGGGTTTAGGGAGGCTACGACTGAACCAATATATGGTTGCCTACCTACCTTCTTGGCAGAAGGTTTAGGTCATCATATAGTTCATTCTTTATTTGCCTTAACTTTTGCCTAGGCCGGCCTTTCGAGTTTTCAACCTAGTAGGCTCTCTCACTTTTTTTTTTTACTTTCCTTTTGCGTAGATTGCCCTTTCAAGTTTTCAACTTACACCGATTTTTTTAGCCGAACCTAGGAAGGGAAATAATCATAATTTACAACCACTTTAGATATGGTGCTTTCAGACTACCACCTCAGACGTGGTATTTCTTCAACTGATTTATGTTGGTTGGCTCGGACCTCTTTCAACACTAGATCTCCCAACTTCAATCTCTAATTCTTACTTTCTTGTTAAAAGCTTTCCTCAACTTCCTTTGGTAACCTTGAATGCGATACAAGGCCTTGAGTCTCTTCTCATCCATCATGCATAATTGGTCATATCTACTTTGCAACCAATCTACTTTAGGGATTTTACTCTCCACTACTGTTCTTAATGAATGGACATCCATTTCAATGGGAGGGACTGCTTCCATTCCATTTGCCAATGAATAAGGAATGGCTATTGTGGAAGATAAAATTGATGTCCTATACCCCAAAGTGCATAAGGTAATTATAGATGCCAATCCTTATAGTTCTTCGTGCTCTTCTTCAAGATTCACCCCATATTCTTGTTAGTAGCCTCAATTGCTCCATTAGTCTGAGGACGGTATGGTGAGGATTTGTGGTGCTAAATATTGACCTGTCGAAGTAGCTTCTCTGTTTCCCTTTGAAATGCAGCTCATTGTTTGAGATAATCTCATGTGGTACCCTAATTCTAAAAATGATATTAGGCTAAATAAATTGGGCAACTTTCTTTGAGTTCAAAACCTTGTATGAGGCAGCCTCTACCCATTTAGTGAAGTTATCAATAACAGCAAGTATGAATTCATGGCCATTAGATGTTGTTGGGTGAATCTTCTCAATAATATCTATTCCCCATCTAGAGAACGGCCAGGGTGTAGTGATGGTATGCAATGGCATAGGTGGAATGTGCTTTAAATCTCCATGGACTTGGCATTGATGGTACTTTTGAATATGAGTTGCGTAGTCTTCTTCCATAGTAGTCCAATAATAATCTTGTCTTATTATTTTTCGTGATAGCATTTGTGCATTCATGTGTGGCCCATAATTTGACTCATGAACCTCTTCAATTATTTATTGTGCTTCCTTAGCAGTCACGCAAAGGAGATGACTTTCATCATATGATCTTCTGTAGAGTTTCTCATCACAAATAATATAATTAGTGGACAATATTTTGATGGTCAGTTGGTCATTTTTGTCTGCAGACTTTAAGTATGTCCCATCCTTGAGGTAATGTAGGATGTCTGAATACCATTCACCTTTTTCATTCTTTTCCTCATCTTCTTCCATTGACATGTAATAAGCTGGCTCTTCTTTCTGTTCCACCACTATTGGTCTAGCTTCATCTTCCTTAGGTCCATTCATCATGGATGCCATTGTCCCTAGAGCATCTGCATTCTGATTCTACATTCTTGGCACATATTGATACTAGATCTTACTGAATTTCGAGGCACTATTGGGAGTCCAATCTGGTTTCATTTTTCTCAACTTCTGCTTCACCGGCTTCATGGTTGGATTTGTGGGAATGTAATGCTGCACTATATCTGTATCAATCCCTTGCATGTCTTCGTATGACCATGCAAATACCTTTTTGAATTCTATCAGTAGTGTCACTAATGCATCTTTCTCAGAGGTGGTTAGGGTATTTCTCACTTGTATCATTTTAGGTTCATCATCGGTTCCTAAGTAAACAGGTTGGGTTTCTTCTTTTATAGGTTCTACATGCCCTTATTTTAATTCCTTATTATCAAGAGTTTCTTTACCAATTTCAGTAATAAAAACATTCAAAGCCAACAAATAAGCAGAATCAGAAATCATACTATAAAGAAAAGAGTTCTCAACAGACTCTATAGGAATACTATCACAAACAGACTCAATAGGAATAGTAATACTAGCAGAAACAGACTCAATAGGGACAGAAACAATGTTCTTAGTAGGAGTGGCTAGCTTGAAGGTCTTGATCTTTTTAGTAGGAGTGATTGGCTCGATGGTCTTGATCTTTTTCACAAAGTCTTCCATAGGGTGGGCGACTCCCTCCCATGCCCAGTTCTTCAACTCGGTTGTGGTTTCGACGATGGTGGGTGGCTCCTAATGACTTAATTCTTCCCTCAGCATCAGTACCATGGGATCATTATCCATATAATCTGTGCCTTCACCATCAATCTCTATATCTGTGGGCTTGTCAATCACAAAAGCATCCAAGTGTTCTATACTATCTATCCACTCACCAAACAAATCTTGCTTTCCTTTGTTGCTCTGGTGGATGTATCGAGGGAGGTATTCTGACTCATTCCCTTCCATCTTCTCATCTTCGCCTTTAAGACTCTCCAGTGTTAAGTTTCTGAAACAGTGGATCATCAACTTTCTGTCTAGAATGGCCAATCTAGCATATATTTTATCTTCTTCCTCAGTGTTTGGGATTAGTGAGCCAAGTTCTGAATTGTGAAATGACCCTAACTCAGGAATCTCTCTACGATGCTTGTCATATTGAGGACCTGACATTGAGCTACCATCAATAATGCAGCTCCAATCTGAGGGACGTCCATAGGGTTAATCATCATAGTCTACATTATCGGCCTCTTACAGCTCCCAACACATTTTCTAGCCTATATTCTTCACTTTTGGCATCGCTCCCCATGTCTATAGGTTCAGTCTCAACATCATCCTCTATATCTCCATCATAGTAGTCTATGTCATCATCAAAGTGGTCCTCATAGAAAAGTCCTACATCTTCATCATCTCTATCACTAGAGGGTTCACCCCAATCATTGCCACTATATTGGTTATCATAGTCTTCACTATCGTCACTTTCACTATCACTGTTGCTATCATCCTCGTCATCTCCATTGTCACGGCTGCTACTATCACTACTATTATCACTCTTGTTGTTGCTATTCTCATCATCATCACTAGGGGCTTCTCTCCCTTCCTTATCTTCATCACTAGTTCTCGCTTCATACGAGCTCTTCAATGCATCTTGACAAGCTTTCTAGTACTCTTCTTCTTCTATGTTGTAAATGGCATCTCCAAGAAGCATGGTAATTGCATCAGAGTCCATGTAATCAGCCCAATCAGTAGGGACCTAAGTTGTGTCTTTCTTCTTTAGCTCTGGAAGCTAGTTGTTGCAATAAAATAATAGCTCAAAGACAGGCACCATTGTTCTCATCTTAAGATCAAATCTCGGTTCAAGGAATCCCTAATAGCGTTGACTATCTCTAGCTTTGACAACTTTCCATTCAATGTGGGAGTATAGGGCTTTAGGGGTTCCAGAAGACAAGTCCCTTTGCTTTGGCCTTGGCACAGGTCATTCTTCTCACCTCCATCTCTAACAAGTCATCATTAGTGGGCTTGTAATCTAGCCCAAAAGGTGGTGTGGCAGTAGGAATGGTTAGGACTTGAGTAGTTGCATTCTTTATAGTCTTTCCCACGTTCATCCCCGGAAGGTAATTCATTGTCCTCATCATTGCCACCACATTATTGTTGCTATATAGAGCAAAATCCATGGGGATCTTCTCCATTTTCTCTTCTCTTCTTGCAAAACCAAGCTTCTCAATTTCAAAGTCATTCAAGGTCAATGGCTCATTCTCAGAATCAATACCAAAAATAGGCTTTGGTGCAGTCAAAGTATCGCCATATATGGTAACTATGGCTCTTTCATATGGAAACCAAACCTTTTGGTATAGGGATGAAGGTACAACCTCTGTGTCATGGATCCATGGTCGCCCTAGGAGCATATTATAACACGAATTTATGTTCAGGACTTGAAATTTCACCTTCTTGATCATTGGCCCAATAGTGAGGTCCAATGTTATGGTTCTCAAGACGTCCCTTCTACCATTGTCATACTCCCTCACATGCTGATTAGTTAGCATAAAATCTTCAATACTTAGGCCCAAGCAACTTTCAGTCTTTAAAGGACACACATTTAAGGCACTTTCATCATCAATTAGAACCATGGGAATCCTCTTGCCTGTGGCATCTACAGTAATGTGCAATGGGTCATAGTGGTGCTTCCCTTCTTCGTCAAATCTTTGTTAGAGTAGGAAATAGTGAGTTCCCTACTTATAGATCTAATCATAGCATTCAAATCTTGAGAGGTAGTGGTTGTAGGGACTTGGATTTTATTGAGAAGGTCTACCAGATTCTGGCGGTGCTTGTATGAGGCCACAAGTAAACCCCATAAAGATATATTGGCTTGTGTCTTTTGTAGTTGCTTGAGGACCTCATCCTCTTTTGTGGGTGTTTGTTGGGTGGATTTGTTCAAGGCTTCTATCAGGTTGTTTGTCTCCAAGTGTGGGGGTTTAATATGTCTCCCCCTTGTGATGTGGGCAATTTTTGTTGAGTCATTAAGATCAGTATCTTAGGGTTTGAAGTGTCTCCCCCAATTTATGGATGTTAGGTAGTTGAATTGGGGTTTGAAGTGTCTCCCCCCATTTGTGGATGTTGGATAATTTGTGGTTTCTGTTGCATCTTCACTCTATATATCATACCCTACAGTGGACGTCACTCCCATAAGCTCTTCCCATGTCATCATAAAGCATTCAAGTAGGTCATAAATCAAATCAGACGGGTACTCTTCACTTTCCTCTTTAGTTATCAAGCAATTAATCCTTGGTCCTCTCCCAAAGTTGTGGTTGGGCAAGGAATTATTAGTGATACTAGGCCTTGTAGGCGGTGCAATCACCTTATTGTCTATTAAGTCTTGAATTGCACGACGAAGGCCAAAACACTTGTCAGTATCATGGCCAGGGCTTTGGTATTAGGCACGTCAAATTTTGCAGGCAATGGGCTTGGAATTGGTCTTGGGTCTAAGGGTTTCAGTAACCCTTATGCTTTTAGTTTTTCAAACATTTGGCTCACGGGCATATACAACTCATGAAATTCCCTCCTAGGCCTTGGAGGTGGCCCTTGTGATATTTGCACGGGGGCCATAGGAGCAATAAGTTGGTAAGGATCATTTTTGTATATATTGGAGACTTCTGCAGTTTTAGAACTAGATCCTAAATTCTTTTTAAACCTTGGTGGGTCCTCATTCTTTATAGTTCCATTATTTATTGCATCCTCAATTTGGGTTCCAGCAGTAATCAGTGCTATAAAATTTGGAAAATATTGGGCAAACAAGTACTTATGGTATACAAGTAATAAATTCTTTACAACCATGCTTAACTGTTCTTCTTCACTTTGCCTATTCATCATCTGTGCAGTTTTGGACCTCCACTTGGTAATGAATGAGGATAAGGATTCTTTTGGCTCTTGCTTCGTGGTCTCCAAGTCTCTCCTTGTCACATCCGCCTTTATGTTTTACTTGTATTGGTTGTGAAACTCACAGCAGATATCCTCCCAACTCCTTGCTCTAGCATCATCTAGGTTGAGGAACCACCTAAGAGTGGCTCCAGTCAGGATGTTTTGAAACATTTGTGCAAGTAGTTCTTCAATTGCTCCTAGGGGCTACATGACCCTCATATACATCTTCAGATGAGACTTTAGGCAGCCAGTCCTGTTGAACTTGTCCAAGGTTGGCATTTTGAACTTAGGAGGCAATCTCACATCAGGGAAAAGTGAGAGTGATTGGTAATCCATGAGGTTTTCCATCTTGCGAGCTCTCCTGATCATCTCCTCCACCTTGTTTATCCTCTCGTTGATCTTCTTCTCACCCTCCATGGTTGGAGGATTATGGTTAGTCTTGCTCTCCTCTTGGCCACTCTTTAGGTTCTGAAATTGTTGCACCATAAGGTTCATGTCCTCCATTAGCTGGATTTGACTAGCTACCATGATGTTTAATAACTCTTGAGTGTTTATGGGTTCTTCAGTGTTTGGATGCTCTCCCCCTTTCACCATAGCGATGGAATCTTCAGACTTCTTGTGGCTTAGACTGTCTTGTAGGTCAAATATGGGATTGTGATGTTGCAACAGTGGAGTGTCTTCTATGCTCACGGCCTTCAGTACTGTGATGGGATTGATGGGCTTGGAATTGGAACTGCTGCTTGAGTGTCAGTCTTGGGTTCCCTTTCAAGCCTTCCCTCTGATCTTGACCAAATTCTCCCCTAAGAAAAGGCACGGTTGGGTCAATCAAAGCTAGGTCTCCATCTACATCAATCAATCAACCAAACAAACACACACAACATGCAATTTTAACATGGACCAGCCTATGGGTAGGTTCTAAGTCATTACATTGTAGGGTGAGTTTGTTGTTTCATTGTTTCCTATAAGTAGGACATTACACCTCCCAACTTGTAATGTAATGAACATTACGTTGATCCAAATGTCATGGTCTATCCTTTATAGTCAACAAGAAGTGATCCAATGACTTTGGGCTATGAGTTGGTGAGTTCACCACTAAGTACCTGAATCTAATGAAGATCAGTGATCCATGGTTTCTACCACCATATTGTTAAGATGGGTGTATACATATTTGTTGTTTTGATAGCATACACTATGACAGTTTAGGGAAAGCTCTTAACAACCAACACGGACACACAAACAAAAAATATCATACAAACATCTCAAGACATAAATAAAAAAACAAATAGCAATGTCATGCAAAAGACAAGGGTATACAATTGGTCACTTAAAGTCTAACACAAAACTTAGCCCTCGATATCTCTAATGGAGTTGCCATTGTGAGAGATCGTGCTTCTTCAGAGGGGTGCTCTCAAAAAGAGATTTGGGTGCTTGTAAGTGCACCTCTCTTTTGGAGTAGTGGTATGGTGTGGAGTTGCCACTTATTTTTTATACAAAAAATAAGAAAAACTAAATACAAAATACATATTCAAAATACTTTGAATGTCATTGATTGAATAATAAAAAAAAACAATTTTGGTAAATTAACCTTACAATGCTTTAGGTCCTAGTTACAATCTATGCAAAAGAATACAAAGCTTTGGTCCTAGTTACAATCTACCAAAATTAAAAGACAAAACACTCATCTGCCTATTTAAATATCCTAAGCTTGGGGGCTAGGTTACGGAATGGGAAGGTATTAAGCACTCATTCCGCCCAGAAAAAGTTTGGTCTTCTAGACTCTAATGACCAATATACCCTTTTTTGCATGATGTTGAATGATATGTTGAATACACATGACAAACACTTTACAAAAATCAATTTTAATAAATCTGTCTCATGAATATGATCTCTTTTTAAAAGAAAATAAGATCTATTTTAAAAATTAAAAAAAATCCAAGACTTGGTTTGTTAAAAAAATTAGATCTGTTTTTATGGAAGAAAAAAAAAAGGATTTTGTTAAAAAGAATTAGATCTGTTTTGAAAAGTAAAAAATAATTTTAGGTTTGTAAGAGACAAATCAGATCTATTTTTAGAAATTAAAAAAAAAATTTGAAAGAGGATTCACATTCATGAGGTAAATTTATTATGCACACATCACATATTAAAAAGAATACTTCAACCTAACTTTCAATCCCTTTTTTTAAATTTCAAAATCTGCAATTTTGTAACAAAGAAAACTTTTTTTGAAAAATTCAGATCTATATTTAATGAAAATACATATCAGTTTTAAGTTTTGAAAAAAAAACTAGATTTGTATTTAATGAAAATACAAATCAATTTTGAGTTTAGAAAAAAATCACTATTGTATTTAATAAAAATACAGATCAGTTTTTTGAATCTTTTTTTAAAAATTAGATCTGAAAAATACATCTCAGTTTTTTTGAATATTTAAAAAATTAGATCTGAAAAATAGAGATCAGTTTTTTTTTAATCTTTAAAAAATCAGATTTGAAAAATACAAATCAATTTTTGAATCTTTAAAAAATCAGATCTGAAAAATACAGATCAATATTTGAATCTTTTCAAAAAATCAGATCTGAAAATACAGATCAATTTTTGTTTCTTTAAAAAATCATATTTGAAAATACAGATCAATTTTTGAATCTTTAAGAAATCAGACCTGAAAAATACAGATCAGTTTTTGAATCTTTAAAAAATAAAACCTTTGATTGTCATTAGCATATTTTGAAACTTAAGAAAAATAATTACAATAAACAATCATCTAAGAACATGTTAAAGAAAATTCTAGCAAAGCATGTTAATTATGTATGAAAACAAAACATAATAAAACATGTTAAACATATTCATGCATCAAACAATAACACAATTTAATGGAGGAAGAAAAGAAAAGAAAAAAAAAAAACCTCTTGCATGGGTGTGCTCTTCTAATGAAAGAATATTTTAGAATTCAGAGAAGTTTGTTCACCTCTTTGAAGCCTAAAATACTTTACTTACAAAAAAGAAGTTCCTAAAGCCAAATCCTCCAGAACGTCTTTAACGTAAAGGGGAATTGAAAAGTCAGAAGAGAAGAGCCAGAAAGAGGGGGGAGGGGGGGGGGGGTCAGAAAATGTGTTGAATTTTGAGAGGCATTCCCTGTTTATAGAGGTGGGAATGCTTCGAAAAAATTAGCTGAATGATCAGATAAGAATTGGGAGGCGTCTTTATCTCTAAAAAATCGAAAAGGGTAAGGTTTGGCACTTGGGAAGTGCTAATTGACACTCCAAGAGTGCCGAATGGCCCTCTTGGGTGCCAAGCTCACGTTTGAATTTTGGTTCAATTTGGACTCCTTTTTTTTAGGATTTTTTAGCAGGGAATTGTACTTGGACACATTTTTAATCCGTAGTCCAAAAATTAATCCATTTTTCTGGATATTCAGGTCTTTAAAGTGGATAATTATCTTGTAGATAAATATTCTAAAGAGTATTGGTTATCCACAACTTCTTTGTTATCTGATTATCCACTTTATTCCCATACAAGCAGGCCTATTATGACACTAACCAACAACCAATTATTTAATTAATTTTAATTGTTTAACTAATCAGAATTAATTTAAATTAATCACAAGTGATCGGTTTCACCCCATACAATGCATGCAGACAGTGAAAACTTGATCATGTGATATCTTTCAATTCGATGGTTCGATTTGGAAATCAGACATATCGTTGTGATTGTTAGAATCTCCAAATTATTTTTATGATATGCAATGAATGAATTAATGCATGTAATGCAACTCTAAATTTTGGGTATATGAATGGTCATTCTAGCTATCTTCCAAGATTAAATTATAGGTGCAAAATCATGTGTCTACATATTCCTAGCAAAATTTTCACTAAACCCCACTGCTTTAAGAGTAGATTGCCCTTCTTCTTTTTTAAGAAAAAAAAGTGTCTTTTGTTTTTTGTCTACAAATTTATAAGGGGACGTAGGGCATTGATTATAAAGATGATTCCATAGATTACTAGTTACGTCTCTTTTCCCATGACACCCATAGTCTTTACCACAGTAATTACATGATGCTCTATGGTTATTAGGATCACAATCACCCATCATTGAAAAATGATCCTATACTTCAAATTTTCTCTTTTTAGGATGCTTAGGAGGAAGTGCATTGGTATTACTTGTGGTTGGAGACTAAATAATTAACAATCTAAACTAATATATTTATTTTATGTATGTATAATTAAGTGGGTAGGTCGGGTTGTAGTGGGTTGGTATTTTTCAATTTGTAACCCAATCCAATCTGCAATTTTGGAGGTCTAACCCGCCCAACCCAAACTGCCTAAGTTAATGGCCTACGCAGGGTGGGCGGGTTGGACGGGTCGGTGGGTTAAACAGATATTTTGCACACCCCTACCAGCCACTACCTTTGCCCAAAGTGTGCTTGTTGCATCACTCCTCATCCCAGGACAAAACTTCCTTGTTTTTGTTTTTCCCTCTCACCCTTCCTGCATTATCCGAATGGATAAAAGATTGAAGGCTTTCTCTCTACCTACCTCTATAGCTTGCATCAGGTGGTCCAAGCCCTTTGCTTGCCTCTTTTGGGTGAAATGTCATTCCAACAAGGCATTTTCCCCAAAAGAAGCCTCGGTAGGAACCTTGAAATAGACCCCTTTTCCCCCCACCACCAAACCCTTTAAGACCCTTGACCGCAGGCCCACCTCTCCTATATTGGCTCGGTATAGGTAGGTGGTGCTTTGGCCCTTGGATGTGAGCTCCATTACCCTTTGCGTCTGTCTTCTTTCGCTCGCACACCATTTCTGCCGTTCTTTCCATGTCTTATTCTACTATGTGTCTCTTGTGTCTGTGCTTACCCTTCGTGGCATGAAGGGCGTGGGCTCTCGGGCTTGTACTGCTTTCTCTTATTTCTTCACGCGCTTGGACATTGCTTTGGCAGAAGCCCTTGTCCATCTAGCTCCTTGGGCTTCTGCTCCTATCACTTCTTTTCTTGCTGTGCCCATGAGCTTGTCGGCTGTCATTCTTGCCATGTTGACCTATTAGGCTAATTTACTTGGGTTTTCTCGGTCCATTTACTTTATTCTTACCCCTTATTGTGTTTATGGGCTTGTTGATTGTCATTCCTGCCATGTTGGCCCATGGGGCTTGTTACCTATTTCCTTGGGCTTCCCCAGCCCATTTATTTTGATTTTACCTCTTGTTGTGGTCTGTTGGCTGTTATTCCTGCCATTTTGGCCTATTGGGCTTATTACCTCTTTCCATTTTCTTTCCCTTCCATCTTTCCCTATTGTTAGGCTTCTTTTGCCGTTGGACTATTTGTCAAAAATGGGCCTCAACAAAATGTAGAGAAATTCAAATATCTATTAGTGTTTTTGATATTTTGAGTTTTATGATCTATCGATAAAATAACATTAAAATACCCAAAACAATAAATAAGAAATACGAAAAAAAAAATGAATTATAAAATGAATATAAAATTGAATTTAGGGTTTCAAACCAAGAGTAGTGTACGATTTTTATGAATTGCATACACCGTAATCCATTAAACTGAAATCTAGAAAAAAATACCAAAATTCTATAATTCTTAAGTGTTGTACACCTATTATTTTAAGCATACATTACTTTGTGTACTTTTTCATAATTAACGAAAATTTAAGAAAACTAAAATTTAAGCACAAATCAGTCAACATGTTAGCATACATATAATGGGAAATGGGAATGGATTTTTGAAAGTTGTGAAAGTTTGAATATTCGAATTAAACACTTGTTTTCCAAAGTTCAAAAAGCTAAGCATAATAGTCAACTATTATGCCCTATCACCTTAGAGCAACCGCATCAGAAGATGTAAAATTTCTGTCTATTTTGCAAAAAAAAAAAAAAAAAAAAACTTTTTCTATATTATGTACTCAATTTTGCAAAACACCCACACCAGTTTATCTATTTTAAATATTTATTTAATAAAATATTCATTCTTTTACATTTTTTTATTATTTCCTTCAATGATGCAAAAGAGAGAGTGAGGTGAAGGAGAGAGAAACAAATAGTAAAATATTAAATGCAAAGGTACAATATATGCACAGTTACTGTAGCACTTTTGTATACATGCACAATTTTGCAAGCATTGATGTAAGTGTTTTCTTAGGTTAAAATGTGTAAAATTAACCACTTTTTGTATTTTGCACAATTTTGCAACCTTTGATGCGGTTGCTCTTAGGAATAGAAAAATGGTGGTTTTGGGATCAATTTCGATAGGGTTTTTATATAGTAGGTGTCTATATCCTTGAAATGGTTGAAATGGGAGGTATTTATGGCCAAAATACAAACCTTAGCGATTGGTGGATCTACTGATCTGTTGAGACTTGAGAGCTAACCAACCTTGAGCTAGGTATGGAATATAGTGATTTTTAGGGCGTTGTCGCTAAATGACATATGCCTAAAAAAAAAAAAAAAGTGTACACAGGTAATAACTGGTGTACACTACATTTGATAGAGAATTGTATCCAACTTGAAAAATGGGTTTGGATTTGCATTTGAGCCAATTGGACTTAATACATAAACACGATCATTTTTTATTTTTGTATGAGTACGGGGTTTTTTTGTTGTTGGAAATTTGGAACCGAGGACCTTAAGAATAGAGTGGAACAAATTGGTGCGTCTATATTGGAGTTGAAATGACCTGCCAATTTTGGCCTGAAAGTAGTTGGTTTGCACATGAAAATTCTCTCTCTCTCTCTCTCTCTCTCTCTCTCTCTCTCTGGATTTTATTAACACAATCCCAGTTTTTCTGCTTGTTTTCTTTTCACACTACACGTTGAAAAAATGCCGTAGGGGTGACGACAATATTTATTGCATTAGAGAATTGTTATTTTTGCGGTCTGGGAGTTGAACCAAATTTAAAAAAAAAAAAAAAAAAAATTTGCGTGACCATTTTAACTAATAATCGGATGCACTTCCATGTGGTATAGTTTTTTTAAAAAGTATATAAATCAAGTGGTAGAGAATGTCATGTACGTACCACCAAGCTTCTGCTATCGTGTGGAAGCTGAAATAGAGGCTAAGAGTAGCACGCACCGACTTGTCGTAGACTGGCCAGTGATAGTGGTTGACCCAGACTCAGACCTAGACCCAGTCAGCTGGTCAAACATCAGCCGACTGTAACAGTAATTCTGCTAATAAATTATCAGGAAAATGCTAGACTTCTTATAAATTTTACTATAAAAAAAAAAAAAAAATTTGTTACATACACTCAGTTATACACATTTTCTAAACTGAAAATCGTATAGTAAAAACATGATTTTATTTGAGTTCAAAAAATGTGTAACAAATTTGAAATTATATCTTTAACTCATTATTACAATTAAAAAAAATGAGTGTATAAACGTGCGTGTTTATAATAAGTTATGTATAACAAATACGATCTTTTTACTATATAATATCTATAAATGATATGATAATAGATGTGATTGAAAATTTTAATTACTTAGTATTAATATTTAATTATTTTGTGATTCTTCTATATAAAAATTATTTTGTCATTAATAATACATTAGTCTACTTATATATTAAAATATATAGTATCTCCAACACCACTCATCAATATTGGTTTCATATACACATTTTTCTTCCACTCACAAGCTATCAACTTCATACTGATACTACTATATACATTAGTTTCTCACCCGTGTATTAAAATTTGTAACAGTATTTTTAACGTCACGCATCAATAATAGTCTCATAGACACATTTTTCCTCTATTCCCAAGCCATCAACATCATGTGAGTGTCCCTACGGGATACTTGTGAGTTGTAGTATCTCTAACGTCAACAACAAAAATATTGGTTTCATACACTACACTATATATAATACACATTAGTTTGTAATATATTTGTAATATTTCTAACATCACCCATTTATAAATGGTTCCATACACATTTTTCCTCCCACTCATAAGCCATCTACATCTCTTGGGGCCCACAACATTACACTATTGTGAGTCATAGTATGTCTACCTAATTAAATAACGACAACGATTTTTTTTTTTTTTGATTTGAACGATAACGATTTTAGACAATATACTACTGGATTTACATTACATTGTAAGGTTTATATATATTAAAAGTTGTATTATCAATAACATCACTTTTAATAATAGTTTCATAGACACATTTTTCGTCCCACTCATAAGCCATCAACATCAACCCTATAAGTCCTACCACAATACACTTGTGGGTTGGGGGTGGAAATTTCGAGGAAATTTGAGGTGTACCTTTTCTGCATGTAAATATGAGAAGAGTTTCCTTTGCATTCTCCACAAGTTACGCAAAACATCATAGACATATATTTCAACACAAACACAATGACTTTATGTTCTTGGAGAAGACGTAGAGGCAGTCGTGGTGATGACAACGAGAGCAGCAACCCTTTGAATGGCAAAAATTTCGACTCGGTTTCTCTTGATTCAATGAAAGACCCCATCATGTTGTCTACGGCGATCCCCACACTTGTAGTTCCTGCGACCCCAAATGAGGTTTCCGAGATTTGTTCACAAATTGTGGTCGCAACTCATTGTGGGGATCACAAGAGGTGCAAAGAATTGTTGGGGAAGATCAAGGCGTGGGGGAGAGAAAGCGAGTGCAACAAGCGGTGCGTTGCGAATAACGGAACTGGGTGTGTGTTATCGGATATGTTTTATTCTTTTGCGAGTGTTTCCATTGAGAAACATGTGGACATGTTGGGAGAAATATTATCTGTCTTGACATGGATGTTCCCACTTGGTGAAGAAGGGCAATCAAAATTAGGATCGCCAGCGTCTTTAAATTCGATGGTTTGGGTATTAAAGAATGGAGATCCTTCAGCAAGGCAAAACGCAGTTTTAGTACTCAAAAAGCTTCTTTCTTTGAATCAAAGACTTGTTGATACCTTGTCAGAGATTGAAGGAATCATCGAAGCTTTAGTTAACATAATTAGAGAGCCTATTTGTCCTAAGGCTACAAAATCGTCTTTGACATCTATATATTACATGATTTCTCCATCTTCAGTTAGTGTGGCATTAACACCAAGATTTGTGGAACTGGGTTTGGTTTGGTATATCACAGAACTCCTTGTTGATGCAGAAAAAGGTATATGTGAAAGGGCTTTAGGTGTTTTTGCTCATATTTGTGATTGCAAAGAAGGAAGAGAAGAGGCATATAAGAATGCTCTAACTATGCCTGTTTTGGTTAAGAAGATGTTGAGGATATCAGAGATGGCAACAGAGTTTGCAGTGTGCACTCTTTGGAAGCTGTTCAAGAATGCTAAGAGAGATGAAGATGATGATGAGAATGTTTTAGTTGAGGCACTTCAAGCTGGTGCTTTTCAGAAGCTTTTGGTTCTCTTGCAGGTTGGTTGTGATGAGACTGTAAAGGAGAAGGCCACTGAGTTGTTGAAATTGTTGAATCCTTATAGAGAAAAGTTGGGCTGTGTTGATTCATCAATGGATTTCAAGTCAATAGGCCGTTCTATTCAATAAAAAACTTTATTTTCCTAGTGAGAAGAAATGTATCTCTAAAGTCTAAATACACTCTCCTCTTGAAAAATGAGATTTTTCTCTTGACTATTGCCTCTCTTTACGGCTTGCGTACAGTGTATGGTACAATATAAAGCTTTTACTATACAATAAGTATCTTAATTTTTAGTTTTTCCTCTTTTGCAAGCTTGTGATGATAATATCAGCATTATGATATTTACCTTTTTATTTTAGTAGTGTATAAAGAGATACTCCATTAAAATTAAGATACACAATATTTTTTAATAAATAAATAAGATAAGATAGTCCATACAGTATCTTATTATAACTCAGAGCATTAGCATCAAATATGTCAAAATGATAAATTTTTAGCATTTGACACACTAAACATAGAAAAACACCCCATCATCAGATGTTTCATATGCCAAAAAAAGTTAGCATTTATGTCCATACACTTTTAATAGTTGAAACTTACAAACTAATGTGCTAAATTTTTTTTTATTTAATATACTTCTCTCTCTCTCTCTCTCTTAGAGACAACATTGTGGAGACTGGCTAGTGGTGGTGGTCCGATATTGGTTGTATTTTGTTCTTTGGGTTTCTTAGGTGGTTCGATTGTGGCCTTAGGGTTCTGATGTGAATGTGGTGGCTTGGAGTGGTTATGAAAGGTGGTGC
Organism: Castanea sativa; assembly: GCF_040712315.1. Classification (NCBI taxonomy): domain Eukaryota; kingdom Viridiplantae; phylum Streptophyta; class Magnoliopsida; order Fagales; family Fagaceae; genus Castanea; species Castanea sativa. Next base: position 53,727,378 of record NC_134013.1, on the reverse strand, counting down.
TATTGTGGTTGTAGCAGTGGTTCTAGGTTGTGACGGTGGTTATTGTGGTGGTGGATTTTTAGGTTGTTGCTGTGGGTTTGTCTTTTTTGTGGTTGTGAGTTGATTTTGATGGGTTGCGGTGGGCCAATTTTGGTGGGTTGTGGTTATGGCAGTCAGTTGTGGTTGGGTTGATTTTGGGTTTTAGTTACAGTTGTTGGTTAATTCTGGGTAATGGTGCGTTTGCGATAGCGGTGGATTGTGGTGGTGGTGGTGGTGGTTGGGGTGGATTGTGGGCGGTGTGGGTTTTATGTATGTATGTATGTATGTATATATATATATATATATATAGAGAGAGAGAGAGAGAGAGAGAGAGAGAGAGAGAGAGAGAGAGAGAAATTGGTTCAAGTTACACCTAGAAATTGTAATTGATCTAATGGTTAAAAAAATAACATTAAATGCTAATTGACTTACACCTCATTCACTTAATTAATAGCAATTTTGTTTCTCTCTCCTTATTTATTATTTAAAACCTTTTACATATATTCCTTTTTTGGCCAATGACTTTACAAATATATTTGCAATACTTTTTTTTTTCGTTTTTTGTTGAGTTCATACTACTTTTTTTCTTCTTCTTTTAAGCCGATCATACTCTTATAGTCTTATGAATTGTGAATATATATCCTGTCTCCTTAAAAATAAATAAATGGCTAAGTGTTTTTTTTTTTGTTTTGTTTTTGCCAATGGCATAGTGTTGTTTAAATACACTTGAACTTGCTGACAAAGTTTATGGTTCAAGTTTATAAGAATAGAAATTTAGCTTTGATACGAAAGTTGTTGTGTGCTGGCCAAAAGAGGAAATTTATATATTTTGGTGGTAAAAAAGAGCACATGGGTTGGCTGTGTAGCCTATTTGCACTAGTGTCTCTTATACTCTCATAAATCTTCAAATACATCAGCAGATGGTTCAAAATATTTCCATGAGTTCCTGAGTGCACGAAACTAAAAATGGATGCGAGTAGCATAGATTACTTCTTGAACCAAATCTAGGTCAGAAGCCCAACTAATTTCAGTCATGGAAGTTCTCTTCAAAATTTTGCAAGACATTAGATGGAAAGCCTAGTTAAAGGTATCTGAATAGCTCGAGGAACCCAGTCATGTCCCATTTACAATTGCGGATGATAGACACATCTTTTGAAGGGACAAAAAATCTAACAAAAATTAGATTAGCACTAGTTCCATCAGATAAATTACAAGCTTGGTCAGTCATTAGATTAAAAACTGCTGAGGGAAATACAGAGTACCTTGGTCTTGCATTGTCTCTATGAAGATTGAATTATATCTCAGATCAAAAAATTATAAGCTTGGTCAGTCATTAAACAACACTTGGCCATTTATTTATTTTTAAAGAGACAGGATATATATTCACAATTGATAAGACTATAAGAGTATAACAAGCTTAAAAGAAGAAGAAAAAAGAGTAGTAGGAACTCAACAAAAAAAAAAAAAAAGTATTGTAAATATATTTGTCAAGTCATTGGCCAAAAAAGGAATATATGTAAAAGGTTTTAAATAATAAATAAGGAGAGAGAAAAAAAATTGCTACTACCTCCATCCCAATTTGTTTGTCTTGTTGGAAAAGTCAAATTTTTTAAGGAAACATCATTTATTGTCTTATCTGCCTTATAAAAATGTACAAGTTTCCAAAACTACCCATAAATGATTTATTAAAAAATAGTTTTGAAAATAAGATAGGAGTATAATAGGAACATTAGTAAATTAATGAATTTTATTTTTAGAAACAGGACAATATTTTGGGACATCCCAAAATGGAATAAATGACAAACAAACTGAGACAAAGGGAGCATTAATTAAGTGAATGAGGTGTAAGTTAATTAGCATTTAATGCTATTTTTTTAACCATTAGATCAATTACAAATTTACGGTTTATAAATGGTGTAACTCTTGTCAAGTTACAAACTTGAACCCATCTCATATATATATATATATATATATATAGTTTTGTTTTTATAGGTTATTTTAATGCTTCGAATGGAAAAATAGAACATGTGATGTAAGTGAATTGTAAAATGACGTGTTAAAATAGATAAAGTAACTTTTTGATGTGTCAAATACTAAATGTTTTTAGAAGAATTAATGCTAGCAGTGCTCCCAAATGATTGACATTATTCGATTTTTCCAATGGAGATAGGGTTTAAATCCCCCTCCCTTAACTATCAAATTATAAAAATAAAAATAAAATTAGTTTTTACATTTAATAAACTTTTTGATATATTCACCCCAATGGACCTCAGGCCATCACAATTGAAATATCTGGTTGTCCACGCATTTTAGTTCATTGGAGCTTTTTTTTTTTTTTTTTTTTTTTTTTTTATCTAAATAAAAGTGCTAGAGAAAATATTTTCACAATAGTTGAAATGTCAGTCTCTCATAGGAAAAAATAAAATATTAAATTGAGACCCATCACAATTAAAAATAAGAATTTTGTGAAAATGTTGTAAGATTTTGTTATGTCCAAAGAACTTCTCTGTTTGTTTTTTTTTAATAATTGAATAAATGACAATGATTATATTTCTCTTTCTGTGAGTGTTGTTTGTTAGTGGTTTTTTACGGGAAAAACTTTAGCTTCAAACATGTTTGGAGCTATTTTGCTCCAACCCATTATATGGGGATTAAACTATTAAATAGACCATCCATATATAATTGTATTTACATGATTTTTTAATGAGTCATGTGAGTTGTTTAAATAATATACATGGATAGTCTATAAATCTGCATGTAATGGGTTGGAAAAGATAGCTCTAAACATTTTTGGAGCCAAATATTGTCCTTTTTGAAATTGGATTAGGAATTTGATGACTAGAGGTTTGGGCGCTTAATGAATTTCATACGACAACACTTTCAATCCTAAAAGATTGTCAATGAATGAATTAGAAATGAAAAACATTTTTCAATCCTAAGATCATTTAAATTACAAATATAGTATAGATTCAATCAGGAACCGGTGTATAACTCATTGTTTAATTGGTTTTTAATTAGATTGTGTATGATATTTTCTGTTTGCCTATTCTTCTATTTGACCAAAAAAAAAAAAAAAAAAAAAAACTATTGTAGTAATATTTTGAAAGAAATTGTATTGACCTATCTCTTGAGGTTTTTCATTATTACACTCCCCTCCCCTAAACGTTGGAATAAATACTTAACTCCCATAAAATGTAAACTATTTACACTAACCTCTCTTATTGATTGAAAAAATTCTTTAATTTTTTTAATTTCCTATTTTACCTCCACTTAATTTTTCGTTCACAGTTAGTAATAAGAAATTCGGGATTTAAAAAAAAAACTTTCTCTTTGTAATTTTTAATCTTTTAAAAAAATAGTCATTTAGAAAAGGTATTTGTATTTACTAAATCATTTACATTTCAAGGGAAGTATTTTATTTTAAACTAGAGAGAATGTGAGTACAATAACAAAAAATCTTTTTTTTTTTGGAATCACAATAACAAAAAATCTGAATGGGCGGTATAGGGTTATAAATAGAAGGTTCAATACCAAACCTTTATAGAATTTAATCATTAATCTCTTGTTGTTTACTAATATCTTCACCCGCGGGATGGATCATAAGAATGTAACTTTAATCACTTTGTGATCTAGCCCATTGAATACTACTTCAACCATTATATTCCAACTTTAAAAAACTGATGTGGCTAACCCAAGGTAATCAAAGCCCAGCGAGGGAAGAATCAGAAATTATGCAGGCTACAAAAGAAGGGCCATACATCTACATGTAAGTCGTAATAATAGTTGGAGACTTGGAGTATCAATGGTAAATATAATAAAACTTGAGCTTTATATAATTATATGTCTTCTTGTATCATATGGTTCAATCTAATACAACCACTCTTGGAGTTTTTTAGGAAGTCCTCTTTACTTTGCAAGTCTGAGGTTGAGAATTCGAGCATTGACACGTTTCATTAATTGCTCAGATTACATGAGTAGGGTTCAAGTGAGTCAAAAACAGTAAACTTACCGGGAAACACCTTTCTGTTTTTTTTTTTTTTTTCCTCTTTATAAAAAATAATAAAAATAAAATAAAATAATCTAATTCTTTTACTGTATGATTCAATAGTGTCTTTTAAATATTGTAAAACTTTTTGAATGAAAAGAACAATCGACGTGCTCCAAGTACTAGTGTATCTAAAACGATTTTTGCTACAATTTCTATATTCCACTTAAAATTCAGCTACCTTGATTGATCTGCTTCAAGTACCAATCTCATGATGTTGGTTGCCATGTAAGATTCTCTCCAATTGAATCCTATAATTCTCTCCAAATTTCATTTAGATGTAACTTGTAAGATATGTGGCATTTAAAAATAAAATAAATTTAATGTGTTATACATCTAATTAAAACTTGAGGAGAATTGGATGATTCAATTGGAGAGGATGCAATTTGGTCTCTCTTCATATTGGTCTACGTACTGAGTTAGAATTAGTTTGGGTTCAGTGCTCTATGCACTAGACAGGATCTGTTGGGATTTGGACACTAGTCAAGTAATTGCTATGCGTCCACATCTGAATGGGTGTGCACTGGACCCAACCCTTGCCCTACTAAGTTTATGTGTGGTTATTCATGCATGCTAAGTTTTGTGACATGTCAGTGGAGTCATAAGATTTCATGCAGCTATATGGGCACTCCCAAGTAAATCCCAAGTTTTTTTTTTTTTTGACTTAAATCCCATGTTTACCTACTGTATTTTTTTTTCATCAAAAAAGTTCTAAGTTTCACTAAAAAAAGGATCAACGACCAAGAATTAAAATTAATATATACAAAGTGACATTTCTCTTTTCTTTATATGAAAAGTATTATCTAAACCAATAAAAAAATCAAGGCTAAAATGTAAAATTGACTCTCTAACTTTCTTCAGATTTCATTTCAGTTCTCTAACTCTGCTTTCATTCATTTCAGTTTTCTAAGTTTCAGATTTATTCAATTAAGGCCTTTCTGATAACCTTTGTTAAAAAATTTTGAAAAAAAAAATCTGAAAATATTTTTCAATCATTAATTGAATTTTTTTTAATTTAAAAAATTTAAAGAAAAAATTGAAAAATTAACCACAAAATATAACAAAAGTTGATAGGAAAGCCCTAATTGAATAAACTTGAAAGTTAGAGGACTGAAATGACAGTCTGGTTAATTTTACTTTGATTATACCATGTGGCTTAGTTTGCTTAATATGGATATTATGAGTTATTCTTTTATCAAGTAGTTAAGTATCTTCTTTAATTTATTCATTAAGAAATTTTGGACTTTTGGGTGAAGAGGATATCTTGCTCGACCTGAAACTCTATCATCAAAACCTCTAAAAATTCAAAATAGTACTCAATTTATTAGATTTAAAACTATGCTACAAAAATTCTCAATAATACAGATTAACATTTTCCTTTTCCTCTTATCATTTATCTAAATCAATTAAAAAGATCATAATCATGAAAATTTGTCAATACATACTATTATTATTATTGTTATTTTACTTTTTAATTTTACATTTGTTGTATATTGGAACTGTGTTTTTGCTAGTGGTATTGATTCTTGTTCTAGGCAATATGGGATTTGTTGATGGCTTTTAAAATTGGATTGGGAAAATTTCAAAGACATCCAAATTGCAAACAAAATTTTAATACTTCCTAAGGGCCTAACTAAGAGGCCTAATAGAGAGCCTAATAGCAAAGAGGCTTAAGAGCATTCTCATCAGCTCTTCTATAAAAAATGTCATTTTGACACACTAAAAGCCTACTTTATTATTTTACCACATCATTTTATACATCATTCATCACATATTCTATTCTTTCATTCTAAACATTAAAATAATATATACAACACATTAAAATAATATATTTACTTAAAACCCAACAATATACAAACACACAGTCAATGGCAGTCACCACCAACCAAGAACCAACAACCACCGCTACAACCACTGCCACAACAACAACCACCGCTACAACCATTGCCACAAACTACAACCACAATCACTGGATCCTCCAACAAATTCCAAATCCAAGAACCACAAAAAAAAAAAGAGAAAAAAAAAACTCAAAATCTTCAACAAAACCCCACCATACACAGCATAGCCCGCCACCACCATACCCAAGCACAGCCTATAATCACAATCACATGGAATCCACAACCGAAGGGGGAAAAAAAAACAGAGGGAGGTCAAAATAAGAGATCTCCATGGCTCTATGGTGACGGCCTCATCAATGAGGCTGAACTCTACAGCGGCGATTGATCTCAACGGCAACAGCCTAGGCAGAGAAAAAAAAAAGATAGAGAGGGAGTGAGAGCAATAGGGAAAAGAAAAAAAAAAGAAAAAAGATAGAGAAGGCACAGAGAGCAAGTGATAGAAAAGAAAAAAAAGGGAAAAAAAGAAGAAAGAAAGAGGGAGAGGTGGAGGTTCTGGAGAAAGAAAGAAGAAGAAAATAAAGGAAGAGAGGTGAGAACTGAGAAGATGAAGTGAGGCAGAGAAAGAAAGAAGAAAAAGAAAGAGAGAGAAGAAAGAGTCATAAATGAAGAGAGAGAAATTGAATAATATTTTTTTAGCATAGTTGTCCGTACCGTTCCAAAGATGGAATGGTACTGTTCACATGTGGTAAAAATTTTGAGCATTGGAACATCTCATGAGAGGGGTTTTTTGGTGCATGGTGTGTCAAATGCCAAATATTTGGCATTTGACACACCTAATGAGAATGCTCTAATAGAAGAACCTAAAAGAAAGGCCTAACTAATGGACCTAACGGTAGGCCCAAACACAATGGGCCTAAAGTAAAAGAGTGGCACCTGTAACACATATAATGTTGTGAGACTTGTTTCATCCATCCTTTTTTTTTTTTGAGAAACAAATATACATGAGACTTTTTTTTTTATAGAGAATTTCAACATATGACGTCCGCTCTTGATGATAGGTCTTTATCATTAGACCAAGACACCAATCAGTTCTTGGTGTAGGTGAGGATTGAACCACAGATCTCTTATTCAACCATCAGAGACTTTACTAGTTGAGCTAACTAGAACTCACTGTTTCATCCATCTACATCTTGGGACTACTGTCCTAACACACAATTCCCTTTAGCCAACCTAAGGGGACAACTAGTTGACATGTCAACTGCCTTGTTTAAGGTTGGTTGGGATTGTTGCCCTAATACACATTGCCTCGACTAGCTTAACAAGACGACCAGTTAGCAAGTCTACTGTAAGATCTTACATTGAGTCACGCTAAAATTATCTCCCCATATTCTATATATACACCTTCACTTAGTTGAATAAGGTATTCCTAGCAATCTCTTATTCACTGTATCTCTTTCATTTTTCAATTCTCATCCTCTCCACTAGGTTTTAGATTGAACTATCGAAGCCTCTTTGGTCACCTCCTTTAGGTACTATCAATTGGTTTGAGTTTTTTTTTTAACAGGTGATCTTGTTCAGTGAGAAGGGTCCATCAATATCGCAGTTCTATCTAAACTCTTTGTTGCAGTTCCACCCAAAATTTCACCTAGTCACATACTTCTATATATGGCAATGAGTTTGTTGACCACCAAAGTTTGAATAATAAGCACCTGATGGGTGCTTTATTTCATCTCCCCAGGATCCCATCTTTCGTATATAACACATCATCTAGTTAAAGAGATTCTTTGTAGTATAATTGAGTGGTCACTAAATCTTGCCATGCAAATATGTCACTTTGCATGAAAATTGTTTTTTAGTGAAATTTTTGATAAATTGATAATTACAACAAGGGGTTGGGATTTAAATCGTGAATACCTCTGTTGAAAATATAATGTTGTGTCAATCAATTGAACTACAAGTACAAGGTTGTTCATGTTTTTTATAATTGGTTGGGGGAGCTTGATGACTAATGGTTTGGGTGTTTAATAAAGTTCATGCGCATGACACTTTCAAGTTTCGAGCCCAACAAACCGTTAATGACAAATAAACAAGTTGAATATGCTAGCAATTGTTTTTTAGTTACTTGATACTTAGCTTCTAGTCTAAAGGACCTTGTACAAAGAAGATGTAGTTATCAGGAATACTAAATCACTTCTCCACTTTAATTGAACTTTTAGTGGAAGATTAAAAGATTGTCATAGAAAGTACATTTGTTAATTGATTGAATTTGGATTGGAATGCACAGGTTAAAATTTGTTGAACGTTGAGAACTTGGGGGAAAAAGATGATTGCCACAAGTTAAGCTTAAGGCATGAGCATAGCTTGGCCTTGGACCCAACTAGGTGGCCCAAATGACTAGCCTAGCTAGACACTAGATAGCATACACAACAGTGTGATTATATGTTTTGGGTCTTAAAAACCTAACCTGTTAAGCATTCTCATTGGGTCTTCTATATGCCATATGTTGGTATATTTTAACATCAAGGCTCAAAAATAGCCCATTACCCAATCTTGCAAAGTCTTGCAATTGTAAAAAAAATTACAATTGTGCTACAGTGCCATCTTGAATGTATGATAGCACTGTAGCACAATTGTAAATAATTATATATTATTTTATTCTCAAAACCAACGACCTCTCTCTCTCTCTCTCTCTCTCTCTCTCTCTCTCTTTTCCTCTCACCAAAGCTCATCAACGCCAAGCCTTTCTCTCTTCTCCGTTGCTTCAGTTCTCTCTCTTGATCTCTGTTGCTTCTCTCTTTTGGCCGAACAAAAATCTCTCTCTAGTGGGTTTGATAAGTGTGTTTTATTGTGTGGCAATGTTGGTTGGGTTGTGGGTTTTATTGCGTGGTAGTGTTGGGTGGTTGCAATGGTGGTGGGTTTGATGAGTGTGGTTATGGATCGGTGTGGATGGTTGTGATTTGCTGCCATATATGGATGGGTTGTGGATCGGTGTGATTGGCCACCGTATGTGGATCATGGTGGGTAGTGGTGGATCATGGGTTGTGGTGACATGGTGGTCTGGGGCTGAGTTTCGGTAGTGGCTCTGGTAGGTCGTGGTGGGTTTGAGGATGAGGATCATGGTGGATTGGTGTGGTAGGTCATGGTGGTTTGCGGTGTGTGGGTGGTTTGAGAGGCTATAGGTTGTGGGTTTTGTGTGTTGTGGTGCAATGGTAGCGGTGTTGACCTAGTGGTGATGGTGGCTGGATGTGGCAGTGAGGTGGATGGGTTGCTGGGTTTTTTCCGGCAGTGTGTTTGTGTGTGTTTAGCAATGAGAAATGGATTGATTTTTGTCGTTTGGGTTCGAATGGGTTGGATTTTGGATTCCGATGGGTTAGATTTTGGATTCTGATGGGGTTTGGATTGGATTTGGATTGGTTGGTTTGGGTTAGCGTGGTGGGCAGTGGTGGTTATTGGGTTGTTTTTGCTATGGGTTTGCTGGGTTTTTGGTGGGTTTTTTTTTTTTTTTTTTTTTTTTAAAATTTTAAATTGGGTTTTTGGTTTCGATGAGATTTTGATGGGCAGTGGGTAGTGGTGGCGTGGTGGTGGTGACTGGGTTGTTTGGTTTTTTTAAGGACAAAGTTTAGCTACAAAATTAGTTGTAGCTTAAGACTACAAACTCACTCAATAAAATAAATACTATATCATATTTTAAAAATCTAACCATTGAATTGTATGTTCTTTACACTCTTAATATACATGTTAAATTTTGTATCAATCGGATAATATTTACTATATGATCTATAAGCTTATATTTTATGCATAATTTTAAATTATAAAAACTTGCAATTTAAAAAATTTATTGATGATATAGTTATTGATCTTTAATTTTCTTAAAATTTTGCAAGAATAGAGGATATAAGAAGGAGATGTAATCCAATAGTGGATTTATCAAAATTCACTTCTAATAAAAAGATATTAAGTAAGTTTGTAGCCTAAGGCTACAACTAATTTTATACCTAAATTTTGTTCTTTTTTTAATGGGTTTGTTGGGTTTTTGGTAAGTATTTGCTGGGTTTTTTTTTTATTTTTTTATTTTTAATTTGGGTTTTGGTTCTTGTGGGATTTTGGTGGGTAGTGGGCAATGGTGGCGTGGTGGTGATTGGGTTGTCTAGTTGTTAAGAGAGTGACAGAGAGGTAGGGACAGAAATTAGAGAGAGAAAGGAAAGATAATTTGTTTATTATTTTATTGTATAATTTATATTATTTTAATATGTTGTATTATAAAATAAAAGTTTGGATGCTGAAAATATTAGAAAATTGTATGATATAATAGATAAAATAACTTTTAAAATAGTAAAATAGAATAATTTGAAGACTTGAATGTGAATGTTCTAGTTTCCCATCCTAGAAAAGCTAATGCATGATTCCTGAATAATTAAGCAATGCAAGTAGTTTGTCCTCATTTTGTCCTATTGCACAATGAAACATGCACTGGTTAATGAAATTCGTACAGATCAGCTTGAAGAAATCTGACTTTCTTGTAGAGTACTTTCAATTTTCAAACCGAATTTGTTTTTTAATAATATTTTCAAACCGAGTTGAATAAGGTTGGCATATGTTGAAGCATAAATCACGGATATGCATGTGGTTAATTTACTCGCTCTATAGCTTTGGCCTTTGTGCATCCAATATTAGAAACCAATCCCCTTTAAATATTACTGAGCTGATTTCGAGGACAACATTTTTAACATTTTGGTTCTTGTTTTAAGATCCATTTACATGTGTCCTGGATCAGAGTTTACAACCTTATGCGGATCTAGCTAGTCATGAAATCAAAAATGCATAATAGTAAAATATATGTGAATATGTCATGGGTTGTGTCCGATGCTTTTAATAATTGCCTCAAGTATTAAATTGCTTCTTCTTACGAAAATATAGTAGTAGTAGTAGTAGTGCCCAGGAGGGGTGGCCCAATTGGTGGAGATCCCGTAAGCAAGCACAAGGTCCCTCGTTCGAGTCGTGGCGGGTACTATGTGGTGGGTGGGCTCCTAACTTGCTTTGTGCCTCTTTCGCTGGCTCTCTTGGGGTACTAGGGTGAGGTCTGTGGCTCCTCGATCACAATAGTTATAGTTCAATCCAACATTCCCTAGCGGGGGGTGCCCCTATTAGATTACACCCTGGGGGGTAAGTCACATATGGTCACCTCCGCCCCCTTTCTGTAAGCAAAAATAAATAAATAAATAATAGTAGTAGTAGTAATATATGATGTTTGCACGATCATGGAGTTGGATTTATTGAGCTTCACGCAGTGTTGACCTTTTACAATTAGTCCCCACCACCTAATAATACACTCACTAGTTTATCAGGGTTAAGTATAACAAAGATGACCTAAAACTAAATAATAAACAAGCCTCCCCTAGGCAAAAATCAAATCCACTTATTTGATTATTAATTATCTACTAGTGGCGTTTGACTTTGAAAGGGGTTCTAATTTCATGTTTTCAAAAGGCAATACATACATACTACATACAATTTTTGATACCCACTTCCTACTCAACCTTTCCTATCTTCAATTCTAAGCAAGCAACCCTCATCATACACAAACAAAAACATATGGATTCACCTCATAAAACCAAGTCTCTCTCCACTAGTCTCTTCTTCCTTTTCATCCTCTTGTCAACAAATCTTCTCACCTTGTTCCTTTCCTCTACTTTCAATGCCTCCTCGTGCTCATTCAGTCCCACCATTCCCACCGCCACCACCACCACCAAAGACAATCAATATCCTTCTCCTAAATCACCCGATGTATCTCCAGAAGCTACAAATAATTTAGATCTTTCACCTGAATTCCTTGCTTTCACATCCGGGCAATTACTCCCATTTGGGGTCAATATCAACTTTGATTCCGACACCATATACCCCCCAGTTGGAAAAGCATGCACCCAATTTCCCAAAGAACTCAACAGCTTCATGTCTTACAAAGTCAATGGTTCATGCCCAGATGATGAGCTCTTAGCCCAAAAGCTCCTTCTCAAAGGCTGTGAGCCACTCCCTCGACGCCGTTGCCGCCCTGCTGCCCCTTCTAAATATGTTGAACCATACCCTCTTCCAACTAGCTTATGGACAACACCTTCAGACAACTCCGTTGTATGGACAACATACACTTGCAAAAACTATGATTGTCTCGTCAACAGAAAGTATAGGGAAAAGGGTTTCAGTGATTGTAAAGACTGTTTTGATCTTCAAGGAGCTGAGAAATCTCGTTGGACCTCATCAAAAGGTGGTGGTGTAGACTTCAGTATTGACGAAGTCTTGGCAACAAAGAAGCCTGGAACAATACGTATCGGGCTTGATATTGGTGGTGGTGTAGCTACTTTTGCCATAAGAATGATGAAAAGGAACATAACCATTGTTACAACCTCTATGAACTTGAATGGTCCATTCAACAATTTCATTGCCTCAAGAGGGGTTGTGCCTCTCTACATCAGCATCTCTCAGAGGCTTCCTTTTTTCGACAACACGTTGGACATCGTTCACTCCATGCATGTATTGAGTAACTGGATCCCAACAACGTTGATGCACTTCTTGATGTTTGATATCTATAGGGTGCTTAGGCCTGGAGGGTTGTTTTGGCTTGACCATTTCTTCTGTGTGGAAGAGCAGTTCGAGCAAGTGTACAAGCCGCTCATAGAGAGCATTGGGTTCAAAAAGTTGAAGTGGGTGGTAGGGAAGAAGCTCGATCGTGGTCCAGAGCGCCGTGAGATGTACCTTTCGGCTTTGTTGGAGAAGCCATTGAACAACTCTTGGTGATTTTTTTTTTTTTTTTTTGTTCTCTCTCCTCTTGTTTACTTAAATGAGATTTTGATTTTGAGTTTAGATTCCTGTCTGTCTTCTTTGTAAGAAGTCGTGGCAAGGAGTAAATTTTAAAAATATATGAAAATTTACTTGCACTAGTTTCCCCCTCTTTGTATTGTCCCATATATATTGTTTTACATTTGATCTACCAATATTTATTCATTTTCCTCGCATTTATATATATTGTAAGAAATTGAGCAGATGTATTCACTTTTTCCAGGTTGTAAACCATGTGCCTCCATTATGGTTATTGTTCATGGTAGTGCTTGCTACGCTAGAGCAAGTCACACAATATTCATAACCTAAGAACCATAAGATAGAACCCAAAAGGCTTGGGAGAATGGTGGAGAGAGATTTTTTTTTTTACACGAATTACACAAATGAGAGAGGTTATATACCTTTGTAACTCATTCCATGTAACTTTTGTAACTCATTCCCTATAACTAAGTTACATGGGAGTATCTTCTTTAAAAAAAAAAAAAAAAAGGTTACATGAGAGTATATCTCATTAAATATGGCCGATTAGACTAGTTGGTCATGACCACTAATGGGCATAATAGTGTGTTATATATTTGTAATGTAAAGTTGTGATTTACAACTATATTTTATGTTAGCTTTATTCCATGACAAAAAGTGTTGTAATTGTATTAATTTTGTTCATTGTATTTTGTGGGATTTTATTGTATTGGGTTTAGTATTAAGTTGGGGAAGAATCGAGCATGAATTGAAAAATCAGTGCAGTTTTACAACTAACTCGCAAGAAATTTGCGAGAAGAGTCACCCGCGAAAAGGAAACGTAAGAAGCATATGTTGGAAGCTAAAAAGTCATGCCAGGCTGTTAATTTTGCAACTGTCTCGCGAGAAGGGCCAACTCGCGAGGTACCCGCAAAAAATTCTACCTAAAGGATTTTAAGTGTGACTTTCTTACCATTTACTCATACTGTATATATACCTTCATTACCCATAAAAGTAAGAGAGACTATTCAGAGAGAAAAACCCTAGATAGGTTTTCTACAACACAACACACTCATCTTTTAGAGAGAGAGTTACTCATCCTTAGTGAGAAATCATTATAACATTTTCTCATTCCCTCTCCCGTTGTCATATTTTGAGAGGAGATTTGTACTTAAACACAACCCACACCCATTCAGAGTGTAAAGAGTGTTTTAGAGCTTAGGAAGTTTTGGAGATTTGCTAAAGGAAGTCGGTGAGACTTGGCGGATGCAATCGGGCGTATTACGGGATCCGAAAAGCTAGAGAAGACATGACTCTGACAAATCCATTGGTAGCAGGAGCTTAAAGGGCTCAAGTACATTGGGTAAACTAGGCTTAGATGGTCTTTTGTTATTCATGTACTCCAACTTTATTCTCTAGTGGATCGATTTCGACTTAAAGGGTCGTGGAGAGGTTTTTTGCCGAGTTCTTCGGTTTCATCTTCGATAACACGTCTTGGTGTTATCTTGTGTTTGCATCTCTCTTCCCTTACTCTTATACTTTACTTTTATTGTTTATTATTCATGTGTATGCACTAGAGTAAATTCGATTATTGCACTTCATTTACTCTTTTTCCGCACTTAGATAAGTTAAAATAAAAGCAATTTAGCCGTAATTGTTAATTTGGGGTCTAAACAAGTTCTTGTGTTTTAGCACAAATTCAAGTCCTTTCACGTGGTATTAGAGCAGATACATTTGTTTTGGTTTCATTACCTAAGTGTAATTCTTGACCCCTTGTGTTTATTGCCATGAATAGTGTTTTGTATGCTTTTATGGATGTTTTGGATATTGTTGAGTGTAACATGCCATGTGTTTGTGAAAATGCCTCTATGAGTGCTAATCATCATAATTGTGATAACATGTTACATGAATCTGTGGGTGTTATTAATATTTCAAATGTCAAACTCTTGAAGAAAAAGGCTAAGAAGTTTCATGAGAATTTGAGCAAGTTTATTTGTGAAAATGATGATTTGTTTGCTAAGCTCAATGAATCCAACAAATTGGTTGAAAAGTATAAGAAATTGCTGAACATTCTCTTTAAAAACTAAAGGAGTTTGAATGTTTGAATATTTGAATGTGGACTTAACTTGTTTTGTGTAACTAACTTGTTGATGATCTTAAATGTGAAAATGAATCTCTTAAGATGCATGTCAAATGTTTGATTGCTGAACCTATTGCTAAAAAGGAAGAAAATCTTTGTTGCAATCATATTGTATTTCCCGATTTTGTGCCTAATTTGAGTGGATCTAAGTTTGTTCCTACTTACCACCACTGCGGTGTGATCGGTCACATAAGACCACAATATTTCGTGTTGAAGAGAAAACAAAACTATATTGCTAAATCCCTCCCTAAAAAGCCTAGTAAACCTAAACACATTGTTTGTCACCATTGTGGTGCATTTGGTCATCTACAACCTCATTGCTCTAAGTTTCAAGCTCTTAAAAGAATCAAAAGAAAAGAGAAACTTGAGCTTCTTGAAAGTTGTGCTAAGAAAGCTAAAACGGATTGGATTGAAAATGGTAAGTTGTTGAAGCATGTGGTTAATGCTCTTACCTCTTTGTCTATGTGCTCTGGTTCTCATTCTTCCAACCCTCGTCTCACTTCTCTTGAGACACTTATTCCAAACAATCGTTTCGTTTAGATGAGGATTGGTTCCTATGGTTGAGCTTATACTCTTTTGGTCCTTGATCTAATTCTTTCAATCTTTGTAGGACCTTTTATGAATTAGATGCTTCATTGTCATACATTTGTGCATCATGCATCTCTTTATATGCATTTTTTTTGCATTTGATCTCACTTTTATGTTTTTGTTTTGCGTGAGTAAAAATTTAAAAACACATAAAAAATGGAGAATTCAAAAAGTTTGGTCGTATATATTTGAGCACATTTCACATGTGAGTTTGGTCTAATACCTTCGTACTAATGGCGTAGTACATTTACGAATTTAGCTTGTTATGTATGCACATTCTTAAGTGTGAGTAACATCTAAAATCTACATTTGATTGTTGTAAATAGATTTTCAAACTTGTCATGAATGATTGGTTAATAGTTTTGCTTGATCTTGATATATGCGTAGACTTGTGCCTAAATATCTCTTCATATTTTTTTTCTTTTTCAAAAGAACTCTTCAATATCAATCTCTAAAAAGAGAAAAAACTAAAAAAGCCTTGCTTCGAAAACTAGTTTAACTAGGAAAAGATGAAGCAAATTTGTATTAAAATATATGGTACCAAAGCCAAAGGCTTATTTGTCAAAAAATATACATCAAAAAATTCATGGCATCATTTCTCAAGAATTTGAGTTGTATTTGATCAAAAGTATAAAAAATAGAAGCCAAATGAAACATTTTCGATCAATTGTAAACACATTAGTGAGGGATCATATATGTTCATTTCTACAAGTGAGATAGGTCACTTGACTTCGTACTAGTTGTGTATGACTTGATTGAATTAATTATTGAAACTTCATACTAGACTATGGACTAATTCATACTTGATTCACACACACAACACACAAGTTTAATATTCAATGAATGCTTATTTCATTTGTGTGTTTGTACATGTTCAAATGTGATGTGTGTGTGCTCAACCATATGTGGATCAAATTAAAAAGATTTTTATTCTTTTTATTTGCTTTTGGAAGTGATTTTTATCACCTATGTTTTTTAAAGTTTTCCAAGTTGATTTTATGTAAAAAACATGTTTTCTAGGTGTTTTCGCGACTCATTTCGCAAGTAAGCTCAGTCGCGAGTTTGGACAGAGAGTTTTGCGAGTGTTTCGCGAGAAGGGCTTACCTGCGAGCTACCCGCGAAAATTCTTAGTTACTTGCGAAAATTTCCAAATCAGCTTTTTAAAGGGCATTTCGTGGAACATTTGTTTTAAACTTCTCCCACTTTCTTCCAAACCCATATTTTAATGTTTCTACATCAAAACCCAACTAAATTCAACTGCTTTTCATTCCATTAACATCTCTAAAGTAATCTTTAACTCTTTTCATTATTTTTTATCCTTAGATTGTGTTTTTGGGGGTTTTATGTTCATAGTTGGGATTTTCTCAAATGGGAGTTGGAAAACTTAATTTTTGTCAGTCTTTTTTATTGGGTTTTGTTTTAAATGATGATTTGTTTCGGATGTTGGTCCCTTGTGTCAAAAATAACATGTATTTAGGCAAGATTTTCATATGTTTATGCATTGTTTAACATACATGTGTAATGTGTGTACTCTAAGTGTTTGATAAAATGCCTCTATGATATTTTTTCACTGTTTTGGGCTCTGATGAGTACCAATTTTTAGGGATCACTATAATTATTCATGTTCATCATATTTTAATCATTGGTTGTGTAGTTTACACACTTTGCCCCATGAGTGCCTTGCTCATGCATTGGTCATACATCTCACATGCACACTAGATGCACCATTGATGCACACACTCTAACACTTGACATGTTTTGCATTCACTTATGCTAGTTAAGTCTTTTTAGACCTTTTAGCATACATAACATGTTCTTGTGTCCTAGTCATGCCCTGGTCTACATTTTGTTTCCTCATCCTTAGCATGTCATGTTTACTTTCGACTTTATAGCATTGCGTCTTTAAGATGTTTTATCTTTTGTTTAAGCTTTATTTTCTCATTCATCTTGCACACTTCATGCATCTATACCCTTGTTCATATCTTCTTTTCTTTCCCTCCTTCCTCTTGATTCATTTGTTTATTCGTGACAAAAAGGGAGAGAGTATACTAGAGAGTATATCGGACTGTATCGTTATTTCTATATGACTCGTGCACATTCCTAGGGGTAGAAAGCCATAAGAGAGATGCATATGCCAAGGGGGAGAAGACATTCTTTTATGAGAAAACCTTGTTTTGTCTTGTTTTACCTTATACTTTTTTAATTGTTGTTTTATGGTACTTTGAGTTATGTTTAGTATTTATACTTTGTTGCTCTTATCACATCGTATTTTTGTGTTGGACATGCATACATACTTATGCTATTGTGTTTTGTTGGTTACATGTTCGGATGATCATTTGCTTTGCTATGTAATCATTGTACTCATTTCCATATGACTATTATGTATTTGATCAAGTTGCTCATATGTTTCACATCATGTTTACTTGATCGTTTTTTACTTGTTACATTATACTTGTCCTTTTATCACTTGATTTATCTTGAGGGTCTAATGTGTTTTGTAAAAGTGTTTCAAGTTATAGGTATATATGTTCCAAGTTCATCACAGATTTTAGATTTAGGTGTAAGTGAGTTTTGTCATTCTTCCTAAACTCACGTTTAAGTCTAAAATCTGTTATAGGGTGTTTTGTCACGGAATAGCCAAAGGGAGAGATTGTAAAGTTGTGACTTACAACTATGTTTTATGTTGGTCTTATTCCATAATAAAATGTGTTGTAATTGCATTAATTTTGTTCATTGTATTTTGTGGGATTTTATTGTATTGGGTTTAGTATTAATTTGGTGAAGAATCGAGCATGAATTGAAAAATTAGTGCAGTTTCGCGACTAGCTTGCAAGAAGTTCGCGAGAAGAGTTACCCGCGAAAATGGCACGTGAGAAGCACATGTTGAAAGCTGAAGAGTCGTGATAGGCTATTAATTTCGCAACTATCTCGCAAGAAGGGCCAACCCGCAAGGTACCCGTGAAACATTCTACCTAGAGGATTTTAAGTGTGACTTTCTTACCCTTCACCCATACTATATATACCCTCATTACCCACAAAAGTAAGAGATGCTATTTAGAGAGAAAAACCCTAGATAGGTTTTCTACAACACAACGCACCCATCTTTTAGAGAAAGAGTTACTCATCCTTAGTGAGAAATCATTATAGCCTCTTCTCCTTCCCTCTCTCAGTGTCATACCTTAAGAGAAGATTTGTACTCAAACACAACTCACACCCATTCAGAGCGTAGAGAGTGTTTTGGAACTTGGGAAGTTTTGGGGATTTTCCAAAAGAAACTGGTAAGGCTTGGCGGATGCAATTGGATGTATTGCGGGATCCGGAAAGTTAGAGAAGACATGACTATGAGAAGTTCGTTGGTAGCAGGCGCTTGGAGGGTTCAAGTACATTGGGTAGACTAAGCTTGGAGAGTCTTTTATTATTCGTATACTCTAACTTTATTCTCTAGTGGATTGATTTTGACTTGGAGGGTCACAGAAAGGTTTTTCGCCGAGTTATTTGATTCCCTCTTCGATAACACGTCTTGGTGTTATTTTGTTTTTGCATCTCTCTTCCCTTACTCTTGTACTTTACTTTTATTGTTTATTGTTCAAATGTATGCACTAGAGTAGATCCAATGATTGCACTTCATTTACGCTTGTTCCGCACTTAAATAAATTTGAGTAAAAGCAATCTAGCCATAATTGTTAATTTGGGATCTAAACAAGTTATTGTGTTTTAGCACAAATCCGAGCCCTTTCACGTAATATATTGGTATATATGTAAGAAATGAAACTATTATTGCTTTCTCTCTATAGCCTAATTAAAACGAATAAAAATCATAGTGTGTTTATGAAGCACAAAGGGAATGCTCAAATTGAAACAAGATTTTTATTTGCTTAAAACCGTTAGCACTCTAGAGATTTATCTATAGGTTACTCTTCACACTTCCAAACTCTAATCTGTTTCATCTATCGTTGCAACTCTTTATTGTACACTTTTTTCTTTTCAAACAAGTTTAAAATCGGTGTTCCTTGTTTAGTTTTTTCCCCAAGCCTTACGTATGGTATCTGCACAACCTTGGACCTTCATCCACATCTCCACAAAATGAAAATTTCGTTGTTGTGTTGAGTTTGACATTTCCTATGGCTCATTTTGTATTAATAGGGATAGGTTACTCTTCCGTTGAGAAATTTCAACAACCAATTAATATCCATAGCTGCCACTACTCAAACAAGTCTTTCCCGTACTTTTGATCCATCCCACATATTATTACACTATGTGAATGACAGGTTATCATACTTCAAATTCATAAAGTCACATCCATGATCCATCCAATACCTCTTAGAATTTTCTCATGAGCCTCGCTACTCTTCCTCTTTTAAGCCAAGAACCAAAAATATTCATCTTCTAGTGGAGTAGGACCTGATTCTCAACAATCTCAGCACCCAATCAAAAATAAATAAATTTATTTCGAAGTAAAAACTAATCCTAAAATTGTATATACATAAGATTTAGGATAAATGGTGTATACTTCATCAAGGATTGAAGCCCAATACCCGTATTCAACCACCAACAACATAAGCCATCTTCAAATAATGGCATCAGACCCATTGAGTTGATACTCAATTTTTCTTACCCATGGCCTAAGTCCATGGCCAATTCTAAGTCTTCAGCAAGGGAAGTAGTGGTCTGGCAAGTAAGAGATTGATTTTTGATAATTTGCTGATAGCCATCCTCTTAGTCAATGTATTAGCTTGGAGCACATTAACCAAGGTGTTGGCTCAAGTCTACTCATGCATAACTTTTCGCGTTTTATCTTTTCTCTTTTTTGTCTTTCTCATAATGTAAGTTGTCATTCATTACATTAAATGCTCTCAACTATCTTTTATCTTTTTCAAAATATATCTTTCTCTTTGCAACTAAGGCTGTGTTTGTTTTGGCTGAAAAGGGTTTCAAGAAATCATTTTACACTCCTCTATGTGTTTGGTAAGCACTGAAAATTGGGTCAAACGGATTTCAATTTCCGCATTGACCGTAAAATACCCCTCTTGGCCCGTAAAACCATTTCAGTTGTTATTTTCACTTCAAAGCATTTTCGGGCTCACAGACGCGCAAAGAGAGAGAGAGAGAGAGAGAAAAGAAGAAGAAGAAGAGAGAGTTAAGGAGCTCGCGCCCCAACCCCAGACGCGCCGGCAAGATCTCACCCCAACACCGGCGCTACCTTCCCGATCGCGTCGGTGCTGGGTTTTCGCGATCGCGCGATCGCGATCTTGCCTCTCTCTCTTCCTTCTTCTCTCCGGAATTTTATGATTTTTTTTTTTTTTGGGTTTTGTTTCTTTTGTGTTTCTTTGTTGAGAAATGATGTTATATATTTGTTTGAGAGCTGAGAAAATGTAAGCAACAAGTAAAAAATGTATTTTCTATAATATTTTTAAGATTACAATCAAACACCTGAAAATATTTTCCAAAGTATTTTTTAAAATGCCACCAAACACCTAAAAATATTTTTCTTTCCCGAAAATATTTTCACCTGAAATTATTTTATACTCAGAAAATATTTTACACCCAACCAAACACAGCCCAAAACCAATTGTTACTTTCACCTTCATAATTTCTCAACTAGGAAATAAAGCCAACTCAACTACAAGGCTCAAGGTAAGCCCTCTATCCTATGCGAAGCATTTTGAATCCTTCATATTATTTTGAATTCTTCATATCTATAGATAAACACACCCTCAACAGAAAAAACTATGACTTGTCCGGCTGGCCAAATACATTTCTATTCTTCAAAGCGAATTATAACCATTATAACATATTATATATCAATATTTTTCTGATAATTCAATAATTGGGTATAAAGAGATTTAAACTCTAAATGTCTATGTTAAAAAAAAATAATCAAGAAATGCTAACCAATTGAAAGCTCTTGGCTCATATTATATATATACATATATAGAAATTCCCAAAATTCATAGACCATTTATTGTGCTGCTTTATGCTCAATCTCTCGTAAATATAAATAACCACGACCTAATTGACTTTAAAACCGCTAATACAATTCATAAGTAAAACTCCCAATGAAAATTCTGACCTTAGTGTGGAAAGTGGAAACTTCTCCATGATTATCTCCCTGTGAATTCGAATCTTGGCAGTAGAGGTATACCAGCTATTGTCACTTACCCTTTGTGCAGTGAAAATAGCGAAACTTCCTCACATCTGTTTCTCTACTGCCCCCTTGTTAAAGCAGTGTGGCATGGTTTTGTTCTTCCTATCAGAACTACGGAAGAAACTCAACCAGATTTTAATTAATGGCAGGCTAGTTGTATCTTAGATAATAAAAAGTTGGAACAAGACAATATGATTTACTTGCAAACCATTTTCACCACCCTCTGGACAATCTGTAATCACAGAAACCAGGCCGGAAGGGAAGTGTCCCAATCCAACTGATGTTTTACTCACATCCCAAACTCTCATGCTGTCATGCAGGTACCAAGAAGCTTAAGCTTAAGCTTAAATCAACCCTCTCAGCAAGAGTGTTAAAACCAAGATTGGATGGGGTGGAGTAATCAGGAGCTGGCAGCTATAATCATTGATGGGAAGAGAAACAAGAAATTTAGAAGAAGCGGGCTTGCCTATGAAGCTAAGAACAATGAAGGAACCAGAATGTTTGTAGGATGCAATAGTACTGGAGCCTCAACTACTACCATGGCAATTCAGTAAGCATTGGAGGCAAGCTTACAAGAATAGAATTTAGGCTGTCAACACATCATTGTACTCACTGGCAGCAGGAACTTGGAACGGATCTGCGACATGAAAATTCCCCACTGGAGAGAGCAAGCATTGCTGATAGACCTCCAATTCCTCCGACAAGAAGAAATGACTTTCTGTTTCATTGTTGTTCCCAAACCAATTTTAAATGATGTTGATATTGCCTCTTTAGCCACTAAGATGCTAATTCATCACTGCCGGGTACAACCAACAATTTTGTAATGCTGAACTTGATACATTTGCCTTTTGTCATATGTTAATGTGGGTATCGAAAAACAATTTTCAAAATGCGCATTCAATTTTGGGTGTTCCATTTATAACCAAAGAGAGAACTATTGTTGCTCAGACGACCTCTTTCAGGAACTTACCATAAATTTAAACCACAACTGAGATTTATACATGAACTTTTTTTATCGGTAAAAAATTATAAATAAACTTTATATACTGATATCCAGAGATAAATTGTCCATATACAGCCAAAAACATGCCTTGGCCTCTGTTGTATATCCTCTCTATTTATCAATTTTTTGTGTAACAAAACGTCCTTCTACATGTGGAGTCGTGAAGAGAAAATGTAAAATTAGCTACTTTAAACTGCACAATGCTTGGCATACAGTTATGAACAGTATTAAGCACAGTGGCGTTTGGAAAATCATCTCAAAGATGAAAGAACAAACATCCTGAAGAAAAATGAATAAAACAGGAAGCTCTTCAGGTTACACGAATTAGAAGCACTACCATGATGAAAATACATGTCATTGCAAAGATTGCAAGCCATGTGAAGCACGTAGTCTTAGAGCCCTCAGAGTATATCTTCATGGCTCGCACATTGGCATGCCCAGTGCTTGCCAAGCTATGCTCAACAGCTTGCTCGGTAGAATCGAGTATCTGCACTCAAGCATAATCAAGTAATGAGACTACTTGATCATCAGTCAACACCAAAAACATGAAACAGAAAAAGGTGAAAACTATTTAACGAGATTACGAATTCAATCATTATTGTTCAAGGTAAACATAGTAATGATGTGATTACAATAAGATCCTCCCAAGAGAACACCATGTGATTTAAATATGATCCTTCCAATAAAACGACACCATGGGATGAATAGGCATGTATACAAGTTTCGATCAAAGGACATACCCAGTGCATGACAATTGTGTTGACAATCCTAGAGAATGAAGAAATTGTGGTGGAGTTGAAAGAGGGATCTGTAATGGCCGATTATGTTTTTGTTGCGGTACAGGGTGGTGCAGCGAAGGCAATGATATTGAGAATGTACAGACTTCAAAATAGTACCTGATTGCATTTAGTCAAAACCACTTTTTTTTTACTTTTTACAACTATACAAGATAATCCCGCTAATCCTGCAGCCACCACAGATTGAATCCCAGACCTTGAAAATGAGAAGTACGACTAGGCTACAAGCTTACATCTCCCCCCTCCTCTTTTTTCCCTTTTTAGTGGGAACCAGATGTCCATGAAATTTTGTTAATAAAATCCTAGAGAAGAAAGAAAAATAAGTGAAGACAATAAAGGTATTCGTTCTTTGATTGGTAAGTAACACACACATAGTGGATCTTGAACCCATGACTCACACGTAGGTATTTGAGTCTCCGAATGATGCAGGAGATGCAAGAAGATTTTTATTTAGTATTATTTATATTTGCAAGTCAATTGTGTTTTTATGTTTTGGGTCCTAGCAGTTATTAAAATTTTAATTTGGAGGCAAGGTTATTTTGTAATAAGGCAATTAAGGTTTCCTACATCAATTAGAACTAGGGTTTAACAATCATTTATAAATAACCTATTGTACTCATTTTGGGGATGGTTGTTATTTTGATGAACGAGAAAAATGGCATTTTGGTCTCTCTTTGGTCTGATGCTAACTCAGTTCTACCTTGACTCTGAGTGGTTTTCCTAAAAATGACGCAAGACAAAAAAAAAAAATTGTTAACAACGGTAAAATAAATGGATATGACATAGGAGTCAGAACCTAGATCTAGCTTGGAGTTGGCACCAAGTAGGAAAACTTCTAGGAGTCAGCACCTAGGGTGGAACTGGAGTCAGCACCAGACCAAAAAAGAGCAAACGGCCATTTTTCTCGTTTATCAAAATATCAACCATCTCCTCAAGAAGTACAATAGGTTGCTTATAAAGGATTACTAAACCTAGTTCTAATTGGCGTAGGAAACCCTAATTGCCTTATTACAAAAATAACCTTACTTCCAAATTAAAATGCTAATAGCATAATAGACAACTTGGACCTAAAATATAAAAATACAATTAACTTGCAAACATAATAATACTAATTAAAAATTTTCTTGCATCTCTTGCATCACATAGTCATTGCTCTAAATCAACATCACTTTATACTTTGCAAACAATGTGGTTATAACATAGTACTTGCGAGGAAATGCTCAATTACTTAAAATGTAAGAAAAGGAAAGGGTCCAGCATGAAGTTGAATATTGACATGGAAAAATTTTAAGATGCACTAAATGCAACTTCTTTAAACAAGTTATTGGGAGTTGAGATCAGTGAGTGACACTCTTAACACTAAACTAAAATAGCTTGTAACTTCACCAAACAAATCCTTGGTAGTTGGGTTTTCAAGATCAGTAGGTAACTCTCACAGTTAACTCTGTTAGCTTGACAAGGAGATCAGTACTCTGGAATGACGGAAAATTTTACTACTTTGGGAACTGCCGAAGAGTCACACCAGGGTGGATCCTCTTCACCTTGTTTTCATTTGCATGGAAAACTAGGTAATATGGCTAGCAGAGAACTGCAGATTAAAGGAATGGAAACCCATTGAGGCATCAAGGAACAACCATCTAATTATCTGTTCCTTTCCTGATAATTTACCAGTAGTTTTAAAAAGACAATTTGAACCCAAAGAAAAACATGGTGTCAATCTTAGTGAAAAACTTTAGCAAAATAGATCCAAAACTTTTTTTAGTCTTTGTACCAGAGAGCTGCAGGCTGCAGCGCCTATTCATTCATCTTCTCTATTTAACTATTACCAAAGGCCAAAAAACTCAAGCTATTGTAGTTTAGGCCTGAGTGAGGTGATAATGTGCACAACACCCACTGGGTGCATGTACAATTTACGCTGAGAGAGAGAGAGCATAAGTCAAGGATGAGTCGTGCATTCAAACACTATTCCAAAGGCCAACAGCACTTCCTTCTCCAGTAAGAATAGTTGAAGGGTGAGGTTGTGCATTCATAACCCATGGATATGTATATAACTTACTAATAAAAGGAGAAAGGGAAAACCAAAAACCAATTACAGAAGACCAAGAAAAACAGTTGGGATTAACCCTTAACCATTCAAAAGTGTTAAAGCACAACCAAAATTTTCTATACATAATATATAGAATCAGCAATCTCTTGTGTCTTAATTTTTAGCATATGTAACCTCTATCCAAATAGAAAGACCACTTTACAAAATCCAACTGTTAAAGGGATCTTTGATTTAGTGCACTACAAATCACCAAAATTCAAAACTTAGAACTCCATCAATAATGTTCTGTAACATTTCAAATTCTCCCTTTACAAAGGTAACTTAAGGAACCAAAAAACTTTGAGTAAAATGCACTTACAACCTCTGAACTTTGGGGCAGTTGCACTTGCATCCCTGTATTTTTATTTTAGCCAATTTAGTACATAAACTTTAGTACTATTGCACATAGGCCCCCTTAACCCTTTTTTTTTTTACCAATTTAGTACATAAATGTTGGTATCGTAATAAATAGAATAGACCCTCTAAATTTTTATGTTGTTGTAGTAAGACACCCTCATTTACATCATTTTTTTTAATGATTAGGTGCAAAAGAGGTTAAATTTGATTGAAAGAAAAAAAATTTAAGGGGATCTAACTACTACAGTATCAAAATTTATATACTAAATTGGCAAAAGAAAAAAAAAATTTGGATAAGTATAGGGGCGTAACTGCAACTAACCCAAAGTTCAGGGGGTGTAAGTGCATGTTATTTAAAAACCTTTATAAATATGACTTTTTAAATGGCGCAAAATTTTGGAATATCCTAAAAATGAATAAAAGACTGACTAAGTATGATTTATGAAAGAACACCCTCCCCCTAAACACACACCGCCCCCCACCTACCCCCCCCCCCCCCCAAAAAAAAAAAAAAAAAAAAAAAGAAAAAGGAAAAGGCAGTTACAATCTTTTAGGCATATTAGCAAAACTGCCCACAAGTGAAAAGGTGATTACCAGATTATCCACTCCCACCTCCTCTAAAAGATGTAGGATTGATTCTTCCAACATTTTCTTTTAACAATTAACATACGTACAAAACTATGCATTGAACTTACATATTTGAGGTGATGCAAGACTTGTTACATAAATATGTGAGTTCTTACTTTTTCAGTGTTTTGCAAGGAATTGCTCATCATCAGACTGCTCTCCTTAAGTTGCCGTGCCAACCCAACCATTTCATCAGTCAAGTCCTCTTGAAGCTTTCTGTGATGAGAGAAATTCAGAAAAGATTTATGATTGGATACAAAATTACACCTATTAATGCTAATTGATATTGTTAGACCTGATTGTTTGTGATTGATGCTATTAAAAGGATTTGATTTAATTTGATTTTTTTATCCTTTTTTTTTTTTTTTTGAAAAGTAATTTTTATAGCATGGTTTTGAAACCTGGACCATTCAAAGAACCCTAAAAGAAAGAAGTTCAAGATTTTTGAGGTCGGACTGAGATCAAATTGAGGTCAAATTATGATGATGTCATTATTAATTTAATAATATTTAAAAGATAAATAAATATATTAATTAGTTAAAATAGAAAAGTTAACTAAACTAGTCCAAATAAATATAGAGATCTATCTTTCAAATGTATTTTTTATATCATAACTTTCAAAAGGCAAATAAGAAATATTAAATCCTAGGTAAACATAAATAGATATTGAGTTTCTCAACCAACAGAATCAATACCGTATATACATACAAAATTAACGTACATAACATTTTTGTTAGAGCTCAATATTCTACTCTTTTTATGTATGCCTATGTCTAAATTATCTTAGGCAATGCCCAAAATGAAGAGATACTAACAAGGTTGTCATCCAATCATACAAAGATCTTAATAAAAACAGCTTAAGAACTTGATTTGGGCATTTTGGCATCCAACATCAAAAGTTCTACAGTTCCTTTCAAGCCAAATTGTCCACAACACAAAAAATAGAACTGCTTTCCATATTTTGGAACTCTTGTGACAATAAAATCTTCCTTGCCAATACTATAGCATCTGTGGTACAGTCTTCAGCATAACCATTAATACCCCAAATAAAGAAAAAATTACCAAATATCTTGCGCCACTGAACAAAGAAGTAGAAAGTTCTCAATTGACTCCCTGCTATTCTCGCATGTACAAGACCAATCAACAACCACAATGCTTTGTTTTTAAAGGTTATCCACCTTCAAAATATTACCCATTGTTTCTGTTCAAACAATAAAAGCAATCATCCAAGGTACCTTAGTGCGCCAAATGCACCTCCATGCAAAATGTAATCCTATAAATTCTCTCAAAACATCATGATTAAAGCTAACTTCAAACTTTACATTTTTAGTCAAACTCTATGATAATTGATACTCATTGACTAGACAAAAACCTTGAATACAATACGTCAAACAGATACTCTGTGGGTGCTAATTCTCAATCTTGAAAGGACTGAGTGAATTGAGGAGTCCTTATCCATTGCCAATCTAAACAGGTAAAGAAAAAAAGCTCTTTGAAAGGACACAAAGGTCAAATCAAAAGATGAAATTGGGAGCCAACTCCAACGCCAATCTAAATATATTTAGAAAATTTATTCAACCCTGCTCTAATACTTCTTCCATGGGCAAATTCCATTTGATCCCCTAACCACCTCTGTTGTCGAGCACCCTACTTTTATCCATATTTCACATAAATGACACACCTCTCCAAAGATGCTCCTTCTCAACTCCAAACCTCCACAATTAAACTGGATGTATGGATTAGATTGATCTTTCTTTCTTTCTAAAACTTTTAAAAGATAATTGCAGTTGTTGTAGTGGTAAAGTAATTTAGTTCGCCACATAGTTCCCTCACACTATTACTTAAAAAATCTAAAGTGAAGTGAACACTAAAACCCAACTAGCATAAGGTATTTGAGTCAACAACATTTAAGCCCATAAATTTATCCAATCACGTTCATAGTCCATGTTGTGTGAAAAGAACCTTTGATCCATTTTAAACAACGCATATACTGGAATCAAGGTAGTCAAAGGGAAAATTCACCCTCAATGCACTAGATGCCTAGATTGCCCAAATAGTTAGTCACCGAAAAAGGGGTGTTCTTTTGAATGCAGCTACGTGCCAATATTATATTTATTCATAATATGCAGGATATTAAAAATATACACATTCACAAACCTATCATTGTTAACATCATCAAATATTCGTTCATAAAAAATTAAAATTTTTTATCTAACTTTTTCTTCTTTCTTATAAGTAATTGATTTTCTTTACAAAGAAAGAGAAAAAGAAAATTTTAAATAAAATCATAGAGAAATGAATAAATGAAAGGAAACAGACTTAGCCTTAAAAAATTGACTTGAGACAGCTAACTTATAGTGACACATATAAAAGGTACAACAATGTCTTTCTTAATGCTTATACTTTGACTTGGGTCTATGGTCTTCATTTCGCTGGCACTATATTGACAAGTTTTATTAATTGTGTATAGTCATTTCAGGAAGGTCAAGATTTATTGAAATGAAAAACCTTATTCTACTGGTATTGGAATAAGTAAATTGGTCGTAATTATGCTAAATGAAAGACAAATCTGTTAATTTGATGATATGCACACTCCAAACAGCTGTCACTTTGGCCAAGACATGCACTAGGCCAAAAACAAGCACCTAATTAAAGTCTCCTCGACTGAAAGGTCCAAATCCATAATAAGGTGCCTTGCCTCACCCAAACACCTAGGCAAGATCATATTGCCTTTGACCTCACTGACATAAACATTGCTTTTGTGGACTCTGCTCCGGAAAAACCAGGACCAGGAAATGACCTTTTATGTTTTTTTTTTTATAGGTAAAAAATATATATATATATTCAAGAACACTACCTTATGCAAAAAAACATAAGGCAGAGAGATAATTACAAAGGGAAAAGAAAGAGTAAAAAGAAAAAGAAAGGAAAAGAAACTAAGTACACAGGAGAGAACTAAGGAACATAGGGAGAGAATCACTAGAGGTGAGTTCCCAAGCCCTAGACCAATCAAACAGAGTGCCACTAAGTACACAGGAAATGACCTTTTATGTTATGAATTCATTATTGCATAACAAGAGAAATTTAAAAATTTACCTGTGCTTTTCAATGTGTGCTTGTGCTGCAGCATCCAGTTTGACAGGTGCAGATGAATCAGCCTCAGTAGTGTCATGAATTCTATCTTCACTATTTGACACAGGCCTGGTCAATAAACCAAACTGTTTAGAGTTGTCAAACCACGACATAGAAAAGAGCCAATGAGCTAAACAAATCATGATAGTTCCAATTCACATACACAAATCTTCTTCTTAGTCTAGGAGTAGGAAGAATGTGATTTTCTCCTGTTTTAGAAGGGCTTTCATTTACAGCAGTCTCTTCCCAGGGATCCTGGGATACTTGGGTATCAGGTGTAGTCTGAAAATGGGAAAAGTATTAGGATCAAGAAATTCTATTCTAACATGTGAATGTAACTTAGGAATATAGAAACAAGGTAATCTCATAAAAATAAAATTATATAGGGAGTCACAGGAAAACTGTGACAAATCACTGCATCAGATTTCAGATCAGACAAGTGCAAAATAAATATTACTTTCATTATCCAAGTGTAGTCAACCAAGAACAACATTTTGTGAGGTTTATAATAATTCAAGAAGAAAAAGAAAGAAACAAAAATAGAGAGACAGAGAGAGACAAATCAACAACCTTTACCTATACAATACTTGTATCAAATAGAACTAATCAGAGCCATGATTTCACACCAGTGAAAAGAAATGAATAGTAATACAAGAGACTCATTTCAAGGCCCATTGGGTTTGAATTGAAAACTTAAACCTGTTATTCACATATAAGAATCAATTATGATGTTTGGATTGGAACACCCAGTTTCTTTAAATTTTAATTCATTACAATAAATTCAAGATAAAAGCAGTATTGGATTTACAGGCTATTCGATGCCCATTCCCCTCTCTGTTTAGTCTTCCCATATATCACTTAACCACCCCCAACCCCCCACCCCTCAATTAAAAAAAAAAAAAAGTATTCATGCCACTTTCATCACTACTGACAAACTCTGTACGGATTTTACTCACCAAAATCATTCCAGCTTCCCTCCAAATTAATAGGAAATCATTCCAGCTTCAACTCATAACAGAAACATAATTCTAAAAATTACAAATTTAACAGTACTCTCCTTCAATGACCAAAATCTTAAGTACCTATGTAAACCAACATATAATCCTGCTTATAATGTACACGCACCAATGGGGCAGCTAATTTGGAAGCAATTGCTTCAATCTTCTCTGAAAAATCATTGACCACTGCCTTTGAAACCCTGTACGAACATGTTCAAGAGATGTTTAGACAAATAAGAATGCAATCCTAACAACCATAATAGCACCAGTAGAACACCTGAATCAGCAACCCAAAAAAACAAGCGTGAAGATCACTATCATTTCAAAGTCAGCCAATTGCAAAATGGTTCTTGTCAAACATGTTTTCATTGGATCTAAAAAATAACAATGGAAGATGAACTTTTTTGATAAATGAAGAATTAACTAACTATTATGTAACAGAATACAAGTAACCCTAGAAAAAAGTGTTAAATCGTGCATAAGTAGCACTTTCTATTAAAGAAATCTTTGTAGTATGCAATAAGTATCTTTTCAAAGCTAATTCAGTCAAAGATTTCTTGTTGGAATTATAATGAGCAACCATCAGCATTAATTCCATTTAAAATATGAAAAGAAGGGGAAAAAATGACTTTGAGTCCAAGATTAATTACTTATGTTGCAGCAGGGGGAAAAAGTGACTGAATATATATATATACACACACACACACACTAAAATCTCTACCAAACCTCAAAAACCTTAATGAAACATCTCAAATGACAATTTCAAAGTAAGTTTAGATTTCTTTAGAGGCTTAGGATTGGAAAAACGTTCTCTTTCATTCCTAGAATTATTGGTCTCAGCAATCTTTCCTGTGACCTATGACATATTAGGTCTTCCAGTATATTTCATTGAGTTAATTACTCAATACTTTTTAGTCCAAAGCTGACCTGATACACAATAAATTGACTCATTGCATGGACTTTGAAATTTCTTACAATTTATAACATTGAACAAGTCCAGACAAAACCCTTCCATATCAATACATATCAGGCTATACGTGTCTAACTTTCCAAATAAGCGAAATAAAATACATTCCAAAAAATGTTGATCAAACAACTAACATTAAGTTTTGTAGCCCAAGCCAAAGCTGTGTTAGTCAAAGGTAACAGGGGTGGCCAAGGCAATAAATCCCTAGATTGCCTACAATGCTTAGTGCCAAAAAGGCACCCACCCTAGGTGAAGCCAGGGACCAATATTATATTAGTAAATAATATATTGCATATTATAAGTATACTAATACTCCTAAACAATATTAGCATGTTTATCATCATTTACCATTGTTTCACACTAAAACGAAAATCTAATTTTCTTCAAAAAGAACGAGTTATAGACACATAAGATAAATGAATTAAACAAAGGTAACAGGCATAATTTTGAAAACATAAAATGCTAGAAGATGATTTCTACAAAGAGCCACATGTGACATAGTGCAACACAGTTAGAAAAGCACAAAAATGACAAAGTGTGTGTGTGTGTGTGTGTGTGTGTGTGTGTTGGATAGGTAATAGAGATTTTATTGATTAAAAATCTTCTCATGAATGATATACTTGATTATATTTATTAATTTATATAGTTATTTAGGAAGTCAAATAACATTAGATGAGAAAATATAGATTAAGGCCATAAAGGGATGTGTAAATTGAAAGTCACTACAGTTAATAAAAGAGCATTAAGTTTAATGAAGCGCACACTTCTGTCACTCTGTCACCCTGGCTAAGGAGCTTGCTTGGAGCCTTGCTAAAGTCACCTCCCTAGCATAGAGAGATAACCAGAGTATGGATTTCACTACTAACATTTCTGCGAAACAAAATTGGCTATTTGTTTATAGGTATGAAACACAATTGGCTATGGATTCAATACCCTCCCTTGTGTAAGTTAATTGTACCCACTAGGAGGGTTTTTCATTCACATGATCCCCATTCTAAAGTAGGACAAATTGGGGAATTTGTCAAGAAAAACTTAGTTGGTTTTTTTAATAAATTTTCATACGTTATTTATCAAAAAAAAAACTACCATGGGCACTTATTCTTGGGCTTTACCTTAATTTTAGGCTTCCAAGGAAGATAGTTTTTCTAACCACACTATGCTTGTGCCATCACATACTTGTCAATCATAGAACTATAAATCATGACAACAGTTTTCCCTACCTTCTGATCTAATTACCATAAGCAATTAAGCACCTAACGTCCTTAGAAAAAAAAAAAAGAAAAAAGACCTACAACCTAGAGCTTTTTAGTTATCCCTTGTCATTACCTTCTAAAAATGAAGCTAGGGAATATCTAAAAATTCACTATAGAAATAAAATATTCTAAAAGAATGAAAGGAAAATAATATTTGTTCTATGTGGCTTGTATTATCTTAAAATTCACCATATGCAGGCATTTCTACTACAAGGAGACATGTTTCTTTTGAGTTCACAACTCGGTACCTGGCCTGTTTAGTATTGGGCTCTTTCCTTTACTACAGAAATTAATAAATTTTGATCAGGCAAAACAGGACTTTTTCTATTTGTAAGTAACACATGCACCCTATGGATTTTGAACGCACAAGCTCACCCTCCACCTTGCACGTTACACTTAAAATTGAAAGAGGTGCCAATTAAACTAGAGCTCATTGGCAATTAGTCCAAGAGGGACTTTGTCAATGATTCATGAGTTTAAAAATCACAACGGAAACTCCTCTAATGTATTATCTATTTTCAAATCCCAACTAAAATAGCAAAAGTATTAACTTTAACTCAAAAACTATTTGCAACGTCTTTATCTTTCTGCCCTCTCTTTCCAACATTTCAACCTGGAAAGAACTCCAACCCCTAAAATTGTATATAATTCACATTTTATACAACCAACCCCTAAAATTGTAATGATTAGAACTTACATCAATGTCTTGCAACCCAAGTCCCCACACAAACTGGACACTCCTATGTAAGCTCTTTGTTTATTTAAAGTGTTGATAACATGGCAAAATCCAATTTACTCATTCCTTTTTTTTCTTTTTCTTTTTTAAAAACTAAAAATAATAATAAGCTCTAAACACAATCCACTCAATTACAAAATTGATGGATAGGAATTTTGAGGAACACCATGGTGGAGTTTCCCTAAGAATCTAGAGGATCAACAAGGCTTCACGCCCCATGCCGGGCCGCCTTCCATTCAACCCGCTAATAACCATACCCAAGGTTGGCACTACCAACCTCATCAATGACCTTTTATATGGGCTCAAAATAATTGCACATTGCACAAGTACATAAAGATACTAATTAAAAAGGTCTCAAGTCACCAATTATCATGTTTAGTATAGATGGAAAACCATGGTATTGCAAAATGAACTAGAGAGAGAGAGAGAGAGAATGGTGACCTTGGTAAGCCTTCGGAAGTTCTCTCTTCAGCCAGCTGTTCCAATTGTTCTCGTAACGTAGCAACATACTACAAAATTCACATGCATATTATACAGAAATTGGTATTTATTTTTCACTATAATAAAATAATTGCTAAGATATACAAGCAACATATATCAGAAGAGAAGGGAGATGTTTAGACAGACGTACATGTACAAGTTTTGCCTGGTTTTTTTTGTTGAGGTGCAGCTGCAAGCAACCTCTTCAAGTTCACTTCCGTTTTACTAATTCCCATCACAATATCCTAGACAGCAGCATTGAGAATAAACAAATCCAATTTCAAAAAATCAAACGAAACTCAATTTAATTTTGAGAAAGCAAGGTCAAGATGCTGCCATTAAAAAAAATGATCTTGCGTTGCCTATTGTGAAGAGTCCCACATCAAGTGCACGGACACGGCAATTTTTGCCTGTCGTACGGCGAGGACACGGGAAAAAGAAGAAAGTAAAAAAAAAAAAAAATCCAAACCTGAAACGCAGCGTTTTGAGAGCATCCTTTCCCTTGCACCCAAAATTAGTTTCCTCTCGATCTCTCTCACGCCGATCTCCTCTGCCTCTTCTTCTTCTTATTCCAAATATGCCCTAACATATTTTACGTTTTCCCACTTTTGCCCCACTTGGGAATTGGGTACTTTGGGAGATCAGAGCAGAGATGTAAACCCACGCATGACTTTCCAAAACAAAATTTTTTGTTTTGTTTTTGTTTTGTTTTGAGCGTGTCGTTGTGATAATCTAACTAAAATACTACTACTAGTAAACAACACAGTGGCATGTAGCAAATTGCAGAATCCTATTCCCAATTGGAACAGAACTCCCATTCATATTCCGAAACCAAACATGAAGAAGAAATAATAATAATAACCATCAGCAGCAGGATGACAAGGGTCGGGTTCAAATTTTTAGGAGGGAGTTACTAGTATCCGGTTCCAGTTTTTTCTGTTCTTTTTTTTTTTTTTAACAAAGTTGTCTCCTTGATTTGAACAGCTGTTCCTTTGTCCTTCCCGGAACAGGAAGGGAATTTGAGTAAGATGGATCGCCCATATGAGTTGTTGGCCTCTCCAACTCCAACGCCAACTCCAACGATGAGTGATGAATCTATGTTTAGCAATCTTCCAGAGCATGCATATCGTTCATCACATCATCCTTTCTTTTCTCGGAATGGCAGACATTGTTCGGCTGAGCTTCACATCCAAAAGTTGTAGACAATCATGTGTGTCTATATCATCTTTAAATTTTGATGCCCTGAAGCTGCAGTATCCTACATTAAGAGGTTTTCAAGACCAACTTATGAATATTAATTTGCGAAAGGTTCCTATTTTTTCGCAACGGGAGGCAGCTTTCTCGGCTTTGTGTACATTCCAAGTTCATTGAGAATCGTACGGAAAGTTCTCGTGTTGTCACGATGTTGCATATGGCGATTGGGTGTGATGTTGAGGTTCATTGAGAATAGTTTGCCAATTTGCTTGCATATTTCATTCTGAATCCCTGAAGTCTCTTACAAAGCCATGACTTAGTAGTTATTGTGGCCCAAATAACTCCATTGTAGTCGGGCATTTTTCCTCCAAACTAAATTTGTGAATTTATTGGAGACTTGTTCCATCAGACATGAGATAAATTAATGTGAGCCTTGATCTATTGAAGAAACGGTATGGGCCTGAGTCCAATTTTTATGGTTTTAGGGAGGTAAGGGCCATGGACCTACCATTTAACGTTGGAAATGCCATAGACCGTGAGTCTAGTTCGTTAATAGCTGAAGATTTGGGCCTTCAGCCCATTTCATGATATAATTAGTTTTAGACCTTGACCTGATTTTTGAAGTAGCAAGGTTTGGGCACTGAGCCCATTATATGAAGTGAGGAAAAATATTAAGCTATGAGTCCAATTTATGACGTAGATTAGATGGTCATAAACCAAAGCAAATTTATGAGTTCTTTTAACATTATCTTTATATATAAGGATCCAGGAGTTGCGGTAGTTATTCTGAATTTCCACTGTTGTACATTGGGAGTTCAGTAGTAAACACATTTGCTGATATAGATCAATTATTTTTTATTAAAATAAAAATAAAATTAAGGGTTGAAGATCATTAAAGAAAGATTGAAAAAAAAAACAAAACAAAGGCAGGCAACAGATCTATTGACCAGCTGAGCAGCCGCAGTTGTCAGATGAGTATGAATAGAATTAGATTGGCTTTGCCTGCAAAATGCTTAGGTATTAGGCCTTACCCAAAAAGTATATAGAACTAAACATATTTAGATTAATTTGGATCATAAATGAAAGGGACTATAAGCTGATTTGAATTTAAAAAATTAAGTTCTACACTTCTACCCTACTGTTTTCTCTCAACTAATTTATTCTGACATGTATGTCTTCACAAATAGCCCAGTCATTCCAGAGACCAAAATAAGTTCAAATTTTAAGCTTGCTCTATGCCAAATTCCCAACGCAGTAATCCCTTCTGTTTTTAGAAAACTAATAACAAAATCCAGAAGTATATAATATAATGCAAACATCACAATATAATTTGAGGTAGGACCAGATAATAAGGAAACAAGAGATAGAGAGAGAGAGCAGACAAAATTTGATCGGTGTTAAAAGAATTTTCTACTTATACTACTTTAGTGGTAAAAAAGAAGTGAACATCAGTATTGCAGTTATCTCTACTAGTCATGATAACAACAAACAAAACTGGCATAAGCAATAGCAATGAATTACCAGAATGGTATTCAACAGAACACATTTTAGTTCCTACCCTGCACTCACAGATCATTGTAGTGTTTCGAGCCCAATCTCAATTCCCAAGCTCCACCAGAACATTTTAGTCCTTAACTAATACTCAAAGATTGCACTAGCATTCCAAAACCAGTCTTAATGCCCAAGTCCACCAACACGTTAGTCATTACCAACACAAATTACAGTAGCATTCCAACACCAATTTAATACCCGAGCTCCAGTCCATAAGTCTCTTTAGGCATCAGCAAAGCACTAGAACACTCGAAACTACAGCAAGATTCAGCTTTTTGTGGTACAAGTGACACACAGCACCCTGAGCAAACAAACAGCGGTGGAACAGTCTCAGTATCCTCAATGCCACAGCAGCGAGTGTGTTGCCACACCTCACAAATGTCACATGCCACCATCCTTTCTCCATCATCATCTTGAGCCCCACATTCGCATCTCACCATCCAATTGTCAGCCCCACCTTGGTAACTCAATCGATTCTCGACGTCTATCCCGCTTCCTCTCACATGTAGTTCCACACCAGACTCAACTACCCCAAAAAGCACTTCATTATCCTCCAACTCCTCCAGGTCTTCAATCTCCATCACCTCAAATCCTTCAGTAATACAGTAAGTGTCCCTCAGTGCACACTCCACCGCTAGCTTTAACTCTCCAACTGTTGCATGCAGTGGAACTACTACAATCTCTCCTGATGGTAACTCCTTCAATTCAGTTCCTATATCACACAAACTTGGCATCAGTCGGCAAACGAATGTCAATAACTGCTCCTCTTCATCAATGAATGGCCACTCCTTCACAAAATGTTTACTGTCTAGAACTGCCTGAGTTGCCAATTCCACCAAATGCGATCCTGGATAATCCAAAAGTACATTTTTATACAGATAAACCACATCACTATAAACATCATTCCCTGGCACTAGAGCTGGTGCTGGAAGGGGCTTTGGAAAATTTTCTGCCGCTGGTTCAGAAACCTTAACTCCATGACCAAGCTCATGGATTGAATATTCCAAAATCCGAGTTGTTGGGTTAACTGTACGACACACAACATGACTACCAACAATTACATTATTCATTGATTTTAGCACATAATCCAGCAAACCTGTGTCACCGATGTGAAGCCGTGCTGCATCTCTAAGATCTTGCCGGGTCATTCCACTATGACAATAGTTTTCTGCTTTCTTCTCTTTCAATGCATCTACAATCACTTCTGCCGCAAATTCTAGTCTTCTTGCAGGCCATCTGCTATCCATATTAGCAATTGCAGTCGAGAACCTTTTATAATTCTGTGGTTTTTCCTTTGCAAAAGGCTTGTTTCGGAGAGTAATTCTGCTTGAAGCTCTGGATATGGAAGATAGAGCAGCAGTATCACTGTTTAATTTCAAAGGAGCACGAGAGCACTTGACAGTTAGCATAAACCTTAGAAGATCTCTGATTGTCACCAGCTGGGTTTCACTCATATCTCTGCAATGACGAATTATTTGCTTGATTTCTTTGTATTGGTCTGTGTTACTAAAGTCTAGGATGATTTTGTCAAGTTCCAATGAGGTAAGAATTTCAATAGCTTTATTGTAATTGTGCTCTGCCACTCCGAAGCTTCCACGGCAAAATCTATAACCCCATCTACCAAACCAAGAATGTCCATAAGCAACCCCATAGAGCAATCTAAGATCCATTGACCTTTTCTTTGACACATCCTCAACTGTGATTTTCCTGCAAAAGAAAGAAGACCCCCCCTAAATTTAGAGTTTTCATAAATCAAAAACAGAAAAACCAACAACTTTGTATGGAATTTTGGTTACCGGGTTCGTAGATTTTTACAAATCCGATCCCACAAATCCATGATTTCTCTGCCACATAGATACTTAGAACCCCCTTCAATTCCATTGATGCAGAGCAAATGACCAAACCCGTTGCAGTGAATCAAACCATGCAATAGATGGGTCTGAAGATCAATGACATGATCAGCCAAGGGCTTATTCCATTCGCTATCTACTGGGATTATCAAATGATACTTTCTTTTGGATACAAAATGATTACTCCAACCTAAAAAAAAAAAAAAAACCAAAAAAACCATTCACAAACCACAGTTCCTACTACAATTATTATGACATGTGTCACAGCAATACCAAATGATTAAATCTTCCAACATAAAGGACAGCAAATCCAAGTCAGAAATAGAACAGACACTCAATAAACCAAAGATTCCTAACAAATATCCAAACCCAATTCCCAAAAATCAAAACCCCCAAATGAAAAATTACAGCAAACCCATTTCAGGAAATGAAGAAACAATCAAAATTAGGACAAAAAATCAAGAGCCAAACCTGCACATCTGCAGTGATCACAGTAGGGTCTCGGAGAGTACTTGACATCCTCTTCAATGGTGTACAGAGGGACAATGAAGCTTTTGGTCTCATGCACAAGGAGAGTACACCAAGCTGGCATGCTTTGGACATTGTTGTCATCAAGTTCAGCGCATTGTTGAAGAAACAGCCGGATATTGTCACGAAAGGCGCCTCTTGGATCGATGGGACAACCGGGGTCTCCAAACGTGTGAAACCCATAAAGCTGCGGCCTTCGCTTCCTCTTCTTGCAGGCCTCAAGAATTGGGATTGACATGCTTAATACTACCAGTACTAGTACTAGTACTAGTTTCCAAAGCCTTAATGCTTCTTTCTCATCCAAGAATTTGATTCTTGAGTTTCTTTCACAAAAGAAAAACCCACCCAAAAAAAAAAAAAAAACAGAGAGAGAGAGAGACAGAGAGAAAGATTGAGTCTTTGGGTGTTTTGGTTTTCAACAAAAGTGGCAGTTTAGTTAGTTGAAAGGCTCATGTGTTTGTTACATTTGCCAAGCCCGCCAGAATTCGAACATGAGTTCGAAATTCCAGGAGTACCCCCCCTTGCTATGAGTTATTTACGACTTTACTATGGAGTGTTCAGAGTGATGCTTATGACTTCAGATGGGTGTTGTAGTCATTTGGTGTGGTTTTATGACTTTTAGGGATCCAATGGCTGACAATGTACACCTGTGTTTGAAAGGTTTTATCTCCGCCGTTGAGCTTTAACCGGAGGAGTTAGTTAGTAGTTTTTTTTTTTTTTGAAGCCAATAATTTTCAATCCCACGTGGATGGGTATGTTTCAGCTGTTGACACGTGTGAGTTTACCTTGCAGGAGCCAAGCAATTATGTTGGGGGTTAGAAAAAGGAAAGATAAGATTGTCAAAATTATGATCTTACCTAAATTTAGCGAAGAGATCAATGATTGTAAGTGTGAACGCCCCAAGTTGTGGCACTGTGTAAGTCATCACGTTTGTCAAATAAATTTTTTCTGAAGTGTTACTTGATGCAGACTCATCCTAAACAAGAGCTGTGAAATAAACTACTAACTTAAAGGTTAGGATGGGATGGAGAAATGAGTCATCACATCCAACTTTGACCCATCATAGATGTCCAACTTAAACAAACCAAAGTTTGGAGTTAAGGATCGAACTTAGGAAGGAATTAGGCATCCAAACCCACTTGATCGAATGGATCAATCTCCACTAGTGTTATTAGGTCATTGTTAGATAAGAAAAATATTAAGGTGGATCCCTAATTCCCAATTCTAACCATGCACTTATACATTAAATGAAAAACACACAAGGAAAGATATTCAAAAATCATATCATAACATAAAAGCAAATGGGTAAAGATTAGGTCAATGCTCCTGTGCACTAGATCTAAGCCAGTTCCAAATATAATACATTTTATAATTATTTTTTTTAAGATGGCAATCAAGTCAAACCAAATAAAATATACAAAGTCAGCCAATTAATTAGAAGTAACACTAATCCTGAGGGTCCTCAACCCTATAAGGGTATGCTTATGTATTGGTTATCCACTCTTATATAATTACAAATAATAAACAAAAACAAGAAACTGAATATTTTGCAAGGAATGGCATAATGTCCCAATTTTCTTACCCAAATCATCAGAGTCAAGATTTGAAGTTATCTGTAAACCTTTAGTACAAACTTTGTTGTGTAATATTATTAAAAAAAAAAAAAAAAAAAAAAAGATCGAATGCAATATGTTGCAAATCCAAAGTATGTTGCTTGAATTAAATTATAAACTTGCTCCTTTTTTTTTTTTTTCTTTTTGATCTAAAATTAGAAATTTACCTAATCTACCCTACTCCCTCCCTCCCCAAAGCTATTATCATTCCCAAGCCTTATGGCTTGGAGTTACACCATGCCGCATAGCTGGCGTGTGTGTAAATTCTGAACTTGCTTAACCATTGTAGAAACACACCTACTAAATGCCCATGAATCATGGTAAAAGGGGTCTGATCCAATTGCATAAATTGATAGGTACATGACAAACGAATGGAAATGCAAAATATACAAATGGTTATTTAAATATAATTTTAGTCAAGATTGCTAATTTTTACATCTTTATTTTTATTTATTTTCATGTTAATTAATTATTAAAATAATTATTACTTTATCATAATTTGACCTATGGTTAACCTTTGTCCAAACTTAAAATCTTAAACCCTTCATCTTTTAAGTTCTTTAAACAGTTTGGTACTGCAAGATTTTTAATATTATTTCATTTAAGCCAAATCGAGGACGAAAACTAAATCCGAGAAAGGAAAGATTAATCATGAAAATAAATTCAATGTGTGCACATAATTATCTTCTTCTTTATTTTTTATTTTATTATAAAAAAATCAATAGTTGAGGCCATTAGGATTTGCAGGGACGGACCCACGCTTAGGCAGGGGGGCCATTGCCCCCCCCCCCCCAAAAAAAAGATTTTAAATATATATACACATAACATTCAAAAGTTTTTTAGATTTTATTGAGTTTTTTAAATTTTGGTCCTAATAGCCTCCCAATTAAAAAAAAAAAAAAGTTGGTGTACATATGTAATTTGAAAAAAAAAATTGCCCTTAAATATATATATATATATATATATATATATATATATATATATATATATATATATTTGGATCTCTTCTGAAATAGCGTTGAGTTCTATTTTGATAAATATGTTAAAATGTTTAAAAAACACTTATTTTATATGTAGTATTTTGTTAAATATGAAATAGATGTTAGTTTTTATTTCCATAAAATAAAATATAAAAAAAATTGTTTTAAGCTTTGCCCCGCAGATTCGAATCCTGGTTCCATCCCTAAGGATTTGAGTCTTAGATGTCTCCATTGGAAACAATATGAAGTATTAATTAGTTACAAAACTTTTGTCGTGCACAAAAGTAGCTTGAGGCACTAATTTTGCATGCAAAGTTACTGCAAACCAATTATATTATAATAATAATAATAATTAATGATGGAAGAAATTTAGTGGACCATTGGTCCGAACACAAGTTTTAGAAGACCATTAAAATGTAAACACTTAATCAGAGAGCATTGATGGGGTGTCGGTCTTAGCTTTTTCAATACTTAAGTCAAAACTCACAGGGAATAGAAATGAGAAGAAAATGGTAGAGTTTCTAGGGTTTTTACCCAGACCTTCGAATGGAGGTGAACTAGTGCTTATATCGAGGTTGCTCTTGAGTCTTGCCCATGTGCTATCCCCATGATTCTCTCCAAGAGTCTTGCCCCCTATTTTAGACAATGTCGGCTCAATGGGTGAGCCAAATAGGCAACCGCCTAAGGCCCCCAATGAAAAATGGCCCCTAAATTTTACCAATAGAGATATTCTTGTACCAATAGAAGTATTAATTAAGCCTTAAATATTCACCAATAAATAGAAAGTAGTTGTTTTTTTATACAAGAAAAACCAGTTAAAGAAAAATATTTTCATTGAATGGGTCAATCATTTAATCTCTCACACATAAATATTAAAAGAACTCATTAATCTTACACTAGTAAATAAATTATACTCAAATTCTATTTAGAAATATCAAATATATAACTTTATTAAACTTTTCAATCATAATTTTTTAGCATTTGGTTACTTCATTCAATAAATAGTGCTTATTTTAGCTGTATAGTCATTGAGTAATGCGATGAGTTTGTTTTTAATTTGTAATTTTTTTCTAAAAAAAAAATAGATTTTAAATGAAAAAAAAAACCAAAAATTAAATAAATATTTTATTAATATTCAAAGTATAAGAATAGACCTCACTTAAAGTTGTCGTCTTGGCCCACAATACCTTGAGCCGGCCCTGATTCCAAAAGGCGGTATCTCTCCATATTAAGGTCTCTAGGGGCAGTGCCACCTTATGGCCAGGGTGGTCCCAAGACCACCCTGACCGAAAAAAAAAATATACATAATAATTTAAAATATTATATTTATCTACCTTTAAAAAAAATTTGGAAACACCTTGAATTTTTTTTTATGCCATTAAAATTAAATTTTGGTCCCTAATTTGAGCAACTTAACAATATATTAGGGTCTTTCAAGCAAAAAAAACCACATGCTTTTATATTCTTTTAAGCCTATACTATGACTTTACTTTTAGTTTTTGCTTTACCTGACATACTGTATGTGGGGAGTAAAAGGACCCGAGCAGGCATTTGGGCCTTTGGGCTCTAACAAGGAGGGCCAATATGTTCTTAATTAAAAGCCTGTCAGTACTGCAAATCGGCCCATACGCCGAGAATTCGAGGATACATCCGAGAATGAATTTCTCCTCGGATAGACCGGATAGAACTCGGAGATTTACTATAAAGATCAAGGCAGAGTTTCGGAAAGACTGTTGGTTAAAAGGGGGGATCCCTGAACCCTCTAGATGCACCGGTTTTAGAGAAATATCTTAGACAAAGGCTGCCACCTCCACATTAAAGACCCTGCACCTACCTCCCTGACCGCATTAATGGGGAAGTGACCCCTGAACAATAGAACTGAAACTTCTGGTTACTATTTAAAGCACTAAGAGAAGAAGCATCGAGAGGAGGAAGATTTAAGCAACACGTGGATAAAGCACCAAGGGAAGAAGTATTTAAGGGGAGTGAAGGCCAAAGAAGTGGGGATCGATGAGTGACCAAGAAAGAAATTAAGAATTGTAACCTTTAAGAAAGAAAGAGAAATAATATAAAAGTGGTCCTCGGCTTATGTCCGAGGAGGTTCCTTTGCAATAATCATCTACTATTTGCAAGTATCGTCACACCTTAGCCTGTTATCAAGTTTCCAGTATTTCTAAACTAGATTTCATACCCACACTCTACAAATTTTATTGTTTAAGACTCATTGGGCCTGAGCCCATAGTTGTCTTTA
Source organism: Castanea sativa (assembly GCF_040712315.1). Taxonomy (NCBI): domain Eukaryota; kingdom Viridiplantae; phylum Streptophyta; class Magnoliopsida; order Fagales; family Fagaceae; genus Castanea; species Castanea sativa. The sequence goes on along the minus strand of NC_134013.1, from coordinate 53,683,409 downwards.
GGTCCAGGTGCAATTGTGCACTTACAATTGGCACCGTCTGTGGGGAATCTAGTCTTGAAGGAGCTGAGATACTATGGCAGGCCTAGGCTCACACCATGCAGAGTCTCAAGGATCACAACCTGAGGATCTTTTCGAACGTCTTGAGCATCGGAGGGATCGAGAGGGAAGTGTTCATACGGAATACCCTAGAGCGAGCCATACTTATGGCGGAGGCAGCACCACCCACGAGGATGGTGCTAAAGCCATGCAGAAGGAGATTAATCATTTGAAAAGGAAACTGCGCCACGTCAGACGCAAGCATTCACCGTACTCATCTAATCCTTCTTCAGTGGAGGTCTGGGGAAGTAGCTACAGCTCAAGGTCATGGTCGCCCCCCAGCGCAACGTCCTCTTGTGAAGAGGACGACCCACCAGCTCGCAGGTACAAGAAGCTCCCTTCCAGGGGCTTGGGGAACGATGCTATGAGTCGGGCGTTGCACCAACTCTCTAAATCGCCATTCTCACGGAGGATTGAGAAAGGGAGGCTCCCCAGGAGGTTTACCCAGCCTACCTTCACCATCTACAATGGCCGGACTGATCCAGTGGAGCATGTGAGTCACTTTAACCAGAGGATGGCAGTGCATTCTCATAATGAGACCCTGATGTGTAAAGTTTTCCCCTCTAGCTTGGGACCTGTTGCTATGAGGTGGTTTAATGGCCTTAAATCGGGGTCTGTAGGTTCGTTTGGGGAGCTTACTAGAGCATTTGCGTCGCGGTTTATCACATGTAGCAGAGTGCCTCGACCATTGGACTCACTGTTATCTATGGCCATGAGGGAAGGAAAGACGTTGAAAGCATACTTCGACCGATACTGGGAGATGTTTAACAAGATAGATGGTGATTTTGATGAGGTGACACTCAATACCTTTAAGGTAGGCCTTCCTACTAATCACGACTTGAGGAAGTCCTTGACCAAAAAGCCCATCCGCAGCGTACGTCGCCTCATGGATCATATTAATGAATACAAAAGGGTAGAGGAAGACCAGCAGCAAGGAAAGGGTAAGGAGAAGGTTATCCCGTAGGAGAGGAAGGATTTCAGGTTGGACAGATATCACAACAACAAGCCAAGAAGAGATTACACCGGGCAGTCCGGCTCGGCAGCACCTCAGACCGTAAATACTGTGTTCCGAGAACCAGCACACCAACTACTGGAGAAAGTTGGTAAGGAGCCCTTCTTCAGGTGGCCTAGTAAGATGGCGGGGGACCCTGCGAAGAGGAATCAGAATCTCTTTTGTCAGTACCATCAGGACGTGGGCCACACTACCGAGAACTGTCGGACCCTTTGGAACCACTTGGAGCAGCTTGTCAGTGAAGGAAAACTGAAGCAACACCTTTATCAACCTAATGGGCAGGGCAGTCAGTTCGGCTCAAATAATCAGAAGAATAATCAATCTCGGCCGGCATTGGGAACAATTAATGTTATCTTTGCTGCACTTGGCAGGACCGGCTCATGTCCCACCAGGGTGATGGTAGTTTCGCATCCTCAAGTTGAAGAGGTAGGCTGCAGGCCGCAGGCCGAAGAGGTTGAAGGTGAATTTACCCGCCTTGGGATTTTCAGAGGAGGATAAGGTTGGTACCATCCAACCCTATGACGATGCTCTTGTGGTCACTCTTAGGATAGGGAATTATGACGTAAATAGGGTGATGATTAATCAGGGCAGCGGCGCAGATATCATGTACCCTGATTTATTCAAAGGGTTAAGGTTGAAGCTGGAGGATCTTACTCCTTATGACTCGCCACTTATAAGCTTTGAAGGTAAAGCTGTTGTACCGAAGGGACAGATTCGCTTGCCCGTTCAATTTGGTTCAGAAACGGTTGAGGTGGATTTCATTGTGGTTGACGCGTATTCCCCATACACAGCCATCCTTGCTAGGCCATGGCTGCACACTTTGGGTGCTGTCTTTTCTACCTTGCATGTTAAGGTTAAATTCCCCTCGGGGGAATATGTTGAAGAGATCTTCGGTAGCCAATCGGTGGCCAGGCAATGCATATCAGCTGCAGTGCTGCATCAGACAGAAGCGGAGTCCACGGCTTTGATCATCAAAGACTTATAGCAATTAACAGCTCCAGATGCGCCCGATGCGGTGACAGGAGAGGAAGCCCTATGTGAGGGTTTGGAGAAATTTTTGATAACGGATGACCCTGAAAGATTCTTTCAAATGGGCATATGTTTGCCACATCAGGAGAATATGATTTTGTTGGAATTTCTGAAAGACAACATTGATGTTTTTGCGTGGGATCCTTACGAGGCTCTGGGCGTAGACCCAAGTTTCATTTGTCATCATCTAAATGTCAACCCCGCCTTTGTTCCGAGAAGGCAGCCACCTCGGCGTTCCTCTAAGGAACACTCCGAGGCATTATCAAGAGGAAGTGCTCGGACTCGAAGTGGGGCTATTAAGGAAGTTTTCTACCCTGAATGGTTGGCACATACGGTTGTGATCAAAAAGAAGAATGGAATGTGGAGGGTATGTGTGGACTTCACCGATTTGAACAAGGCCTGCCCCAAGGATTCATTCCCAATGCCACGTATTGATCAGCTGGTAGACGCCACTGTCGGACATCCTCAGATGAGTTTTCTAGATGCCTTCCAGGGTTACCACCAGATTCCATTAGCATTGGAGGATCAAGAAAATACTGCTTTCATTACTCCAACGAGGAACTATCACTATAAGGTCATGCCGTTTGGGTTGAAGAACGCTGGAGCTACCTATCAAAGAATGATGACCAGAATGTTTGAACTACAACTTGGGAAGACCATTGAGGTATACGTAGATGATATGGTGGTGAAAAGTAAAACAATACCTTTGCACGTTAAAGATTTGGCTGACACCTTCCAGGTGCTTAGGAAGCACAAGTTGCGCCTTAACGCCTCAAAATGCTCTTTTGGTGTGGGTTCTGGAAAGTTCTTGGGTTATATGATTACTCATAGAGGTATAGAGGTAAACCCAGCGCAGGTCAAAGCTATTCAGGACTTACAGCCGCCTCCGAACCCAAAAGAGGTCCAGAAGTTGACCGGAATGATCGCCGCACTCAACAGATTTATCTCTCGGTCAGCCGACCGATGCCGTCCTTTCTTCCAATTGTTGAATAAATGGAAAGAGTTTCAATGGACCAAGGACTGCATGTTAGCCTTCCAACAACTTAAGCAATATCTTTCTCGGCCACCCATTTTGTCTCGGCCCGAAGTGGACGAAGTCCTGTTTGCGTATCTGGCAGTGGCCATTCACGCAGTTAGCCTGGTCCTCATAAAGGACGAGGGTGGGATGCAGAGGCCGGTATACTACATCAGTAAGTCTTTGAATGAGGCCGAGGTGCGCTATCTACTTTTGGAGAAAGCACTGCTGGCCGTAGTTCATGCCACGTGGAAGCTTCCTTACTATTTTCAGTCTCACACTGTGATGGTTCTGACCCAACTGCCTCTCAAGTCAGTGTTACGCAGTGCCGATTACACTGGCAAGGTGGCTAAGTGGGGAACCATTTTGGAAGCCTTTGACATTAAATACATGCCTCGCACCTCGGTGAAAGGCCAGGTCCTTGCTGATTTGGTGGCAGAGTTTGCCGAACCATTGCTGGAAGAAACTCTGAAGGAATCACACATGGATGAAAAATCAGTTGGTGTGATCACAGGCGTAGCGCCTCCGACTTGGAGGGTGTATGTGGATGGGGCAGCTAATTAGAGAGGGTTTGGTGTTGGACTTGTCCTGATATCCCCTGAGGGAATTGTCTTCGAAAAATCTCTGAGATTGGCGTTCTCGGCTACTAATAATGAGGCCGAGTACGAAGCAGTCTTGGTGGGCATGAGCATGGTACACAGGATGGGCGGAAAGAAAGTTCATATGTTCTCGGATTCTCAATTAGTGGTCGGCCAGGTCACGGGGACCATGGAGGCCAGGGATCCAAGAATGCAAGAGTACTTGGCCCAGGTCAAATGTCAGCAAGCTAAATTTGATTCTTTCGTCTTATCTCATGTTTTTAGAAGTGGAAACACTCATGCAGATTCTTTGGCCACATTAGCAACGTCCTCGACTCAGTGTTTACCCCGAATTATCCTTGTAGAGGATTTGCTAGAGCCAACTCTTGCCACTGTCAATTCAGCCCGTATCCATCTGATAAGGCCTGGACCTAGTTGGATTGACCCGGTGATATCTTTTCTGAAAAACGACATCCTTCCTAAGGGCAAGTCTGAAGCAGATAAGATTCGTCGAAAGACACCGCGTTTCTGGTTGTCCGAGGATCAGAAACTGTATAAACGATCCTTCTAAGGACCGTACTTATTATGTGTGCACCCTGAATCAACGGAGACGCTTTTAGAAGAACTGCACGAAGGGATTTGTGGGAGCCACACTGGGGGGAAGGTCCTTAGCCCTAAGAGCCCTGACCTAGGGATATTAGTGGCCCGATATGCAGAGGGAGGCTCAGGACTATGCCAGAAAATGCGATCAATGCTAGAGGTTCGCCCCTAATATTCATCAACCTGGAGGGGTTCTCAATCCTCTCTCCAGTCCTTGGCCTTTCGCGCAATGGGGATTGGACATAGTGGGGCCATTTCCGAGGGCTGCAGGAAACAAAAAATGGCTGCTCGTGGGGACCGACTAGTTCACTAAATGGGTCGAGGCTGAGCCCTTAGCAAATATTAGAGACGTTGATTCCAAGAAGTTTGTTTGGAAAAACATCGTTACCAGATTTGGTGTACCACACACACTTATTTCGGATAATGGCGTTCAATTCAACAGCAAGGCTTTTAGGAAATATTGTGGTGATATGGGCATCATAAATAGATACTCCACTCCAGCTTATCCTCAGGGAAATGGGCAAGCCGAGGCCGTTAACAAGGTCATAGTCAGTGGGCTCAAGAAAAGGTTGGACGATGCGAAAGGCAGATGGATAGAAGAACTACCACATGTTTTATGGACCTATTGAACTACGCCGCGCAGGTCCACTGGAGAAACTCCATTCTCTATGACTTATGGAGCCGAGGCAATGATACCTCTAGAATCTGGTTTTCCCACCCTGAAGACGAGTTCTTTTAGCCCAGAGAATAACAATGGCCTCCTGGAGAAAGACCTGGATTTAGTTGAGGAACGGCGCGAGGCAGCTATGGTCCAAATGGCTTATTATCAACAGAAGCTTAAGCGGGGGTATGACGCCTGCGTGAAGTTAAGGCCACTCGCACCTAGGGATTTTGTACTAAGAAAAGTTGTGGGCACTGCTAAGAACCCAGCTTGGGGTAAGCTAGGACCAAACTGGAAAGGGCCCTATCGCATTGTTTCAGTAGCAGGCATAGGGTTGTATTGACTAGCTGACCTAGATGAAAGAATTGTACCACGTCCATGGAATGTAAATAACGTTCGAAGGTATTACTATTAATAAAAGGTGCTTTTGTTGATTAGCAGTTCAAAGTTATGAATACATTAGGGGCTTACAGAACCTTAGTTATGCTGGGTCCTCGTACCTTCTACTTTGGAGAAATTAACATTTGAAGTTACTATTCCTAAGTGTCAAACAGAAACTTGGTTAAGTATGGTCCTCGGACCACTAACCTTGTGGAAATTGATATCTTATCATTTGTTAAACAGAACCTTAGTTATGCCGGGTCCTCAGACCTTCTACTTTGGAAAAATTAACATTTGAAGTTATTATTCCTAAGTGTCAAACAGAAACTTGGTTAAGTATGGTCCTCGGACCACAAACCTTGTGGAAATTGATATCTTATCATTTGTTAAACAGAACCTTAGTTATGCCGGGTCCTCGGACCTTCTACTTTGGAAAAATTAACATTTGAAGTTACTATTCCTAAGTGTCAAACAGAAACTTGGTTAAGTATGGTCCTCGGACCACAAACCTTGTGGAAATTGATATCTTATCATTTGTTAAACAGAACCTTAGTTATGCCGGGTCCTCGGACCTTCTACTTTGGGAAAATTAACATTTGAAGTTACTATTCCTAAGTGTCAAACAGAAACTTGGTTAAGTATGGTCCTCGGACCACAAACCTTGTGGAAATTGATATCTTATCATTTGTTAAACAGAACCTTAGTTATGCTGGGTCCTCAGACCTTCTACTTTGGGGAAATTAACATTTGAAGTTACTATTCCTAAGTGTCAAACAAAAACTTGGTTAAGTATGGTCCTCGGACCACAAACCTTGTGGAAATTGATATCTTATCATTTGTTAAACAGAACCTTAGTTATGCCGGGTCCTCGGACCTTCTACTTTGGGGAAATTAACATTTGAAGTTACTATTCCTAAGTGTCAAACAGAAACTTAGTTAAGTATGGTCCTCGGACCACAAACTTTGTGAAAATTGATATCTTACTATCTGTTAAATTGAATCTTAAATTGTACATCTTTAGGTGTTAAGCAAAATTTTTGTAATGTATGGTCCTCGGACCTTACACTTTACTAAAATTAATGTCTCAGGTTACAAAGTTTGACCATCATGTGGGTTTCCAAAGTAAGGTACCATATACCATTTAAACTAAGTTAGTTTTTGTCAGGTTCTTGAATGTTTTACTTTGCAAAGCAAGTATGCGGATGGCCGTTTAAAGGTTGTAATCGTTCAACTGTTGAAGTTAGACTTATTTATTCCGTTCTTTCTTTAGCTATGTACTAGTAAGAACTTTCATGGCAAGCATAAAAAGGACAAGGTAAAATAAACACAACTCAGATGAAAGTCAAATAAAGTTGTTCTTCATTAATTATCATGGAATACATCGTTATATAAAAAAATTGCAAGTACAGAAAAAGTCCTAAGCTAAGCCCTAAGCTCTTGGAGGGGGGTCTTGATGGGAAGTGCTGCCAGCCTCGGTGCTTTTCAACTCCAACTCAAAGGCAGACAAGACTTGTTTCCCTTTATCGGTTGTAGTTGTTGAAGGAATGACGGGCGCCACACTCTGGCTTTGTTCCTTCTCGGCACCTCCACACCCATCCTTCTCTTTATTGGAACCTTCAAGTTCTGTAGGATCAGGGATGAGTTCTGGCATCAAGGGAGGAAGAGCAGGAGAGGCAACAACAGGAGTCTCTTCTATCTCCTGTATGTCAAGGGGAAGCCAAACGTCCTCGGGCTTCCTCAGCTCGGAAGCTAGAGGAACCCCTGCTACGTTCAAAGCCTCCCCCCAGACCTGCTGACAGTATTCTCGGCACAGGGCCGCAAAGGCTTCTGTCAGCTAGTCCTGTGTTGCAGCCACACCCTCCTGATAACTGGCCTGCTTTGCAGCCTCCAGTGAGTGTCCGAAGGTGCGAGCCTTCTCCCTCATCCGCGCAAGCTCCTTCTCCAAGTCAGAGCGTTCCCTTTGGGCTTGGGAAAGCTCATCATCCTTTTGGTGAAGAAGCTTACGTTGCCCCTTCACTTGGTTCTTCTTCGTTTTCAAGCTGGCTTCGGCACCATCCTTCTCTCTTTTTAGATCGGCCAGCTGAGAGATGAGGTTCCCATTTTCCGCTAGGGCCTGGCCTAGGGACTTTTCTGTCTCTTGCCGTATCTCCTGCTCCATTCCAGCTCGCTTCCGAGAATCCTCCACGAACTTCTCGACAGCGAAAACTTCTTGGATGGCCTGTGATAAATGTCAGGGGGTTAAACGCAGTAAAGTATTTACAAAAAAAAAAACCCCTAGAGTATAAGTACGAAGTGAAACTTACCAAAGCTAAGTCCCTTTTCAAAGAAAGGAACAGCTGAGGCTGGCTCATCTTTTCCAAGGCTTCCATATCCTTGGGCAGCAGAAGAGGACGCTCCAACGCATCTGCCAGGTGGAGGGCATGGCCTTGTTGGAATGCCCTGATGTTAGATTGAAGGGGAATTGGTGCTCCATCCAGTCTCAGTTCGGGAGACTACATAGCCGATGCTCGGCGCACCTCGACCATGTCTCTGATCTCCCTACTTTCAACTGAACGGGCGCGCCTTTTGCCCTTGTCCAGCTTCTGCTTCTGAGCCTGTGGTGGCTGCTATTTCAGCTTTTTCTGCTTGTCGCCACCAGCCCCCTCGGCCTCCACCTTTCTTTTCTTCTTCGGCTCTTCAGCGGGAGGCTTGGGGTCGGCTGGAGGAGGGGGTGGTGGCAAGGATGGGGGAGCTTGAGATCCCCTCGCTCCCTTCTTGGCGACTCTCTCGCCTCTCACGGTCAAGAGGCCCTTAAGCACGTCCATATCTTCTTCAATGGAGCTGTCGTCTGGACGTGCTATCACTAGGCCGGCGATCCCAGAGGTCTCGGCGGGCTCCACTTCCTCGTCAGAAAGGATGACAAACGGGTTTTCACGAGGTCTTTGGACGTCCTTAAGCTGAAACTGGTTTATCTCTTCGTCCAACGTGTTCGACGAAGACACTTGCTCCTCTGGGACAACGGTTGCCTGAGAGTGCGTGGCGAGAGGGATTGCCGCGATGGATTGCGTGTACAGTATGGTGTAGGGGTCATCGGGAATGTCATGGTAGGCTAAAAAGTGCGGTCTGGCTACGTGGATTCTCCTACGCCTCCGGTCACCCGCAACAATTGCGTTCTCGATCTCCTGGAAGTCCGAGGATATAGGGTCGTACCCTAGTATCAAGTGAGCCGCTCTAAGCTGCAAGTATTCACTCATGAAAACTTCTGAGCGTAGCACTCGGTTCAAATCCGCAACGTTGCAGTGGCTCAAGCGCGGGTGCACGTGTTGTTTATTTGCAAGGAAAGACACCAAAACAGACAAACATGGTCAGATTTGTAAGACATGTGATAAATCAAAGTCAAACGGATTGTAAATGTAAATGAACATTTTAAGATGTTTAGATGGAGTTACGGGGTGGGAAGTTAGATCCTAAGGAGTCACACCTAGATCTCCCCATTCGACTAGGCAGTGGGGGCTGTCGTGCCAGTTGCCTGAGGCGATGAGGTAGTCGTCCTTCATGCCTTTATTGGACTTGGGCAGACTGGAAATCAACCTAACTACACTATAGCGGGATTTGATATAATAGCCAACCCTAGTAAGCTTGTGGCATTTGTACATAAAAACGACGTCATGCCAAGTAAGGTTTAAACCCATCTGCTCGTTTAGAGCGTCGACGCTTCCTAAGACTCTAAAGACGTTGGGAGCGCACTGGTCAGGACACAACCGGTGGTTGCGAAGGTATTCCCTGGTCACGCTTCTCATAGGGAGGGTCATCCCACCTTCTATGAAGGCAATCATAGGGATGATAACCTCTCCCGTTTTCCTAGACCCAGCCACGACTTCCGCCGGACAGTATCTTAAACCTACGTCGCTGGGAATGTGGTATTTGGCCCTAAAACCTTCCATCCCAGCGGCGGTGTCAACTAAACACTTAAATTTACCCATCAGAAAGAAACGAAAGAGCGAGTTTTAAGAAGGAGAGTGATTAAGGTGGAAGCCGAGGATAGAATCCGAGGAGAATGGATTAAAGAAAAATTTAGGAACTTACGAGTTTGAAGTTGTGCGAGTTTCCACGGATTTCTGCAGAGAAAAGGCAACTATTGATGTTTTGATGTGATTATGCTCTGGAGAAATAAATGAAGGCGCATGTTTCCAAAGCGTTATGATGTGCGGGAAGCGGCCTCGAAATTGCATCCATCCCGCCAAATTTTCAGGGAGCAACAAGGGCTGTTGGATGCTCATCTCACCGTTGAACATGGGGAACAAGGTGTAACTTACGGTCATAAATGCGCGCGTTTTTGAAATTGAAAGCGCCAAGTGGCATCTTCTGGAACACGAAACGATCTCCACACGCGTGGTTATTTACAAAACGTGTGGGGAAAGTTCTTGTTGGATTAAAACCCTATTTTTCTCCTCGGATGCTGAAAAATAGAGTTTTTAGGGGCTATTGTGGGAAGTAAAAGGACCCGAGCAGGCATTTGGGCCTTTGGGCTCTAACAAGGAGCGCCAATCTGTTCTTAATTAAAAGCCTGTCAGTACTGCAAATCGGCCCATACGCCGAGAATCCGAGGATACATCCGAGAATGAATTTCTCCTCGAATAGACCCAATAGAACTCGGAGATTCACTATAAAGATCAAGGCAGAGTTCCGGAAAGACTGTTGGTTAAAAGGGGGGGATCCCTGAACCCTCTAGATGCACCGGTGTTAGAGAAATATCTTAGACAAAGGTTGCCACCTCCACATTAAAGACCCTGCACCTACCTCCCTGGCCACATTAATGGGGAAGTGACCTCTGAACAGTAGAACTGAAACTTCTGGTTACTATTTAAAGCACTAAGAGAAGAAGCATCGAGAGGAGGAAGATTTAAGCAACACGTGGATAAAGCACCAAGAGAAGAAGTATTTAAGGGGAGTGAAGGCCAAAGAAGTGGGGATCGATGAGTGACCAAGAAAGAAATTAAGAATTGTAACCTTTAAGAAAGAAAGAGAAATAATATAAAAGTGGTCCTCGGCTTATGTCCGAGGAGGTTCCTTTGCAATAATCATCTACTATTTGCAAGTATCGTCACACCTTAGCCTGTTATCAAGTTTCCAGTATCTCTAAACTAGATTTCATACCCACACTCTACAAATTTTTATTGTTTAAGGCTCATTGGGCCTAAGCCCACAGTTGTCTTTCGGTCCAGGTGCAATTATGCACTTACACTATCATTGTACGACTACTTTTCCCTAAACATATTATAATATATATTATACAACTAATTGGTCAAAGTCACGAAAATTTAGCTTTTTTCATTGTACAATTACTTGTCTTTTTTATTTTTCTGATAATTTTGATTGGAAAATAATAGAAGTTTTAGTTAATTAAGTGAATAAACTTAAAAAGTTACTTAATTTTTATATAACATTTATTAATTCATTATATATATATATATATAATAAACTTTTTATTTTTATGATTATAATTAAACATGTGATTGTCCATTCTAAAAAAATTTGATTAAATTTACACAAAAAGTGTCACTAAATATAATGTTTTTATATTTTGCTATCATATTATTAGTAATAAACTTATTATATTTTATTTATATATATAATTCAAAATTTTATTAATTATATTATTTATGACATCACCAGTTTGACCATCAGTCGGATCTTGGTCCGACCAAAAAACCAATAACTAGTCCCTATTTTGGTTGTTTGGTTTATAAAACCATGAAAAAGCCCCATTAAAAAAAATTGAATGAAAATTTGGAAAGAAAAATAATAATAATAAAACCACTAACAAGGCCCAAACCAAATGCCAATAGAAAAGCCCAGGCGAAAATGGGCAAAGGTCAATTTCGCACAAAAAAAATGGGCAAATGCCCCCTTTCCCAAATTAATTAGGGAAATGCCCTTCTTTTGAAACTCGATTTTCTCAAAATCGAGTTTAAAAAAAAAAAAAAATTCTGGAGCCCTATAGCGACGTTTTAAGGAGCCTATAACGACGTTTTAAGGACTTATAGCGGTGTTTTGTAACTCGAGCTTCATGAACTCGAGTTCCAAAATGCCGCTATAGGCTCCTTAAAAAGTCGCTATAAACTTCTTTAAACGTCGCTATAAGGCTTAACTCAATTTTGAGAAAATTGAGTTTCAAAAGAAGGGCATTTCCCTAATTAGTTTGGGAAATTGGGCTTAATGTTACTTTTTTTTTTTTTTTTTTGCGCGAAAATGGCATTTGCCCATTTTGGTCAAAGAGCCCAGTACAAGATTAATCTCATCTCAAACTAAAACTATCACTACTCCAATACCAACACGATTACATTTTTAATTCAACAAATATTTTTTTTTTTAAATCCTCCCTACCTGAGTGCCTTGCGGATTCACAAGTCATTAAATAATTTAAACTAAAACTAAATTAAACCTAAAGGTTAAGAGGAAATAAGAAACTCACTTACTCTCTCTAGCCGTCACTGTTCATCTCTCTTCAACAACACTAACAACAACCACAATTGAACTCTACAAGTTTTATATTGTAATACTCTATGTTTTTACGTGTTTTTTATTATTATTATTGTTGTTGTTGTCTATATATAAATTTTTCTTTTTATTAAATTATATAATTTATACTTCTTGAAAAATACATTAAAAAAAATTCCTGAAACAGCCTGAAACTACATTTGGGCTGTCAAACGACAAGTCAATGGATACTCTCAGAGAAGAAGATCGACAATTTTCCTTATGCTGTGTGAACTGACAGTCTGACACATTGACAAGTTGGTGGAAGGTCGTTATTCTTGACCTATGCCAAGGACAAACATGATTGGAAGAGCTATTCCCATCAATAATAATATAAAATTACATTCATTTGTCTATTTGTTTAAGTGTGCATGAATTTATCCTTTATCTTTTTGTGTAATAGGCCTGGCCATAACCGTATATGTTCCCAAAGGACAAAAGGTATTTGAAGTTAAGTAGTTAATATGTTATCAAATCATAGGCTAGGAAGTAGAGAGCATGGACTTGCCAAATTTAATGTATATCTATTTTACACCCAAAAAAAAAAAAATTTTTTCTTTTTCTATTTTACACACTTATTTTTACAAAATATCAACATCAGTCTATCTATTTTACACATTTATTCAATAAAATATTCATTCATTTACAATTTTTTATTATTTTCTCACTCACTACCTCTCTCTCGCTCTCTCTCACAAACCCAACCACCATCATCACTACCTCAATCGGCGAACAGACCCAACCATCTTCATCATCATCACTTGATCACTCGATCACTCCACACCCAACATGGGACTACTCTGCGAAGCCAAAAGCCATTGGGTGGGAAAGGACTTGCTGTGAAATCAGCTTTTGATCCGGACTTTTATTTAGAACTAAATGATAAGCATTCTGAAGATGATTCCCAGAATTCAATGGATGACTTTAAATACCAGAATAAACTTGTCAGGCAATCAAAGGTTGCCGGAGACACTAAGATCATACGACTTGGAGATGCAGATTATGATGAGAGATCAAGTGACATATCTGATGGTGGTCTTTCAATGGGAACAGATACTGATGGATCTGTTGATGAGTTGATCAAATGAGAAAAACGGAGAGTGAGGTGAGAGTGAGAGCAATTAGAGACAAGGAGAGAGAAAAAATTACTAAAATATTAAATGCAAGTGCTACGATGACCGTGTATATATATGCATGGTCACTGTAGCACTTGTGCATTTATGCACAATTTTACACCCATTGATATGAGTTTTTTTTTTGGGTCAAAATCTATAAAATAAAGGGTTTTTTTTGCATTTTGTAAGACTTTGCATCTACTGATGTGGATGCTCTAAGAGCATCTCCAGGAGTTTGTGTAAATGTTTTTTATTGTCTAGACAGTGAACAATAACATTTATATTTTATTTAACTACTTTTTTCAAAAACACCTTCTAACAGATTCTCTATCATTTTTCCATCTCATTTAAATATTATTTCTTCATTTATTTTTTATTCTTTTTAATCTTTTTTTTTATTCTTCCTCTATTCATTCTCAACAATTATATTTTTCAACTAGAAGTGTTATGTACACAATATTTTTTGCAATACTTTCACAAGAATCATAACGAAATCTTATGTGGAAAGTTGTTACTAATTCTAATTTGAATCCATTACTCAAATTATTTTTTTACTCACCAATATTATCTAATAACAATATGTTACTTAAAATTTATTGTGAAAATATTATGGTAGCATTTCTCCATTTTCATTTCTTATTCTTTATATTATTTTTCCTCTCTTTCATCCATACTTTTTTTTTTCTCTTGTTTTTTCTCCACCACACACGTATACCCACTCCTATCTCCATCCTCCCCTTTTTTTTTCTACTTCTTTTTTCTTTTTCTACTTGATTCCAAAACCTCTCTCTCTCTCTCTCTCTCTCTCTACTTTTTTTCTTTTTCTACTTGATTTCGAAAATTCTCTAGCTCTCTAACTCTCTGTGTGATAAGAAACAGAGAAAGAGGAAGAGAGAGAAAGAACAAGCAAGAGATCGTGCTTGCTCCACCTTTGATCAAAGGATATAGGCTAGCGGAGAATCGGCATTCGCTATGCCAAGCCGCACCTTCCGCTCCACCGCCACTCGTCTTCCTCCCCAACGCAGCCCAGATGGGTCAGATGGCTTGTGTTTTTTTTTTTTTTTTCATTTATTGTTATGATTAGATTAATTTTAAGATTGTGTTTTTGAGTTTGTATTTTGATTATGCTTGAGTTTAGAGATCTTTGAGAGAAAGGATTGTTGTGTTTGTAGCCGTGGTGAGAGGAAAGAGAAAGAATTGTTTTTTTTATTGAGTTGCATGATTTGTTTAAGTAGAAAAATTCATTTGCAGTTGCTACAGTGTTCTCTAGATCAAGAGAACTACTATAGCAACTTAAAAAAAATATATATATAGAAAAGTTTTGCTTTTAGAGAAGCTATTGGAGTGAGTTTTTGGTTTGTTTGTTCTCCAAAATTAGTTTTAGAGAACCTATTGGAGATGCTCTAACTCATACTCCTTATTTCTTTCTGTTTTATTATTATTATTATTTAAGTTCTTAAGGGAACTATTAGTATTTTTTTTTTAGTAAACTAGAAAAACAATTTTGATAGGATTTTAGTAAACTAGAATTATTAGTTTTTTTTTTTTTTGTTGAGAAACCAGACTCAAAGTCTAGGCATTTATTGAAAAACAGAAAACCAAAATACAAAGCATTTAGTGAACATTAAAGACAGCCAAGGAGGCAATGTCAAGTGGCAAGTCTTCCATCCATGCCTGAAAAACATCTCCATATTTGGCTTTTTTAGCTAGCGCGTCTCCTACCCTATTACAAGACCTTTTAACATGCTTGAATTCAGCTTTGGAAAAACTAGAGGCAAACACTATAATGTCATCAATTAGATTGCCGTATGGGGCCTCGCTTGCTCTACCATTGTTTATGGCTTTGATCACTGACAACGAATCACCTTCAATAGTGACTTCTTGAATACCGACTTCAAGTGCAAATTTCACCGCTCTTCTGCATGCCATTGCTTCGACCTCCAAGACTGAGTTAGGGAGAGGGATGCGCTCTGACATGGCTGCTATCACTTCTCCATTACTGTCACGGATGATCACACCTACACCAGCTGAGTGGGAGTTGTTGAAGACAGCGCCATCGAAGTTTGCTTTGAAAGGTTGGGAGCTCGATGGGCACTAGGACTGCGTGGCAATAGTTGTGAGGTTGGTAGTGGGTTGATCTTCTTGTGCATCAAGGAAGTCCTGCAGAAACTTGGCAGCTTGAGGACCAACCAGATTCAGCAGTGGAGATGAGAGACCAATCCTTAGTTGGTTCCGCCGCTGCCAAACATTTCATGCCATGCAGATGAATAGTTTAGCTCTGTTATCCTCTCTTACCTGCAAAAATCTAGATAGGAGGTCAGTAAAATCAGTTGGTGGGGAGGAGATGACTTGGCTGAACCAACCATGCTCCCTCCACACCTGTTTCACCTCAGGGCAGTCCAGCACCACATGCAAAGGGTCTTCAGCCTCTGACTTGCAAACTGGGCATATATTCACATCAACAATGTGCCGCCTGGTAAGATTGTCCATTGTGGGCAAAGCTTTGTTGCAAGCTCTCCAAAGGCTTTGTTGCAAAGCTTTGCCCACAAAGATTGTCAACAATACCTCCACCTTGTTTGGGACTTGTACCTTCCAAAGGCCTCTCCAAAATTGCTTATGGGGGTTTGGATTAGAGCTACTAGCATTATTGGCCATAGCTAAATTGGACAACATTTTATAAGCACTTTGGGTAGTAAAGACACCCGTTGGCGTATGGGACCATATTAGATGATTCGGGGGGAGTCTAGCACTAAGGGGGATGCTGAGAATCAACTTTGCAACAAGTGGCATGAACAATTGCTGGACTTGATCCACCCTTCAAGTGGCTGACTCAGGATCAATAAGAGTGCAAACTTTAGCATCAGGTGGGAGAGAAGGAGGAGGAATCAACACTGTTTTACAGACTTGATCAGGCAGCCACTTGTCTTCCCTTATACAAACAGATTGGCCATTCCCAACTCGCCAAACCATGCCCTTTTTCACCACATCTCTTGCACTAAGGATGCTCTTCCAAGTGTACAACCTCACCGTGCTTTCCTTAGCTTCTTGTATAGAGCAATTAGGGAAAAATCTCGTCTTAAACACCTTATAGCAAAGGGATTCCAGGTTGTGCATCATGCGCCATACTTGCTTTGCCAACAAAGCCTCATTAAATTTTTCAATCTCTTTGAACCCCATACCACCATTTTCTTTGGCCTCACACAAACATTCCCAGTTTACCCAATGAATTTTCCTTCCTTCATTGCCATATTCCCACCAAATTTTTCGAATCATGGATCAGCCCTTTTGGGAGCTTAAAATAACTCATTGCATAGGTTGGGATGGCTTGTATCATCGACTTAATCAACACCTTTTTACCGGCTTGAGATAGAATCTTTTCTTTCCACCCTTGAAACTTTTTCCACACCCGTTCCTTGATGTAAGAAAAGCTTTGTTTTTTCCCTCTACCCACAAGGGCCGAAAGGCCTAAATACTTTTCAAAATTTCTTATGGAAGGCACACCAAGGAGCTGTTGGATACGTTCTTGCACATCTAGGGGAGTGTTGGTGCTAAAGAAGAGGTTAGTTTTATCCTTGTTTATTTTCTGCCCACTTCCTCTTTCATAGCTAGCCAAAATGTTTAAAATGACTTGGCATTCAGCTTGCTTTGCACGGCAGAAGAGAACACTATCATCTGCAAAGAAAATGTGAGAAACACATGGCCTATTGCAACAAATAGATACCCCCCTTATTGCACCATCGGATTCAGCTTTATGGAGGAGCCTTTGAAGGCCAATTGCACACAACAGGAACATGTAAGGGGACAAGGGGTCGCCTTGACGAAGCCCCCTTGTGGGTTTAATGTGCCCCACGGGTTTCCCATTGAAAAGCACTACATAGGAAACCGATTTAATGCACGACATGATAATAGACACAAAGCTATCCGAGAACCCCAAATGAAGCATCATTTTTTCTAAAAAACTTCATTCGACTCTATCATAGGCCTTGCTCATGTCTAGTTTAAGAGCCATGTAACTTGATTTTCCTTGTGTTTTCCTTTTTAAATAATGTAGGGTTTCAAAAGCTACAAGTACATTATCAGTATTTAATCTACCAGAAAGGAAAGCACTTTAGGATTCAAGGACAACATGAGGAAGTACTGACTTCAATCGGTTCACCAACACCTTAGCAATAATTTTGTAAAAAACATTGCAAAGGCTAATAAGCCTAAACTCAGATACTTTTTTGGGGTTTTTTACTTTAGGTATCAAAGAGATGAAAGTAGAGTTTATGGATTTAGGAATAATACCTTCATTCAGGATGGCAAGGGTTGCATTGGTGACATCCTCTCCTACAATGTGCCAGAATGTAGAATACAGGTGACATGCCATCGGGGCCAGGGGCTGATAGTGGTGCCATTTGTTGCATGGCTGAATGGACTTCCTCTACTGATAAGTTTCAGGTGAGGCTCAAATTTATCTCCTTCGTGACCTTCGGTATAATCCCCTCCAAAATAGCATCAATACCAATTGGGTTAGAGGTTGTGAACAGATTGGAGAAATAGTTCACAAATAAACTACCCATTTGGCCATCCTCTTCCACCCATACTCCATTGTCATCTTCCAAACCCAAGATGTAGTTGTGTTTATTCCATTGGGTAGCCCTACTATGAAAGTACTTCGTGTTGCTATCTCCATCCTTCAACCAATTATTACGAGACCTTTGTTTCCACATCACTTCTTCTTTAGTTTTAAGTCCTTGAATTTCATCCTGAAGCTATCCAATACAATCGGGATTGGTACTATATAGCCCCATTTCTTCGGCCCTATGCAGCTCATTTAGCTTCTTTTCAAGATTTGCTTGGACATGCCCAAAAGTGTTCCGGTTCCACTCGCAGAGATTTATTTTGCAAATGTCAATTTTCTTTGATAAATTAGCTACCGGAGAAGAACCCAAAGGAGTTTCCCAAGAAGTTTTAATCACCATTTCACAAGATTTATCCTTAAGCCACATTGCTTCCAATTTGAAAGGGCAACCCTTTCGATAAAATCTCCTAGACTCAGAGTCAGAAGCCAATAGTAGTGGTCTATGGTCCGAGTGGAAAGCCTCTAAATGATGCACACGGGTAGTGGGAAACTTAAGCAACCAATCCATTGTAGCTACACCTCTATCTAATCTCACCCAAATGTTCTAATCTCCTGGCCTACGGTTGCACCATGTGAAAGGGAAACCATTATAACCAATGTCTTGAAGGCCACAAAAATCTAAAGCATCCCGGAACCCCTGCATTTGGTGCTCTGGTCTATCAAGCCACCTTTGTTTTTCCTCCGCTCTCAAAATTTCATTAAAATCCCCAATACAAACCCATGGTAGAGAAACAAAAGCTTAAGTCACGAAGTAGAGACTAGGAATCTTCCAGGCTGGCAGAATTAGGGTTGCCATAAAAACCCATTATCCGCCAGGCGTCATCCATCCCTAGGTCAACTACCGTATCAATATGATTGTCTGATGAGGTCTGAACATCCATCTGAATTTCTTCTTTCCAACGTAAGGCTAAACCGCCACCTTGGTTAGGCCGTGGAATAACAAACTTGTGAGCAAACTGTATTTTTCTATGAACTCTCTCAATAACTTCACTATCTGACTTGGTGTCCATGAGGAACACCACTTTGGGATCTTTTTTACCAACTAAGGTAACCAACTCGTAAACTGTCTGTGGGTTCCCAAGTCCATGATAGTTCCAACTTAAACAACTCATTGGCCCTGGCGGAGCTGGCATCCAGCATCCGTCGTGTAGTTCTCCTTCATGACCTCCTCCCTAGTCTGCAAACATCTCTTTTTTACTGGTTATGGCTCAACCAACTCCATCAAGGGTCTATGGTCAAGGGTAGTGGGGTTGTTTGCATTTTCCTATTGAAACTAGAATTATAAGTAAATCACACGAACTTGGTTAGTTGGATCACATACCCTTGAGTGAACATATCTTCTTATAAGATACTTTTTCATATATAAAGGAATAAAAAAAAGTTGAACATTTGGCCTATCAAGGGTCTACGGTCAAGGCTAGTGGGACTGTTTGCATTTTCCTGTTGAAACTAGAATTATTAGTAAATCACATGAACTTGGTTAGTTGGATCACATACCCTTGTGTGAACATATCTTCTTATAAGATACTTTTTCATATATAAAGGAATAAAAAAAAAAGTTGAACATTTGGCCTATCAACCTTGGAAATTTGTGTAAATTCCACAAATTAAAATGATTATGCTAGTCCACAAAATAAAATAATAATAAAAAATACTAATAAAAATAGGCCATGTGGGATTGATCTGACTCCTAACGGGTTGGGAATAAATTTAAAATGAATAAAAATGTATAAAGTCAAATATTATAAATTATAATCCAAACCAATTTTATCCCACTCGACCCTGGTCTAATCATCATTCCTTTTTCGTAATTAAGAAAATTGTTAAGTTCTAAATATTTAAAATTAAATGTTTAGGTCTTAATTTTATGTATGTTGGCAAACCGAGTACAAAACATGTCTAGTATAAGATATTGATGTCCTAGAACAATTTTAGACATTGCTCAAGTTGATTCAAGTCAAGATTCAAGAACAGTCAAGTTGCAAAGAGAAGAATTCAGAATCTGCCTTGCTTGACTGATTGAGAGACACCTTCGACCAATTGAGGTGCTTTTTCTGCAGATTTTATATAAAGCCCGAAAGCTTGCGAAACATTTAAGGTTTGAGTCCAACACTGCTAGGTATAAAAGCAAAACTCTAATACACGTTTTCAAAGACTTGTGAATTACTCTTGTGAGATCTGAGAGATTCTATAACCTTTTAACTCAACAAGCATTTACCGGAGATTAGATTGATATTGCATAAATTGGTGAAGATAAGTTACTGCATGCAAGATCAACTACTGTTGATAATCTAAACCTTTGAGTGAGATCTCAAAATTACAAACTGGAGTGTTTGTGTGCAACAAATTCAAAAAAAAAAGAGTCTATTGATTTAGAGCTGCGTGTGGTTGCGTGAGTAAGTACTACAAAAAGTAGCATTAGATTTAGGGGAAATTCTATTGTAAACACTTCCATTCTATCTAGTGAATTGGTTACCTTGTGGATTGTTTAGGTTAAATTGTCCCTAGTTTTTTTACCTTGAAATTGGACAGTTTCATTGGTTTTTCTAGGTTATCATATTGCTTGTCTTCTTTATTATGATATGATTTTCATTGTTTAACCTAGGTCTGATTAATAAACTTAAGTAACAACTTGGTTAATATATTAGGTTAAACAATCTGAGTGTTCAGTGGTCTAAATAACAAACAAGTGGTATCAGAGCAAGTTAGCTCTTGTTTAGATAGTTTTACTTAGAGTTGATCCTTGACCCTTACTGTCATGGAACGTGGTCACTCACTAGTGATCCCTCCTCACTTCGATGGGAATAACTATGCCTGCTAGAAGGTGAGAATAAAAACCTTCCTGAAATCTTTGGATGAGAGATTTTGGATGTCTGTGGAAATTGGTTGGGAAAGACCTACCACTCTTGTGGCTTAGTGGACTAATACCCAAAAAGAAGCAGCTAACTTTAATAGTAAGGCTATGAATGTGATATTCAATGTTATTTCAATAGAAGAATTCAAAAGGATTTCTAATGTAGAGATAACACACATTACTTGGAATATCCTACAAACTGTGCATGAAGGTACAAAAGGTGTAAAGATTAATACACTGCAATAGTTGACTTCTAGGTTAATGGGAAAAGATGAAACTTTTGATGAGTTTTATTCCAAACTAAATGACATATTAAACTCTGCATTTAATTTGAGTGAAGTTTATGAGGAACCTAAGGTAGTTAGGAAAATCTTAAGATCCTTGACTGAAAACTTTAGGCCCAAAGTCATTGCCATAATTGAGAGCAAGGATGTGGACACAATCCTAGTAGATGAACTTGTAGGATCACTTCAATCTTATGAGTCTAAACTACCCAAGACCAACAAGTCCAAATCTATGGCCTTGAAATTTGTAGATGATGTTGATGAAGGTGTGTTTGAAGATGAGATGACATCTATAGAGATTGTTTATCTTGCTAAACACTTTAGAAACTTTATAAAGAAGAACAATAGAAGAGCAAGAAACCAAAACTTTGCTGACTCTAAGAATTTGAAGAAGAATGACCAATTTAAAATTGGTTCACCTGAAAGACCTAATTCTAGCAAAGATAAGGTTGGTCAATCTTCTAGCAACTCTTTAGGTCCAACAATATTTTGGTTGTCAAGGGTATGGACATGTAAAGTTTAAATGTCCCATATACTTGAGGTCAAAGGGTAAAGCTATGGTTCATAGCTTTCACTGTTACTACTATAGTTGGTGTGCAACGTCCCAACCCTTAAAAAAAAAAAGTAAAACGGTAGATTTTATTTTTTGAGACACCCACGTGACTCCCGCCTACCCCACTCCCCTCAACCACACAATTTTGTGAAATGCTTGGATTTTAAAAGGTTTTATGAAACTACTTGGAAACAAACTATGAGTTTCAATTTCATTTAACTGTGAGCTATATGTTGTTTTTACCCTTATGCCATGACAGATGTGATTACCCAGCCATATGCTGCAGTCTTTATGACATAGGTATCTTGGCACCTCATCTTTGTGGCGGATTGATGTCTTTGTGGCATAATTGATGTCTTCGTGGCATATTTGATGTCTTTATGGCATAACTAATGTCTTTGTGACATAATTAATGTCTTTGTGGCATACCTAACGTCTTTATGACGGCTTGTCATGTGGCCTTAGGTTGGACATTTAGGTTTTTTAATGGTGTTTTGATAGCTCACAGTATATAGTATGTAGTTTCATGCTGAAATATTTTGAGAAAGCTTATTCTTTTAATCATTCTTTTTATTTTATTAAGAAAAATAGATTTGCATGATCCAAATAGAAATTCCCAAATTATAACACGTTTTGTAAAATGCCATTATTATGAGACTTGCATTTGCCCCACCCCCATTAACTATGCTACTTACCGGAATTTAGCTCATCCCACCTTCCAACAATTTTTCAAATCAATTAGCTATACCTTGGGTATGGAGTTACTCCATTGGTGATGATCGGAGTGCTATATTAAATTTGGAGACCTATGCTGTAAATGGTTGGTGACTCAATCTTGCTATGTTCAACGAGGCCGTAATTAATTATATTAAGGGTTGGGTACTTGAGGTTTGTTAGCTTTAGGAGTGGTAGGCCTAGAATCGATGTTAAGGTTCCTTATTCTTGATAAGATTGTGAGTTTATAATCCAATTGGAGTTTTGTAATATATTCATGTATTATGTGGAGACACATAATTTTTAGTTGTTGTTCGTAAATGGGTTATAGAACTCTGACTTGTAATGTGGAGATTTCATTATGGTTATATATTCTTATCCTGTGGAAAAGAAATAAAAAATCTCATACAATATGTCTCCCAATGGTTCTTTTCTCATGCTTTGGAACCTTTTGGGTTCGGGGCGTGACATGGTGAATCTAAGATTGTTGATGGGAACTCTTTTGATAAGGAACTCTTTGAGAATGTTGATTTGCAAAAGGCTTACAACAAGCTATGCAAGATTGCATCAAAAGATGCTATAAATGTTAACCAAGGCTTGAAAAAGATAAACACTCTTGAACATGAAAAGAAAAATCAAATTGTTTGATGCAAATGACTTGATTAATGCTGTTAAAATTGAGAACTTGTCTTTGATTGAAAAGGTAAAGAGCTTAGAAACAGAATTACATGTTGCTAGAGAACAACTTCATAGGTCTTCTAGTTCTAAGCTTGATAACATGTTGAGTGTTCAAAAATCTTCATCTGATAAGACTGCGTTAGGATAAGTTGAGGGTAGATCTTCCCACATTGTGACTCCTATTAAGTTTGTCCATCTTGTATCAATACCTTAAACCGAGGTAAGGGTTCAAAAAGAAGAAGTTTTTGCCACTAGGAGAATAAGTGTAGATTTAAGTGACACAAAACCCAAGCAGCCTACTCATCCTGTAGGTAAGAGACAAAACAAACCTCAATGGCTTTGTCACTTCTGTGGTGGAGCAAGGCATACTCACCCAAACTGCTTCAAGTTGCATGCTTGCTAGCATGCAACTAAATCAAAAGTGTCAGTGCCAAAAGCTCAAGATTCCATGACACTTATTCATGAATTGGTAAAGGTTCTTAGCCTCTATGCCAATTCTGGAGTTGATCAACAATCCCATGTGTCTGGAAACTCCAACTTCAAGTTTGCATCTAAGAAAATGTGGATGCAAAAGACTCATCATAACTGAGTCTATTTGACATAGTCCTTGTGCTTAATCTCTCAATTCCTTGACCAAAATGTTTTGTTTAGGCTTGCTATTTTTTTTTTTTTTGCATTTCATTCTATGGTTGTTCAGGATGTTTTTAAGTTTTTTTTTAAAAAAAAAAAAGAGTTTTGTATTGCACACCACTAAGTGTGTAATTAAGGTTGGCCAATGAAATTTACATTTCATGACTGTGTACCTTGCTTAGCTTTTAAGAGCTACTTTTTGCACTTTACTAGTTTGTGATATTTAGTGCTTAATTGTGTTAGTTATTTATAGTCTTTGAACAAACGATCTTGATCTTAATGTCACATTCTTTTGATCGTTAGGATTAGAAAATTCTAGGATAAAGACATAAATAACCATCTCATCACTGTTACTCATCAATCATGAACACCTGTGTGCAAATCATAAAAGCTGTGCTTGGTAAGGTGTAGCACTTGCACAGCAAGATAAAAGATAAAACAAGATGTTTTAAAAAAATAGGAAATAAATGTTTAGGTTCTAATTTTATGTATGTTGGCAAACCGAGTACAAAACATATCTAGCATAAGATATTTATGTCTTGGAATAGTTTTAGACATTGCTCAAGTTGATTTAAGTCAAGATTGAAGAATAGTCAAGTTGCTAAAAGAAGAATTCAGAATTTGCCTTGCTCGACCGATCGAGATGTGTTTTCTGCAAATTTTAAATAAAGCTCAAAAACCAGAGAAATGTTTAGCGTTTGAGTCCAACACTACTAGATATAAAAGCAAAACCCTGGTACACGTTCTCAACAACTTGTGAGTTACTACTATGAGATCTGAGAGGTTCTATAACCTTTTAACTTAACAAGTATCTACCGGAGGTTAGATTGATATTGCATGAATCGGTGGAGATAAGTTGCTACATACAAGATCAATTACTGCTAATGATCTAAACCTTTGAGTGGGATCTCAAAGTCACAAATTGGAGTGTTTGTGCAATAAATTCAAATAGAAAAGTCTGTGAATTTGGAGCTGCGTGTGGTTACGTGAGTAAGTACTACAAGAGATAGTATTAAATTTAGGGCGTGTTTGGTAGAGTGGATTTTAGGGAAAATGAGAGAAAATGAGGAGGGAAGACTTTTTTGAGGGTATTTGGTTGAGAGGAGGGGAGGGAAAAGTGATGGTGAGGCTCAGGTGTTTTCTTTCCAAACCCACCGGAAATTAATCTCTCCAAAATGGAGAGAAAAGATGAGAGAAAATGAGAACAAAGAGCACCGGTTGTTTTAGAAAAAATGTCCTCCTCTAATTTTTAAAAAGTGTGTTGGCTTTTGTCATTTTCTTCATTTGATTTGTCTTTTTTTTTCTCACTATTTCTTCATTTGATTTGACTTTTTCTCCCATTATTTCTTATATGGTTTTTGTTTTTGTTTTTGTTTTTTTCATCAGTTACTTCTTCATTTCAATTCTTATTGTTTTTTTTTTCATCATTTTTTTCCTTATTTTTTTTGGGTTCTTGTGGTCATCTTTTTATTTTATTTTTTTTCTTTGATGAAGTGTCCTTCTATATACAATTTTTTAATAAAATTATAGTGTGCAATTTTTTTTTTAAAAATCTAATAAGGGCATGAGAGTAAATTTATACAAAATTTTTTTTTATCTTTCCACTTTTCTATCCCTCTAACCAAACACACATGAGAGAAAATTAAATATTTTTTATTCTCCCAGTATTTTCTATCCTCTCACGTTTCCACCCCTCCAATCAAATGAACCCTTAGGGAAAAATCTATTGTAAACACTTCCCCTCTATCTAGTGAATTTGTTGCCTTGTGGATTGTTTAGATTAAATCCTTCCCGAGTTTTTACCTTGAATCTGGACGGTTTCATTGGTTTTCCTGAGTCGTCATATCGCTTGTTTTCTTTTCTTTTCTGTTATTGTGATATGATTGTCATTGTTTAACCTAGATCTGATTAATAAATCTAAGTAACAACTTAATTAGTATATTAGGTTAATCAATCTGAGTGTTTAGGGTTCTAAATAATTAACAAAAAGGGAAAGACTTAAGTACTGTACTTAGGTGCTGCTCCTTAAGTTCTCCTTTTAAAATTCTGCCATGTGGATTTTTTCTCATGAGATGGAAGTGTATTTTTTAGTTAAATAGCCACGTGCCTAAATTTTAAGAGGATAACTTAAGAAACAACACCTAAAATATTGTACCTAAATATTGTCCTAACAAAAATATATAAAACTTAAAGAAGCAACAGGTAGACAAAGACTAACATCCTCCAATATATCAAAAGCAACAAAACTAAAACTAAAAGTAGAAGGAAAAATATTGTTTCACACTCGTTCACATCTATCATTTCACACATATAACTACAATTGATGTGAGAATGTTCACGTTTAAAAAATATTTACATTTTAACACATAAAAGTGTATGTGAAAAAAAAAATGTAAAATAATGCATGTGTGAGAATCAAAATCTAAAGTAGAAATATAGGGAGTCTCCAACAAAACAAAGTTCTCTACCTATGTTCATAGAGTTTTCCCCGGGGTTTGCAATCAAACACACGAGGATTCAAGATAGATGAGCGGTAAAAGTAGAAGTGATCAGAAGGGAAACGAGCTCCTAGGTCTAGTCATATCATTTGCTGTTATCAACGTTTGCATACAAAGGCCTTGCACATGAGAGAACCTTGCATTTTGGGCAACTTTGCTTAATTTCACCAATCAAAACTTTAGGCGCGGCATGTGATAGGATTCGAATCACAAATTTTGACAAAAAGTTTTTTTTTTTTTTCCTCATTTTATATTTATAAGTTTTACTGCATGAATTAACTAAATTAATAACTTTTGTGACACAATTTTTTATAATTTTTTTTTTCATGATTATTGAGTTAAGAGATTAGTACAATATAAAAATGTAATAAAAGTGATTTTATAGTAATCACGACATGTCACTAAGTTGAGAAATAAGTTAAGCATGCAAAGTAAGTTAACCTATGGATAATTTCCACGTCATCATCCATGGAAGTTTATTATTGCTGGGGGTTCACAACAGTTAAAACTACTCTTCTTTAAGACTTCAACTGCATTACTTGAGTAGAGGTCAGTTTTGGTAGGCTTGAAATTTCATATGAACTTGACTTCTTGGCTTGATCACCACGCCCAGTAGAATAAACAGACACAGTTTGCACTTCTTTGCTATAAATTCATCATCCTAACATCACCAATCCACCACATTTCAAGAGAGCTTACTGTTAATCTCATTGGTGTCTAACTGTAGCAGCCACATAACATATAAGCTATGAATATCAGAAGGGCTGCAATTATATTCTCATCTCTACCACTTTTGGGCTGTGTTATGGGTACCCTTTTTCACCTCTTTTCTACTTCTGTAACAGAAGCAGACCCTTATTCTTGGGAAGACAACAAGTCAAAAGAGGAGGAAAATGATTTTGCTACCAGAAGTAACACAGCTTCCCAGAAGCATTTTCAGCAGCTTCAACACATACGTGGAGCTTAAACGAGTTACACATGTAAAACCAATCCTCAGATCATTCAGTATTGATCAGCTGGGTTGCAACTGAGTTACTGTAAGCAGTTAATTTCCTAGCGTGTGTAATTTTAGGTAGCCTGCAAGTTTGATTAGATTTTTGTTCTTATCAGTCGGGTCTAATTCTGAGTTTCGTGTAGAAAAGTTTTGGCTTTAAGTTTGATCATTGCTATGTGCAGATGCTGAGTTTTAAGCTATGTATCTAAGTTGTAAAGCTATCCAACAAGCTTTTCCTCGTTCATTTCCTGTTGGGTTTTGTTCACCAAGTCTGAATTCATTGCTAGTTCATGGCCATTTCTGCAGGGTTGAGACTCTTGATTGTTAAGGTTAAATATTGCAGTCATTTCCTTTTATATGTGGTTACTGTGCGTACTACTGTCAAAGCAGCCTAGCGAGCTATTTTGACTCACTGGTTTGCAGTAACTTTTTCAATTGTAAGTTCTCAACTTGTTAGCAGATTGATGCTTTGATTTATCAGTTTAAATCAGGGTTCCATTAGTTAAATTTGGGGAGGATGAGATCCACATATGGACTAAAGACTAATGTTGGAAATTAAGTCAATTAATCCAGCCAAATTTCTAGGTTTCTGATTAGTCCATATGTTGTAAAGAGATTGATCCAGGATTTTAAATTTGAAGGGGTCAAACTATGAATAAAAAACCTTTCCTTATAAAACAATTTCCTATAACCAAAATTAGTGAATTAATTGGGGAAAAATAAAGCAAAAAACCAAAAACAAAAACAAAGGATAATTTTCTAATCTCAAAATTTAAGCATTTTGTACCTATTATGATATTCTTAAAATGTCTTACTGTATTTTTAAAGGCAGCACAATTTTTTATAAATAAGAATCTTTTTTTTTATTATAAAAAGAAGAATAATATAAGAAATAATTTCAACTTTTGGAAAGTTTCATGTTGCGCGTAGAGGAATATCTAATACAGTAATACCACTTGTGCAATAGTGCTCATCATGCGTATCCTTTCAAGTTTCAACCCAATAAATATTACAACGTTGAACCTATGTTACACAGCTATCATCATGCGTATCCTTTCAACCCCAAAAGAACTAACACACACAGTAGGCTTCTTTGGTGAAAATTTTAAGTGGGGTATTTTTATATTTAAATATTAATCAAATAATATATATTGAATTTTTTTTATTTAAAATCTACTTTTATTGCTTTTTGAGATACAAAATTGATATAATAATTTATAATAATAGATAAAGTGAGAAACGTATTCAGGTAAAATAAAAAATAAATAAAAAAAGTGAGAAACCAAGTTGTCCTTTAAGTTGAAACTGTGGGCTGCAATGCAGGCACGGTGCAGCCCTTGCTGCTATTCACCTGTGCAGCCAGTGCAGTCTAGCCTGTACTCCTATCATTCTATGGTTAAAGTTTTTGCATTTTAGGATACTGAGGCATTTTTAATGTATTTTATTGATCAATAAAAGTGTTTAAATTTTTTTTAATTAAAATATATAGATAAATATTATATATATATATATATATTTTTTTTTTTTACAAGTGGGAGCTTTTTTTTATTTGGGGCCTTAGGTGATTACATCAATTGCATCATCTATTGAGCCGCACTCTTCTTCTAAGAATCTTTTTCTCCGGCAAGAGATATTCTTTTTCTAAGAGTCTACTACCCAAACCTTTATTGTACTATGTATAAGCCAAATCCTATGCCTTGTGAACAATAAATATTAATTACTTATTTGACGAGGAATACATAATTTCTTTGACAAGGAATAGAGTTTCCTTCACACAAAGAAAACCCCAAAAGAGGGATCAGTTCAGCTTTCCTTACCACCCTCCTCCTCCCCCCCCCCCCCAACAACACACACGCACAAAACTTACAAAAAAAATCTAAATCTAAATGGGTAATCAAATCCAATTAGAAATTTGAGACAATTTCCAACTTTTCAATTATTTGGAGACAGTCCAAATGTGAAAGCACACATGTTATTGAAAGATGGATGGAATAATCATTAAATTTATTTGTACCGTAGATACTATCTGCACTATCATATAAAAGAAAGCAGGGTTCTTTGGCATTCCTTTATTTCCCCACAGTCCCACTTGCTGCCAATAAGAGCACAATGACTGAGTCTTGCAATACAAAATGCAATTGTCAAATACTCCTATGCTGAAAGGAATCGTTTTATTCTTAAAACCTAGCTCAATAATTTACTTTTTAATTGATGGCTTTGTGTATAAGGAAGTCAACATGCCAAAAAAATTGGCTGATTCTTGATCTTCCTTGGCTGGTGGTTAGCTCTTGATCAGAAGTTAACAGCCCTTGAAATTCTTGTTACGGCCTTAGGGGAGTTTAACTATGTTATTCTAACACTGAAGTTGTCCTGACCTTATGACTCAATCTGGATGGATACGCTCAAGAACTCATGATACTACTACAAGTCAAAGGTGCAGAATAAAGATCCAATATTGACTTTTTGGAGATGAAATGACACAACGTTATGGAGGGGAAGATTTTGAACTATATAAGTGGAGTTTCTGTGACATTCTAACCTAAAGGAAAATTTTGTCTACAATTTGAAAAAGCCACATCTCTAAGAAACTTTAATAGCCTATTTGGATATAGAGGGTAAGGAGGGACAGCAAGGAGGAGTAGAGTATAGTTGGCTGAAAACTAGGCTAATTTCCAGCCAACTCTACACTACCCCGTCCCTACCCCTCAATCCAAACGAATCATAAAAGATTTGTCACACCAAATACTATTCCCCCCGGCCTTCCCCCTCCTCTCTCCTAAGGAAAAAAAAGAAAAGAAAAAAAGACATTGTTCTGCCTACATTGACATAAACCTCTGACTCAGGCTCCTCATGCAGCTGCAAGCAGCTGTGTAAATATAGTGTATCCTTCAAATTCAAACCTCATAGGAATAGGATAGAGCTCAAGGTGAACTCTCAAAAGTAGGGAAGCTCAATTCTTCTTGGACTTGAAAGGCATATGTCACCAAAAACTGGATTAAAACCTTATCAGGGTTTACTTGATCTTTTTGAATTGTACTTTGTGATTTTCCCTGAGTTCCCTAACTAAAAGCATATAAGTTGCTATTGACCTATCTCAACTCAATTAGGAAAGAGCAGATTAAGCATAAGGGCAACTGCATATTTATCAGCTCATCAATGTCACTGGGCTCTTAAACTTCCCCTCTTTGCTTGTTAGCATAAAGAATTCACTAGAGGCTGTTAACAGGTTAAAACTTTGGCTGCTTAGGCAACATTTTAATTCAAGTATGTTAAGATACTAAGGAAAGGAGTCTATATCGAAACCTGCTAATAATTAGTGAATTTCAACTTATTTAAAAACAATGTAAAATCACTTTTGAAGTACCCCATTGTAAAACAAATACATATGATGCTGATATTTTTGCTACTTGTATAATGCAGACGTGAAAAAAGCTGACTATGTAGAAGATAAGATTGCATAAAAGACAATACAAAAACTATATATAATTATATTGTTTAAAAAACCCAAAAATGTTACTGTGTTTCACTAACTAAATACAGCTTCTGCCCATCACCAATCATGTCTACATCAAGAATTTTACCGGCATCTTCCGATAATATACAAGATACACTTGGAGTTTGTAGCTGCTCTGCTGCAGTTTGGATAAGTTCTTTAATGGTATGTGGGACCCACAACATGATTCCATGCCTTCTATTTTCTTTGGGATCCCACGGGTGGAAAGGGAACACAGTACATTTTTTTCGGTGCAATTTATCTGCAAAATGGAAACAGAAGTTCAGTAATTTAATTTTAATCCCCATTGTTTCCCCCAGACTATAACTATGGAGATTTGATTTGTTTTATACAGGATTTTTTATGACCATATTATATGATATGGAAAGTGTTAATAGACAATGTTCATGATGGAAAATTCTTAGGTACTCCAGGAGGATGAAAAATGATGCTCCCTTCTCTTACATTTATGATGGATCCCACTATAATTTCATGAGTGGACCTTACCATAAATGTAAGAGGAGGGAGGACCATTCTCCTTGCTTCGAGAGAATCTAAGAATTACTCGTTAATGATGGTAATTGTGTTGGAGAAGTTCAACTTTTCACTGCCTAAAATATGGTTTATAAATTAGATATACAAGGTAAAGTTTAATGAATCATTAAAAATGTAAACAAAGGAGAGAATCTTGGGTCACTGTGAGTTTCACTAAATAGAAACCTGTTGAACAATCTAAAACCCAAAAAAGATTTAAACTAGAACCAAAAGAAGTATAACATAGCATTACATCACATCATAAAACAAGGAGGTTATTATGTAATTCAGCAAATCATTACAATAGATGTTAGCCATAATGATACCCTTATTCTTGTTGGAAGCAAAGTTATCAATTCCAATCTACTAAATATTCAGGCTTGTAGTTGTATGTTGGAACAAAAAAATTAGCTACCAACATATTCTGGCATGCAATTTTGAGGTTATCACTATGCACACACACATTCAGATTTAAATCTACATGTTAATTAACAAAAACTTATTTATTTAAATAATCATACTACTAAATATAGAAAAAAAAAATAGCACATCCATATTAACTCTCCAAATATATATTTGTTTAGTAAACTATATCAATTAGATACTATAAAATTCCTAAATAACATCTGTCTTCCAAGGAGACAAGCAATTAGATTAAATAAAATCCAATTTCATTCCAATTTTTTGGGAAATAAGATATTAATGCACACGTAAAACTAATATTTATCTGATGATTTCACATCGAAATAATCATTTTAATTCTTTAGGGTAAGCATTGAAAAATTCCTGTGAACTTAAATCCTAAAAAAAAAAATTATCCTTTAATTCTCTAAAGTTCAAGCACTAAAAAGTTTAGGTTTTCATATTTGGTAAGGCTTACTTTGAAAGAATAAATATCCTTCAACCAAATTTGGAAATCGTTAAATAAATTCTTACAGGGCCAAAACACATATATTGGCCAAAAGAGACTAGCTTGTGAGCAAGATCAAATATAGTTACAAAATATTTCACAAAATGGAATGAAATTGATAACTTTGGCCAGAAGACATGTAACCCGTTTTCCAACTCCCACCTTTCCCTCATCTAAGTACAAACTACAAAGTAATGGGTGAGACCTGAGAGGTCTTGGGTTCTAATCCCATGGGATGCAGGGGTTAAAAAAAACTAATCCTCTAGGTTTTAATAAATTATTCTGGTCTATAAAGAAAGAAGAATATTCCACTTGCAAGTTCAGATCAAACATAAGAAAGAATAATGTTCAACATAGTCTGCAAGAGACCATTGCAGAGCCCAAGTGCAGGTCCTATGCAGGTATTCTAAATATGCATAATGCCCCCTTTTGTCCAAAGCAAACCCGATACTTTCCAACTCAAAAGACTGCTTCACTTAACACTGTAATTTGTAAAGCAAGATCAGAGATCAGAATCAAGTTTAGTAAATTCTAATGCTTTGGAGTTTTTCTCAAGCTTTTATCTTCTTTCTATTCTATGAAGAAACCAAGTAGTTGACCTGCTTTCTGGATATTATAATTAGTTGGTTCCAAACTTTGGGAATAATAAAAGCAAATCATAGATTTTCCCACTACCTGTGATTTCTTGAGAGCTATTTAAGGATTCAGATAACTGAGCTGACTTCGCATGTTCCAATAGCTTGACCAAATTCTTGTTCCCACAAATTCGACCTTCATCAAGTGGGGTGCTTCCCCATCTGCAGAGGTCAAACGGACAGAAAATGATAGTTTTCAGAACAACAAAATAAACTCATTAATATGGATAAAAATAGTTCTTACACTTTTTTCTTAATACAGGAAGGAAAGAGAAACAATGGCACAAAAACTAGGAAATGACGCAAACTGCAACATGAGTGATCTATTGAGTACTATTAATCAAAGTTCAGGACTATATATAGTTACCAATAGGTTACGTTCGATCAGATAATGAGGATGGGCTTCAAGATGCCACATCATACAATATTGAGAAAGCAACCTAAACAAGTAATCATCTAGCACCTCTACTTCCTCAAGAAAAAAAAAAAAGCCAAGTTTTCTATCAATGAAGTCCACTTTTTTTTTCTGATTTATCTTAATGAAGTCCACTTTTCAATGTGAAGACTACAGGTAAAAGGTGCAGATGGTACAGCAACAAACAGTTTAGACAAAATAAAAACATGACATTTGCAGTCTTGATCTCATGAATACATTTGAATACTTGAAGCATTTCATTGGATGATTCATTGATTAATCATGTGAAGTTCCAAGAAAAATATAATGATTGGCACATGCAAAAATTTTACAATTATCTCATAACGGAAGATAAAAAATTTGTTTTTTTTGGGGAAAAAAATGGAGGGAAAAAGGATCAATGGAACTTCTTCTTACATTATGAAAACAATCACAGTCAAATGACCTGATCCATTAGGGTTAGGATCACATTAAATTCTCAATTAGAGTATCCCAAAGCTGTTACCTCCCCAAAGGTTCATCCATTTCTAGCTAGGCTTCTATAAGAACAGCAAGTAGGGTCAAATATTGAACTCATAAAAGTGGATGTGTTCCTAAGGAAAAAAAAAATCATAAAGCAAGATTATTATTTGAGTTTTACCTGTCCTTTGAGAAAACACTAGCCCCGGCTTCTAAAAGCAATTGTGCCATCAAATATAATCCTTCGGAGGCAGCCACATGAAGTGGAGTTCGGTGATCATAGTCTCTGGAGTTTGGATCAATTCCATAGGATAAAATCCTTTTAAGAAAGTCTGAATCCCCCTTTGCAACAGCCGTACACAGAAAACTACCAGGATTTTCAATCATTAAAATTGCCCCTTCTTTATAAAGTAAGGAAGCAATTCGATCATGCCCATTCTTGATGGCTTCAACTAAAGGCGTATTCCCAAAATTATCTATGCAAAACAAACAAATTCCACATATGATACCATCAAATTGGTAATAGATTTGCGTAAAGCACACAAATATGACACTTCATCATACAGGAATTTACCTCTAATATTGATTTTTACTCCTTCCTGAATAAGAAAAAGTGTGATATCTTCATGTCCTTTTGATGCTGCAAGATGCTGTTGAAAACAAAGGCTCCTCTCAGACATAGACATTGCTTTCTTCTTCCCCGATCTTTTATAATATATATTTATTAAATAGAAGGAGTAAACTACTAAAAACAAAGTATATAGCAAAAATTTTCAACAAAAGTTGCACCTGCCACCAACATGATTCAACTTATCTATCCTAGACATAAACCACCTGGTTTATGCTCACAGCAATAAGATTTCAGTGCAGTTCTCCCGTTGCACACATGCATACATTATCTCCTCCCCCCCCCTCCCCCCCACACAAACACATACTAATATGTGTGTGTACGTGTGCATATTCACATACATAACTATCATCAGCATGCTCCCTAATAGAAAAAGAGAAGCGGATGGTGCACTCACCATTTCTTAACTTATGAGGGAACCTAACTACGTAAGTTATCAGGTGGGTGACCAAATACTTGATATTACAACTTTTTTTCAAATTACAAAATCAGATAAGACACAATTTAAGGTAGATGAGCTTACTTATGAGGCTGCAACCTGAATCATCAAATCACGGAGAGCTGTTGCAATTAAGTATTGCAGAAGGATAACATTGTTCTTCAATTAAAAAGTGAAATAGCTTCACTTAATATGAAAACTCTAGGACATGCCTTATAGCTAATTTATTCTTCATGCTTACACAATCCTCAAGAAAGGTTGCTATAATATGGAAACTCTGGGATGTCAAGAATTGATGATAAGGTTAAGGCTTCTACCATGAGTGGGCATTATTGCAACTTGTACAAACAAAAACAATAGTTCCATCATGGGTCCTACATTAAAATACAGTTAATCAGAACTCATACGGAGGCACAGAAATATCAGCTTTCAAGATTTAACAACACATAAATGCTAACTCTAGAGAAATGCCACAAACTCAAGATTTGCTTTTGGGCTAAGGAATTTTCAACAGTTGGAGAAGTTATGTTTTCTAAACACATCTCCACTAAGTAATAGTTTGGATATAGCATCTAGCGTCTATGTTTGTGTTTGTGTGTTTTCCAATGGGTCCCATGCATTGTTCACGGGACCCACAAACCTCTTTTTTCACCAAAATTTTCATTAAAATTGGGTCCCACGGCACTATTCACACATTTAAAAATTATTTTGCTACAGGGTTTTCAATTTTCAGCAATAAGTAGTATCTAAACAGACCCTAAACCAATCTGGCTTATAGTGTTTTCCAATTGCTGACTATAGCTAGAGATACTTTGCTTTGAAACCAAGAACAAGAAGTTGGTTAGATTGTTGACAACAATAGGGGGAGGGGGGATGAGATTGGATTTGCATGGATTAAATGATGACATTGGAATGAAGTTTACTGGAGGTAAGCAGGTCATGCAAACTCAAAAGATAAAAGGTATTGGGATTTTTTTTTTCCCATTCCCAATCAAGATAATAATTGGAGTTTTCCTTGGTCCTATTTCCTGATAAGTTGAAGTAGAGGATCTACGCAACTGGAGCATTGCGACTGACTTCATCCAGAGAGCCCATAAAGCTTGTAAATCAGAGAGTCCACCAGAGGGAATGGAAGAGGTGGCTCCAGAAGGGAGATAAGAGGTAGAAAGGGCAGATTATACAAGTGTTTAGCTGCTGGATATGAAGCAGAATTGCTTATAAACTAAAAGCTACACTTTTTGGGAGACTAAAAGTTGCTAAGGGAGAAGAAAACATCATCATTGCAACTGATTCTCTGATTCTATTATTGCCAATGACATAATGAAAAACTTGAAAATATCCCTTGAAAACTAAAAGAAGTTCTGAAGAATATCTTGCATCTGTCTCAGCAATTGTCAATTGAGATCATTAGTCTAATTAAATCTAGACAGAGAAACAAACTCTGTGAAAGATTTTTCTCTGCTTCCAGGAGAAATATAGGGCAAGATATAGTTTTGATGCCTCTTGAGATTCCTCGTTAATCATTTTATGAATGTCAAAGATGGCATTTCAATTGTTGTTTGTCTTGTATCCAGGGAAAAAATGTAAAAACAAAGTTCAGGGAATACTCAAAAAGGACAAAGCTTGCCTAGATCATTAGATTTAAAGTAGGAGATAGATTCCATCAAATGTGCCAGTATAATTGATGAAATAAAAAACTTAGAGATTAAGGGGGGGAAAGGAGTGAAAGACCAATTATTAGACAATTTTAAAACATGAATAAGCAGTTCTATACCAAGGGTGACCTTCCATCATAATCTGTCTTGTTGGGATCAGCTCCAGCACGGATAAAACTCTTTAATTGGTACAAATCTCCAATATCAGCCACACTATTCACCTTCAAAGCAAGCTCAGCTTCTTGTTTTCCGATATGAAATGTGATATCTGACTCCAATTGCTTAACTCGATTGGACTCTTTTCCCTGTACATTTTTTTTTATAAAGTTTTAACCATCTTATGGGCACATAGTAGAAAATTAATGTCAACTATATAAAGAACAAAAAACTGTTCAAGAATTTTAAAGAATATCTTCAAAAGTATTGCTATATTATATTCAATTCTAAACTCTACTGCCACTGATAGAAATTTCAGGAACTAAAGTAAAAGCACAGACAGTAACAGAAATAATTACCTCTAGAAGGTTGTTCAAGATTTTACGGCCATCGTAAAAATATATATCTAGTACATTTGTAAAAGATTGTTTATCAAGCCGCAGAAGCCTGCATAGTTCACAAACCCTAACAGTATAGGGTTGAGGGATGTTGCAGAGAATAGAAATTTCTCCAAATGAGCTGTCAGGTTGTAGAAGTGAAACCGTCTCTTCTGATCCATCTTCGCATGTACCTACCTCCTCCTGCAGAAGCATAGTTTTCTTAAAATTGTAAACATACGCATTTTGAGAACAACAGAATCCATATCCTGATCTTCTCAGCACACAACATAATCGAAAATCACAATATAATGGGGAATATTTTTTAATATCTTTTTATATTTACATCCGACTTAATCAAAAGGTATTAATGTACGTTTGTAATATTCTAAGTATGGTCTGAGCTGAGTCAGCTGACAGCTTTGTGCACTGTGGTGACACTATAAAGATAAATAAATGTAAGATGATCAATAGACTGAACAATGCGTTAATGCTCAAACATAAATGCATAGTTTGAATATGCAGAAACCAAAGAATAGATGATTTATCTAAGAAACTTAAGCGGATCAAAAGGAAGAAGAAATAAAACCAGAATGTTAAATAAACTAAATGATCAACAGCAATGGCTATAGAACATGGAATCTTACCAGCACACCATGACAAACGAAATACAGTTGATCTACCACATTTCCCTGTTCCATTATCACTTCTCCTGGGAGAAAAAACTCCTCATGGAGTCTAATAACCTGCAAGATCAATAAAAAAAGTCTAACTTCATATATTCATGGAAGCCAAGTTCAGTGCGACAAAGGAAATTGTCTCTTACAATTTATGTAATGTTACACACCAACTGTTTAGGATCTTAAACATTCACTGCCATTAATGTTACAAGTCAACTCAATTTGAAGTAGCCTTTCTAAGACCATATCTATGCTTGACCACTACATTGACATCAGTGTCCCTGCATATCAAAATTTTGGGGGCTACTGAGAATTTATGACTTGGCACACACACAATTCAAGTACAAACTGTGTCCAGGTCCTGCTTCATAGCATCCATGTACAATTTCCATGTCCATGCAAAATAACACAACAGAGTTTGAGTATTCCCAAACTAGAGAAGACCCTGAAGCAGCATATTTAATGATTTCATAGCCTCTAAAGTTGATTCACATTATTAACGGAAAATAAAAGCCCGTTATCAATAGCAAATGAAGTCCACAAGTAAATTGAACTTTGTAAACTAAAATCAAGTTTGCGTCATGCATCACTTACAAAATTTTGTTATCAATAATATAATGGAAATAAAATAACTTACAATCTGGTTGATGAATTCTGAAGAGCATCCCTTAAAAAGAGGAACCTTTTCAATGTATGGCAAGTATAAAGTTTGGGAAATCTGAAAAAGAAGATATAACTCATCATGAATAGTTCGAAATTTTTTGACATAGCTAATTCAATTAACCAACTGATGTGGAAGATAAGAGACTCAAGGAAAAGAAAGCATGAACATGAAAGAAATATTGAAATTTTAAGTTTTATATTGACATCAACTTAGTTTGAGACCTCCGAAGACTACTATAGATACTACCAAATCTTACTATTATCTTTTTTTGCATTACAAAGCTGGTGATTCCTTTAATTTTAGTTTTCTTGAGATCTAAGTCAGGGGTATTTAGCAATGTCTAGATTTTCTGGACATGGGCTGTAATACAAGTTGATGGGTCCTATCATGGTCTTTCTATTAATTTAATATGTTTATTTGTGGTCCCTTATAGTCTTTAGTTTGCTCTGCTATTTTCAATATTATGGATCCAAGTCCAACAAGGATTAGAAGTAATTATCTCACTCTCTCTCTCTCTCTCTCTCTCTCCAATTATATAAATTGGTTTATAAACACACTCACTGATCACAAA
Organism: Castanea sativa; assembly: GCF_040712315.1. NCBI lineage: Eukaryota > Viridiplantae > Streptophyta > Magnoliopsida > Fagales > Fagaceae > Castanea > Castanea sativa. The sequence goes on along the minus strand of NC_134013.1, from coordinate 53,644,958 downwards.
CACATATATACACTCAAACATGCATGCATATATACATGTATACAGTTGATGCAACTGTTACTATTAGAGACAAGTTTAATAAATAAATTCTAAGATATTATTCTTATTTTTTGACTTAGCTCAAGGCATGTACAATATGCTTGAATGAAAGTCCAAGAAGTATCTGAAGTTTTCCAAAATTAGAAGATTTATTTTTCAAATCTTGTGTACATATGAGAAGCATCAGATGCATATTGGGGAGTATAGTAATACAGCTTTCTTGAAAGTACCAGTGCAAGATAGTATGCAATTATTAATAATATGATGGTCACATGAAAGATGCAGCTGCAAGTCAAAAAACTCAGTTAACTAATGCATTACATAGAAAAATCCATCAAAATAGTGTCCTGGATAAACATAGAAGACTGAAACCATAAACCAAAAAAAGAACAATAAACAATAAGAATTCTGAAAAATTCTGACAGGAAAGCATGTAATTTCATTAAGCTGATCAGCAGATGGAATCACTAGATGCGTCCTCTGGTTTTTATCGTCAAAATTGGTAAATGGAGGCTCAAAAGGCCTCTTTTTTCTACTTTACCTTAGCCCGAATAGACATGGGGATGTCCTGAAGGACAGCAGCCTCAGTGTAGCTACTCTCATGCTTCAAGCGCAAGTGACCTTTAATTTGATTACGGATGTCCCTCCCAAGTTTATTTCTGTTCATAAATTTGATGAAATCTGTCATTTTGTCCCTGAACTTCTCTGTCTTTGAGCCTTTTACAATCAATGCTGTCATGTTACCAACCAAATAAGCACCAAGAACCATGTCAAAAGAGACATATATCATGATGAATATCATTTCCCTCATATTGACTGCATGTATATCTCCATAACCTGCAATAGACAAAGGCATTAATTTAAGTACACAGAAAGCTACATTCCAGATTTGTCTCAATTGTCAATGGAGGCAAGTATAAACTATTATTCAATTCCATTGCAGAACATCAATCTGAGGATTACCAAATGTGCTTAAATCATCAAATTGTACAAATTATAGCCAGTAAAAAAGTAACTTGACAATGTATTAAAAAAGAGAAATTTAAGAACATATATGTGTGTGTGTCTGTGGTGTAAAGAAAATTAGGAACAAAATCAGTGTGTCTGCGTGACATGCCTAGAGCATTGAGAGCAGGTTGGTTTTTCAGGTTGGTTTTCATGATACTTTACAATTGTATTTCATAGAGTCAAAGATCATTTTACTAGCTTCCAACCTACAGCAACTTTCATTCAAAGCATGGGAGGACTGTAAGAGTGGTATGACACACTTAACATGAGACAAATTTTTTTTTATTTTTTTTTTAATATTTGATTGGTAAGTTACACATGCACTCAATATGTCTTAAACCAACTTCGTGAAACAAATTTTTTGTTACATATGTATGGCCAAAATAAATTTGTTCCTTTAATGGAAATATTTAATTATAAAAAAAGGGTACGGAGCTAAGTGAAAAACAAAATGCAGAAAAAATTTTAGGTAAGTGAAAAATTTAGAGAAAAAACATTAAGATATCTCATGCATATGATCCTTAATTAAACCATGTATCACATGAAGGCATCTCATGCATCCAGCATATGTATCATCCCTCTCATAGCATGTAAATCCAATAATTGTGTGGACCTACATGTGAGAGAGATAATGCATATGCCGGATACATAAGATAATTGTTGGTACATCACAATAATGAACAATCACAAAACCATAATACTTTTGGTTATATCTAGTGATATCAAAGTTATTTAGAAGGGGGAGAGGAACTTACCAACAGTAGCCATGGTTACAATGGCAAAATATAAAGATGTTATGTAGCGCTTCCAAATATCAATCTCTCTAAACTGTGAATAACTATAGTCACCCAACTTTAAACTTCCAATCCATGTGTAACCCTCTTGAGAGGCAGGAAGAGTTGTAGCCAAATAGTAAAAGATGCATGCCGCTGTATGTGTGCAATAGAGTTCAACAGCAAGAAGTTTCACAATCCTGGTGAACATGTAATTAATACGTATATCCTTCTCCATACTTTGAAAAAACTTAGAGACTTTGCGGACCCGACTTAATCTGATCCATAGAAGGTACCTCACTCCTTCTTTTCTTCCACAACCCTGTTCAGAACATATTTCTAAAAATGGTGATAGAGAGCAACAACTTAAAAATCATATTACCAGGAAACTTTTAGAACTTCCAGATAACTTAGTATATGACTATATGCTTCAAACTTTATTAAATAACAGATCCTACTCTCCATTACGTATTTCACAGGTGTCTCTGATTCTTATCTCAGAGACTATCAATGGGAGTATAAAAAAAAAATGTCTCACTAAAATGATTTGATGGGGAAGTCACAAAAAGCTCAAATCCCAGCAAACCATGGTTCCAAGATCCCAAACCCCTTTGTGCAAGAAAACATTGCATCTAACTAGATTCGTGCCTTGTTTCTTAAATGGACAGCTAATGTAATGCATATAAGAAAACAAGATGCATTACACACAAAAGGAAGAGATTGTCAAATTTACAAATGAGTTCATTAGTTGAAATCCAACATAAATAAGATGTATTTAGACCAACAAAAAAGATATAAATGGAAATTCTCATCTAAGTGCTATCGTCATTAACAGAATGGACACATCACATACAAATGCTCACAAATATTACGATCTACATGCTTAAAGGATTTTGAGAATACTCTAAATTCTCCAGTGGTCCTTCCAAAATACAAATCCTAAATACAATTTAAAGTAGAAGATGAGAAAGTGAAATAAAATAAAAGGTAACTTGAGAAAATAGAAAACAAAACGATCTATTGTATTCCTTCAAGATATTAAAAGCAAGAAAAACTACTGTTAAGCGATGTATACTTAAAAGAAGTGATACCTTGTAGATAAAATCCCAAGGCATACAAGCAAGAAGATCAATGATAAAATTAGATTTCAAGTACCTGCAATCGAGAATTTGAAAAACCAAACAAAATGTATACCGTATCAGTAATTTTAAACATGACCAGCATATAGTTCCGTCTAAGACATCTTTGGATTTCCTCTAAATTAATTGAACAATTCACATCAGTTTTGCTTCGATTGTACCAAAAGATTCTCTTTTTGCATGGAAAAGACCCTAGTCATAGCAAACTTCACATTCAGCAAACCACCATACAACAAATTAGATCAAAAGCATTCCCATTAAGTGGCGAGTGAGATCTAATTCAAATTGTTATGATATTAGTTGGTGTGTTTAGTTTATTGCAGGTCCACAGGCCCAAATCCGTTGTTAGTTTTGTTCCGCATAACACAAATCACAGTTCATTCCCTTGTAAGAACGAAGTAGAAGGTGTGTCTTAGGACCAATTGTAAAATAAAAAATAAAAAAAATCTCCCATTAAGTGAACCAACTATACAAATAAATCAGCTAAAAATGATAAATCTATAATAAAGCATTTACTTAGTACTAAAATTCTTTGGATTCCAGTAGATGGTAATGAGTCATTAAATTGTTTGCATGGACTAGAATTTTATCATACCCCAGATGAATATTGTAAAAGTATAACATATGTTATATACTTAGGTCCAATCTTGGCCTCATGCATACGTAGAAATTGAATGAAAACTAACCTGAGTGCAATGGGAGTACGCTTATAGATCATTCGGTACGTCTGGCTGTCTCTGTATGCCAAAAAGAAATGCAAAAGAATGTCAATAAGGAAAACAATCTGGCCAATAATGTCCACCACATAGAGTTTGCCAGGCAATCCCCGGAAGAAGCCGAATTCCAAGGGTGTGAAGAAGGAGGAGTACAACGCCCACATTAATATGAACTTCGTCCATGCACGATACCACCTGCATGCACACATACATTTGCCTTCCAAATTAATTTCATTCTTATTTCTTTCTATCTCTAAACAAATATGTAGTAGTCAATTAGTTTATACCCTGCAACACTCAGCTACTATGAGTTCAACTATTAATTAAGCACGAGGGGAAATAACCCCTTTTTAAAAAGATTTTGGTAGGGGACTCATATTTTATACCATCCAATACGAGATTGCCACATCAATTTTTTATTTAAAACTCAATACATCTTATCACACCTAATAGTATCTCAATAAACTTCATGTTGGGTTAGATTTTCATATGAGTATTAGAATTAATTGAGTGTGGTTGTATTTATTCTTTAATGTATGATATGATGATATACATGTTGAGATTGGAAGATGTAAAAATTGAGTTTTATACATCCTTATAGGATTTAATCTCTTTTTAAAAATGCCAAAATTTAAAAGGTTACCATTAAAGAAGCCATCCCTTTTCCTTGTAACTTTGTAAGCATAAATTCTTCTTTTTTTTTTGATGAACTTAGCATTATTGATAGTGACATTACTAGAGAAAACATATTTACTTTGACTAGCTTGAGTGTGAAATTTTTTGTTATCATGGCCCTAGAGAAACATGAAGGAAATGTTGCAATTTAAGACTTTGATAAACGCTATACAGGAAATTTAGGGGTAAGAATTAAAGTCTATATTTTACCCCGTTTCTCCACAATGGTGTATTGTCTCAATTTACTTGGAAAAAAAAAAAAAAAAAAAAACTGTGGGTACAGTGGACCAGTGGCCAGATGGGATTTATAATGGCCAATTGACCCAGATATATTTAATTAGAATAACATAACCCAAAAAAAAAAAAAAAAACTCTCTAAATAAGAGTTAAGAATTTGAAAATTTCTTAGGGAAAAAAGATAATAGTGATAAAGATCAGCGTCTAACTTATCTTAAAGATCAGAATATTTCTGTTGTGGTAAGAGGGAGTAAGAATATATATCTATTCAAGCGTTTAAACTAGGTTTTTATTTTATTTTTTGACCAGTCTTTCAACTAGTTAGAGGTTAGACTATTTCTTTTAAAATAAGCTTGAGACGTAATACTTATAGAAGTCTGATCCATTCTTTGTCTTATATTTGTTTCATCCAAATAAGAAAAAATTAAATGAACAGTACTATTTTAGCATTCATTTTTATATTTTAGTATAAATTCCTTCTAAATGAGGGAGAGACCGTATATATATATATTGCTTCCTGATTTGATACTATAAATAATTAGGAAAATTCTATTTTCATTGAGTCAGCTTTGAGTCATGATGTAATGTTTTTATCTTCTTTTAATACTATAAATAATTACATCAAATAGGTTCATTTTATTTAATTTATATATTTTTCCTTTTTTGATACAAGATAGAAATTCTACTCAAATCTAATCTAAGTATATATGTGTGTGAAATTTCCTCTCGAAAACTTGAACTTCGACCCTTGGCCCCCACGCTCCACAAACATTTATACTTGTGGAGTGACCACCACACCAAAATACCAAGAGTGCGTGGTGATATATATTTTTCCTCAAATATTATTCTTATATCTTGTGCCTTTGTGTCAGTAGTATACGTTGGCTCAATAGATTCGGAGGCTTCCTTGTTTTGCTAAAAAGATTTTAATGCTGTTAATTTTAACTAGTTTAATTAATAAAGTTTTTTTTAATGTAAAATAAGGAATTTAAATTCAAATCTAAATCTCACCAATGGATTCTAGTTGATTCAACTGTTAAAATCTTTTTATTTTTATTTTTATGAGGACTATTAAAGTCTTTTATTCTCAAATAAGATATTTGGTATAGTTAAAATAGATTAACAATAAAATTCTTTATCCCCTCATAAATATATGTTAATACTTAATAACTAAATTATAGTTAAAATTATAAACCTTAAAAAAGTAGATTCACTAACTTTGAATTGATAAAGTTATATATATATATATATATATATATATATTTAGTATTATACACACTAAAATTGAACTTTATTAACTATGTTATTATATTTAAATTTGACTCGTTTAACGCTTTGTTTGTTTCGATGAAAAACATTGTCTAAAGATAATTTTTTGTGTTTTTTAATGTTTGGTAGCATTAGAAAAAATGAGTCAAAGGAAAAACATAAAAAGTATAGCTTACTTGTAGAAATTGTTTTCCACTAATTAAAAAAAAAAATTATATTTCACCGTAAGCTAATAAGGGAAGTTAAAAGATTGTTTTTCAATTTATTTAAAATTACTATCAAACATAGGAAAATGAGATAATTTTATAGAAAACACTTGTTGGAAAATGAGATAATTTTATAGAAAACACTTTTTGAAAAATGACTCATTTTCTATAATAAAAAAAAAAAAAAAGGTATTCCCAAAATAAACAGGGCGTAAATAACCAAACTTAAACTTATTAAGCTCAAACTTAAGTTGAAATCATTTACTAAATAAGTAAATATTAACAAGATTTGTCCTAAGTCTGTATTTTCAGCCCTATCTATATTCTATTTTTATGAACATTAAAATTAACCGCAAAAAAAAAAAAAAAAAAATTGTATAACTTGGAAAGCAGTGTGTAATTGGATTCTTATCCTATCACTTTGACCTTGTTAGTGTCTTTGATTTGATGTGGCACAGCATCGCCATCATATATTAGCCGATAAATTAATTGAAGCTTATCTAGCCTTTTCAACTTATCGCCATCCGTTCATCAAAATAAAGCTTATCGTCATCCAATATTTTTCACCATCATTACGAGACCAATCTAAATTCAAATCCAAATTATTAACATTAATAATAAAACAAGCTAATTAACCCTACAAAAATATTTTGGTCCACTTATTTACTGCCACGTCCACACCGGTAGAGCATCAAAACGACAAATTTTGCTCCGAAATACAGACATAACCATGCTCTAAACGACAAAAACTAGCTATAGTGATTTCAATTTATACGATCAATCCATGTATATGATATGATACGATATAAGATACATACATACATACCGGTTATCGGGGTGGATGACGCGGCCAGTGGAGAGGTCTTTGATGCCGAGTAAGAGAGAATCGCGACTGAACTTGCGGATAGTGGAGGCGAGACCTAACTCGTTCGATATCAGATTGAATCGGCTTGCAACTGACGATTTAATCCGCTCCCTCACCTCCTCAAATTCGTATTCTTCTTCATTTTCACGCCCATTCATGTCCTCAACTACATGTCGCTCCTCCCCTTTCCTCACAGCCATTATTATTGATTTACTTTGTTTCTATCTCTCCGATTCTAAATCAGAAGGAGAACGTCGACGGCGAAGAATATTGTTGCATTCATATATATAATTGTTGTACAAACTAACAACTACTTCAACTATTAAATAGGAGCCTACCAATTCCAACACTGTCACCAGAAACTTCGTTATAGAAAAAAAAAAAATGTAACCAGACTTAACCGCTTGGGAATAGGATTCACGAGGAAAACGGGTTTGGATAACGATTTTTTGAAAACGGCTTTTTAATCGCTTTGGATTTTGGAAGGGAAGTAATATAGCCCACTCAGTTTTTCACGGAGATTCTGAGGTTCTAAATTATTTTTTCCTTTCTTTCTTTTATATGGAAGAAAACATGAAAGAAAAGAAGAGACAAGAAAAAGAAAAGTGACGAGACGAGAGGGATTGATTGTTAGCAAGCATCAGCTCTGTTTGAATTTATACGTAACAAGGAAAGGAACCGCTATCCCACGTGTAAGCGTATTTTGAGGGCTCAGAATATTTAATTTTTTTAAAATTATATTTGTACTAGCTGGTGGTTGTGGTCCTTGCTACAAAATACATAGTACAAATATATTTTTATAATAAATAATAAATTGAAAGAAAGAGATTTAGACAGAGATTGAGAGAGATTTGTTGCATGAGCCCTGCCTCTTATGGCAGTGTGGGACTTACTTATGAGAGGCTGGTCTCATACGCATAAAATACCAGCTCATTGTTGAGAGTGACTGTTTAAATGATAACACTTGAAGACCATTTTGATATTGACAATGATGTTGTTATATCCACTTCAATTTGAGGAAAAAAACATTTAATATTTCTAAATTTTAATAAATTTTGAGTAATTTTTTGAGAAATGTGCTGTATAAATTAGTACAAATTTTGCTATAATTATATTCTACGTCATATTGTAATGGACTGTTTATCTTTCTTTTTTTTATCAATTGTGTCTTTTTCAAGAACACCAATGGTGTCATTTCACGAAAATTATATCTTGCACCCGGCATATATGCCGGGTGTGAGACACAGGGGCGGGCCCCACACACCACTATGTGAGACACCCGACATATATGCCGGGTGCAGGATATACCACCTCGTCATTTCATGTATTCTTAAAAATTTTCATATATTTGCGTAAAATGTTATGCTATATTGCTATATTAGTAGTCCTACTTTATTAATATGTTATTCTATTAATAATTGGATTGTGAAGGCTTACGGCACCCTGATGCCTGTGAAACAACCGTACAGTTGAGGTTTTTTCTTTTCCTCTTTCGCGCGTCTTGCTTTGGGTTATAGTTGCATATGAACATTGTATAACTTTCAAGTTTAAACTATAAATTGAGGTCAAGTGTAATAGCCCTATTACATCATGTAGTACATTTTCAACATTTCAAATTAAAAGATAAAAACTTAACTTTCGATATTAACTATTGGATAAAAAAAACAAAAATAAAACTATTGGACAAAAAAAATTAAAAAGGTTAAAAAATTTTAAAAATTAAAAATGATGTGAGAGGATTGCATGATGCAATAAATAGCTTGCTATTGTATCAAATCTCAACTCTTAAATAATATTACACCATCTAATAATTATACACATCTAAATTTTATGTCAATCAAATATTATTTTTTATTTGATTTATAAATTCATTTTTTATGCATAATTTAAAACACAAAATTTTTAAATTTTTACATTAGTCCTATTAATGAGTGTCTTTAAGGCATTTATTAATAACCTATTTGAGAAAATTTTTTATACCACTTTCTTGTGAAATAAAAAAAATTTGTAAAAAAAAAAACAATTGATTTTTAATATACCTATAAAAAGTTTCTAAAAATATTTCATAGACCAATATTTTTACATCATCCATTAACTTTGATGTTATTTACATTGATCATCAATATTAATTTCAAATTATCATCAACACTTTCAAGCCATAAACGTGTGCAATCAAGTCATCATATAAACAGTTGTCATATTCATCTAGTATTTGCTTAAAGACATATTAATAAAACATGTTGGAGGGACAAACGTGTATAATCAAGTCATCGGACAAACGTGATGATGATGCTTGTTGTTTCAATAAAATCAATGGAAATGCTTGTTGTTTTATAAAATACATATATAATGACTAATTCGAGGTTGCGTTAGATTTGGATCGTGAATCTGGGGGCTGCTGAATGCTGATTCAAACAATAAATATACAATCCAAATTGGTGATTCTATGTCCCGTATTTTTGCAGCATTGCCCTGGTGCCTCGTCACCCACTAATTGCAATTGTCAGACCATGTAAGACTTAACAATTAGGAAAGTTCTTCTCAAAAAAAAAACAATTAGGAAAGTGATTCTTCGTTTTCTATCGTTTTCTATCCATAAAATAAATAAATTACAAAAATCTATTAAAACGTTCGCACCTAGTCACTATAGATCAAAAAATGGGAGCTTATTAATATGTTTACCTCTTCTCAAAAAAAAAAAAAAAGTTTCACATCGTTTATATATTCTGTCATTCTAGTTTAGTTGAACTTCAACTTTTTGTATAATGCATCACTCTTGAAATAATCTTAATTATTTCTCACCAGGGGCGGAGCCAGGGGGGACGAGGGGGGGCAAGTGCCCCCCCCCCCCCCCCCCCCCCTGACCTCCCCAAAAACTCCTTTAATGTAAGAGTCTAACGTCTAGCTTGCCCCCCCTTAACATATTTTTGGATAAGTTTGCCCTCCTTTTGTAAGAGACAAGTTGAGAAGAACTAGCAGATAATAACGGACTCATAAGAGTGTTTTCTTTTTTGATAAAATATTATGACTCACGGAACTTTGATCTTTAGCAATAATTAATAATTAGAATTCAATTATATGAGGGACTCTTGTTGACTAATCCATTAGTTCCTGAGACTTTGCTATTGCTGCATAGTTTTAGAAGTTGACAAACAATCTGTTTCAAAGCCGTGTAACAGGGGTGCTCTCAAGTTGGCATCCCTAGTTATTCAAAGCATTGAATGTAAAGTGAAGTTAGAGGATATCTTGTTAGCCTGCAAGATATGCTCTAACCCTCTAAATCTTATGTATTAGCTTCATATTCAAAGGTAATTCCCTTGGTTTTAGCCAAAGTCATCTATGGCCAAGATTCCATCAGTTGAGAGCTTAGTCGGTTGAAGATGTTATTAGCATTATATCCAAGTTTTATTAAACTAGCAGTGTTTTTATTTTTTATTTTCATTACATAAAGTCTTAATATTTTTATGAACCAAAAAAAAAAAACAAAAAACAAAATGCTCAGTGTGGGTCCTATTTATAAACTATTGTTTGGTATAATTCATAATTTACAATGAGAATAGTGGTATTTGAACTTAAGATATCTTTGATAAATTTTGCTTTTAATCTTATGTTTTTAATCTTGCCCCCCGACCTCAAATTCTGACTCCGCTACTGTTTCTCACGATGGTAAAGCTCACAAATCACAATATTTCTTTGAACTTCTTTCTTTTCTTTTTTTTAAGACAAATAACATTGCTTTCGGGTACTAATTTTACTAGGAACGTTTTGTCTGTGTTTTTTTAATTTTAAATATAGCTAGTTGTCATGAGTCATGACAAGGCGAGGAACCTTTCAAGCGATCCGTGTCATAATCCATCCACGAGGGCCTAATCTAAGTGGGTGTCACCAACTTATCCCTTCCCATTTGACAATGTTCATTGATGGAAACTTACACATTGCACCAATTCGAAGCATTTCCTGGAAAAAGCAAGAGTATGAAACATGGGTTGGAGAAAATATTGACAAGGTCTTGCACAATTCCCCGATCCAGATTAAACTTTAAATTCCAGCATCAGCTGCCTTATTTTTGGGCTAACAATGTTAACGTGAAAGAATAAATTTATGGGCACAGTATTATCGCAATAATTTAATAATAAAGTTTATGTGGCAAACTGTTAATGTTAGATAAAAAAAAATATTAGAAAAAAGTATGTCAATTATGAGCAGCGGATGTCGAACTCTAATTCAGGAAATAATTAAGTTGGGGCCCTTTTACCAAGTCTACTAGATAGTAGATGAAAAATAGTAGCAATTTGTTATTTAGACTTTGTTGTGAAAATGTTTTTTCTGTAATTACTTTAACCTGAAATTCAACTAAAAAAAATACCATGAAAAGTAAAGAGGGTAGGATTAAAAAGCATTTTTCATAAAAGACTATGAGACTCATCAATATTGTGATTACAATATGCGCTCTTTTTTTTTTAATATATAATTCAGTATTTATAACAATAAGGTAACGGGGATTTTAACTTGAATGTTTTTATTAGAAATACCATAATGTACTAGTTAAGTTATAAGACTCTTGATCAATATATGTTTTTCATCCTATGACAAAGTGGGCTTCAGAACACCATAAATTGACTGGAGGATGGTTCATTATGTATGGCCACCTTCTTTGCATGATTTTTTTTTTCTTTTTGGAGAAATTATATGGAAAGGATTATTATACTTTGCTTCATATTAGATCTTGGGTTTTTAACTTTGTCAACGAAAGTCCAAAATGTATGAAACCATTTTAATTTGAAGCTTATATCTATCTCTATTATTCATTTTCCTTATTCTGAGTAGTAATACTGTAATAGAGCGAAACAAAAAACAAAAGGAACAAAAAAAAGGAAACCATGGATAATTTTTGTTTTTGTTTTTGTTTTACATAAGTAACAAGTTTTGATTTTCTGGCAATCATTTTTGCACTCTAAACAAAACTTTTTGTCTCTACCATTTTTGCTCAATGTATACCAAATTTATTTATGAAGAAGTTCTAGGTTAAACACAAAGCATAATCAGTGATTTCTTGTTTTTCTATATTCCATTACTTTCAAAATAACAGAGATAGACATGGGTATCAATTTGAAACATTTTCATAAATTTATAAATTTGTCTCTACCATTTAATTCACAAAATTTATAAATTTGTAATCTAATTTGAAATGTAGTATAAATTTTGGACCTTTTTATATGATTTCTGCCTTTTGTCCCCCTAGTCTCTTTTAGTTCAAGGTGTTCACATTTTCTTCTTCTTCTTCTTTTTTATTATGAATAGATAAAGAAAATGGTTGTGCAGCCTAGGCTAAAACTAGTTGTGTTCAATTTTATAAAAGCAAGTCATTTAGAGCATCCACATCAGTGGATGCAAATTTTCCTTCTATTTTGCATAAAAAAAACCTACTTTTTCTATTTTACACACTTATTTTTACAAAACATCCACATCAGTTTGTCTATTTTACACCTTCTTTTCTTTAAATGATATTTTTCTCACAATTTTTTATTATTCACAACTACCCATGGCCCACCAACTTTAACACACACGCCAGAGTATATCTGATCTCTATCTCTTTCTTTTTCATTTTCACTTTCTTTCTTTTTTTATTTTCCTTCTCCTTCTTTCTTCTTCTCCATTTTTTCTTCTTCAACGTCTTCGTCTCTCTTCTTCTTTTGCTAATGCTGAAACAAGAAACTAAAGAGAGAAAACTCTTGGTGGGTAAGCTTTTTTTTTTTTTTTTTTAATGAGAAGATGGTGGGTAAGATTTTAGACCCACGAGCATTGGGTAGGCTGAAAAATCTTGGTGGGTAAGCTTTCCAAACTCGGTCAAGCACCGATCAAGCAAGACCCACGAGCTCTGATCAAGCAAGACCCACGAGCACCGATCAAACAAGACCAGCAAAACCCACGAGCTCCGATCAAACTCGGTCAAGCACCAATCAAGCAAGACCCATGAGCACCGATCAAACAAGACCCTCAAGCATCGATCGTTCCAGTCAAGCACCGATCAAGCAGCGATCTGTCTCTTTGTTGGTTTGTCCGTGTGGGTTTGTTTGTGTGTGGACGTGTTTGTGTATCTGTGCGTTGATTTTTCTGTGTGGATGTGTTTGTGCATGGGTATGTTTGTGTGCATCTAAGGAAAAAGAAGATGAGGAGAGGAGAAGTTACTGAGTTCGTTGTACACGGAGAAGAGAGAGAAAAAGAGGTGCGAACGTGAAATTAATAATAAATGGGTGTTTTCAATTTTTGAGAATTGAGTTTCAGTGGCATTTTTGTAAATTAAGCAAAGAATGGTACCCACCTGTATGACTTGTCCCATCAAGCAACCCGTTCTTCTCTTTGTCTATTCTCCTTTTTCTTTTCTTTTTTTCTTTTACCCAGAGCCTTTTCTTCTCACTGACCTAGAGCTCTCCTTCTCTTTTTTGTGGCATCAGAAAGAGAGAGCAAGACCAGAGATTAGAAGCTTTGCCGGCGATACGGGATTCGAGAAACAATGTTGGACTAAGCCCAGGCCGGATAGTGAGACACGCAAACCTTGAGATCGGAAGCTTCGCCGGCAACAGGGGATTCTAGACCTGATGCTTTCTATCTCCCAACGTGATAAGACCTGATGCTTTCTTCTTCTTCTTTTCTTTTACTTCTTTCTTTTTCTTTCCTTTTTTCTCTTTTGTTTCTTTTCTTCTTCAAGTTGGGTTTTTGCTCTTAGTTTCTTCTCTCTTTTCTTTTCTTTCTTTCTTCTTCACTCTTGTTTCTTCTCTTAGCTGCTTTTTTTTTCCCCCTTCATGCGGTGTTGACAAAGATGGCTGAGTTTGGATCTTCGATCTAAGGATTTGGGTTTGGGTTTTTTGTTGTGGTTGTGGTGGTTTGAGGCTTGGGCTATGGTGGAGGTTGTGGTTTTGGTTGAGAGGACTATTGGTGGGTTTGGATTTTTGATTCATTCGGATTTTTTGGTGGAGGTTGTGGTTGTGTTGAGGGCTATTGGTGATGGTGGTGGTGGTTGTGGTTGTGGATTTCTGGGTTTGCCGTTGGTGGTGATGGAGCTGGGTTTTGGTGTTGTTGGGTTTGAAGAGCAGAAAAGAAAAGGGACGCAGTTAGTAACCGTATTCTTCTGTGTAGTATCAGTGGGTGGGTCCATCATTTTGGCAAAAAGTGAAGTTAAAAACTGAGATACATGATTGAGTTTTTTGACCAAACAAAAGTGTTGGATTTTTTGAGTGATAGTGGAGTTTAGGTTATGAGTTATGAGTTTTGAGTTTGAGTTATGAAAACTGAGTGAACCCTAAGCCAAACGAGCCCTTAATAACTCAATTATGCAACTTGCCAAATCAAAGTGAGATCCAGTGAGATGAAGGTGATTATTAGATTAAACTGCCAATGCAACCATTCACATGATCGCCATCCTTAACTTTTTTTGTGGAGATATAGGTGCATCCACGTCAGCCGCACATTCATTTTCTGGTGGCTGATTCAATGGGATCCTTAGTGAGGGTTACGAGGTTTAGTGCATCTCCCACTGAGATTATTGGCAAAGGTTAGTACATAATAAAAGGGTTTCTAATTGAGGCATCCAACTTTTGTTTTTGGCTGCTTATTGCCATAAGACAATGCTCTTATATATTTATTGAAATTACGTTAATTACATGATAAGACTACTTGATGGATTTTAGGTTGAGAGTGAGTAGTCCATTATAAAAAAGAACTAGTTGTTTAATGGTTACCAAATTTATTTATAAACAATCTCTAGGTGAAATGCAAAGTTTAAATAATGATTTTCCGCTTTAATCAATTCTGTTACTTCTTAAATTACAGGAATGAACAAGTTACAGAAGCTTTAAATTAAAATAATTTCATAAATTTAAGACTTTAATTTACAAAGTAAAAAAATATATAGTACAAATATATTTTTATAATAAATTGAAAGAAAGAGATATAGACAGAGATTGAGAGAGATTTGTTGCATGAGACCTGCCTCTTATGGGCAATGAGAGACTAGTCCCATGCGCCTGACGCATAAGATACCAGCTCATTGTTTAGAGTGACTGTTTGAATGATTACTGTCACACCCCAAACCCAACTATAAAGATAGACACATAACAACCGTCACACGCTTATAAAGTAAGCACTCTATAAGTGTGCAAGGCCTTCTTAGCAACTAAATTTTATCCTAAAAAATTATATTAAATAAATAAATAATACCTCAACAATTTCTTTATGAATAGATCTCCAATAATTCAAAAGGATCAAAATTCAAACCTCATGTACATAATGCCAATTGACCAAAAGATATAAGACCATTACAAGACCATCTAATCCCAAACTTGCTAAGCTTCTTTCATGCTCACAACACAATAGCAAAACTCCCAAAACTTGCTATTCTTCACAATCTAAAACTGGATGGGAAAAAGGGGGTGAGTTGACAACTCAACCAAAGTCATAATAAGTTCTATCACATAATAGATCTGTAAAGTATAAGATGTAATATGTGTTTTCAAAAGTTATAATATACTATGTGTTTTCAAAATAAATAAAGGAGTTTCATTGTCTCAAAATAATAAGTTGCATATAGATCACATACTTTAATCATACAAATATATCATAGATGGTTTAGAAAATAGTCAGTTTTCCATATATCAAAAGTTATAACTTACAATAGGTTGCAAAAATATATAAGCAGTTTTAGTGACTCAAAATAGTTCAAATACTCAAACATTTCCAAAATCACATATGTAGTTTTAAGGACTCAAAATAGTCAAATATTCAAACGTAATTCATATTTTTAACAATCTTATGACTATGGTCATGCTATATCCCTATGACTAGGCATCAGAGTGCCAATGAATAACCCACATTGGCTAGGTATCAGAGTACCAATGAATATCCCCCATTAGTTTGGGTATTTGAATACCAATGAATAACCCCCATTGGCTGAGTATCAGTGTACTAATGAATAACCTACATTGGTTTGGGTATCAGAGTACCAATGAATAACTCCCATTGACTGGGTATTAGAGTACTAATGAATAACCCCCATTGGTTCGGGTATCAGAATCAATTCATAGTCAGATTATCCATAATCATATATATGAAATCATAGTTTCTAACAAAAATATATCTTATTCAAATACATATATATAATCATATATTCAATATTCAAATATATTTGTGATATTTCTATATTCTTTATTTTAAATCAATATAGCTAAAAAAACAATTAAATAAAATAAATCCTATATTCAATGCTCATATATATTTGTAAAAATTCTTTATTCTTTACATTGAATTAATATAGTTGAAAACAATTAAATAAAATACATCATATATTCAGTATTCAAATATATTTGTGATAATTCTTTACTTGAAATCATTAATACATTAGAAATAAAATTGTAACAACGGTAAACAATTTTCAGTAGTTAAAATACGCAAAATAAAACCAACTAGGATAAGGTTACTTATCTCAGCTAGCTCACTACAAAAAAAACTTCTCTCTAACACTTTCTCTAAAATCCTTAGATATCACCTAAACAATTTACAAACACCATTTACTCACTAATCAAATAATTTAAGAAAGACTTATAAACGTACCCGGCCAGAAGAGTAACGGGCCAAAATGGCCCATTAGCATTAATTTTTAAACATTATAATTAGTAGGTACTGTTTCTAAACTATATTTTTTATTAACATCTCGAGTCTAAGAGGGTCGATTTTAGGCTATAAATCGAGTCTCAAAGACTCGATTTTCATGGTCAAATCAAGTCTGATGTGGCATTTTTTCCACGTGGACTCTACCTAAAAATCGAGTATCTGACACTCGATTTACAACTTTCACTTGTTTTTTCTTATTTTCCTTCTCTTTTTTTTTTTTTTCTGAGTTCCATTTCCTCATTGCATTTGTCTTCCGGCACAAGTTCAGCCACCACAGGCCCATCACTGCCGACCAGCAGCGCGACCCAGGCGGCGCTACCCAGGCGGCGCCGCCCCCTGCGCGCCTGGGTCGCGACCCAGGTCGCGCAAGGGTCGCGACCTAGGCCGCGCGACTCAAGTCACGACCTGCGCGCCTGGGTCGTGACCCAGGTCTCACAGGGGTCGCGACCCAGATCGCAACCCAGGTTGCGACCTGCGCGCCTGGGTCGCGACCTAGGTCGCGCAGGGGTCGCAACCCAGGCCGAGCGACCCAGGTCGCGACCCATATCGCGACCCAGGTCTCGCAAGGGTCGCGACCTAGGTCGCAACCCGTCGCGCAGGTCGCGACCTGGGTCGCGCGCCTGGGTCGTGACCCAGATCGCGACCTAGGCGGCGCGACCCAGAGATTTCTGGGATTTTTTTTTTTTGGGTGGTTTGTAAATCGAGTCTCTAAGACTCGATTTTCAGGTGGTCACCACGTGGATAAAATGCCACATCAGACGTGATAGACCTTGGAAATCGAGTCTTTGAGACTCGATTTTGACCCCCAAAATTGACTCTCTTACCCTCGAGATGTTAGAATTATATTTACTTTCACACCAATGCCTACTAACTATATTCTTCAGCAACTGTGGCTAATTGCCCATTTTGGCCAAGAGTAACTACTAAATATCCAACAACTGTCCACTGTTATCTCACACCAAAATTCTACATATTCATAATATATATTTCATTTACTTCCTACTGCTAAGAGCAACCGCATCAACTCATGTAAAAGATTCCGTCTATTTTACACAAAACAACCTACTTTTTCTATTTTACACTATCACTTTTACAAAACACCCACATCAATTTATCTATTTTACAAGACTTTTCAATAAAATATTCATTCTTCATCAATTTTTTATTAATTTCTCTAATGGTCATACTTTTTTAATTTAAACTTATATTTTAAGTAAACTACCAACTCTGGTGGCCCGGCCAATGGAGCCGCTTGTGGTGGAGGTCCGATGGCCAAACCTCCATAATAGTGGCTCCGGCGAACGCCGACGGATTGGTCTCGCCGCCCACCATACCACCGAATAGTGACCCACCGGTGGGTGGATTGTTAAAATAGTGGCTACAAACGCTGCTGATGCCAAACTACCAAAATAGTGGCTTTGGTGACCGCCCACCGGACTAGTGTCTCCGACCATTGTACCGCCATCACCGGTGAGCCGATTGTCATAATAGTGGCTCTGACGACCATTGCCGAATCGATGCCAAACTTCATTGTTACTCTATTAAACTTCATTGTCGCGAATTTGAAATTTACTAAGTTTTTTTTTTTTTTTGAGATAAAAGATAGAAATTTTATTTTACAAAATTTGCCAAGAGTACACAAAACAGAAAAATAACACTATGCAGAAACACAAAACAGTTTCTGCAGAAACATACTATGCAGAAAAATAACACTATGCAGATTTTTCTGCAAAAGCACAAAACAGTTTCTGCAGAAAAATAACACTATCCAGAAAAATTATTTTTCTGCAGAAGCACACACTATGCAGAAAAATAACACTAGGCAGAAAAATTATTTTTCTGCAAAAGCACAAAACAGTTTCTGCAGAAAAATAACACTATACAGAAAAATTATTTTTCTGCAGAAACACACACTATACAGAAAAATAACAGTATGCAGAAAAATTATTTTTTCTGCATAGTGTGTGCTTCTGTAGAAAAATTATTTTTCTGCATACTGTTATTTTTCTGCATAGTGTGTGTTTCTGCAGAAAAATAATTTTTCTGTATAGTGTTATTTTTCTGCAGAAACTGTTTTGTGCTTTTGTAGAAAAATTATTTTTCTGCATAGTGTGTGCTTCTGCAGAAAAATAATTTTTCTGCATGCTGTTATTTTTCTGCATAGTGTGTGTTTCTGCAGAAAAATAATTTTTCTGGATAGTGTTATTTTTCTGCAGAAACTGTTTTGTGTTTCTGCAGAAAAATAATTTTTCTGCATAGTGTGTTTCTGCATAGTGTTATTTTTCTGTTTTGTGTACTCTTTGCAAATTTTGTAAAATAAAATTTCTATCTTTTATCTCAAAAAAAAAAAAAAACCTAGTAAATTTCAAATTCGCAACAATGAAGTTTAATAGAGTGACAATGAAGTTTGGCATCGATTCGGCAATGGTCATCGGAGCCACTATTATGACAATCGGCTCACCGGTGATGGCGGTACAATGGTCGGAGACACTAGTCCGGTGGGCGGTCACCAAAGCCACTATTTTGGTAGTTTGGCATCAGCAGCGTTTGTAGCCACTATTTTAACAATCCACCCACCAGTGGGTCACTATTCGGTGGTATGGTGGGTGGCGAGACCAATCCGTCGGCGTTCGCCGGAGCCACTATTATGGCGGTTCGGCCATCGGACCTCCACCACAAGCGGCTCCATTGGCCGGGCCACCGGTGTTGGTAGTTTACTTAAAATATAAGTTTAAATTAAAAAAGTATGACCATTAGGGAAATTAATAAAAAATTGATGAAGAATGAATATTTTATTGAAAAGTCTTGTAAAATAGATAAACTGATGTGAGTGTTTTGTTAAAGTGATAGTGTAAAATAGAAAAAGTAGGTTTTTTGTGTAAAATAGGCGGAATCTTTTACACGAGTTGATGTGGTTGCTTTTAAGGCGAAAACTCGTGTAGAACCAGACTCACCATGCCTCACCTTGTGCAACTTCCATCTACACTTACAAGCATGACACAACAGTGGGCATAGGAAAAAAAAAATAACAATATTGAGGCAGCAAAATCTACAGGTACAATGTCCAGAATACCAAAAATAAGTCTAAACTTTTATACGTTTGCATCATTATAACTCTCGAATATTTAAATAGTTTCACTATTGGCTAGAATACTCACATAAAAAAAATACTCTAATTCCAAATAAAGCTTAGATTTAATAAGAAAGAAATTTCTAGGTTCTTACCTCAAGTGTGTAGTCAAACCTTCTCTACTTGAGTATTTTGGGTAGTATCCTCTGTCAAAATATCTCTTTCTATACATTTACTTAATAAGCTTCTATATAGCTAGGGTTTTAACCTTATTTTCTAAAAAATCCCTTATAGTTATAAATTATAAAATTGACCCCACAAAAGATTTACTTAAATACTTTTTTTTTTTTTTTTTTTTTCTGGGTATTACAATCTCCCCCACTTCAAGCCATAAACGTGTGCAATCAAGTCATCATATAAACAGTTGTCATATTCTAGTATTTGCTTAAAGACATAATAAAACATGTTGGAGGGACAAACGCGTATAATCAAGTCATCGGATACTATGATGATGATGCTTGTTGTTTCAATAAAATCAATGGAAATGCTTGTTGTTTTATGAAATTCATATATAATGACTAATTCAAGGTTGCATTAGATTTGGATCGTGAATTTGGGGGCTGCTGATTTCTGAATGCTGATTCAAACAATAAATATAAAATCCAAATTGGTGATTCTATGTCCCGTATTTTTGCAGCATTGCCCTGGTGCCTTGTCACCCACTAATTGCAATTGTCAGACCTTGTAAGACTTAACAATTAGGAAAGTTCTTCTCAAAAAAAAAAAAAAAACAATTAGGACAGTGATTCTTCTTTTTCTATCCATAAAATAAATAAATTACAAAAATCTATTAAAACATTCGCACCTAGTGACTATAGATCAAAAAATGGGGGCTTATTAATATGTTTACCTCTTCTCAAAAAAAAGAAAAGAAAAAAAGTTTCACATCGTTTATATATTTTGTAGGTTCTAATTGGCTCAACTAGTAAAGTCTCTTGTTATGGAATAAGAGATCTAGTTCAACTTGCCTACACCAAAAACTAATTGATGTTTTGATTTAATAATAAAGAAGGAGAAAATGCATATACCATTTCGCCAAAAAATTTTAGTGAAATACCCCATATCTGAAACTAATTAAGGAAATACCCCTGTTTTGAAACTCGATTTTCTAAAAATTGAGTTTCAATTTAAAACTTGATTTCTGGACAATCGAGTTGTAGCAAATTGAAAATTAAAAAAAAAAAAAAATATATATATATATATATATATATATATATATATATATATATTTGGTACTTGAGTTCCATGAACTCGAGTACCAATTTTTTTTTTTTCCTAAGTCCACGTTCGCTATAACTTGATGTTCCAAAAATCGAGTTTTACATTTGAAACTCGATTTTTAGAAAATCGAGTTTCAAAACAATGACATTTCCTTAATTAATTTCAGATGTGGGGCATTTTGCTGGATTTTTTAAAAAGAAATGGCAAAAGCCCATTTTGGCCTAATAAAGAACAATCATAAAAAACAGACTTCATCAACTGAAACTATCTCAAGAATATATATATATATATATATATATATATATATATATATATATATTTATATATATATTTTCAGCTATCCCAGTGCTAACTCTTCGATATATTTCTTGCTGGAAGTATCCCTGATCCCATTGATAACGAGTGGGACCAAATAATTCAATCGGGGTAGTTGTTGAACCATACCACATAGTTCCAACAACAACAAAAGCGGCAAAAAAGACAGCAACGATATTGCTGGAAATGACGGTTTCAATATTTCCGATGCGTAATCCTTTGTATAGACGTTGGGATGGACGGACACTAAGATGGAATAGGCCGGTTAATATGCCCAATGTCCCTGCTGCAATATGATGAGAGGCTATTCCTCCTGGAACAAGAGGATCAAAACCTTCCACACCCCACGCTGGATTTACAGATTGTACCCTTTCGGTTAGTCCATAAGGATCAAACACCCATATTCCAAGACCATACAACCTCGTTACATGAAATGCACCAAACCCAAACAAATAACTAGTTTAGGAAGTAGTTCATTGTCAATATTCTGTCATTCTAGTTTAGTTGAACTTCAACTTTTTGTATAATGCATCAAAACTCTTGAAGTAATCCTAATTATTTCTCAAGATGGTAAAGCTCACAAATCACAATATTTCTTTTAACTTCTTTCTTTTTCTTTTTCTTTTTCTTCTTCTTCTTTTAAGACAAATAACATTGCTTTCGGGTACTGATTTTACTAGGAACGTTTTGTCTGTGTTTTTTAATTTTAAATATAGCTAGTTGTCATGACGAAGCGATGAACCTTTCAAGCGATCCGTGTCATAATCCATCCACGCAGGGTGCCTAAGCGTTTTGGAGGCTTAAGGCAAAATCTTCCATTAGGGCATTTATGTTATCATTTAAATAATATTTAACTAGAATTTTATATAATAATTTTTTTAAATCCATTCTTTTTACTTTTTAATATGATTTTTTTTAGAAAATGCTAAAGTTATAACAAATTTTACTATAAATTGGTGTTGTAATGAATGTGATCAATGACATGAGACTTACAAAAATACTAGAAATATTATAAATTTACAAAATGAGAATTACAAAAATATATCACCAATCACAGATATTCATTCAAAAATGCATTAATAGTTTGTTGAAATCTACCTATCATATTCATTGTCACATCAAATTATAAAAGTTATGGAGACTACCACGCACCCTTGGTGCAATGATTACTCCACAAGTATAAGTTCTTGTGAGGTGTGGGGGGCTATGACCGAGATTTAAGTCCCTAGAAGAGAGTTTCACATACATATACATTTAGATTAGATTAGAGTATAATTTTTATCTTGTATAAAAATAAATAAATAAATAAAAGTTATGTAGTAAAATTTATAGTATTTTTAACATTTTCCTATTTGAATTACTTGTGATTAGTAACACGTCTATTTGTAAGACTTATTTATTTAAATTTGTCTTATTTCTATCTTTAGCATTACTTAATTCTTTGAGCCTTCTTAATAGTGAAAAAAAAAATGTAAACTAAAATATTTTAATATCTCCAAAAATATTTATATATAAAAAATAAAAAAAATTTGCCCCCAAATTTGGAGCCTTCTCTAGTAAGGGGCCCTAGGCAATGGCCAAATTGGCCTAAGCCTAGGGCCGGCCCTGCATCCACGAGGGCCTAATCTAATGGCCTGTTTGGGAGTTTAGAGAGGGAGGAGAGTAGAGGGGAGAAGAGTAGTGGGGAGGAGAGTAGAGGAGAATGATTACCCTCCACCTTGTTTGAATGTTTTTATAATTAGTAAGGGGGAAGGGAGTAATTAGCCCTTCCCCTTGTTTTTAACATTGTAATTTTATATATATAATAAGGGTAAATTAGGTAATTTACTTTATCAATAATTTTATGTGCTCTACTCTCCCTCCAAATCTCTCCAATTTGGGGGAATTAAAAATGAGGGGGTTGGAGGTAGTTGAAACCCCTTCAAACCCCTCCCCCTCATTCCTTAAAAAACTCCCAAACAAGGTAATTGAATTACTCCTCTTCCCTCTACTCTACTCTCCCTCCTTTTTTAAACATCCAAACAGGCCATAAGTGGGTGTCACCAACTTATCCCTTCCCATTTGACAATGTTAATACGACTAATATTCATTGATGGAAACTTACACATTGCACCAATTCGAAGCATTTCCTGGAAAAAGCAAGAGTATGAAACATGGGATGGAGAAAATATTGACAAGGTCTTGCACAATTCCCCAATCCAGGTTTAATTTTAAATTCCAGCATCAGCTGCCTTATTTTTGGGCTAACAATGTTAACGTGAAAGAATAAATTTATGGGCATAGTATTATCACAATAATTTTATAACAAAGTTTATGTGGCAAGCCGTTAATGTTAAATAAAAAAATATTTAAAAAAATGATGTCAGTTATGAGCAGCTGATGTCGAACTCAAATTCAGGAAATAAGTTGGGGCCCTTTTACCAAGTCTACTAGATATTAGATGACAACTAGTAGCAATTTGTTATTTAGACTTTGTTGTGAAAGTGTTTTTTCCGTAATTACTTTAACATGAAATTCAACTAAAAAAAATACCATGAAAAATAAAGATGGTAGGATTAAAAAGCTTTTTTCATAAAAGACTATGAGACTCATCAATATTGTGATTACAATATGCGCTCTTTTTTTTAATATATAATTCAATAGTTATAACAATAAGTTAAGGGGGATTTTAACTTGAATGTTTTTATTAGAAATACCATAATGTAGTAGTTCAGTTATAAGACTCTTGCTCAATATATGTTTTTCATTGTATGACAAAGTGGGCGTCAAAACACCATAAATTGACAGGAGGATGGTTCATTATGTATGGCCACCTTCTTTGCATGATTTTTTCTTTTTTCTTTTTGGAGAAATTATATGGAAAGGATTATTATACTTTGCTTCATATTAGATCTTGGGTTTTTAACTTTGTCAATGAAAGTCTAAAATGTATGAAACCATTTTAATTTGAAGCTTATATCTATCTCTATTATTCATTTTCCTTATTCTGAGTAGTTATAGAGCGAAACAAAAAACAAAAGAAAACAAAAAAAGGAAACCATGGATAAATTTTTGTTTTACATAGGTAACAAGTTTTGATTTTCTGGCGATCATTTTTGCACTCAAAACAAAACTTTTTGTCTCTACCATTTTTGTTCAATGTATACCAAATTTATTTATGAAGAAGTTCTGGGTTAAACACAAAGCATAATCAGTGATTTCTTGTTTTTCTATATTCCATTACTTTCAAAATTACAGAGATAGACATAGGTATCAATTTGAAACATTTTCATAAATTTATAAATTTGTCTCTACCATTTAATTGACAAAATTTATAAATTTGTAATCTAATTTGAAATGTGGTATAAATTTTGGGCCTTTTTATATGATTTCTCCCTTTCCCCCTAGTCTTTTAGTTCTAGGTGTTCACATTTTCTTCTTCTTCTTCTTTTTTATTATGAATAGATAAAGAAAATGGTTGTGCAGCCTAGGCTAAAACTAGTTGTGTTCAATTTTATAAAAGCAAGTCATTTAGAGCATCCACATCAATGGATGCAAATTTTCCTTCTATTTTGCATAAAAGAAAAACCTACCTTTTCTATTTTACACACTCATTTTTACAAAACACCCACATCAGTTTGTCTATTCTACACCTTTTATTTAAATAATATTTTTCTCACAATTTTTTATTATTCACAACTACCCATGGCCCACCAACTTTAACACACACGCCAGAGTATATCTGATCTCTATCTCTTTCTTTTTCTTTTTCACTTTTTTTTTTCTTTTCCTTCTCCTTCTTCCTTCTTCTCCATTTTTTCTTCTTCAACGTCTTCGTCTTTCTTCTTCTTTTGCTAATGCTGAAACAAGAAACTAAAGAGAGAAAACTCTTGGTGGGTAAGCTTCTTTTTTTTTTTCTTTTTTTTTTTAATGAGAAGATGGTGGGTAAGCTTTTAGACCCACAAGCATTGGGTAAGCTGAAAAATCTTGGTGGGTAAGCTTTCCAAACTCGGTCAAGCACCGATCAAACAAGACCCACGAGCTTCGATCAAGCAAGACCCACAAGCACCGATCAAACAATATCCACAAGCACCGATCGTTCCAATCAAGCACCAATCTGTCTCTTTGTTGGTTTGTCCGTGTGGGTGTGTTTGTGTCTCTGTGCATTGATTTTTTTGTGTGGATGTATTTGTGTGTGGGTGCGTTTGTGTGCATCTGAGGAAAAAGAAGATGAGGAGAGAAGAAGTTATTGAGTTCGTTGTACATGGAGAAGAGAGAGAAAAAGAGGTGCGAACGTGAAATTAATAAAATAATAAATGGATGAGTTACAGTAACCGTGTAAATATACACGATTACAGTAGCTAGTGTATAAATATACAAGATTTTGGAAGCACTGATGTGGAGCAATTTTGAGACAAAATGTGTATAAGTGGTGTTTTTTTCTATTATACAAGATTTTGCATCCACTGATGTGGATGCTCTTAGAGCATGTTTGGATTAGAGTAGTTTTGGATCATATCACTCATAACTCATAATTGAGTTCTCAAAACACGTGGGACCCACACAAAGTTTTTTTTTTGGCTTGATTTTTAGATTGTGTTTCCATCACTCAAAACTCAAAAATTTGAGTTAGAGTGAAGGAAATAGAAAACAACAAATGGGTGTTTTTAGTTTTTGAGAATTGAGTTTCAGTGGCATTTTTGTAAATTAAGCAAAGAATGGGACCCACCCGTATGACTTGTCCCATCAAGCAACCTGTTCTTCTCTTTGTCTGTTCTCCTTTTTCATTTTTTTTTTCTTTTACCCAGATCTCTCTCTTCTCATTGACCTAGAGCTCTCCTTCTCTTTTTTGTGGCATTAGAGAGAGAGAGCAAGACCAAAGATCAGAAGCTTCGCCGGCGATACGGGATTCGAGAAACAACGTTGGACTAAGCCCAGACCGGATCGTGAGACACGCAAACCTTGAGATCGAAAGCTTCGCCAGCGACAGGGGATTCTAGACCTAATGCTTTCTATCTCCCAACGTGATGAGACCTAATGCTTTCTTCTTCTTCTTTTCTTTTACTTCTTTCTTTCTCTTTCCTTTTTCTCTTTTGTTTCTTTTCTTCTTCAAGTTGGGTTTTTGCTCTTAGTTTCTTCTCTCTTTTCTTTTTTCTTTTCTTTTCTTTCTTTCTTCTTCACTCTTGTTTCTTCTCTTAGTTGCTTTTTTTTTCTTCACGCGGTGTTGACAGAGATGGCTGAGTTTGAGTCTCCGATCTAAGGATTTGGGTTTGGTTTTTTGTTGTGGTTGTGGTGGTTTGAGGCTTAGGCTGTGGTGGGGCTTGTTCGCTTGGATTTTTTGGTGGAGGTTGTGGTTTCGGTTGAGAGGACTATTGGTGGGTTTGGATTTTTGATTCATTCGGATTTTTTGGTGGAGGTTGTGGTTGTGTTGAGGGCTATTGGTGGTGGTGGTGGTGGTGGTGGTGGTTGTGGTTGTGGATTTCTGGGTTTGCCGTTAGTGGTGGTGGAGCTGGGTTTCGGTGTAGCTGGGTTTGAAGAGTAGAAAAGAAAAGGGACGCAGGTAGTAACCGTATTCTTCTGTGTAGTGTCAGTGGGTGGATCCATCATTTTGGCAAAAAGTGAAGTTAAAAACTGAGATACATGACTAAGTTTTGTGACCAAACAAAAGTGTTGGATTTTTTGACTGAGTGGAGTTTGGGTTATGAGTTATGGGTTTTGAGTTTGAGTTATGAAAACAGAGTGAACCCTAAACCAAACGAGTCCTTAATAACTCAATTATGCAACTTGCCAAATCAAAATGAGATCCAGTGAGATGAAGGTGATTATTAGATTAAACTGCCAATGCAGCCATTCACATGATCGCCATCCTTACTTTTTTTGTGGAGATATAGGTGCATCCACGTCAGCCACACATTCATTTTCTGGTGGCTGATTCAATGGGATCCTTAGTGAGGGTTACGAGGTTTAGTGCATCTCCCACTGAGATTATTGGCAAAGGTTAGTACATAATAAAAAGGTGTCTAATTGAGGCATCCAAATTTTGTTTTTGGCTGCTTATTGCCATAAGACAATGCTCTTATATATTTATAGAAATTATGTTTATCATATGATGGGAAAACTTGATGGATTTTAGGTATATACAATATTAAGTGAGCGGTCGATTATTAAAAGAAGAAGAAGAAGAAGAAGCAATTCTTCAATTGAAAAAGAACAAATGAAATTTGATTGATTTTGACAATATACTTTTCCATCTAATTAAGGTAGAGTTTTACTTGACATCATATATACCACTATTGGGGTTATCAAAAATATATATACCACTATCGGCCAATTGGGTCATTTTGTTGGAGCATAACCATAACAAGCAAGCATACAAGAGAAATGGGAAAAATATGCACCACATAATTCATATGTAATGGAAATCCATTGTCACAAACCAGAGATTGCTTATACTTTAGCCATTTTATTGTGGACAAAATTAAGTTGCTGATGTTCATGTCCACTATGACTTAATGCCATGCCTTAAAGCTGTTACAGGGTTTTGTTTCGGATAGTTTAAACAATTGTTTCCAGGAGTGTAAATAAGGTACTCAGCAAAAAAAACAGAGTGTAGATAAGGTAGCTTGCTGGGGATAACATATACTTATTTCAAGTAGGTAAGGATGATAGAAAAGCTTCATGGGTTTGGGTTAGATAGCTCCCCAGTGCCGGCTCAACCATTGAGCCAATAGGCAACCGCCTAAGGCCCCCAATGAAAAAAGGTCCCAAAATTTTTACCAATAGAGATTTTCTTATACCAATAGAAGTATTAATTAAGTCCTAAATATTCACCAATAAATAAAAAATAGTTTTTTATCAAAGAAAAACCAATTAAAGAAAAATATTTTCATTGGATGGATCAATCATTTAATCTCTCACACATAAATATTAAAAGAACTTATTAATCTTACAAAAGTAAATAAATTTATACTCAAATTCTATTTAGAAATATCAAATATATAACTATATTAAACTTTTCAATCATATTTTTTTAGTATTTAGTTACTTCATTCAATAGATAGTGTTTATTTTAGTTTTATAGTCATTGAATAATGCGATAGGTTTGTTTTAATTTGTAATTTTTTTTTCTAAAAAAATAGATTTTAAATAAAAAAACCAAATTTTAAATAAATATTCTATTAATATTCAAAATATAAGAATAAATCTCACTTAAAGTTGTCGCTTTTTAAATTTAAAAAAAAAAAACCAAATTTTAAATAAATATTCTATTTATATTCAAAAAATAATAATAGATCTCATTTAAAGTTGTTGTTTTAGGCCTCACAATACCTTAAGCCGGCCCTGTAGCTCCCTCCCTAGTTATTGGTATTCTTATTCAAATCTTATTGCTAATTTTGTTTGTGCCTTTGTTGTCATCCCAAAAATTTGACCTAATACTAGTGGGACAAAAGTCCAGAAGTTAGTCGGATTCTTTTCCTTTTTTTTTTTTTAAGCTCTAAATATCACATCCAATGACCAACTTGTATCATTATAAATGCAGTGAGAAACTTGAGTCTTTCTTCTTCTTCTTTTTCTTCTTTTTTTTTGCTGAAAAAACATGAGACATTTGTCCAACACAATCAAAGATGACATTCACCATGATATTTCTAACATGATTGGAAGTGAAAATTGTTGGAAATTTTTTAGTGAATAAACAAGTTTTGATACAACAAATAAGATCTCCAATAATTAGCAAGGGTATAAATAAAAAGAAGTTTAAAACAATCTCACAATACTATAGAATTACGCTGCGAAAGTGATGTCCTTCAAAGTTGGTTCGTGCCACCCGGAGTGAAACTCAGTGTGACTAGTTCTCTTGGCCAAACAACCCGCCAATGATTAGACTATAGTGTCAACCTTCATGATGGATGCACTTTCACTCATGAAGGTTCAAGAAAACCCCTCTATTACCTTTCCTTAGAACAAATATATATTGTAGAAAAATATGTGGGAAAGAAAAAGAATAGAAATGTGTATATAGAAAATATCATGGTTTTAAAACCCAGACCGGACCGGTCTAACCAGTTCAACCTGGAACCGGCCTTCAATCCGGTCCAGTTATGGCAAAAAACCGAAAATAGCTTAAAAATCGGTAAATAATAAAAATCGGCCGGTTCAACCGTAAAACCGAAAACCGGTATGGTTGAACCAGTTTTGCAAAATGCAGAAAAATGTGTTTCGGCCTGGAATGTAATTCCTTTGCAACTTGAAAAAAAATAGAGAGAAAGAGAAAGATAGAAAGATAGAAGGAGGCACAGTAGTGGCAGTGTAGCTCAACCACAGGGTGGTCGGACCAGCCAATGCAACGTTTGAGTGAGGAGAGGCAACTTGCGAGAGAGAAACTAATCTGTGAGGGAAGAGAGACATACCAATAGATCCCAATGTGATTATGGGTTAGTTTTAAATCTTTTGATGAGAAAAGCATGCGTGAGAGACTAGAGAGAATGAGTAAAGCAGATTTGTGAGGAAGAAGTACTGAATGACAACGTGGGCTACTGTGTAGTGGATCTTAAGATAAGATCCAATTTGAAAATGTGTGGATGGAAATTAAAGAGAAATGAGATAGTAATAAAAAGTAAGTAAATAACAAAAAGATAAAGTTGACTGGACAAGACAGTGGAGGAAAAATAAAATAGAAAAAAATGAATTGGAAAAAGGGATTGGGATTGAGTTAATGAAGATGTTTATGGTATTGACCAACACTACAATATAATTGTATAGATTGACTCAATAATATTTTAAAGACTATTAAATTTATTTGTTTTAAATGTTAATAAAAATTATTATTATTATTATTATTAGCTATAATTCTGAAACGATACACCGGTACCGAAATATATCATTTTCATAGCTAAACCGAAACGGTCTCCAGTACAATATTGACTTCCTTGGTCTTGGGACTTGAGAGAAGTAAATGATATGTCATAAAAGTCAAAAAATGGGTGGGTGTTAATGGTTAGTAATGGCTGGGAGAAGTAACCAAAGTGGGGTGGGTCTTTTATTTATTTATTCATTATTTCTTTTCCTTTTTTGGTGGAGCTTAGAAAGTTCTGTAGCTGTATGTGCCTTTTTTAAAGTTTTAACCATATTTATGAACAAATATAGTAAGTTAGCTTTAGTATTTAAATGATATTTATTATATAAGTTGTGAAAAATTATTAACATTATAAAAATAAAATATATTCATCATCATTTATTTCTATAATTTAAAAAATTATTAATTAAATTATTTATAACGTCACCGGTTCAACCATCGGTCGGACCAGAAAACCGATAACCAATCATTTTTTCGGTTCTTTCACTGTACCAGTTTTTAAAACCATGGAAAATATAGAGTAAATAGAAAAAACTTATAGGGAAGGGTGTGATGATAGGTATTATATACGCTATTCATGACAATAATAACCTATAGTTATTGATAACAAATAACCCATAAAAGTCCAGCAGCTATATTATCTATTATTGTCCAACGGCTATTTTTCTCATAATTGTCCAATGGTTATTTTACTCATAAATTTCCAACGGCTAGAAAATAAATAAATAATAAAAGTGTTCGGAACACACACCCACACCAACAATCCCCCACATGTTACAAACACAAAATATGAAAGGCAAACAACAAAAGAAAGCATGCATCAATATAGTACCAAAAGGTTTTAACCATACTGTGAGAGGCCGTGAAATTTAGGGCCCTCTTACGAAAGAGAGATTTGGGTGCTCATAAGAGCACCTCTCTTTTGGAGTAGTGGTGTGAAGTCGCTACTTATTTTTTATACAAAAAAATAAGAAAAAATAAATACAAATTACATATTCAGAATACTTTAAATGTCATTGATTGAATAAAAAAAAATACAATTTTGGTAAATTAATCTTACAAGGCTTTGAGTCCTAGTTACAATCTATGCAAAACAATACAAAACTTTGGACCTAGTTACAATCTACCAAAACTAAAAAGACAAAACACTAATCTGCCTATCCAAAAATTCTAAGCTTGGGATTAGGTTACGGAATAGGAAGATGTTAGGCACCCATTCCACCCAAACAAAGTCTGACATTCTAGACTCTAATGACCAATATATCATTTTTGCATGATGTTGAATGATATATTGTACACGCATGACAAGCACTTGAAAAAAAATTAATCTAAATAAATTTTCCTTATGAATATGTCATCTTTTAAAAGAAAATCATATCTATTTTGAAAATTAAAATAAACTAAAATAACTAAGACTTGATTTGTAAAAAAAGTTAGATCTAGTTTTTTGGTTTAAAAAAAAAAAGATTTTGTTAAAAAGAATCAGATCTATTTTTGTGTAAAGTAAAAAAATAATTTTAGGTTTATAAAAGAAAAACCAGATCTGTTTTTAGAAGCAAAAAAAAAAAAAAGACTTTTTGAAAGTGGATTCACAATCATGAGATAAATTTATTATACATGCATCACATATAAAAAAAACTTTAACCTAAATTTCAAAATCTGCAATTTTGTTACAAGAAAAACTTTTCAAAAAGAAAATCAGATGTATTTAATGAAAATACAGATTAGCTTTTGAATTAAAAATAAATTAGATCTGTATTTAATGAAAATACAGATCAGTTTGAATCTTTAAAAAAATCAAATCTGAAAAATACAGATCAGTTTTTGAATTAAAAAAATCAGATCTGTATTTAATGAAAATACAGATTAGTTTTGAGTCTTTAAAAAAATCAAATCTGAAAAATATAGATCAGTTTTGAGTCTTTAAAAAATCTAATATGTACTTAATGAAAATACAGATTAGTTTTGAATATTTTTTAAAAAATCATATCTGAAAAATACAAATCAATTTTTGAGTTAAAAAAATAATGTTTGATAGTCATTAGCAGATTTTGAAACTTAAGAAAAAATTATTACAATAAACAATCATCTAAGAACATGTTAAAGAAAATCCTAGCAAAGCATGGTAATTATATATCAAGAACAAAACATAATAAAACATGTTAAACATATTCATGCATCAAACAATAACAAAATTTAATGAAAGAAGAAAAGAAAGAAGAAAAATAGAATACCTCTTGCATGAGCGTGCTCTTCTAATGAAAGAATCTTTTAGAATTCAAAGATGTTTGTTCACCTCTTTGAAGCCTAAGATACTTTGCTTACAAAAAAGAAGTTCTTAAAGCAAAAGCCTCCAGAACGTCTTTAACATAAGAGGAATTGAAAAGTCAGAAGAAAAGAGCCCCTAATACTAATTTGTTTCCTCTATTTATAGAGGTTGGGAGGCTTCAAAAAATTTGCAGAATGATCAGATATGAATTGAAACACGTCCTTATCTCTAAAAAGTCGAAAAAGATAAGTCTTATCTCAATCAGGGAGTCCTTGGGTCGAGCCACAAATTTGTGCCAATCGGCACTTGCCATGTGCCGATCAACACTCCAGGAGTGTGGAATGGCCCTCTTGGGTGCCAAACCCGCGTTTGAGTTTTGGTCCAATTTAGACTCATTTTTGAGAATTTTTGAGCTTGGAATTGTACTTAGACGCATTTTAATCTGTATTCTAAAAATTAATCCCTTTTTCTGGATATTCAGGTCTTTAAAGTGCTAATTATCTTGTAGATAAACATTCCAAAAAGGCTTGATTATCCACAACTTCCTTGTTATTTGATAATACAATTTATTCCGATGAAGCAAGTCTATCTTTAACACTAACTAACAACCAATCACAAAATTATTTAATTAATTTTAATTGTCTAGCCAATCAGAATTAATTTAAATTAATTATGCATGATCGGTTTCACCCAAACAAAATGTGTGTAAACCGTGCAAACTTGATCATGTGATATCTTTCAATCCGACAGTCCGATTTGGAAATCGGACATACCGTCGCGATTGTTAGAATCTCAAAATCATTTTCATGATATGCAATGAATGAATTAATGCATGTAATGCAACTCTAAATTTTGGGTATATGAATGGTAACTCTAGTCATCTTCCAAGATTAAATTATGGGTACAAAATTGAGTGTCTACACATACAAAGGATAAACAAGTAGGAACTAAAAGACAATGGTGGAGTTAAAACTCTTTTAACCAAGCTATTAGTAATCCAAACTTACCACCCACATAACTTTCTTTACCAATGTTGTTCTTAAGCGGTTGGCGCCTTATCCAGACCATGCACCACTGGGTTTCACAAGAGCTCTAGAGACCTACCCAAAAAGTCTCATAGGAAGCGGCACAGCTTCTACTCACACATAGGTGGCATCCATCAGGAATGCATGCAGGACACCACATCCCAATAGGTAGGGAGCATGGATCCATTAAGAGCCTAAAGCTCAACTTCCAACAATCTGCAACTTAGTCGGTGACATTCATCAGGAGTGCGTGCAGATACACCCCATCCTAATAGGTAGAGATATGGATCAATTAAGAGCATAAAGCTCAACCTCACCAAATTTTGCAATTAGCACTGTCTTACACCATAGGGATAGACTCATCACTAATCTCCTAACTAAGATAGCAGAAAACTTATAACAAATGACAGTGCCCACAAGGACCACTAATGACCTCTACCTATTTAACCTCTTGTGTGGAATCACCCATCATAGAGGTTGGGCATTAGCCACAGTGTTACAATTTAGGTATCAGTTCGATCCCCCTAGGTGTCTCACTCACCAGCCTTCTTGCTAGTGGCTTGGTCAAAGGATCAGCCAAGTTCCTTTCAGGCCTCACAAAGTCCAATGACATAACATCATTATTGATTATACACGGAAAATCAGTAGGCTGAAATACTTCGGGCTACGGTAATGGCTGTAAGTCCTGAAAAGAAAGAAATAATTGTCAAGGATGACCTGTGTAACCCGACCAAGAACACTTCGATGATTAAGTCAGTTTTCTCTCTAGAACACAAGGATGGAAAAATAGTGAATGGTAGAACTTACCTTGGGTGAAAAGGGCTAGAGTTAGAAGTGAGTCTACTTGTTCGAATCCACCACAATCATGGGTGATGTGGGTGGTTAATGGATGAAATGGGGAACGTGGAGCGGACTATGGGGAATTCTCTCCACGTTTTAGGAGTAGTGCATTATGGCCTGATTACATGGAGCCTTATGATAAGTTTTCTATAAGAATTCACCAAGTATTTCCTGGTCGTCCATGCCCTTGCATCAATCCTAGACGACCATCATTAAATGGTCTTGTTATCTTGTGGGTGAGTATAGGTCATATACATTATACCACTATTGGGCTTTTCTCCTCTTAAGGTTTTCTAGATGCAATCAGGCTATGGCTGTGATTTGACTACTTGGACGACTACTATGGACGAATCTTGTTAGACTTAAGCCCCATTAGTTGCCCCCTTTTTATTGTTGGTTTGACTTATGGTGATGTTTCATCCATTTTATTGTTGGTTTGACTTATGGTGATGTTTCATCCATTTTATTGTTGGTTTGACTTATGGTGATTTTTCATAGGTATGACTTGGACCCTGCTCCTGATGTTGACACGTGGTGTGGTCTTGGGGTTCATTTGTCACGTCGTTTTGTTCTTCAAGAAAAGTGCCACGTGGCTCATTCTAATTGGTTCACGTCGTTTCAATGACCAGGTCTGTCGCTTATAAATAGTGGAATTCCTCACCTACCCTCTCACATTTCTCATATTTTTCCTCTGACCTCTGTCATCCAGCTCCTTGTCTAGGAGTTTTCTTCCGTCCTTAGTCACCTTCGTTTAGAGCCAGGTATCCTCTTCTTCTCATCTTTAGGTTTTTGTTTAGAGCTTTTTTCAAAATGTCTAAAATTATAATGTCTTCATCTAGTAATAGTGACGAGAAGGAGATAGACGAGTATCATGATGAGAGTAGCTTGAGTGTTAGTAGTAGTAGTGATATAAGTAGCAGTAGTAGTAGGGAGAACACCACAGACGAGCAATACTTGTCTAGGGTTCTTGGAGTTCCCCTTGAAGTCCTCCAAGAATAGATGAGGACGAGGATGGCCTTTAGGTCACTTGCTGATACATCCACTAGCGCCCCCTCGTTTGCCTCTTCAGGTGAAGAGGAGACTTTATATTGTTGCGTTGTAGGCATCCCTTCTAGGAAAAACGAGAAAAAGCTTAATTCCCTTAGGAGTTGGTACCAAATCCCCAACGACCTTAACCCTCGTTTGGCTGTCTGTGGTGAATGGTTTGTAATCCTCATTTTGGGGTAGGTATATATGAAGCTTATCTTCTAAGGGGCTTAGGTTGCCTCTTAATGCCTTTGCTAGGGAGATACTCCATAGGTTAGGCATAGGCATTAACCAGCTTAACCCCAATGCATGAAGGCTTATCATATCTATGCAAGTTTTATGGAGGGAAGTCTTTGATGGGAACCATCCTCTCACTGTGGGCGAGTTTTTCTATTGTTATAAACCCTTAAAAATCAATCAATCCCTAAATTTTTACCAGTTTTTAGCTAGGGGTTTGGTCAAGTCCCTCCCTATGTCTGATAGGAGTTGGAAGACCAAGTTTTTCTTCGTCTTTGGGTTCTAAGCAGGAAAGCCTGTTGAGGTAAGCAGGGATCCATTTCCTCCCCACTGGTGAGATGGGGAATCTTCGTCCAGAGGGTATGTTACTTTTCACTACTCATTTTATTTCTTTTGTTGTGTCTTGCTAGGGACATTATTGATGTAATTGGCTATTCATTTGACAAAACACACTTTACTTGTAATTGGGTAGATCTAGGATGGTTTAAAACTTCAAGAAACATATTGTTCAAGTCAAGTGTTAAAACCATGCAAATTTGTACAAGAAACAAGTGAAGAAGTGTTGTTCATTAAAGCTCGACAGATGTCTCGACAAGCCGATCTATTGAGATTTAATGTTGAATCTTGACAGAAGCTCGACACATGATATATCTGTTGAGAATTATGAAATCAGACTTTTCAGATTTGATTACACGTATATCCAAGTGTATTTGTGTAGGGTTTCTTTTTTCACAACCCTAGACATATATAAGGATTATTTTAAGGGCTGTCTTAGGGTTGCAAAAGGTTTTCGGGAGAATCCCTACATGCTTATTGTGACCAAAGACAGAAATTGCCCTAATTCATCTTTCTCTCTGTAGAAGCTACTGCGTCTTTGCACCAAGGTTTTTGTAACCAATGAGCTTATTGATCTTCATGTTGATGAACTGGAGAACTTTGCAACTAATATCTTCCTCAAGTTGGTATGTTAGTCATATACTGGGATCCTTACATCATTGGTTAGTCACATACTGGGATTCATGCATTGAAAGGAGAGATTGCCGCTATATTGCAAGTCCAACTGGGTATTAGGGTAAGGGTTAAACTGTAAATTGGTATTAGGTACTGGGATTTCTTTTACTTGTAACTGCTTGTTTTGATAATAGTGGATTCTCGAAAGTGGTGACATTAAATTCACCCGGTGGGGTTTTTTCTTGGTGGTTTCCCCATTCATAAACAAATCACCTGAGTCAAATTTATTTTCCACCACATTTAATTTAGTTGGTGATTTGTTCGTGCTACCACACTATTGCATGTTAAATTGACTTAATTAAAAAACTTAGATAATTAATTAATTAATTTGCCAAAAGGGTCAATACATTTTTGGCCTAACATATCTATCTAACACTTTTTTAGTAGTAAGACGACCTTCCTTGAGTAAGTTCTACCTTGATCGCGTCCAGCAGGCACTCTTGTTCACAGACAGGGGTTTCCATTCTTTGGTTACTCTATGTCGTCTTGCTACTTGGAGGCTTGGAACTGAACCAACTGAGGAGGCACTGGCCCATGAGCTTACAATGTGTAGACGTGAGTTGCTTACATTGCGTCCTAATTGTTTCTTTCATCTAAACTCTAACACACTTTTCTTCTTATAGGAATGGCAACCATGAAGGAAAATAAGGGGAAAGGTTTGGTTGGCGAGGAAGCCATGCTGGAAGAAGAAGTCCACTCCCAATCTTGTTCATCTGGTGCAGAGAAAAGGAAGACTCTATTCAAGACAGTAGCTATGGGGAGTCTTCCCAATCGTCGTGGCCATAAGAAGGCAAGGCATGGGTTGTCCAAATCAGGGATCGTCAAGTCTGGCTCTATCGTCCCTCCTACTCTTGTTAAGCAGCCATCAGTTCAGATCCTTGACTTGGATTCGTCTAACCCTCCAAAAACCACCCCGTCCAAACCTCCCAATGGCAAGCCCATGACTCTTCTCAGGAGTGAAGGCCTTGCTTGGGAAAGGTTTCAACAAGCTGTGTTTGAGCATGATGCTGCCCTATGCTATAATATGTCTATGAAGGATTTTGAACAATCTATAGTTCATGATCTCTTCAAGATACTTTTTCTCATCCTTAAATCATTTGTAAATTAATATACCCGTCTACTTGTCTCACATCCAATTCTTCTTATACAAGCTATGATAAAGTTTATGGCAGCGTCTAGACAAGCTTATGAATTGGACCAACAAAGGGTTAGGTTGGAGGTGAAGGTTCACGAGATGGAGAGAGAATTCTGTCGTCAAACTGGAGTGAACGCCAAGATGGAGGATGAGGTAAAAGAGCTAAAGAATCTAGTAGAAGAGTTAAAGGCAGACGTTGTCGAGAAAGACACTTGTCTTGACCATCTCCAAAGGAGAAGCGACGAGCTCTGCACTCTTCTGGAAGAAACTAGGGATGCAACTATCAGGGAGTTCAAAGCATTCAGTAAGTTCACTGATCTTTTGGATGAAAACTACGCTGCTAGGTTTGAGGACTTCCATATAGACGCCCTTGAACACTTCCTTAGAGTGGATTTTAGCCCCATCAAGCTTCGCATCACCGTTGAAAGTTCTCTTCTCCAGATGAGTTTCGAAGATATAAATGTTGAAGACTATGCCTCCACCTAGCCTACCAAGGACAACCCAAATTCTGGGGATAATGGCCCCAGTTGTTTATAAAGGAATTTGTAATCACCTTTATTTATTTCCCTTGTTTTTATTATTATTATTATTATTATTATTATTATTATTATTATTATTATTATTATTATTATTATTAAGGGGTCCGTTGTTTTGGACCATTTGGATTTATGCAAGTACATTTAGCCTGTCCAAGTTTAAGGACGGGCATTGATACAATTATCTTTTTCAGGCTTGACACATTCGAGGTTTTTTTAAACGATGGTCATCTACCCTTTTATTTATGAACATGTTTTTGTCCATACTTATTTTTATTGCCAATGTTAATTCCAAAAATTAGCAAGTGAAAATTGTTGGAAATATTTTAGTGAATAAACAAGTTTTGACACAAAAAATAATATCTTCAATAATTAGCAAGGATATAAATAAAAAGAAGTTTAGAACAATCTTACAATACTATAGAATCATGCTATGAAAGTGTTATTCTTAAAAGTTGGTTTGTGCCACCCAGAGAAAAACTCGATACGATTAGTTCTCTTGGCCAAACAACCCCCAAGAATTAGACTATAGCATCAACCTTCATGATGGACACACTTCCACTCACAAAGGTTCAAGAATTACCCTCTATTGCCTTTCCTTAGAACAAATATATATATATATATATATATATATATATATATATATATATATATATATATATATATTGTAGAAAAATATGTGGAAGAGAAAAAGAATAGAAATGTGTATATAGAAAATATAGAGTAAATAGAAAAAACTTATAGGGAAGGGTGTGATGATGGGTATTATATAGGCTATTCATGACAATAATAACCTATAGTAATTGGTAACTAATAACCCATAAAAGTACAACGGCTATATTATCCATTATTGCCCAACAGCTACTTTTCTCATAATTGCCCAACAACTATTTTACTCGTAAATTTCCAACAGCTAGAAAATAAATAAATAATAAAAGTGTTAGGAACACACACCTACACCAACAATCCCCCACATGTTACAAACACAAAATAGGAAAGGCAAACAACTAAAGAAAGTATGCATCAATATGGTACCAAAAGGTTTTAACCTTACATAAGATAAATAAGTAGGAACTAAAAGACAATGGTGGAGTTAAAACTCTTTTAACCAAGTTATTAGTAATCCAAACTTACCACCCACATAGCTTTCTTTACCAATGTTGTTCTTAAGCAGGTTGGCGCCTTATCCAGATCATGCGCCACTGGGTTTCATGAGAGCTTTAGAGACCTACCCAAAGAGTCTCATAGGAAGCGGCACAACTTCTACTCTCACATATATAGGTGGCATCCATCAGGAGTGTGTGAAGGACACCCATCCAAATAGGTAAGGAGTATGGATCCATTAAGAGGCTAAAGCTCAACCTCCAACAATCTGCAACTTAGTCGATGGCATTCATCAAGAGTGCGTGCAGATACACCCCATCCCAACAAATAGTAAATATGGATCAATTAAGAGCATAAAACTCAACCTAACCAAATTCTGCAATTTACCACTTTCTTACACCATAAGGATAGACTCATCACTAATCTCCTTACCGAGATAGCAAAAAACACATAA
Organism: Castanea sativa; assembly: GCF_040712315.1. Taxonomy (NCBI): domain Eukaryota; kingdom Viridiplantae; phylum Streptophyta; class Magnoliopsida; order Fagales; family Fagaceae; genus Castanea; species Castanea sativa. The sequence goes on along the minus strand of NC_134013.1, from coordinate 53,605,229 downwards.
CAAATGACAATCTCCACATGGACCACTAATGACTTCTACCTTAACCTCTTGCGTGGAATCACCCATCATAGAGGTTGGGCATTAGCCACAATGTCACAACTTGAGTATCAGTCCAATCCCCCTAGATGTCTCACTCACCAGCCTTCTTGCTAGTGGTTTGGTCAAATGATCAGTCAATTTCCTTTCTGACCTCACAAAGTCCAATGACATAACATCATTATCAATAAACTGCCTCAATCTCAATTGGATATGTTGACTTTTCCCATTATAACATGTGTTATGGCAACCTAGTAATCACAAGGAAAGCAAACAAAAACAACAGAGTTAGTAAATGGAGGCATATCAATTAATATACTCCTAAACCACACAACTTCAAACCCAGCCTTCTCTAAGGCTACTAACTCTATTTCCATGTTAGATTTCACTTTGCAAGTCTTCTTGGATGACTTCCAAGAGACAGCCCCTCCAACTAGTGTAAACACATATCCACCAGTGGGCTTCACATAATCTTTATCTATTCACAAGGATTTAACTAATTTACAAACTTTAAGTTATTGTCCAAGGACAACACAACCCTCGGGTTGCTTTATATAAATTTTTTTTCCTAACTTACCTATTAGAAAAACAGTTAAACTTCCATATGATGTGTACTAAGTTTGTAAATAGATACAATGACAAACAACATTCTTAATAGAATGATGTAAATAGTTTGTACAAAAGAAAGTTTCTAATTGAGACTTCTAGCTATTGTTTTGGCTGCTTTTTTTTTTTGTTTTGAGATAAACTATTGTTTTGGCTGCTTATTGCCATAAGATAAGACAATGCTCTTATATATTTATGGAAATTATATTTATTATATGATGGGAAAACTTGATGGATTTTAGGTATATAGAATATTCAGTGAGTGGTCGGTTATAAAAAAAAAATTAAAAATTAAAAAGGAAGCAATTCTTCAATTGAAAAAGAACAAATGAAATTTTATTGATTTTGACACTATACTTTTCCATCTAATTAAGGTAGAGTTTTACTTGACATCATGTATGCCACTATTGGGGTTATAAAAATATATATATACCACTATCGGCCTATTGTGTCATTTTGTTGGAGCATAACTATAACAAGCAAGCATACAAGTGAGCACCACATAACTCATATGTAATGGAAATCCATTGTGTCACAAACCAGAGATTGCTTATACTTGAGCCATTTTATTATGGACAAAATTAAGTTGCTGATGTTCCTAGTCCACTATGACTTAATGCCATGCCTTCAAAGCTGTTAATGGGTTTTGTTTCGGATAGTTTAAACTATTGTTTCCAAGGGTGTAAATAAGGTACTTAGCAAAAAAAAAAAAAAAAGAGAATAGATGAGGTAGCTTGCTGGGGATAACATATACTTATTTCAAGTAGGTAAGGATGATAGAAAAGCTTCATGGCTTTGGGTTAGATAGCTCCCTCCCTAGTTATTGGTATTCTTATTCAAATCTTATTGCTAATTTTCCAAGACAATGCTCTTATATATTTATTGAAATTACATTAATTGCATGATAGGACAACTTGATGGATTTTAGGTTGAGAGTGAGTGGTCCATTATAAAAAAGAACTAGCTAAATGAAATTTTCTCGATCTAAATGAAGTTCTCTCTCTACTATTTTTGTTTAATGGTTACCAAATTTATTTATAAACAATCTCTAGGTGAAATGCAAAGTTTAAATAATGATTTTCCGCTTTAATCAATTCTGCTACTTCTTAAATAACAAGAATGAACAGGTTACAGAAGCTTTAAATTAAAATAATTTCATAAATTTAAGACTTTAACTTACAAAGTAAAACCTGCTAGGACCTAATTTTAAATATGGTTTAAAATTTTTATATTCTAAGCTTTTTATGTAATTTCCCCTAATTTATTTTTTTTCTCTTTTTTTAGTTTTCTGTGTTCGCATAATTTCTTGTTCTTTGTAAATAGATAAAGAAAATGGCTTTTTTTTTCTTAGGTGAATGTCCATAACTCTTCAAGCACTTGTGTGTAGTCTCTATATCTCACACACACAAGATAATTATATGGTAAAATCCCTTGAAGGTTGTCCCAAAATCGAAGATAAGAGTTTTGAACCCAAAATCTTATGGATCTCACAAGACATTAGACCAACCATTGGGACTTTTTTCTTTTTTTTTTTTGGTTTTTTACTTTTTAGTTTTGAGATAAGTAAATAGTTAGGGAGGGGGAGACAGAGATTAAAGACATCGAACCATAGACATAAGATGCGGCACCACAAAAAATAATATCACCACTAACCTATCACTTGAATGTCTTCACTTGAACTGCCTTGGAGTTAATATAGAAAAATGGAACTAGTTGTTTTCAATTTTTTAAATTTCCTTTTAGTATAAATGAAAGCAGCTGCAATTTACTTGCCAAATCAGAATGCGATACAGTGAGATGAAGGTGAATATTCAATTAATTGAATGTGCAGAACTGCCAATCACATGATCATGACCATCCTTACATAGTACAAATTCATTTACTTACCATTTTTGTGAAGATATAGGTGCATCCACGTTAGTGAGGTTTACAAGGTTTAGTGCATCTCCCACTCAGATTACTGGCAATATATAGTTTGTAGTTTGTACAAAAGAAAGTTTCTAATTGAGGCTTCCAGCTATCAGATATCAGACTTTGTACAAAGGACGTATGAATGAAAGAAAGGAAAAGAATAAGAAATGACAATTTAAAAATGCTACCACAATATTTTCACAATAAATTTAAAGTAATTAGCTAATATTAATGAGTAAAAAAATAATTTCAGTGGTGGGTTCAAATTAGAACTAGTAACAACTTTCCATATAAGATTTTGTTATGATTCTTGTGAAAGTATTGCAAAAAATATTGTAGATGTAACACTTTTTGTTGAAAAATATAATTGTTGAGAATGAATAGAAAAAAAAATAAAGATTAAAAAAAAATAATGAATGAATGAAGAAATAATATTTAAATGAGATGGAGAAAGTGATAGAGAATCTGTTGGAAAGTGTATTTGAAAAAATTGGTAGGTAAAAGCTAAATGTCACTGTTCATTATCCAAATAGTACAAAAATTTAGAAAAACTACTGGAGATGCTGTGATTAAGGTAGAGTTTTACTTGACAACATATATACCACTATTGGGGTTATCAAAAAAATATATACCACTATCGGCCTATTGGGTCATTTTGTTGGAGCATGACCATGACAAGCAAGCATACAAGAGAAATGAGAAAAATATGCCCCACATAATTCATATGTAATGGAAATCCATTGTCACAAACCAGAGATTGCTTATACTTAAGCCTTTTTATTATGGACAAAATTACGTTGCTGATGTTCCAAGTCCACTATGACTTAATGCCATGCCTTCAAAGCTGTTAATGGGTTTTGTTTCGGATAGTTTAAACTATTATTTCCAAGAGTGTAAATAAGGTACTTAGCAAAAAAGAAAAGAGTGTAGATAAGGTAGCTTGCTGGGGATAACATATACTTATTTCAAGTAGGTAAGGATGATAGAAAAGCTTCATGGCTTTGGGTTATGGTGCAGACACAAGATACAGGCCCCCAATTATACACATGTATGGGAGGAAGAGCAAAAAGAAGACGGCTCAACCTGTGGCCTTATGGATGGAGCCTATTAGTTATTGGGTTTGAGATTAAGCAAGCCCGAGCATTTAATAACTAGGGTTTTTTAATGCATTTTGTAGTTAGCTATTTAAACACTTTTTCTGATTATTGTAAGACAGCTTTTGAGAATTATTAAAAATGTGTGTTTTCTTTTACACTGGTGCCGACTTCAGTTTGCTTGGTGCTGACTCCAAGTAGCCCATAGGTGCTGACTCCTAGGGTTTATCTTATTATTTTTCTGTTCTATTGGAATATTGTGGTTGTCCTACGTATGGTTAGATAGCTCCTTCCCTAGTTATTGGTATTCTTATCAAATCTTATTGCTAATTTCGTTTGTGCCTTTGTTGTCATCCCAAAAATTTGACCTAATACTAGGGGGACAAAAGTCCAGAATTTAGTCGGATTCTTTCCCTTTTTTTAAGCTCTAAATATCACATCCAATGACCAGCTTGTATCATTATATATGTTAGTGAGAAACATGAGTCTTTCTTCTTTTTTTGCGGAAAAAACAAGAGTCATTCTTAGAAAAATGTCCAACACGATCAAAGATGACATTCACCATGATCTTTCTAACATGATTGGCAGTGAAAATGCCTAGCCATTTGTGACAATCAGTTGAAAATGGAAAGTACAACACCGGAATGAATTCACGATAGGGTTTTTAGCTGCCAAACAGCATCAATTAGGCTGCTGAATAACATCTAAGATGTCCTCCAAAAAGAGAGAATAAAATATATTTTCACCATGTGTTAGTGTTAGCCAGATTTTTTATTTTTATTTAAACAGAATTTAAGCATGCAATTCATGCTCTTTCATTGGTTATTTACAGTGTTCAATATTGATAATTTTACCATCCTTAACCCCAGAACATCTAAACAGAATAATAGCTGTAAGGCCAAAATATAGGCCTAAAAAGTAACAATCTTATGTTCCAGGATAGGGCAAAAGATTTCTTCCAAGAGGTGTTACGCTTTGTGGAGCCTAGTTGTGTTTGATCCGGTTGACAACTCGACCCGACCCGAATAATGTTGCGTGGTTTTTAATGGGAGATTTTCTGAGGCTTAGTCCATGGAGCGGAGATTGTCAAGTGTATAGTCCAATTTTTGGCCCGTTTTGTTGCCCAATGTGAATCATGTGCGTAGGATGTAGAAAACGCAGTTTTTGTGATTAGGGTTTCGGTGTTGTCGGTTTTGAGAGAGAAAACAGACTGTAGCCACACTTTGTATTTTTTCCCTGATAATAGTGAAATCCCTGCAACTCCGTGGACGTAGGCAAATTGCCGAACCACGTAAATACTGTCTTGTGCGTGTGATTATTTTTCTTTGGCGTGTGTTTTCTCTATTTTTTGTTTCTCACATGTTTAGGAATTCGTGGAAATTCCCTACAACTGGTATCAGAGCCTAGGGTTAGGTTTGAGTGGGAGCAATGGCAGAGGAAGTAGGAAAGGTGTCTGGAATAGAAAAGTTCGATGGCACAAACTTCGCGTATTGGAGGATGCGGATTGAAGATTATCTCTATGGGAGGAAATTGCATCTGCCTCTTTTGGGGACAAAACCTGCAACTATGAAGGATGAGGAATGGGCTCTTCTTGACAGACAGGTACTAGGAGTTATCAGGTTAACGTTGTCTAGGTCTGTTGCACACAACGTTGTGAAGGAGAAGACCACTGTAGATCTAATGAAGGCTTTGTCTGGTATGTATGAAAAGCCGTCAGTAAACAACAAGGTGCATCTGATGAAGAAACTGTTCAATCTGAAAATGGCAAAGAGCGCATCAGTAGCACAACATCTAAATGAATTTAACACTATTACAAATCAATTGTCTTTTGTAGAAATTGATTTTGATGATGAGATCCGTGCACTGATTGTTTTAGCTTCGTTGCCAAACAGTTGGGAGGCAATGAGGATGACAGTAAGTAATTCTACAGGAAAAGAAAAGTTGAAGTACAACGACATACGAGATTTAATTCTGGCTGAGGAGGTTTGCAGAAGAGATGCAGGTGAAACCTCAGGATCCGGTTCTACCCTAAACCTTGAGACAAGAGGCAGAGGTAATGATAGAAATTCAAACCGGGGAAGATCAAAATCCAAAAATTCTAATCGAAACAGAAGTAAATCTAGATCAGGCCAACAAGTACAATGCTGGAACTGTGGAAAAACATGTCACTTTAGGAGGCAATGCAAAAATCCGAAGAAGAAGAATGAAGATGACTCTGTTAATGCTGTAATAGAAGAGGTACAGGATGCATTACTTCTTGTAGTAGACAGTCCACTTCATGATTGGGTTCTGGACTCAGGAGTTTCGTTTCATACCACTCCACACCGAGAAATCATACAGAATTATGTTGCAGGTGATTTTGGTAAGGTGTATTTGGCTGATGGCTCAATCTTGGATGTTGTGGGTATGGGAGACATCTAGATAATGTTGCCCAATGGGTCTATTTGGTTCTTGAAGAAGGTTCGACATATTCCTGACCTAAGGAGGAATCTGATTTCTGTTGGACAACTTGATGATGAAGGGCATGCAATACTATTTGTTGGTGGTACTTGGAAGGTTACAAAGGGAGCTAGAGTATTGGCTCGTGGAAAGAAGACTGGTACTCTTTATATGACCTCAAGTCCAAGGGACACAATTGCAGTTGCTGAAGCAAGTACTGATACAAGCTCATGGTACCGTAGACTTGGTCACATGAGTGAGAAAAGGATGAAGATGCTGCTGTCAAAAGGAAACTACCAGAATTGAAGTTTGTTGATTTTGACATGTGTGAAAGCTGCATCTTAGGAAAGCAGAAAAATGTGAGTTTCTTGAAAACTAGCAAGACACCGAAGGCTGAAAAATTGGAGTTAGTACACACTGATTTGTAGGGGCCTTCTCCAGTTGCATCCCTTGGAGGTTCAAGGTACTATATCACTTTCATTGATGACTCAAGCAGAAAGGTATGGGTTTATTTTTTGAAAAATAAATCTGATGTATTTGAAACTTTTAAGAAGTGGAAGGCTATGGTTGAGACAGAAACAGATTTGAAAGTAAGATGTTTGAGGTCAGATAATGAAGGAAAGTACATAGATGGAGGGTTCAGTGAATATTGTGCTGCACAAGGAATTAGGATAGAGAAGACCATTCTTGGGACACCATAGCAGAATGGTGTTGCTGAGCGCATGAATAGAACTCTCAATGAGTGTGCTAGGAGTATGAGGTTGCATGCTGGACTGCCAAAAACTTTCTGGGCTGATGTTGTTAGCACTGCAGCTTACCTGAAAAACCAAGGACCATCAGTTCCTATGGAGTTCAGACTTCCTGAGGAGGTTTGGAGCGGTAAAGAGGTAAAGTTTTCCCATTTAAAAGTTTTTGGTTGTGTTTCTTATGTTCATATTGATTCTAATGCTCGTAGTAAACTTGATGCAAAGTCTAAAACATGTTTTTTCATTGGCTATGGTGATGAGAAATTTGGCTATAGGTTTTAGGATGAACAAAACAGGAAAATCATCAGAAGTAGAAATGTGATATTTAATGAACAGGTTATGTATAAGGACAAGTAAAATGTAGTGCCAGATGTTACAGGGACAGATCAAGATAAATCTGAGTTTGTCAACTTAGATGAATTGGCTGAAAGCACTGTCCAGAAAATGGGTGAAGAAGATAAGGAGAATGTAGATTCACAAGTAGATCAGAGTACACCTGTAGCTGAATTCCGCAGATCTTCCAGGACCATTGGACCTCCACAGCGTTATTCACCCGCTCTAAATTATCTCCTGTTGACTGATGGTGGTGAGCCAGAATGCTATGTTGAAGCCTTGCAAGATAAAAATTCAAGCAAGTGGGAGTTAGCCATGAAAGATGAGATGGATTTCTTGTTGGGGAAGCAGACATGGGAACTGACTGAATTGCCAGCAGGAAAGAAGGCTTTGCATAACAAGTGGGTATACAAAATAAAGAATGAGCATGATGGTAGCAAACGTTACAAGGCCAGATTAGTTGTTAAAGGGTTCCAGGAGAAGCAAGGCATTGATTACACAGAGATATTTTCTCCAGTTGTGAAGATGTCAACAATTAGACTAGTACTGGGAATAGTGACCGCAGAAAACTTGCATCTTGAGCAATTAGATGTGAAGACAGCATTCCTTCATGGTGACTTGGAGGAAAACATTTACATGATTCAGCCAGAATGGTTCATTGTTCAGGGACGAGAGAATCTAGTCTGCAAACTGAGAAAGAGCTTGTATGGCCTAAAACAAGCTCCTAGACAGTGGTACAAGAAGTTTGACAATTTTATGTATAGAATTGGGTTCAAGAGATGTGAAGCTGATCATTGTTGTTATGTTAAATTTTTTGACAATTCTTACATCATTTTACTGTTGTATGTGGATGATATGCTTATTGCAGGGTCTAGCATTGAAGAGATTAATAATCTGAAGAAGCAATTGTCAAAACAGTTTACAATGAAGGATTTGGGAGCTACAAAGAAAATCTTTGGTATGAAAATCATTAGAGACAAGGCTAATGGTACATTGAAGCTTTCACAGTCAGAGTATGTGAAGAAAGTTCTCAGTAGATTTAACATGAATGAAGCTAAACTAGTGAGCACACCCTTGGGTAGTCATTTCAAACTAAGCAAAGGACAATCACCGAAGACAGAAGAAGAGAAGGACCATATGAGCAAGGTGCCCTGTGCCTCAACTATTGGCAGCTTGATGTGTGCTATGGTGTGTACAAGGCCAGACATTGCACATGCAGTGGGAGTTGTAAGCAGATTCATGAGTAGGCCAGAAAAGTAGCATTGGGAGGGAGTCAAGTGGATTCTGAGATATCTGAGGAGTTCATCAGATACATGTCTTTGCTTCACAAGTGCAAGTTTGAAACTATAGGGTTATGTAGATGCTGATTTTGCTAGTGATATTGATAGTAGAAAGAGTACTACTGGGTTTGTATTTACTCTAGGTGGTACAGCTATATCTTGGGCCTCAAATTTGTAAAAGATTGTTACTTTGTCTACTACGGAAGCTGAGTATGTTGCAGCAACTGAAGCTGGAAAGGAGATGATTTGGCTACATGGCTTCTTAGATGAATTGGGTAAGAAGCAAGAGATGGGCATTCTACATAGTGACAGTCAGAGTGCAATTTTTCTTGCTAAGAATTCAGCTTTTCATTCAAAATCAAAGCATATACAGACAAAATACTACTTTATCCAATACATTGTCGAAGATAAGCTGGTAATACTTGAGAAGATTTGTGGATCTAAGAACCCGGCAGATATGTTGACTAAGGGTGTCACTATTGAGAAGCTGAAGCTGTGTGCAGCTTCAGTTGGCCTTCTAGCTTAAGGACGGGAGGATGAGTTGCAGGGATGAGAGATTGTTTTTGGAGGATAGCGGCTGATGTTGGTGATTGAACTAGACTCCAAGTGGGAGATTTGTTAGGCTTTGTGAAGCCTAGTTGTGTTTGATCCGGTTAACAACTTGACCCGACCTGAATAATGTTACGTAGTTTTTAATGGGAGATTTTCTGAGGCTTAGTCCATGGAGCAGAGATTGTAGCTCATTGTGAATCCTGTGCGCAGGATGTAGAAAATGCAGTTTTTGTGATTAGGGTTTTGGTGTAGTCAATTTTGGGAGAGAAAATAGACTGTAGCCGCACTTTGTATTTTTTCCCTGATAATAGTGAAATCCCTGCAACTCCGTGGATGTAGGCAAATTGCCGAACCACGTAAATACTATCTTGTGTGTGTGATTATTTTTCTTTGGCGTGTGTTTTCTCTATTTTTTGTTTCTTACAGGTTTAGGAATTCGTGGAAATTCCATACAAGAGGCACTGTCACTTCTCTCTGAAATGCATGTGCAAACTCCAGCACCACCCAACTCTAAATGGGGAGGAAGGAAAGGTTACCATAGACTGCATTTTTCTTTAACCTTTGGCAAACCATAGAATGTTAGGTAGGTGAAAGTTTCTCTCAATGCACTGAGCATTCAAGCTCCTATTTTTTAGTGCTTCCCTTAAAATCTTGATAAAAGATTGATATTCTGGATTCTAGTTTGGGTCAGACCAGACGAGACCACATTTTCTGTTTAACATTTTAAGATAATACTCTCACGGATACAACAAGATCTGGAAGGAATGTTCACAAGTGTTGGGCTTTCCAATCAACTGCAAAACTCTCATTATTTTTATTGTCATTGTCACTGGATGATTCATCATGGCTGGACTCCTTGGCCTTGCCAACACCCTCAGAAGCTCAACTACATTTAACAGACCCGGCCTGCAGTTGATTGGAGATGAACTTACTTCTGCTCAACGGTTTAAGTTTGTAGTGTGGGGACATCAGATGGAAAACTAGAATGCATAAAGTAAATGGTGCGATTATATATATTTAAAGCCTCACCTCCTCTTCCTCAAAACAGTCATCCACCTCAAACAAATTGGTCTTCTTTCCTGTAGTGTAGTAGTTCATTTGATGAAGTCATTGTACAAATTGATTTAAAAAATCGGCCTAATAATTTTTGAATTATGCTTATGCCACAACTCACCCACGTGGTTACCTATCTATCACTTACAACTCGCCACGTTGGCAAGTTGTGGCACTAGCATAGCTCATAATTTTTTTCCATTACTAAATAGTTAAGGCACACAATCTGCACATAAAGTAATGTAAAACTTCAAAGCTATTAAGAGAAGTGGTTATGGTGAAAGGTTAAAACATGAAATTCTTTTTGGCTAATAAAACATGCAATTAATTTTATGTATATTTAGAAGATTAATGCGAATTGAGAACTATATAGATTTAACATAAGATACATATTTAAGAAGACTGGGCATTCAATTTCAAACTTACAACCAAAAAACAAAAACAAAAAATAATAATCCTCTCTTTATATTATATTATATTTTAAATTCTCATGGGCTTTCACTTAAAGATTGTAAACAACTTCTAGACTTCATTTATTTTTGTGTCATAACAGTTTTTTTTTTTTTTTTTAAAGTTTTGGTCCATGGTGAGGGAGGAGGAAGGGGAGATTCAAATTAGTGACCTTTCATGAGCCATGGTCCCAGTCGATTGTGCTAACCATTGGGGTTGTGCCATAACAAATTACTATTTCACCATGCCTTCACAGTATATAGTATTTTAGTTCTCCCACAACGATATGGTACAAGGCTACAGCAAATAAATGGCATTAAAAATAACAGTAGTCCACAGTCAACCAAAATCTTATAAACTGTGATCACAGCGAACCAATTTTGACCCTAATTCCCCTAAAATCAGCCTCCTAAATCATTGATTATCCCAATTTGATATGATATTGGGGGCCAACACTTAAAGAAAAATTTCTCATTGGTATTCATATTTGTTATCAAGATTAGTCACTTTATTATTAAGACTTGAATCTTGATCGTCAACTACAAACCAAAAAAAACACCTTGTAATATTAGCCACCAATTTAAGTCATCCAAGCACCCGTGAATATAATGATGATATTGATGGGCCTATGAGTTAAAAAGAAAAACATCATAAGCAACCACTGGAAAGACCTCTTTTACATTATGGAACTTTTCTTAAAATGCCTTTGTGAACTCTGTTGCAATTTGATAGAGAACCAATATTTAGAACAGATATTATAAAGGGAGACCTTGTAAGAGAATAACACCTTGACAATGTAGAACAGAAAAGAAAATGTTTTCCAGCAAAAGGGGCAGAAAAAAAAAAACTATATTAACAAAAGGGAGCATGGAGATGAAGAGGTAACACAAATGTAGGAAGTTACTTGATGTCTGGCTAGCTTGATCTTTGAAGCCTTCAGGTAGAGCTCCCTTTTGCTTGCTTGATCTTTGAACCAGCAATCTCTTCTGATATTGGTGTAAGCTCCTCAGCAGACAGAATGTTTATTGCATTTCCAACATTACCACTAGGCAGTCTATCTATTTCACTCACCAAGTTTAAAGTATACCTCTCCTCTGGTTGAGCTTAAATCAGGCTCCGCTGACTTGACAGAATTGGTTCCTTACAGTACATTAGTAATTCAAAGTAAAAAGGAATCCCTGCCTATCAGTAAACTAACAAGTGAAACTAAGGGAATACATAATAGGAAAAAATACCTATTTTGGTCCCTAAGATATGTTGGAAAATATGGCTAAATAAACAAGTTTTTATTCAACAATACAAACCCTAAAAATTTAGCAATGACAAAATTAAATAGATAGAGTTAGAAAGATCTCACAAACTATAGAATCACGCAAAATGCGTTGTCTTTAAAGGTTGATTCGTGCCACCCGGAGTAGAACTCGGTGTGAATGGCTCTCTTGGCCGAACAACCCCCCAAGATTAGACTATAGTAATTTCTTCAAGTTGATCACACACTCAAGCAAGAAGAACTAGGAACAACCTTACTTGCCTTTCCTTTTCTTAAGAAAAATGAAGCTGAAATTTTCTATGCAGCCACACAAAAAAAACAGAACAGAACAGAGAAAGAGAGCTGCTATGGCTGGAGAAGATGAGAAGAATATGTGATGAATAGTGTGTTTTGTAGGGTTTATAAACTAATTTGATGGGAGGGCTGGCTGCACCAACGGGCAGCACAATTAATGCCCCAACGGGCTGAATATTAAATGCCCAACGGGCTGCTCAGAAGCTCCCCAACGGTCATAACAAAAATCAGCTCAAATTTGGGCTAAAACAAAAGTAAGAGGAATGGTGCAACCCAAGAATCAATTAACAAACCCAAGCCCAAGCCCAAGTCAACACCTAGCCCATTATGTTCCAACTTTACAACCTAAGATGTGCAAAGTCTTATAAACTCATAACAAGACTTATTCCTAACCAATGTGGGACACAAAGCAAATATTAAGTGTTTGAAACACACTCACTCTAACAAGATATGCCTCAAGTTTCAATTTGGTTGCTAAAATTAAAAATTTTAAACCAATGCTCTACAATATTTAAAAGAGTCCATTAAACTTTACCCACCTATGGCTTGTGTAAAGTTTGAGTTGCCAACCCAAATTTAAAAAGTTGTACTTTACCCAACTAAGGTCACATCCTTTAATACTTTTTCAGCCCCTAATTGTTAAAATTTGCAAGTGAAAAAATCGCATGCCTTTAAAAGAAATACCAAAAAATACAATAGCAAATTCATTACAATCTGAATTTTATGGCTGATAATCATGGAAGCTTAAATAATTTGGAATTGATCAAGAGAGAAAGTGAAGCTTTGCCTTAAGTTTTAAATCAATCTTGTTAAGGTGTATAGTGTTGTGGGCTTTAGGCCCAACTAGATTACTTGTATAGCACACATTCTTGTACTAAACTCTTACTTATACTGCACTCATATGTCTCCTATAAAAAGGCACTCATGTATATTCTTTTATTGAGAAATACAATACAATTATTCAGTATTTCTAACATGGTATCAGACCCACTACTCTAATTTTCTTGTGTCTTGCAGTCTTGTCTTTATCGGTATTTTCCGCTACCTAAACTTTTGTGGTCAGTAAGCCCTTTTAGTGCCCTCTCCCAACTGCTCCACCGCCATCAGAGGTCCTCAGGGTTGAATCTCCGCCACCAAAAGCTTCTCTTTTGACGTCAAAACCACTACCATCATCGGATATGTCACCTTTGACCTCTGATTACGACACGAGACATAGCATCGCATAGACTATCCATCGATCTACTCAACGCCACCAAAAAAATTCACGTCGGAGCTCCCACGCGCCCTCACACGCCGCTCGAAGTTTCGGCAACATTAATCCACGTGCCCCACGTGCCCCACATGCCTCTAGGTCACCTGCTGACGTCATCACTGCCACGTCAGCCCTAGTTGACGTCATCTACGTACATCAGCGCCCATCAGCTGCTGACGTCTGTTGACTTGTTACGTCAGCCACCGTTGACCTGACCATTGACTTTGACCAATGTTGACCGTTGACTTTTTGTCAAGTTTGACTTTTTGCAGTCTAGGTGCTCCTTACCCAGTTTTTCACATAGATTTCATTTTTACAGTCCATTTTTTGCATTTTTTGCCTCTAAATGAAGAATAAGGATAGGTCTTCTTCTAGTTGCAATAATCGTCGCCGACAATCCAACAAACGTTTTTGCTATTTCCGCAAACGTTTTGGCCACAATATTGAGACTTACTATCATCACAACAAATCAGCTGTTTCAATTTCTGCTGCTACTGTTGCTAACACTAAGAATGTCCAACCAATGGCTCCCGTCTCTACACAGTCTAAGTCTTTTGGATTCACTTTCACCATTTCCAAAGATGACCTTATAAACATCATCGCTAACGTCATTCGTATGGTTGGTAATGTATCTTATTCCTCTTCTCTCTCAGCTTTATCTGGTATGTCTCCTACCTCTTGGTTTATGGATTTTGCTTGTTGCAATCACATGACACCTCACTCATCATTATTTTCTAAACTTAAACTTGCATCACACCCTCTTAATATTCGCACAACAAATGGTTTCACAATGTCTAGTCATAATATAGGTTCTGTTTCGACCTCCAACCTCTCAGTTCCTAGGGTCTTTAATGTTCCTGACCTTTCTTACAATTTATTTTCTGTGGGACAATTAGCTGAGTTAGGTTATCGCATTGTCTTTGATTATTCTGGATGTATTGTGCAGGGTCTGAGAATGGGACAGGATCTTGGGACTGGTGTCACGACCCAAACCTATATTTCAGAATTTAGAGCATGACCGGCATGGTAATATCAAGTTTACCTCAATACTAACACAAACCAACCTAAACTGAAGGTACTTATCAAGAATTTTTTCCTTTATACCTGCTTATTTTCTTGCATAAAAGCCATAATATACCAAAAAATGATGAAAACCTTGAAAATTCACTTCATTTGAACTTTGCAAGATAACCACTTGGCTGAAACTTCAGGTATTCATGCAAATATTACATAGCTAAACATTTAGCAAAAGTTCTTATTTACAAACCTAACCCTAAAGACATACAACTGGGGTTCAAAACAAACTAAGGTTCCGAATTACATCTGTGCTCAAAGGATCAAGTACATCTTGATTCCTCCTATACAACAAAAGAGCTAAACTATTATACAACAAAAGAAGACTATACAATCTAACAAAAGAGAATCATAGAATCTTGCCACCTCTAATACTCTCGCTACTTCCAGGAAAAACCTGTGCACTGAAATATAATAGGGTGAGCTTCAAAGCCTAGTAAGGTTTTTAAGCTCCATGGGCCTTTGATAAGAATGCATGTAAAATCAAACATTTTATGGATATGACAAGTTTGATAAAATAGCCTTCATACTATTCATATTGTAACTTATGAACTTTCAAAAGAAAATACTTCATTTTCCTTTCTTATAATAACAAAAGAACATGATAAGGAGCTTAAACATAATTTAACATACTTTTCTTATCATCATATTTTTCTTATAACTTCCAAATAGCTTAATAGCTCATTTATAATACATATTAGTCAGTCTAATTGTAAGTCTGTCACAACTTTGGGAGGCTTCCAGCACATAGTGTCAGGCATCCAGCATTCCCCACAATGCTAGGTAATTCCGGAATCATATCATAATACATACTTTCAACTATGGGGGTAGGTTGACATCCTCCACAAGTTTGTGGTTACAAACAAGGGCAGGTATAGCAGAGCCAGTCCCACTTTTAATGGCCAATCAAAATCTCCATGGAAATACCAGTACTATAACCCCTACTGGCTGAGTTCAGATCATAATAATGGAATAACTAAAAACTATACTTTTCAGATACTATACTTTTACATAAATATTCCATAACAGTAGCATATCCATTTCATTTTTTAAATACTATGTTCGTGAGATGAGTACTAGCATCAATATGCTAAAATTATCGTATATATAGGATTCAATAAGTCACGAACATAAATCTTTATTTAAATCATGCTTATATGTAATATCTCTAATTAAAAGGTTTTGATGCATAATAATTTTCTAATTAGTCTTCATACTTATCAAACGCACATGTCACAAATCCCTTACCTGAAAACAAAAGACGCGAGAAATTTGTACAAGAGGAGCTCAAGTGTCCATGTTCTCGTTCTCGTCACCTAAATGAAAGACTAAAACTTATTACTAACAACACTTCCTAAATATATAATGATGAGAATCAACAAGCATTCAATGATCCATTACATGTTCCAGTTGGGCCTATTACAAGAGCAAGATCCAAGAAAATCAAAGAAGCACTTAATGGGCTAATTAAAGAGATTTAGGTTGATTCTAATGCAGGGCATTCCAAGCTTGGCCCAAAGGAAGATGAATGCGTAATAAATTTAATCCAAGCTATTGAGGGCTGATCTAACTTAATTGGGAGTGATTTATGGCGTGGATTAATGGCTGATTGACTTTTCAGCTCTATATTAGTTAATGGAGATTTTTTCCTATTCTGGAGTTGCTATTTCAAACCAAATCTACCTAAATTTAGGGCTTTTAGTATTTAGAACGTTTTTTAGCTATTTTCCATGTTTTTAAGTGCATTTAATGTTTTTTAGGTCAAATTTGATTCCTAATATGGTAAAAAATCAATTAGGAGTTATTTTAGAATATATTTTCTTGTCTGTCAAGTTTTATGAAGCCTTTAAATAGGCCCTTAAATCTGTAAACGTTTTTCATATATTATTGAATAAAAATAAAAAAAGGTGAGGCTTTGCTCTTCTTTTGGTTCTTCAAGAACTGTGAACTTATCAAAGATTATTTCTTATGGCGTTCAAACTTTATATCTTCGGTTCGTGATTCATTATAATCATTGGGTCAAGGTGTCATACTTATACCTTTGGTTCGCATTTCGATTATAAACATTGGATCAGGGCTTCTATCAAAAATCTGAATTTTAGCTTTCTTGGGCAAGTATTCCAATATTTTTGTTGGGTCTCAAAGCGTGTCGATTGAGGTTCGCATCATTTGGTATCAGAGCACAGGTTCTAAAATCAGTTTTCTATCCCTTTATCTTTTGTTTCCTGTTATCATCTTATCTTGTTCCTTTTGTGTTCTTTATTCTTTGTTCTTTTTTTTTTTTTTTACTTGCACTAGGTTAAAATCGTGCACCCAGCTACCAAAAAAAAATGAAAAAAAAAAACATCAGAAGAGAAATAGAAAACAAAAAAAAAAAAAATTGTTTGTAGTTTCAGTTCTCTTAGACCAGAATATCGTTTTCTTTTGTCCTCTTCCTTTGATTTATTGTGTTTGTCATATTTTCTTGTGGTTGGTATTTGTTTAAATGCTACAAGTTGAATTTCTTGATCAAGTTTATTAGTTCAATGCAGAACTGAAAAGGGGAAGCTACGAGTAGAAAAAGGCGAGAGAGTGTGAGACTAAAATCGGGAAAAAGCCTATTTAAGAGTGAAACATGAGTGGGAGTGACATAATTTGAGTGCAAACACGTGAGGGAGTGTTGTGAGGAATTATTTCTAACAATTTTTTGTAGTTTCAAAATTATGTCTTCTAGGGGCGAAACATCAAATTAGGAAGGAGGGGAGGAGTTGTCCATCATTTTGCAGGCCATGCGACAACAATTTGAACGCATGAATGTGGTGTTTAATGAGATTCGAGATCCGATGGATAGGCAAGACACTGTTATTACTACTTTGCGTGAAAAGCGTCCCCAAAGAGGCCCTAATGCTAGAAGGCAAAAAAGGCGTGTGCGGATGGATGATTCTGATGATTACCACGAGGATGAGTTTGAAGATGAAGAAGATCAAGCTTCATTGAACAATGAGGGCAGGTTTGTGCCAAGGGGAGAAAGGTGTGGTAGAGGTTTCCGAAGAGATCCAAGATGGCAAGATGGGACTGACAAAATCTTGGGAAACATAAAAATGAAGATGCCAACATTCCAAGGGAAAAATGATCCAGAAGCATACTTGGAGTGGGAGAAGAAGGTGGAGTTAATTTTTGAGTGCCACAACTACTCCGAGGAGAAAAAGGTAAAACTCGCTATCATTGAGTTTTTTGACTATGCTATTATATGGTGGGATCAACTTGTGATGAACAGAAGGAGAAACCATGAGAGACCTATTGAGACTTGGGAGGAAATGAAGGCAATCATGAGGAGGCGGTTTGTTCCTAGTCACTACT